>NC_136669.1:10226369-10835869 GCF_903797595.1 Erithacus rubecula
TATTAATATTAATAGTATTGCTATAGGCAATAGATCTTCAGAGATATGAGAAGTGAGATATGCAAAATATGGAGGTATAAACCAAATACATAAAAGAAAGGAACAGAAAATCCAGAGCTGTGGTAAACCTTTGTCATCAGCACCAAGCCTCTTCCAATTGAGCGTGGTGGCTCAGGAGATGCAGCCACATCCCACTGCTGCCAAATCAAACCCCTGGCTGCTGTTTCCCCAGAAGCTGGTCCCTCTCTAGTGAAAATGCTGCACTGACCTGCAGGGGATATCCCAGTTCCATGGCCAGCCATGCTCCTCAGGGCTGGTCCTGCTTCCTCCTGAGCCTCTGCCTCTGCTCCTGGACACAGCACAGATTGATGGAGGCTCAGGAGCTAAAGCAGGACTTCTATAGACTGCCCTGTGCCTTCCACAGAAATAGGCTTGGAAAACTCCATTAGCCATGTCCTGGTTTATCTGGGCTCCTGCCTGGCCAGCTTTGACTGAGGGAATGATGGGCTAATGGAAGAAATATTGAAAGGCTCAGGATGAATTCAAGGCCAGGGATACTCACAAAGGATTTCCACATCGTGCAGATTGCACATATCAAATTGAATTTGACTTCCTTGCTGGTTGGCACAACTGGCTTACCACCATGAATGTGTAACTGTAAATAAATAAATACATTTTCCTTATGCTTTTCAGAAAAATGTCAGAAATCTGACTTCTGTCTTGGAAAGCAAGCCCCACAGATGATTATACAGCAAAAAAATATATGTCAAAGAAAATGTTTCATAGCTCCAGCCCTCACTGAATTAAAGGCTGCAGTCACTATTTGAATTACTTTCATGCCACTGGCTTTTTTAAGGAAACTTTATGACAGCAAAACAACAGACTTCATTTGCCACAAGTCTGGTAAACAGAATGAAAGGATTAAAAAGAAAGAGAAAATATCAAGGATGACACTGCAGCAGCTCTGGCTCTCCTGAATTCACTGGTGGCAGTTATGTCAGGCCTGCTCTTCCTCCTTTAAATTAAAACTATGTTTTGTTTTAGAATAATTTAATTTCCCAGAATGCACACACTGGAAAACCCAAGATGGATTTTTTTCAGATGGGTTAGAGGCTCAAAGCAACTCAAGAGCAGTAAAGGAGTGATATTTATACAGCTGGAACCCACCAAGCCTCCATGCCCAGGGCTGCTCATTGACCAACTCTTAGTCTAGAGCACAGGCAGTGTTCAGCTCTGGAATCTCATGAAATTTATTTCAACTCAAAGCACAAATATTGTCATTAGTGGAACTGCCAATATTTAGGTAAATTGATGCCTATTCCCCAATGCCTACACAAACCCCTGTGTGTAAACAGAGTCAGCCAGAGCTTGCTGCCTTTTCCGGCACTGTGGGAATTGTGTGCCCAGACCAACCAGGAACCAAATTCCTGGTAACTCAGTGTGGGTCAGCCCCATCTGTGCTGTTCCCTTCCTACCCTGATCCTGAAATCAGATTGACCTTCATGAGCAGGAGGGAGAGCTTTCATTTAGAAAATGTACAGTGCTGTAATAAATGTAATCTTTATTAACTGGTGCACACAGAGCAAAGTTTGCAGTAACTGTACCTTGACTTGATAGATTAAAAAAGAATAAAATCACTTTATATTTGCTCTTGACATAGAGCATAAAGCAATAGAAAGAATTTACATACAAAGAATTTAGTACTCTATGCACCTCTATGGTCAGTGGCAGGACAGTCTGCTCTCTGCTTTGTCACAGATGGGGAGATTTTGATTTCTGTGAGTAATGTGTTTTCTCCAGGCTTCATCTTGCAACAACTGCCCCATAAATCATGTTCAAGAGAAAATGCTTAGAAAAGCAACCAAAAGCTGTACATCTCAAGGCTTTGCTAGCCATTGACAGAGATCTATAAATGCCCAGCACATACACAAATGCTTTATCTTTAACTTATTTAATTATCCAGGAGTGGTCACAGTTTTGGTAAATGTTGCAAGCAAAGCTGACCTAGCCAACTTTTTTTGACTGTGTTTGCATCAGATCACATCCTGCTACAACTGGTTTTGTATCTGTCATTAAATGAATTCACAGCAGTAAAATACAGAGCAGGGGTCAAGAAGTTCACATTGTGGGGAAAGTGAATGGCCTAAGGGCCAGTGGCAACAAATGGGGATATTTATCAACGTGACTGCTCTCTGATTTATTGAAATGGAAACAGGAATAGCAATAGAACATTGTGTCTTCCATTAATTATCAGGAATTTCCTCTTACTAACAGAGTTATCTTTATCATTATTGGAAGAGTGAACTGCTGCATTTCTGTTCATGTTTTCCTTGTGCTTGTTTGGAGGGGTGTCCTGATTTTTGTCTGGGTTAGGGTTAATGTACTCAGTACATTACAATTACAATCAGAGACCTAATTGCTTCAAGTCAAGGAAAATAACCAATTCTGCACTGTCAAAACTTTGCTCTTTTTAAAAGAAGTAATGGATCATATTCGAAGAAGATGCATTTTGCCTTCTCAAAAACCCACAAAACAAGTTAAAATCTTCCCACTAATAAAAATCTCAACCAAATCCTCTCAGTTCAGCTTCATTGTGTGGTTCAAATGATCAGGAACAACATCATCACACATCTTCTGGTCTCTGCCTCCCTGGCTGTCCTAATTAATAGTGGCCAGAGGCAGTATTTATTTCTTAGCTCACGAGATAATAGGTTATTGATTGATCTGGGAGCTAATAGCCAAGGTTATGTCTCACATAAGAAGGGATTGTGTGGATTGAAGTTCATCATTGATCCTGTTTCCACACACTCAGGGGGATCATACATTTAACTGTCACATAAATAAGAACAAAAGACCCTTAATGACATTTATTGACTCCTAGGGATGTGATTCCTCACTTGCACCCACCACCAGTTACTGTGGTCAGCCCACAGCTTGCCACTGACTCAGGTCTGGTATTTTCATTTCAGTGGCTCCTCCCTGCCATGAGCAGGGAAATGGGAAATGCTGGAATCTTCTGCTCCTGCAGGGAGGGTCTGGATTTCTCTGTCATTGCCACCTCACCACAGCAGCCATGGTGAAACTCAGGAACCATGGGAGGAATGAAGCCAAAAAAAGTGTTTTAAAGGACTATAAAAGGTTTGGAAGAGATTTAAACCAGAAAGAAATGGAGTCATAAATGAAGTGTGGAATTGAATGCAAATATTGAGCAGCAAGCACATGACTGGAACTGCAGAACTGGGCACAACTTGGAGCACTCATTCTAATGAAAGCTTCAGGATCATAAGATCTGGTCTCATTGCAGAATATTTTGTGGAAACCATTTGTTTCAGTTATATTACTTCGGTTGTTTCATCCAGTCTTAACATGCAGAACTAAAAACCTTATTAAAATGTGTGTTTCTGAAATGTGCTTCAAAAACATGGAGGTTTCAATGATTTGATACAGTTCTGCAAGATGGCTTCAGATAATTGGGATATTCAGAATGAGAAATGGTCTGGCAGAAAACCCAGCCAAAACCAACCAAAAATACCAAAACCAAAAGCAAAAACAGAAATAAAAGGAAATTGAATAAATCTAAATATCTGCTTTGGAATCCAGAATGAAAATGACTATTTTATATCCAAACATTCTGAACTGTTCTAATCACTGACAGGACCAGTTCCTCTACTGTTCATTCCTCTATAATGTATAGTATAATTAATTACTTTAGTTTACTGTCTGTTAGGAGTCATCTGGGGATTGCTACTGAAAACCAAATGCAGAAAAGTGCCTAACTCTCTCTTGCAGTCTAATGTCAGTGTCACTGAGAAATGCCTTTTGTTTTTTCCCAGCCATGTAGGTCCCTTTCACACAATTCTGGCTGGCCCTGCCCACCCCCATGTTCTGTGTGGATCCAAAGCCTTTTTGGGACTGTCTGCTCATTTATTGTCTTTAATCTGCCACAGCAGTTTGGGAATTAAGTTCACCTTCCAGTTTCCTTTTCTAATCTGTAACTGAACCTCTGTTTTTCAGGTGTTTGCCCAGCTCAGTCAGTATTTCTCAGTTTGCCTCTTCACCTCCATTTAATTTTCAGGGAAGACACTACTTATGAAGGTACATGATGGGAACCTAAAAAAGCTATTAATTTATTTGACATAAAAGCATTTTGGAACCGTGCTGCTCAGTGGCACATGAACCTTGTTTTTATTAAGCCGTGTAATGGGAAAAAAACTAATATCAAATCCAAGGAAAAGCATTAAAAAGCTGTTTTGCCTTAAGGTACAGAAGCTCCTAAAAAGCATGGTATTTTCTCCTCTTTCAACTATTACAGAGAAATAGCATTTTTATTCTCTCATTTATGTCAGTTAGGATAGCTAATGATATATATTATTACAAGACCCAGAGCCAGCCTCATCTCATGTTAGCATTACATTCTCTTCCTTGCATCTAGTACTGCTTTTCTGACTATTATGTGCCATCCAAACAATTTCAGATACAGTTTCAATTACAGGAAATAATAGGATTCTTGAGGAGGTGCAAAATGCATCAAATATTTTAGCAGCCTGTCCTGCCTGGCAGTAGCTGAAGGACCTGCTTGCACTTCCAGGAAAGGAGCTGGAGTGCACATCTGCCTTCCATCAATTTCCTTTAAAGTTTGTGTGCAGTGCTAAGAGGATAAATATCTACAGGCATGGGAGAGAGTATTCCTTGCTGCTTAACTCTGCACTTTCACCATAAGTGCCCATTAAGGGACAATGTCTGTTTTTATTTCCTCTGAACTCCATACCCATCCAACAGTAGCTGCAACATCTAAGCCCAGCTATGAAAGTTTTTTATATGATCTTGTATTTTTTGGCTTAGATTTGAACAGGCCATGCTTATTAATGAAGACTTTGCAAATGGATGTCCATGATTTCAACCAAGCCAATGGTTTGGGGAAAATACTCTGCACTGTGGAAAGAAATTAGATAGATTTTGTCTGAGTAATTAATTGAAATGAAATGCTTAATTGAAATGATATGCAGTGAGTATTTGTTACTTGCTGTGCCTGATTATTGATTCTCTTTGCAGAGCATTAAGACTACAATTTTAACACCAAGGATCTTCTTAAGAGCCTCCTTTTGGGTTTCTAATAATAAATTAAAAATTCCCTTTTTGATTTGGGATCTGGATTTAAATGAAATAACGTCATAAAAGACAAGTGCTCTGAAACAGATGATCTTAATTTAATTTAAGGCTAAAAAAAAATCTTGCACTGAATTTCATGATTGGGTGCAAAGATGTGTCAGCACAAAGTCACTGGGACCTATTCAGGGATACATGTCAGATGTAAGACTATTTCCACGAGTGCTTACATTGCTAATAGACCTCTTAAAAATAGTATAATGGAGATTGAGGCTTGTATCTGAACACACTGTGCCATTTATCACTGGCAGTTGCACCTGGTTTTCACATTTATCTTCTTGGAGAGCGTGCACTGAAGGACTGAAGGCTCAGAGCTGAGGGTGGCTCCTGTCCCAGGGGCTGTGGGACATCCTGTGGGTCCCTGGGGGCTGGATCCCTGCATCCCCTTAGAGAGCTGGGTCCCTGGATCCCCCTTGGGGGCGCTTGATCCCACTCTGAGAGCTGGATCTCTGCATCCCCCATGGATCCCTGGGTCCCTGGATCACCCTGTGATCCCTGGATCCCTGCATCCCCCAGGGAACAGCATCCCTGCATCCCCCAGGGAACAGCATCCCTGGATCCCTGGATCTCCCAGGGGAACAGCATCCCTGGATCCCCCAGGGGAACTGCATCCCTGGATCCCTGCATCCCCCAGGGGAACTGCATCCCTGAATCCCTGCATCCCCCAGGGGAACTGCATCCCTGATCCCTGCATCCCCCAGGGGAACTGCATCCCTGAATCCCTGCATCCCCCAGGGGAACTGCATCCCTGGATCCCTGGATCTCCCAGGGGAACTGCATCCCTGGATCCCCCAGGGGAACTGCATCCCTGGATCCCTGCATCCCCCAGGGGAACTGCATCCCTGAATCTATGCATCCCCCAGGGGAACAGCATCCCTGATCCCTGCATCCCCTTGGGGAACTGCATCCCTGAATCCCTGCATCCCCCAGGGGAACAGCATCCCTGGAACCCCAGGGGAACTGCATCCCTGGATCCCTGCATCCCCCAGGGGAACAGCATCCCTGATCCCTGCATTGCCCCTGGGGGAGCTGGGTCCCTGTGTGGCTCAGGGACACAGCCTGAGGATTCCTGACTGACACCACGAGCCATAGAAAAGGAGATTCATCCCTGTTTCTTTCCCAAGGATTGCATCCCATACTGATGCCTTAAGTTTAGCTTTTATAATTTTCATATCCTGTACTACTTTAGGGTATAATTCTGAACTCCTTATGGAGTGTTAGTGAGCTCTCTTCACATTTTGGTCAGACAAAACAATCCTTGCAGGACTGAGAGCCAAGGACACCATCACAGCCTCAGGCCCCAAAAGGAACAAACAAGATGAATCAGAGGAGAGGCAAACCAGGGGAATATGATTTCATTACCTGGAGGTATAATTGGACAATTAACCTCTGATTTGCAAGCAGCCCAAACTCATATCTGTGTGAATAACTCTTGTCCATTTTGGGTGTAGCCCCTCTCAGAGGCTTTGACTGCCCCAGGTGTATCTATTGAAGGTCTTTAATAAACACCAACTTTTATCCTCCTACCCTTGGCTAGCATCTGCTCTAGGTAGCCACTCCAAGGGATCAAGCAAAGCAATCACAGAGGTACTGGCACTGAAATTCCTATGCAGCCATTTCCTCCCAGCTTTGTTTTGTGTGGTTATTAAAGAAGAAAGGTATTTACATATGTTAAAATAAATAAATAAAACCCAAAGAATCATTACCTTAATTTGAACTTCCTACATTTACATTACTTCCTACTTTTACATTATTGCAACTCCAGGAAGTTTCTGTGCAACCACTGTGAATTTCAACCAGCTCCCCCTGACTTCATCCCAGGATTTATTTGGAGGTGGTACAAGCACCAGCAATGAGGTTGGTCAGTGATGGGCCAAACCTCTCTTTAAATCCAGCTTTATCCTCCTTGGAATGAGTGCAATAGGGTACCTGCACACTCCCAAAAGGGCCAAGCCTTGTCAGGGTAAGGGTTTTTGGGTTTTTTTTAAGAAAAGCAAAGAGAAATTGCCTAAATGCAAAAAGCATCAGAATCTACACAGGGCATGAGAACAGCCAGGCTGAGTGATGTGATTTGGTACCAGACAGCTACATCAGCAGGTATTACTCTCATTTCAATTTCACGTTCTTCTAAACGAAAGGCCCATTTCTGGATGCTTTAAATTACTGAGAAAAAAAAAAATCTATGTTTATAGAGGTAAAATGTGCCATGTAGAGGTAAAATACATCAGATAATAAAACAGCTAAAGACCAGAATCTGCTATGAAGGAAAACAAATCTTTTTTTCTTTTTCTTTTTTCAGTAAGCAACATGTTTTTCTAAATAATGCATTAGCTGCTTTTCATTTTTCAAATTAGAGTCTATTATTTTCAACTTGCTATCACTCAGTACAGCTTGGATATTTTTAAATACTTTATAATCATGAACTTAAAAGACATTGGCATAGTAAGAAGCTTAGCAGTAATAAAAAGAATGTAAGTGGAAAGGTAGAGCAGATGAGAAGCAGCAGCAATGCTTTTTATGATAGTAATCTAATTTTAAAATAGCTTCTCATTTCTATGCAAAAAGGTGTTTGTGGAGTTGCTTCCCACACAGCTGCAGGGCTGTGGAGCAGGAGGAGCCCTGGGTGCAGGACAGGGGAGCAGCCTGGAGCCCCTGGGCTTCTTATCTGAAACAGCTGAGGAGCCATCACTGATAAAATGGAGTTTTCACAGGGAGAGGAGTGATGCTTATTCTGCCAGAATTCGAGAGAAAAAGTTGTTTAGGCATAAATGAGCAGACACAGAATGCAGAGGATGCTGGGCTGCTGCATCCCCCCACCCTGTGGCCCCAGCATCACTGGCTGTGCTGCCTCTTGCCAGGTTTTGCTTCCTGTCCCATCCCAGCCATCCTTCTCTGTTTAACTCCTGGGCATCCTCAGAGTCACTCTGCTTTGTTTCCAGAGCTGTAGCCTTCATCTGCCATATCACAAGACTTTTCATTGCATTACACTGTTTTATATTTAATGGTAATACATAATGTATTTACCTCAAGTGAACTTGTTATTATTTTCTATCAAAAATTATTCAACAATACTATTAAGGATGAAAACTATAATTTTTAATACCCTTATTGTAACATTGCTGCAGCAATTGCTGAAGAAATATATTGCAATGTAGCAGAAAGTAAACATCATCAAGTGCATTGGCATACCCCAAGAGTAAGATTTTTAATTATTTTTTTTTTTTAAAGGAGGAAAAAATGTCTTTAATAGTTTGGAATCAACCTTATAAAACTGGGAAAAAATCCTTGGGATATAACTTTAGGAAGGGGGAATGATAATAAAGCACATAGCTCATTTTGTTATGGATTAGGGAATTTTGCA
Organism: Erithacus rubecula; assembly: GCF_903797595.1. NCBI lineage: Eukaryota > Metazoa > Chordata > Aves > Passeriformes > Muscicapidae > Erithacus > Erithacus rubecula. The sequence goes on from NC_136669.1 coordinate 10,234,897, forward strand.
ATCTGAGAAACAGTCAAGTAACTATGATGACAAGTAGTAAATAATTTTTCTAAGAAAATACCCCCAGAGGTGACCTTTCTGTCAGATTGAGGGAGGACTGTTTCCATACTATAATATGATTCTTTTCTCCAGAAAGACTGAAATCCTCCAGAGCAGTGCTTGTGTCCTGCTGTGCAGAATGGATCATTTTGACCACAGTAACCTTTTCATAAATGAAAGCACTCCACTATTCACAAAGCAAGGTTTATGAGTGATGTGCTTCCTTCTACCATTTATTACTAAAGGCCACACTGTAGTAAATTCCTTTCCAACTGCATTTCAAACCTAGCAGGTAAAATATTCTGCTTTATTTTACTACATGATTTCCCACTTGTATCAAAATTGAATGTATATGTACATTTTTAAATATCATTAATATTGCATGCTCACTTTGACATTGCATTGGCACATAGCTTATTAGCTTTTACACAGCTGCTTTTTTTTTTTTGCAGTCTTTCTCTGAAATGTCAGAAATCCTGAATTTTGATGCTATCTCTGCTCATCAGCTCAATGGGCAATGGTGTTCAGTCACAGTGTTCCTTCTGAGCTCTCAGCTGTCTGCAATCCTCTGTGCCTGTAGAGTGATGTCAGTGTGATCCATGGGCTTCTGCTGACTTAGTTTATTTTTTTTTTCCCCCTGAGTTTCTAGAAAAATCTCCTGCACTTGTCTCCCTCGTTTCAGGGTGAGGACAGCTGCAGAAGTATTTCCAGGAGTGACAAATCCTGCCACCTGCAAACCCTCTCCTGTGTCCCTGTTTCCCTCAGCTGACCATCCCTCTTCCCATGCCCTGGGGTGATCATTATGGGCCAGGACTCCTGCATGCCCACAGTGTCACCTGGGGCTCGTGTGGGGAGCAGGATTTATCACAGCCCCTCCCAGGCCATCAGTCAGGTCAGAGAGCTCCTGTGGTGGGAGGAATGGCAGGAGATCTCATTGCCCCAGGTTTATTTGTCAGCTCCTGTGAAGGTCCTTCTTTGGAGAATGTACATGGCAAAAAAAAAAATCTCAAAAAGCACCCCATAAAGAACCCAAAATCTCACTTTGGCATTGACTGCAGCAAAGTCTAGGAATAACAATACAAAGATTTTATGTGCTCCTGCCCCTGCCAGGTGGGGCTGCTGCAGCTGAGCTGGGCTGACTGGGTGCTCCTGGATGGTCCAGGTGATCCTGGATGGTTCAGATGCTCCTGGATGGTCCAGGTGCTCCTGGATGATCCAGATACTCCTGGATGGTCCAGGTGATCCTGGATAGTCCAGATTCTCCTGGATAGTCCAGGTGCTCCTGGATGGTCCAGATGCTCCTGGATAGTCCAGATGTTTCTGGATGGTCCAGATTCTCCTGGATGGTCCAGATGCTCCTGTATAGTCCAGGTGCTCCTGGATGGTTCAGATGGTCCTGGATAGTCCAGATGTTTCTGGATGGTCCAGATTCTCCTGGATGGTCCAGATGCTCCTGGATAGTCCAGGTGATCCTGGATGATCCAGATTCTCCTGGATGGTCCAGATCCTCCTGGATAGTCCAGGTTCTCCTGGATTGTCCAGATTCTCCTGGATGGTCCAGGTGATCCTGGATGATCTGGGCTCAGAAGGAACCAGCAGCCTGATGCCCCCCCCCCACTGCAGACAGATTTCCACAGCTAAATTATCCACTCCCAGCCTGTGTCAGAGCAAAGCTGGAGTCACCATCTCCATTCAAGTACTGTACTTGCTTAAAGGCACAACACAATTAGTCCACTGTCACATGCAATTAGTTACCACCGTGTTGGCACATATTGTAAAGCTTTTTTTCTTTAGCTTATGTGCAGCTAATTGGAGCCTGATTCTGGAGAGCTGTACCACAGGCATTTCTGCTGCAAGGAGAGGGTCCCCTCTGCCTCCACTGCAGCAGGGGAGGGCATTTGCAACAGAAACTTGGAGCACAAATTGAGGATGGATTGTGTGACCAGGGCTGGAAAAAGAAAATTATCAGAGTCCAATTCCTTGGGACTTTCTTAATGACTTTGAGGCATTTTTTCTCTCTTATCTGCAGTGGGGCTTCACTCTCCCCTTGGCCTCACAAGACCAAAAGAAAAGTGCATGGATTACTTCCAGAATTAGAATAGCTTTTTCCTAGGGATCAATTAATGCACATACCAAGGAGTTCAGGTGATCTTTCAGCTATTGCAAATATACATCACATGTGAACACTCATAAACTTCTCTCAGGATTGTCTGAGCTGCAAAATCCCCATGGCATTGCTTCACAGTGCAATTCATAGGAATAAATTACCTCTGTGATAAGGTAATACAGACCTTATTTGACCTCAGCACATTAAGATAATGTTGTGATGCTATTACCATAATAACATTATGGTCATATTATCACCATGTAACAGCAGACAATTGCTACCTGTTGTAACCTGCCAGGCTAACCCTAGTATCATTAAAACAGCTGTGAAACACTCATTTCTCTATTGGGGTGGCTTCACTGGAGAACAGGACAGGTGCACACCAGCATTTCTCTGTATCAACAGCAGAAATTGTGAATTCAGCTTTGTGTACAAGAGGAAAGAGCAGCAACTGCAGCTAATGGGGTGGTGCAGGGCCAAGGGTATCAGACACACACCATAAGCAGGGAATCTGTTGGTAAAGCTGGGCTCAGTGACGGGCCCAGAGCACAGAGAGTTCCAGAAATGAAGGGGAGGGATGACTGCTGGGCTCTGGGAGTGGTCCCAGCTGTGCCCACTATGGAGGGGCTGCTGTGAACTCTAACAAGAATGTGGGGTATGGTTTAAGAAATGCATGGTACTATGAGACATCAGGGGCAGTGTTGGAAGCCAAAGGGGAAGAAAACAGCATCTCCCCACAGAAGGGATCAGATTATCTACAACACTTTTAGAGAACTCTGGTTTGGATCACAGCAAATAGGTAGATTTCCAGTTCAATATAAAACTCTGGGATTTTGGTGTGGTTTTTTGGTTTTGTTTTGGGGGGTGGTTTGGTTGTTTTGTTGCTGGTTTTTTGGGGGTTTTTTTGGGTTTTTTTGGTTTTTTGTTTTTTGGGGGTTTTTTTGGTTTTTTTTGTTCGTTTGTTTGGGGTATTAGTATGAGGTTTTTCACTTTGGTTTTTGCTTGTTGTGGGGTTTCTGATTAAACACTGATTTAATCATCAGGAGGTATTTGGGTTGCTTTTCAGGTGCACTCTCACCCCAGCAGACCTGGGGCATGCTGCTGTACCTCACTCAGCACAGCACAAAAGGGAGATCCACTCAGCAATCAGCTGCCTTGCATTGGAAAATACAGACTGGTTTAACTCTTTCCTCAAATATGCTGCCCCCATTTCTTGAGAGATGACTCTAACCTGTGATCTTTGTCTTCTGTACCACAGGTAATAAAAAGCCTTGCCAGTATTCTAATGGCAAAACAAGGGGTTCTGTTTCTCATTATTTTCAGCTCTGCTGTACAGCTCCTACTGCAAGTGGGCCCTTCAGGGCTGTCCTGGCAGCTTGGCACAGCTCAGGGGTGCAGCTGCAGGTGGGGGCTGCAGACAGAGCCCAGGTGCTTCAGCTGTTGGCAAAGAGTCAACACAACACGACAGAGGGGACAGGAAACTGGATAGGAACACTATTACTGAATAAAAGCCCTTTTTTCACCAGATGAACAACCCCTTTTAGACTTGCAGAGGGCTCTGCCAGTGTTTGAGGGTGCAGATGTCCCAGTGTCTCTCTCCTGAAACACCCCACAGTTTATCTTTTGTCTTTCAACACTTCATTGTAAGTGAGGATTGACAGGGGCTTGCTGATGCCTCTCTGCAGCACCTCTCTGCCTGAATGCAGAAATGTGGGTACTTTTATGCTGGATAAAACCTGCTGAGTCTTCCTGAGGAATCCCAGGTTGGGGGATGTGACCCAAATAAATGTTTTCTGGAAAATGTATTCTGGCAGAAGACTGCACATTGTGCAGAGTGCAAATTGCCCCCAATCTGCTGGTTTAGCTGCCTGATTTCTAGTGCTGGAGCTGTTGATTGCTTCAACTGAAACATTTTTCATGCAAAAAGAAAAGTGGATCTTGCAAGCATTTAAAGAGTGCTGAAATGCAATGGTTTTCATGGCTGTTTTTTAATCCATGCTCCACTGTTCAGTTCCTATTTCTAATATCAGCGACATGAGCCCTGATCTCACATGGGTTTATGTGTGGAAGTTTTGGTGCAGCTTCAATTCTGAGCTGAGCTAATGAAATAAACTCAGGGGTGGTTATGACACAAATCTGTCAGAGCAGTGCCTGTTCGCCCAAGATACCTACAGGATCATGACCTCTTTGGATCTCCTCTCTTTTGTTAGTGCTTGACACTGCTGTAGGATTTCTGTGTTTGCATTTCCTGTAGTGTTTCTTCCAGAACCTGCTGTTCTTGAAGGGCCAGAGGGCTGGTGCCTGGAGGGGCAGAACACAGACTTGTTGTGCTTTGGCCCTGGTATGGTCAGCCTCAGACCCTTCCACAATAATAATTTAACAAAAATTAAACACCTGAAAAACTAGGGAAGAAAGAATCGAATAATTTCAAAATCAACCTTCCCAAATGTTGGAAACCATAACTCAAAGATCCCACAGTGCAGTTTTCCTTCCTCCACCAGTGATGCCTGGCACATGGAGCAGCACAGCCCCAACGTGGGCACACACAAGCCCAGGAGATGTTGTTGGATGCTGCTGGGAGCCAGGGAAAAGCAGCCTTGAAGCCTTGCCTTTCTCAGGCTGCTCAAGGACAAGAATTACAGCAATGATTAAACACCTGCAGGGTGTGTGAGAGACGTGATGCTTTGCAGAAAGCATGTTTTCAAAGAGGTGTTGCTGTCTTGGACTAATGAGCCTTTTCTATTCTGTATTGCACATTCCCTATATATCTGTGTAATGTTTCTTTAAATAAAGCTCTCTTTGCTTCTTTATTACACAAGGAGCTATGTTGCATTATCCTTTCCACCACCTTCCTGTAGCTCAAAATGCCACAAGGAGACACTGCCCAGCTCTGTTAAATCCTGTCAAAGGTCCCAGCACTCTGTGGTACCTCTAGCAAGGGTTTATTCTCTCCCCTACCCTCAATATTGCTGCCCCAAAGTTGGGAGATGGGAACCTGGTGGCTCATGCTGGGACACCTTGTGTATCTGACTTATTTCCAGTTCCTCCAGCTTCCTCCATCTCTGTGCAAGTCCTGTTTCCAAGGTGGGGGCTGTAGCCCAAACAGGCTCATTCACAGGACTCAGTATCTCATGATGCTGTGAATAAACAAATGTGGGAGAGTTTTCAGCACTTAATGGTGTCAGCCATGAGGCAGAAAACTGTTCTCAGTCCTACCCATATGGGAGCTGGCAAACTGCAGTTATCTCAGTATGGCTAAAATGGAGTCCTGTTTTAACATCTAATGAAGGTCTGGAGAAAAATCCCAACAGCTCAAGGTAATGAAGGCACAACAGAGAGCCTGTGCAGCAGAGAGAGCAGTTTTATTTTGGGTTAATACAGATTAACATTTTTATTTATTATTTCATAAGGAAACCCACCCATTTAGAAAAAATACTTGTTTAATGAATATTTGGGTGTTAGGTTTCAGAAATAAATATGCCTATTTAGGTTCCTGTTAGTTTAAACAATCTCCTGGGAGCCTGGTCCTGACCTGAATGCACCACACAAAGGAGGAGAAAGGCAGACAACACTGACTTTTGCAGATATTTGTGGGAGGGAAATCCAGCTCAATAATCTCAAGATTTCTATTGACACAATGGTAACCAGATGGTTACTGTCTGTCCTGTCTATCTCTCAGCTAAAACACTGGCTGACTTTAAAAATCTGAAGATATTTTGGCTCAAAAATTTGAAGATATTTCTCTGAAATCCAACAAGTCTGATCAAAGGGACTGGGTAAAGAAAAAATTTAAGTCCTGCTTTGTCTGCTTTTCATTTTATACCTAACATTAAACCACTGCCTTTTTTACACTAAAGTTTAAAACCTGAATATCTAGTCATCCTTAATCTTTTTCTTGCTCCCACCTGTCACTGGAGCACCTTAAATTGTCACTCAGATATGAATATAGAGCATAGAAGACCTTGAGATAGCAAGAAATTAAGCCCAGGCACCCAGACAGCCTCCATCCAAGACATACCTGTGGTGCTTCCCCTCTTTCTAGCAAGCAGGAGCTTCTTGAGACACTTTTCCTCTCCAGCTTCAGGAACATCAAGTACAAGCATGATGGATTTCAGCTTCTCAACAAGAGTGAAAAAACCTCTATAGAAATATATTTTAAATGCCTGACATCTAGCTTCAATTAAGTTTATCTGCATTAATAACATACATTTCTCACTCAGTGGGTAAGGATATTTTTAATCTTTTATGCCGTCATCCAATAAGCCTGAAAACTGATAAAAAATACATTCATGTGCAAATCAGTCCTTTTTCATTTCCTTTTACTTTTTTTTTTTTTTTCATCCTACTTCAATATTTTAAAATCCAACGTCTTTGTGAGCCCTGAAAATATTTCCTTTTGGCATGGCTAACAACAAATGTTCAGAAGTGAGCTGTGAGAAGATGGGCAGCAATGAGCTGTGCTCATACCACAGGGCTGATAATGGCACATGGAGCCTTTCACACCTTCATCACCAGTTTGAATCTGCAAAAATCACCCAAAACTGGCCTACAGTTATCATCATGTGACAATTACCTGCCTGTCTGGACATGATTGCTGTTCTCATCCCCTGCAGTGGACAGGTATTCTGCTTGCTGACAGGAACTATCTTTGCTCTTGCTATCAACCTCAACCATTCAGTTAAAACTAAATAAATGGCTCTCCTCTCCCAAGCTCTCTTTTCCTCAAAGGACTGTGTGACTCAGAAGGTAACACTTTACAATGATAGCTATCCATCTTCCCACTCACTTTTACTGTCATCCTTTCTCCTCCACTGTAACCATGAAGGAGAAGGAATCCCTTCAGCAGGAACAAGGAGGAAAGAGAAGTCTTCCAGGATAAAGGTTATTTCTGTTCTCAGGTTCTTGCAAGAGACTGAACACAAATGGCAGAAAATCTTCCCAAGTTCTTTGCAAACATCTGTTCCTAATATCCCAAAACCACTCTGTGAAGTCCTCATGGACCTTGTTTATATGGACATGAGAAAATAATTGTGGTCCAGCTTATGTCTGCCAGGATAGCTCAGATAAGTTTGTGCTATCCCTCTCCAGGAGCATCACCCTTTGAAGACAGCCCTGTCCCTCAGGATCCCTCTCTGGTTCCTCCCTCCCCAGGGAGGGTGTCTAGCTGACCCCTGGTACTTCTCTGCCCACATACTCTGAAGATTTTTATCATATAACTCAAGGCAGGGGTTAGTTCTGAGTGATTTCCTCCATTTTGACAGTTCAAATAGGAGAAGTTACAAAGGATATTCAGATCATTTCATTCCCACTACCTTTGCCCTTTTCCCACAGCTCTTGAAGAACATCCAAACTGCTCCTTCAGTTTTCCTGATAGTAGTAAATATATTTCTCTTCATTATTTTTTCCCCCTGGTTTTTGTTCAAACAAACCTACAAATGCAGTGAAGTGTTACCTGCCAATCAGGTCATCAGCTTAGCAAATGTCTGCCAGCAAAGAAACATGAAATGAAGCAGCTACAGTGTAATTTTCTGATCAATCTATTAGACATTTGTTCATTTGAACAGTTTGTGCCTCTCTTCTGCTATGTCATCTGGCAAGAGCAGACATCTGAAAATTATATTCTTTCACCAGATATAAAATCTATAGCACTCATTAAAATATTCATGACAAGAAACACTCTAGTCAATTGGTGAATTGCTGTTACAGGTAATATACAAATCACCACCATGCCATTACTGTGGTGTGGGAAAACTTAATGGACTTGAAGTAATTTGTGTGTAAATACAAAAACCAGGAGCACTGTGATAAGCTCAAAGCAGCTGAAGGTTTCTCCTGTGTAAATGAGAATTAGTATACAGATAAGTATATACAGAATTTTGTAAAGAAATTTCCAAAAAGTGAAAAAGCCCTCCAGTTACAAATGAGCTAGCTTAGGTACAAGCTCAGGTGCTGCAGGGAGCACAGCAGAGAGTGCAGAATCCATGCAGGACTGTAATCCCAGGCTGTCAGCCCTGCCTGAGCTCAGATCAAGGAGATCTGCACTAATTTTCCTACATGAAGGCAATCACTGCCATGCACACCCCACATATCCCCCCTCCTGAGGAAATGCTCACAGAGCACTAAGTGAAACACCACTGGTATTCCAGGTAAAAGAACCACCAATCTGACTATTGCACTGAAAATAAAGATCTTCTAGACTAGAGTCAGCATATTCTGGAGTGGAAAATCCTGCAAGTGTGTGTGTGAAAGAAGCAGAGAACACACAAAGGAAAGGTAACTTTTCCATGGCAAAATCCAGCCATTTCACCTGGAAGCAGCCATATGGCAAAGGCCAGGACTGACACTTCTTCCACCACTGCATTTTGTAATCTCTGTATTATCAACTACAAGAGTGACTCGAATTAAAGCCATGAAAACATGAATGAACCCATGTCCTGGGTTTGACCAAAAGCCCAATGAGTTCTGTAAAATTGCTTCAGTGACTCCTCAGGCTTTTGACAAGGCTGGTGCTAGGACACATATACAAATTGATTCAACAACCTCATTAAAAAGAACTCAAACCCCTCTCCCCAAACAACAAACCCCCAAATGGAGTAATTTTCCATTCTAGTTTTCCTTCAGAGTGCAAATGCCTTTATAAACAAGCTTTTCTACAATTTTATCTAGCATTCAGCTATCACTATCCTAAATAGTAGTTTAAAAATCCCACAATTTTTGTCTGATTTATCTACTCATCACACCATAATGATTTATAGATCATTTCTGCTCTCAAATTAACCTTGGGAAACATTTAGATAGTCTCTGGGAAATGCACAGCTGACTATGGAAATCTCTAATTTCTACACCAACAGAGGGCTTTGCATGTCTGGTTAAGTCTGGAACTGTCTGTTCCTAATTTGTTTCTCCAGCTGAATATTTATTTGATTCACAGCCTGTTTCAAAGATGCTTTTATACATATTGTCATCAAGGAACTTGGATGAAAAATTAGATATTCCTATTGTGTCTTGCTGTGTGTTACTGCTAAACCAATCAGTTATTTCACCTTCCAGCTCTGCTCTGGAGAACAGAGAGGGCCTAACCTTGGAAAAGCCCATTAATTCATTTGGAGATGGTGTTTGGTTGCTACAGAGCAGCAGCCTGCTGCAGCACTACCACGGCTGGAGACTTTTTTGCTAAAACCATTTCTTGCATCTCTTTCCATGTCAAGTGGCAAATTTCTAAGGTAGAACTCTGCCAGATTATTGTAGCAGAAAAGTTGCCAATTTTAGTAGGAAGGCTAAGAGATAAAAATAAAAAGATCACCATCTTTTTGTTTTGGAAATAGGGGTGATAAGGCAGAAAATGCAAATAAAATGAGACTTTGAAGAGAGCCAGTGCTGGTCTATCAGTGGCAGAGTCAGTGTGGTCACCCTGCCCTGGGCTGCACCCTGCCTTCCCCATCCTGGGAAATCTGTATGCAAAGGCAGCCAAGCAGCTGATTAATTCAGCTACAGCTATGAACTAGAAAATAAATTGTTCCATTATAAAAAGATATTTTAGCATCAGCTATGATCAGTGAACCTCTTGCTCTAATTTTTCTCTCCTTTCCATTTGCCATGAGTCCTTCTCCAGCTCCGTCCGGGACAACTTAATTACCCGCAGTGAGCGATTGCCACGGAGCTGCAGGCAGTGTGATGAATCAGTTCAAAAGTACAGTGCCTCATGTGCAACTTCTGCTGCTGCAGAGCACTGTGCTAAAGATTGCAAGTCACCCAGAAAATCCCAGAAGAGAGCATCATCAGGGTTTAAACAGAGTATGAAAATTGTAGGTTCACATTCTAACGTGTTTCTTATTGGGTTTGATTTGCCACAGGAGACCCAGCATCACTCGTGGCTTACATATTAGCTCACACTCAGCTGTGGAGAGGACTCAGGCTCTGTTTGGATAAGGATTATAAATAAAGCTGTCACAAGCCTGTCCCCACGGGGCCATTCATTTGTCCATACAATGACAATGGTAATACTCTATTTTCAACAGCTTTTTTTTCATAAACATGGACGTGATTTTGAGCTCACATGAACTCCAGCCAGTCAGAAATTGTAGTCCTGTGGCTTTGTTTATCCTTGTCACTGCATCCTCAGTAGTTCAGAAGTGAAAATCCAGCTGGCAATTAAAGTAGAAGTTACTCTTCAAATTAACATGTCCCCAATTTACTCGATGGCCTAATCCTGTTCCCAGAGAATTTTGGGAAAGCTGCCTGACTCCACTGTCTCCACTCCTGCCACAACCTAGCAGCTGCATTAGCATATTTGAGGCCCCAATGTGAGCAGGAGAAAAATCAAGTTATTCTCACCAAAGATTTGAAGGAAGTACTCAGGTTCTCTAAGCTGCAACTTGGGATGTAGCCAGGAATGGCAAATAGGGATTTGGGCCTATTTGAGTAGGTAGAGATGTGCTTTTGAATTTATTTTTATAATCAAATATAATAAAAGTTGATGAAAAGAAAAACAATGTTTTTTTTCAAGTTGGCATAGCTGTTATTCATTCTGACTGTCTTGATTTGTAATCAGCTTTATCAATTTAATTTCATTTATAGCATGGTTTGTGGCAGCAACTTTCTCACGTTCAGAGACAGCTGAACTCAGTTAATTAAAGCCCTGAAGGTTCCTCGTGCTTTATTAATGCAAGTATCAATATATTATATGGAATTTAGCAAAAGCAGGAAATCAAGACTTTTGGGAATGTAGATATAGGTGTTAGACCATGGAGAGAGGACTGCTGACAAGGCTAGGAGAAAAGCCAGACCAAACAGAGCTGAACTTGCCAAGAGAGACCAGTGAAGAATGAACAGTGCATCCTGATTCTTTGGAGAAAGAAGTCAGACACACAACAGGCTATCTCCAGCAGTGTGCATGTTTCCCAAAAGCTGGACCAGGAGCTGGCAGTGTTTCAGGATTCCCAGAATATGCATGCACAAATAAGTAGGCCGTGAACATATTAAAATCAGTTTATCCATGCCAGCCCCATCTGCAGAGCCTCAGTGTAAGAGCAGAGGGACTCTGCCTGGCTGGGGTGTGTTGGTGAAGGAAGAGGGGCTTCTCTGCTCCAGGAGCTGGGTCACTGCTGCTCCCTGGGGTCACCATGCTCATCCCTCCCTCTCTAGCCACTGGTGCTCTCTCACCTCGGATTCTTGAGCTAATTGCTGTAAAAGGAATTGGAGAAATCAAGTTTCACTGGTTGCAGTCCCAGTCATCTCCTTCCAAAGCTGAGAACCATGATTTAGGGACAGGGAATGGTGGTTCCTGGCACACACCCAGGGTGTGTGGCACCCCCCTGCATGCAAGGAGTCCACACAGCTTCCATCCATCCCCCATTCCCTCCTGAAGAGCACACTTTAGCCACTGAGACGTGCCCAAGTGCCTCTGAGCACATTTTAAGGGAATCTTAAAGCACCAGACATGCTCTCAGTCCCCTGGGTCTCAGTGGAAGACAATCTGGGATTGCCCTGAGTGGTCACAGGACATCCATGGCAGAAGTGATGGGGAGAACCAAATGATCAGATATTCCACAGTTTCTGGGGTGGCAGAGTGAGCTGGGGAATGCTGTGTCAGGATTATTGGCAAACACATGAGCCAGGCTAAACTCTGTGAGATTGGCAGCTCTGCTTTCTTGTTTTGTGTCTAACTCTGGTCTGCTCTGTCCCACTGCATCCTTTAGGAAATCACAGCCCTAAGTGACCTACTCCACACCTTTACCTTCAGCCATGTGGGTATTGACAGATATTATTTTAAAGTGTTGCTATTGTAAAACAAGTTCAGGGTTTATGTTGCCATATGAAAAGGAAACCACCACTGAAATGCAAAGCCAAAGAATTTCCACAATTAAGCCAAACATTCTTGTTTATATTTATGGATTCAAAACTAATCACACACCCTGGAAGCCAAAAATCCTCATCAATATTTGTGGATCCAAAACAAACCCTATTTATACGATACATTTATTTTAAGGAGAAACCTAATCTCAATGGGATGGGGATGACATGATTGTTAGAATATTGAACTTCCCTTCTCCTCCAAGTTCACCCATTCGACCTTCCCTTGCAGCACACTTAATCAATGCATGCAAATCCTTTTTCACAGCTCTGTTCCCACTTAAATCAATGGCAAAACTCCCTCTGAATCGAATAAGCCCTTCACATTTTTCTAAACTCCACTCAAGTAGCTCACAAACCTACAGACTGTGTAAGTATTTGATATGTAGATGGCACAAAGCACACAAAAGAATGGAAAATAAAAGACAAGCCAGTTTCATGGGCATTTTTGCCAAGTCTAATAATCCCTCTACTAATCCTGTTCCTCCAAGAGAGTTGTGGGGAGTCCTGTTCTAGCAAGTCATCACATATTCAGATCTATCTCTGAACAAATACTCTGTCTACATCTTCCAAATTCAGGATGACTGGTCTGCACATGATCAGATTCTGACCTCTTCCTTCATGCTGATGTTATCTACCTCAGATTGCTGACTTGGGGATACAAATACCTGCTGCTCAAGGTCCAGAGATGACAGATAACCCCAGGATTGCTTCTGCACAGTCATTGTGGATGCCCCTAGCAGTAGGAAAAGTTAAATCTCCAGGATGTTCACCCTGCAGATTCAGAAAACATATTAAAAGGTATTTGTAGTGTATTGAACAGGAAAATAACTGATCCTAGTTTAACATGTCTGTGTGAACAGCACAACTGGAGGTTTTCCATCTAGGTCCAGCCCAGCAGAGTATATGAAGCACAGGCAGGCAGAGCCCAGCAGTGATGAGGCTTGTCAGAGTCACCAGAGTAATCATTTTTCCCCATAGTTAAAAATGGCATTTCAGGGGGAAAAACTGGCTTGCTGTGACTTGGAAACCACTACAAAACCATTGCTGTCCAGAAGCACATGCAGACCTTTAATCCTTTTCTAAGTATTAGTTTTGGAAAATGGCTTTAGAGCATCTTCCAAATATTTGCAACCCCAGCTTGAGCCCTACAGCAGAGTGCCCTGGGTGCCCTGTACCACCCTGTGCATGTCACTCACTGCTGAGAGCCCAGCCCTGTAATGCTGCACACAGAGGTGCCAGCTCTGAGAGGCAGTGCCCTGGCTGGGGCAAAGCTGCTGTCCCCAGCCTGGTACTGCAGGGATGGGATGCAACTCTCCTCAAAGCAAGCACAAGGCAACAAACAGGAATGGGAGCTCATAATTCTGTAAAATGAAGGATTAAAAATAAGATGCAAAGGAGAAGGGAGATGCTGTGCTGGCAGGTTTGCTCCAGGTGTGTCCCCTGAAGCAGCAGCCTGCACTGGGGCTGTGCCATGCCCTGGGGGATGGCAGGAGCTGTGCAGATCTGTCTCTGCTTTCCACCTGTGTGCTGCCATGGTGGGGCTTCCAGCAGTGAAATCCAATGAATAGAATCTTGACATTGGAGTCTGGAAATCAGAACAAATCTTTGGGCAGTTCCTGAACTCAGATTTCCACTGTTTTCTTCTAAATGTTTGTCTCATCCTTTAGACAGGAAACAATTTCCTGGAGAGACAATTTTGCCATGAATATGTAAAATTCTGCATAGACCCTGGGGGGATGTCCACCACAAGAAGCAAAAGAACCTAGATCAAAATGTGAAAATATAATCTCTAGTGATGTTACAGGGATAAGAACATTTGTAATGCATGTCTATGTATTTATGAATGAATATCATGATACATATACAGGGTAGGGCAGGTTTAGGCTGGATGTTGAGAGGAAATTCTTCCCTGTGAGGGTGGTGAGGCCCTGGCACAGGCTGCCCAGAGCAGCCTCATCCCTGGAAATGTCCAAGGCCAGGTTGGATGGGCTTGGAGCAACCTGGGGCAGTAGAAGGGGGTGGAGTGAGATGGTCTTGCAACCCAAATCATCCCAAGGCTCTATGCTTCAGATTTCAGGTCTGGATGGGCAGGTGGGATCCCTGGCATGGGGCTCCTGTCCCGTGCTCAGCAGTGTGGAGGGGCAGGGTCAGTCAGGGCTGTCCTTGCTCCCAGTGCCACAGCAGGGCTGTGCAGGCACCGTCCCCTCAGCAGGGACACACTGAGCAAACACTGGGAGAGCAGCAGCATCACAATCCCTGCCCTCATTAACACAGATCCAGTAACCTACTTTGTCAAAGAAAGCCTTGGATGAGATGGGGTGGCTGGGGACTGGAGCAGCAGCTCTCTGTCTCATACATCTTTGCACTGGCACTTCACCCCACTGAGACACAGCACGAAGAAGCAAGGCAGGGAGGAATTTCTCATCTGCCTGGCACAGAGAGACCTTGCTGCTGCTGAAACCTTTGATTTATTCCCTGCATGAGCACCAGCTCCTTTTCCCAGGGCAGAGCAGCCTGTGAGCAGCTGTGCTGTCCTGTGCTGTGCCCATGGCTGCTGTGCCCCTCACAGCAGGCAGGACACAGGCATGCTGCTCTGAATGGGTCTGCCCAGGAAATCCACAGTCCACAGCCACAGCCCTCAGGTTTCAATGGAAATCACTGCACAGCCACATCCTGCCCTCAGGTTTCAATGGAAATCACTGCACAGCCATGTTCTGCCCTCAGGTTTCAATGGAAATCACTGCTGCTCTGTTGACTTACACCAACTACAGCTTAGGGATACTCTGTTTTTTGAGAGATGGACAAGATGTTGGGAACAAAGGGAGGATCACTAAAAAGCCACTACAGGGACTGGCAGGGAAGTGACCCTGGGAGAGCCTGACATCCTGGCTATGCAAACTGGACCTCCAAATCTCTGTTTCCAGGTGAGCAGGCAGGTGTTCACCTCCCTTCTATTTAAATGACAGACATTTACATATAAACCATTTGAGCCTCTGCTTCCTGAAGTCGAGGAAAACAAAACAGAACTCAGATTTAAGCCTTTTCTCTGGGATGAAATGACTCGCAACCTGCAAATGACTTTTAAGATAACTTCAATGTAGCCTGAATATGAAGCATTCAAACCTAATTATACGCACTGAGGAGCAAACAAAACTGTCTAAACACAAGTTTTCTCACACAGTTTCATTTCTCAGGGACTCACATTGACAGGATATTGTTTTTTTTTCAGGCTTTAGCTGTTGAGATATAAAATTTCTGGACCAAAGCATCCACGCCAGAGAGTGGATATTATTTGTGAATAAGCAACATATTCCTCACTTCATTGATCACCTCTTTCCTACTGCAAAAAGACATTATGATAGCTGCTCCAGCCATACAGCTCACATCATTTTCAGTATGTGAGCACTGGGTCAGCCTCCTGTGGAGGCTCTTTGTGCCTCCCACACCCTGCATGGACAATGCTGTGACAAACACAGAGTCACAGAAACACTGGACATTCAGCAGTCTTAAGGCTACAGAGAAACCTGCCATTTCCAGTACAGCTATACCAAAAAGAGAAAAAGACTTTCAGAGGGCCCCAACAGGTCAGAGAAAATTACTTGGCAGCTGTGGGTCTTTCCTCTGCCTGCAGCTGACTTGGCAAAGCTGGGGGAACAGAGGTTTCCTTCTCCTGGTGCCTGGGTCAGCAATGTGAATGGTGTGTTCAAAACTCTTCTGGGATTTCCAGGGAGATTCTCCAGCGAGGAGAAAATTTCTGGCTTCTGGTGCCCTGCCATGTGCTGCTGGGAGTTATTCTCTGCAAGCTTTTGGCCTATGGCCCACCTTCATTTTCCTTCTGTCAGAAGATGACTTACTTGAGTTTGCAAACATCTCCTGCACATGCAAAATTTTGAACAAACGTTACTTGAAAACTTTTTTCACACAGTTTTACTGCCCACATCTCCTGTGATCAGTACAGTCAGATGCCTATTTTACAGTAAAGTGCTATATTACAGTAAACAAGTATTTTGGAGTAAAAAGAACTCCAGAAAATTCATCCTATTAGATGCACTCCACTGTTCATGGTAATCCCTTTTTGCTGTAATCAAGCACAATTTCTAGCTTTCCTAACACCACAGATCAGGTTCAGAAGCTGTTTGTCCTCATGTTTGTGACCTAGAATACAGCCCCTTAGACTATATGTTTTTATGCATATATTCTTTAATTTATGCTGGTGATGCAGGAACCCAGAAGGGTCCCCTTCCATACCTCAAAGTCATGCACCATGTTTGTTTTTTCTACATCCCTGCTTGCTCCAAATACAAGGAAAGGTATCAGAAATGTTTGCTAATCAGTTTTTCCTGCAGTGCATTTTCAGAACAAGTGATCCAGGGCAGCTTTTGCCCATCTGGCTCTTCACAAAAATGCCCTTCCTGGATGATGGCTAATTAGGCAGTGTAATAGTTTATCCTTCTAATGAACTGATTTACTCAGCAAAGCAAACAGTGTGCTGGTGTGTTTATTTGTGGCATTTATGTAACTGTTTGCACATAGGTATTTCAGTGACTGTGAGACAATTATTATCTTGAATTAGAATAAACGTTGCATTTCTCATCTCACAAAATCTCCCCTTTTGATTATGGGGTCAGAAAGAAGTGGGAGGATGCTTAAACATTTGAGAATGAAACACACTCATTAACTGTAGCTCAGTTTATGAACTTCAGAGGTTAAGCATTAGCTACAAAAAAATCTTTTAATCAAGACAGATCAAGCTTCTCCACTTAAACGCATTATCCAAATTTGCAGTCTTCTCTAGTTAATGAGTCAGTCTGAATTAGCCTTTCAAAAGAATTAAGGGAAAAGAATCAACACTTTGATGGTGTTTGAAGCACAAGTTGAAGTAATTGAATCAATGTGTTAAATCTTGGATGAGATCTTTTAATCCGTAAAACAGTGATCGAGAGCTGTGTGACTGAAGCCAGATGCAGTGGCTAATTTGGATGAATTATTCTGTGCAGGGAGGTCCCCTCAACAGCAGCCTGCCTGAAAGCAGAATTTGCTTACGTTCACCCTGCTTGGAAAATGAACAATTAGGGTTGAAATGTGCCAGCTCTTGCTGGTGCATTCCTCTGTGACTTCAAGAGAGATTTTTGTTTTTTAGGTCAAGGCTCATACCTGAATGTGTTGTGAAGACAAGACTTAGAGTGAGTCTCTTGGGAGTCTACTAGGAAGGGATAATAAAACTTTTATCTTTCCAGGTCTCTTGCATGAGGTCATTTAAGATAGGCACGCTGCATTCACACTGCAAACCTACTCTGAATTTTACACAGATCATTAATTGGGAAATTCCTATAGCAGCACATGAAGAAAAATCCTCTATCCTCAAAAAGAGGAGGACAGTTTAAAGGGACCTATTTAACTTATAATGGACTGGATCCCTCAAGATTCTGATGGGATACTGAATGTGTAGGTAAAAAAGGAGCTGTTTGAGCATTTTCCTGGCAGAATAAGTTATTAAAAGGAGAAGTCACCAGCCTCCCTGGATCCTTGTATTAGTCATTGTTCCCTGGCTGCCCATCCTGTGTGTGAAATTCCCTTTGAAGCAAAGACCACATAAATTTTGTTAAAAATTTCATTAGCGGTCAATTTCTGTAATTAAGATGTGATGAAACAACAACCAACCAAGCATATTTTTCCAATAAAGTATTAACTTTAAAGCTATTTATATGCTTAAATGTGACCCATAAAACCACCCATCCTTTGATGTTCTCCAGCTGCCAGTGACTCTGCTCAGTGACAAAGCTCAAAGGACAAATAGAAGTGGGCATCAAAACCCAGTTCTGAAAAAATCAGCTGTTTTCAAGAAGGGATAACTGTTCTCTTCATGGCTGCTGAAAGCTGCTGAAAAGCACAAAACACTCCTGAACTAGGAGCTCCTTAAAAGCAGCATGATAAACCTGCCAAAGGGGCTCTTACCCAAAATGAAATAGAGAAAACAGCTGAGCCCAAAGCTGGCCAGGGAGGCTCCAGCCACAGGAGGGGCAGAGGCTCAGCAGCACCATACTCAGCCCTGGGCATGCTCATGGCCCT
This sequence comes from Erithacus rubecula, assembly GCF_903797595.1. Classification (NCBI taxonomy): domain Eukaryota; kingdom Metazoa; phylum Chordata; class Aves; order Passeriformes; family Muscicapidae; genus Erithacus; species Erithacus rubecula. The sequence goes on from NC_136669.1 coordinate 10,252,967, forward strand.
GCACACCTGGGACTGAAATCAGGAGCTGAGGAAGCACCCAGGTGTGTGTGTGAGGCAGCACACCGAGCTCACTCAGTATCTCATTCATTCATTCAATAGGCTGCATTAATTTCCCCACTGTTCCCTCTATTTTTTTTCCCTCCTCATTCTCTAAACTGTACCTGATCAGCACCCTGGGCATCAGAGGGGCTGGGGTGGGCTCTGCCCTTGTGGACACTGCTGAAGGCTGAAGAAAAATTCCAACTCATATTTTTCCCAGGCTGGAGACTTTCTCAGAGATAAACAAGAGAAGAAAGAATGAATAACATAAATTGACATTTGGTGTTGATCGTAAAGCAGTGTACAAGCTACATAATATTTTACAAAAAGCATGTTTTCAAAGAAGTATTACCTTCTTAAACCAATGAACTTTTTCTATTCTGTATTGCACAAACCATCCTATATAAGTACGGTAGCCTTTCAATAAACCACTTCAATAAATCACTTCAATAAACCACTTCAATAAACCACTTCTACTTGCCTTGAAAGAAGTCACATTTATATGTGTGTTACTACATTCACTGTTCCTAGTCCAACAGCAAAATGCCCTTCCCTGCAGAGGGGATTTCTGTCCTGGAGACACCACTGAAGGACAAAAGACAAAGCTTCAGGCACAGTTAAAAACAGTTTTTCCTTCCAGCAGAGAGAAGGAAAAAATAAAAAAGGGGGTGGAAAATGCCATTCAGAATAGAGAAGATCTGAAGAAAACATCACATAATGTAACCAGATTTTTGTGTGGGAGAAATGAGCATTGACAAAATTCACATGTCTGAAGGGAATTTAATTGAAAGATTAAACAGAAGTCAAGACTCAGAGGCCCAAAAGCAAAAGATATTGTGCTTTCAGAGTAGCAAGTCATGCCCTTGCTTAGAAGAGACTGTGTTTAACCATGTGCCTTGTGCTGGCACAGCCTGATTAAACTGCTTATAAGAATCTGAGGCCCCATTAACTATGAATTTTTAAAGTTTGTTTTTTATAAAAAGACAAAGCACATGTCAAAGCAAGTACAAGATGGTTATAGCCAATCTCTTTTCCAGCAAACACAGATATGCTCCACTGATCACTGACACACACACACAAAAAAAAAAAAAAAAAAAATTAAAAAATGGACTGCACTGGGTTTTAGAGGTGAGAAATGGAAAAGATCTATTAGGTCAGTTTGCCCAGCTCCCAGCTAAAGTACACAGCTTTTGCTATGGATTTTTTACCCAAGTTTCTGGAAAACTTTCCCTTGGACTAAAGAAAGTGTTGTATAATGTTCTTAGTAATATCAATACTTTTCCTGTGGTGCAATAGCTGGATGCATTTCTGTGTGTTTAAAATATTATTTCCCTAGTAGATAGGTGTATAAGGTTCCCACAGCTTAAGAGCCCAAGGCCAGCTCATGTGGGTCACTGTAAGAACTCAGCTGGCCCTGACAGCCCTCTGTCCTGTCCTGAAGGAGGGGATTTGAGGGATATTTAGAGCTTGGCAGCTCAAGAACCCTGAGCAAAGCAGGCTGAGCAAGGGAGCAGACTCTGGCTGGGGATGGCACCTGCAGCAGGGCTGGTCTCACAGGACAGACTGTGCTTAGTGGCCTGAAAACAGCCCCAGAGCCAAACAGGGAGGAAATCAGATAGTTAAACCTTCACAAGCACATCCATGGGCATCAGCAGGATCTTGGCAGAGTATTGTTGAGAGAGAGAAAAATCCCCAATATTAATATTATATCTTACAGAGTTTTCCTTAAAAAAGCATTGTGCTTTAGAGTTAGTAGAGTATTATAAATAATTGCTGAGGAATTCAGGCCACAATCTGAAGGAGGCTTTGATGCCTGAGGGAGTTTCCAGCACCTCCACCCAGCCCCAGCAGGTTCCAGGGAATAATAAAACTATAATTCTGTTTATTTCAGATTTCTTTTTTCATAAGAATGACAAATGAGATAGAAGTTGGGAGGATAAAGAGCTGAACTGTTAGCACATGACTTCTATGATTAGATTAATGAAACAGCAGAAGATCCAGATCTGGACATAATAAGAATATAGAAATTACAATCATGCTTCATGCTGTAAGGGCAATTAGAAAAGCAATGACATATTTTAGCAAATATTTTCTTTATCTATAATGAGAGAAAAAATGGCAGCAAAACAATGTTGCCTCCCTTAGAAAAGACTGAATTGCAATGAAAATGCATTTCAGGGTTTCTTTTTTCAGCTTTTGTATTTCAGCTTTGATAAAGTAAAACTAGTGGCAAATTGATATGAGTACAAGTCTTACCTTTCTTTTGATCACAGGAGACTTGTTTCTTTAGCAGTGAGAATCTAATATATTAGAGTGAACTAACTTAGCAGGGAATTATTGCACTGCTGATTGCAAATTTTTATAAGTAGCAGTTATTAGTTGTTTTCTGTCTGCTTTAACACTGCCAAATTAATTTAACAGTAGATAAATAATGATTCATATTTCCAGTACAAATGTCACTGTGTAATACCTGTAATCCTAGAAAGGATATTTATGTTGCTGAAATAAGTAATTTTAAGGTGACTAATTCCTCCTGGCCATAGATTTTCCAGCAGTCACAATAATCTTACTAATTGTTACAATTTTAAAAACTCAGCAAAACATCCACATAATTTTAGTCATTTCCTTTTAATAAAAATAAAATCAATTTTGTTCACACCAAAACTCAGAACTGAGAATTTCTGCATACCTGGAAAAAAAAAAGCAATTGTGTGACATTGTGAATCTTTTTGGTCTACCATACCAAATATTAAAAAAAAAAAAACAAAAAAAAAAACCCCAGATATAAATGGGTTTGTGCTGCTATTTTCCTTATACAGAAGTCAGGTCCATGTGGCAGCAGCTGATCCCAAGGGATGCAGCCAGCAGGCAGATCCACGCTGGAGCATCCTGGCAGGGGGAGCAGCTGCTGGCTCACCTCCCTGCAGGGCAAGCAGGCTCCAGCCTGAGCCCCAGGGCTGCTTTGGAGGTTGTTGGTGCCATCACTCTGTTTCTACACTGCCAAGGTGTCTCCTTGCCCTGGCTGTGGCTCTACTGAATGAAAATCTGCATTTCCACAGAATCAACTCAACCCAGGCACTGAGTGCCACGTCCAGGGATGGTGACTCCACCACTCCCTGGGCAGACCATTCCATTGCCCTGAAAAATGGTATCTGCACCACTTAATTGGTGACTTGTCTTCATTTTCTTCTGTCTTCCCTCAGAGTCATGATTAACACGAAGGAGACGAATTTTCTCGTGTTTGGGCTTGGTTTATGAAATCTTATCTAAAGTACAGAGAGTTCTGCAACACTTCTAGCTGAAAGCCAGCAAAAAGGGGGGTGAATCCAGCTAGTTAAATGGTCTTTTAAAGCCAAACAGTCCAATAGAGAACTAACACCTATATTATTTATACTTTTGACTCAATAACCAAACTCCTGTGACCTGCAGTGCAGCACTAACTGTCCATCCAGAAATTACTGCCTGAAATCATGAAGAGGAGGAAAGAAGAAAACAGAAAGGAGACAACATCCAAAATCCTCCATCTTGTCCCATACCCCAATTTTAAAACCCACAATTTTAAAACCCTTCACCATGTGAAATCACACACTCCTATTTTAACTACACATCTGCGATTTCAACTCCATCACTCAAATTTGGAAGCCTTTTCCAAGGCCTCATGTCAAAGCAGTGTTCTCCAGGGGGTCAGTGCCAGAAAGCACAGAAAGCTCAAAAATCCCAGGTTTCTGGGGTCCAGCATTGCCCCACCACTCTTTCAGTGAACAATTGTTTTCTAACCTCTAGCCTAACCTTTTGTGCTGGTCCAGAAACACTGCATGCTCTTGTGTTAAGGGAGGGGACAAACTCAGGGCTGTCCCTGGGGCTGGAGCTGCTCTGCAGTGCAATTAAGACTAATTAAAATAAATAAATGATAATAAGAGGCCAACATGATCTATTTCAACGCAATGAAATAGAAGGTTTTACTTCTTTACTCATTATGGCCTAGCTAAATATATTCATTTATCTGGAAATAATAAAGCTCATATTCCAGGTGGATAGCTACCTCATAATTTTTATCTCCTTTCTCCCTCTCTTGAAAAGATAAATGCTGTTGTACTCAATCTCTTTGAAAAACTGCTGAAGAAAAAGCCAGGAATAATTAGATCTGATGGGGCTGTAAATATTTTCAGAGAAAAATAGAATCCCCTTCAGAAATCATCAAAGTAATTATTACACTACAGGAGCTCTAAGCTTGAAAACAAAGTTAGAGAAGATTATTTGTTTTGGAGGTTATTCTATTTTGGTCAGAAATTGCTGCCTGGCCTGTTTCTGATTTTCCTTTATTAATGTTCTTTGCAGCATGGTATTAACCTCCACTAAACAGCTCTGTGTCAGCCTGCTCATTGCTGTTCAAAATAAACTGCACCTGTTTCTACTCACATATCACTGTCAGATATTGTCTTGTCTCAATTGCAGGTGGGTTTTTGGGTGCAGGGCCAGTACCTGAGCCACAGTGACTCACAGGGCTGCTGCAGGGCTCAGGGTGACTCTGGGACTGATGCTGCAGAACCAGCAGCTGTGCAGGCAGCTGGGGAGCCACAGCACCCAGCAGAGCCACAGCTCCTGCCTGTGTCTGCAACAACACACAGGGGCAGCCAAAGGGGCCATGGAGTAAGCTTTACTCCCAGGATCAAGAAATTGCAAGGTTACTCAATTCCCAATATTTTTTTTTTTTTTTATGCTATGAACTGTCTTACAAAATGTGTTTACAAGCTACTGCCAAACATTCAGCATATTTCTAATATCAAGGACTCCAGGAGAGAATTTTCAAACAAATAAATAAGAAGTTTAGCTACCATATTCAGGAGGAACCAGCTTCAAACCAAGTTTCTCAGAACCTTAGAATACAGCCATTAAAAACTATCTTTAAAGATCAAATTTACTTTGCCTCTTTCCTAATGGTCACATCTAGATAATATTTTGGGGGTTTTCTGATTTCATTCCCACTTGAGCTGAACAAACATGCCCAGACAGACCTATCTGTCTGAGTCCTTGCTCTGGTATCAAAGGGTCTGTCTGCCTGAGTTTATTGCAATAAATAAAAATCAATGCATTTTAAATGGAAAATCATTTCCACCTGAATTGCTGTGGATACAGATGTGGAAACAGCATTAGTCACAGCTTGCTGGATGACAGGCATTTTTGCCTTACTGCTGCTTTGTGACTAACACTTCATGAGCAAACAACTGCTTTCATGCAAATAGAAAGCCTCAATCTCCCCAAGTACATGGAAACCATCATTGCAGAATGGAAATGACTCACATTAATGCACTGCATTTCATAACAGCCCCGTGAGATACAGAATTGTCAGATGATAAGGATGTCAGGCAGAGATTAAATGATTTAACTAACTCCTCTAGACTGCTTTATGACAGAGCCAGAAAATTAAGTCCGAATTTCTCAGTCCCCATCCAATATTTTAATCTCAATATTAGTAGTGGCAATTTTAGAATAACCTCTCCTCTCAGCACAGTGATAGAGGATGCAATGGGCCATGAGGGATTGCTGCAGATACCAAATCCCCTCTCCAGCAAGGACTTTGCTTCCTTTCTCAATCTGTGCACACACTGAGCATAGCAAGACCAGGACATAAGCACAGAACAGCAATGTCAGCCTTCCAGCTCTTGGCCCAAGTGTTAAACAATTTTTAATATGTAGATGAGGCTTTGGCTTTCCTTTGAATCTGGCAGATGAGACTTTCAAGAGTGAAATGTCAACAGAGGAACTTTCCAGCTGCTCTGTCCCCTGCTCCTCTCCCTGCCTCATGTTTCCCAGCTGGGCAGCAAATTTTGTGTGACACTACTGTGTGGCTCAGACCATTTGCCTGCAATTCCTGGTGCCTGTGCCACTTTTCTGGCTGGCTCACTATTTTTTCTGGGCCTTTCTTCCCTCCCTGATATTTCTGGGCAGGCAAAAAGCCCCATTGCCCTGTCATTCACTGTGGTGAAGGGCTGGAAGTGCCTGCACAGCTCAGGGCATGCACAAATTACCAGAAAGAACTTCTGTGTTTTCAAGCAAGCCATTTGGAAAAATAGATTAAGGCTTTTTTCAGCTGAAATAGTTCTAATTTATTTCTAGATTGGAGTAACAAGTAAACAGAAATGAACCTGCCAGGTACAATCTCTTCAAAAGAGGTTCAGAAGCTGGACTTTAATTGTTTTGGTTCTTAAGCAAGCAATATTGGCTACATCAAACTATAAATCACTGGATTTTAATGACTTATGTAATTTTTTGCACAATGCATACAGAAAAGGCAACAGCTAAAATAACTTAAACTGTGGAGCAGCTGTTTCTTTATCCCTCCTATTTCCACTCCAGCAAAATGAATAAAAGTTTCCAGATTACCTGGCTCATATCACGTACAAGTTTACAGAGCTTTTCTGCCTTGAACTTTACATCAGATCAAGAAATATTTGTAGAAATATTTGGAAAACAATGTCCTTGTTTCAGTACATCTCCTGAACCTAGCAGTGCTTGTTTGACTCCAGAGTCATGGCTCAATCTCATCCTGATTTGAATCAGGTTCAAGTAGTACCAGTATTTATCAGTCAGTACAAAACCTGTTTTATTCTAAATTATTTTAAACAATGTCAAGATCTTGGTATTTTGCAGCATTGCTGGCTGAAACATCTCCAGAGCTGCAATGGTTGGAAGGTTTTTTCTTTTTCTCCTCAAGTAATTCACCTGATTTGCTAAACCAGTCTGCTTAAAAGGAGGGTATTGATTCAAAATTTTTGATGGAAAGATTTCTGGGGACAGACTAAGAAAAGAAAAGAGACTCTGAATAAAATGTCTGACCCTCTTGAGTTGCAAAATGGGTGCTTTGACTGAATCCTGCTCCAAAAATATGTTTGAAAATGTGAGTGGAAAGTGGTATAGAAATAGAAAAATATAAATCTACAAAAGATGCCACAAATTGAAATTGCCATTCTTCAGCCATCTCTGCTTCTGGAGACTGCTATATGTGGACTAAAGAATGATACTATGAATCATAAAGTACTTAGAATAAAAATATCAAAGAATTCAGATCAAATAAGTGGCAAGTGCCCTCCAGTAAGATTAAATGAAATTCTCTTTTGACAATTACAGTTCAAGAGTACAGCAGACATTTTATGCAATTCTATAATAATTTGTAATTTTGCAGTAGATGGTTATCAAATAATTTTTTCTCTAGATAAACTGAATTCAAGAGATTGTTGCCAAAACATCTTTTTACTTCCTTTTATGCTCTTTTATAAAGAATCCCAAAAGATCCATTCATTGGACTTAATCAAATTGTTCAGTGTTGAAAAGGAGTCAGAAAACAATTCTACAAAATGTGAGATTAGTTTTGACTGATAACCTGAACAGAAATTCAAAGTGATGAGCCACTGGTATGTTTTCCAACATGTATGAAACCTTCTGAAGTGTCACAGTATTTTCACAATGATGCTGGTTTGAGATCAAGCCTTGCTTTTTCAAAGGCACATTTAAAGACATTTATAAAAAGCAGATTTTAAATAAGAAACATCCATGAATTAGTTAAAGTACAATTTTCTATGCCATAGTCTGTTTGTATAGAGCAAGATTTTAAATCTAAACATTGGAGAAACTTTGTAGTATCCCAGCTTTGTGTCTTAATTCTCAGCTAAATCTGTTTGCATTAGTGAGGTTTGGCTTATTTGGTCAAAACAATTGCAATTTATAGAGGCATCTTTTGTACAATTTCTGGAGAAAAGAAATCAGCTTGCAGTAGATTAGAAGGTTTAGGTGTTCAGCACTGTCCATAGCTGTCTGCAGACCAAGGGAGGAAAATATTAATAATTCAGGGCACCCACACCAAAGACCAAGGTGCCTGCTATTTTTACTGTCACAGGTGAGCAGACTTTAAATAAGTTGTATTCATGCTTAGAAATCTGCTTCAATACTTCAAAATCACATGGCTGAAATAAAAATATTGCAATCAGCAGAAGGTTACAATAAACTGGCTTTCATTAGAATAGATGAAGAGGTTACAAGTAAGTCAGGTCTTACACTGAAATGTCAAATGGCAGCTGACATCTTTCACCACTGAATTGAAAGCTGCTTACAAAAACAGAAATTTAATTTCGACCTATTTCAATGTAAATTGATCTTTAAGGGTCATTACATAAAATAATCTTTAGAAATGTGGTTCTAAACATGCCCAGATACAGCTCTTGGATTCTTTGCTAATGACACCTTTACTTAATGGAGGAAACATAACCTGATACAAGAGCTCTTCACAGTCCTGGTAAAATTAATGCACAGGGGTGTCATTTTCAACCAAAAGGTTTTTTAATTCTGTGTATTATGCAGGGACAGCAGTGGAGGACCTGAACAAGCTGCTACTTCACCATCTGTAAATGAGGATTCAAAGCTCCATCCTATGCATACACTTCCTGCAGTCTATAGCAGAGGCATGTGGAGGTTTGACTGAAGTGCAGGAACTCTTCTCAGGAACCTTTAGAAGGGAATTTTATTTCTTTTTTATCATATTCTCACAGTTTTCAAACCTGAATTTTTAAATGAACTGCTGGAAGCTGTGCATGCCAACAATGTTTACACCATGGAGCATCTTCCCTTGCTATGACTTTAACTGGGGTTTGGCTGTGTCCCAGAATCAGACCAAGCCTTCCTCCCTGCACAGGTAATTAGCAGCAGTCTAATTTCAGGAGGGAAATCTGGTCCTGGTCAGTGCTGGGACTCATCATGGCATTTCTCACTCCAGACATCAGTGAGTATGTAAGACTAGCAGACATCAGAGACATGGCTGTCATACATTGTTCTGAAAACTCAGCAGGAAGCCCTTGTTTACCTCCCAAAATTAACAGAGAAGAGCCCCTGGTGGCTCTATCACACTGCTGGCAAATAGAAGGAGAGAGGGGAAGATAAACCTGCCCTGTGAGTGCCTGGCACTGTGCAATTCACAGCTGAAAGCCTGTGGCAGAGGCAGCAATGAACCATTCAGGGCACAAGTGAGATCTAACCCAGAGCCACTGCTGGTATTTTTAACTTGCAGCACATGGAAAAAGAGGGAAGAAAAGACTCCAGTCCCTTAGACAGCTCTGAGTCTGCTGGATCTGGCCAACAAGTCAGATTCTTGGATGGAGGCCACAGCTCTGTGCCAGAACTCAGAGTCCTTGGCACTGCCCTGGGCTGGGCAGCTGGGCACTGCAGGGAGGAGCAGGGCACAGGCTCTGTCTGTCAGTCCTGCTGCACCCCAGCACAGGCTCTGTCTGTCAGTCCTGCTGCACCCCAGCCCAGCACAGGCTCTGTCTGTCAGTCCTGCTGCACCCCAGCCCAGCACAGGCTCTGTCTGTCAGTCCTGCTGCACCCCAGCACAGGGTCTGTCTGTCAGTCCTGCTGCACCCCAGCACAGGCTCTGTCTGTCAGTCCTGCTGTACCCCAGCACAGGGTCTCTGTCTGTCAGTCCTGCTGTACCCCAGCACAGGGTCTCTGTCTGTCAGTCCTGCTGTACCCCAGCACAGGGGTCTGTCTGTCAGTCCTGCTGCACCCCAGCACAGGGGTCTGTCTGCAAGGCTTGCAGTGCTTGAAGATGAATATTGTTTTTAGGGATGTTGTGCATACCCACAGTCACCCAGATAATAAAGGAAAGTCAGTTGCTGGGATGTTTGGAGCAGAAATTGGTCATGAATAACTGAAACACTGAAATAAAGATTTCACTGGTGCTATTTTCATTCATTTGCTTCTTAAAAAAAATTAAACGGCAGAAAGAACAAAGCAAGAAAGGGAATATTAATTTAGAAGATTTCAGACCATGCTGAAAAAATAACAGAGAGGTGTGGAAGACTGATAACTTGCACAGTTCTAGCACACCAAGCTGTGCAATCCAGCAGCAGTGATCTGCAGTACAGGAACACAGATTATGTTTAATGGAAACAGGGGAGGATGGAAAGAACGAGAAGGATGAGAGGCAGAATAACACATTCACCTCTCAGACTTAGTCAAATCTGAATTGCTAACACGGAGAGGGGAGTAATTCTCTGCCTCATTCATCACCATTCCTGCCATGCTCATAGTGTGTTTTAACTGCTATTACAGTAATTGAGCAAATGAGGCTGTTTCCAAAACACATTTGATATGTTGATGCGGGAAGTTGAACAGCAACAACCCAACTGAGCACACTCGGAAATGGAGCTGCAGAGAGGGAGCACAAGGCCCAGCCCAGCCTAACAAAACCTGTATTGGTCCATCCCATCCCATCCCATCCCATCCCATCCCATCCCATCCCATCCCATCCCATCCCATCCCATCCCATCCCATCCCATCCCATCCCATCCCATCCTATCCCATCCCATTATCCCATTATCCCATCCCATTATCCCATCCCAGCCCCACTCTGACTCCTGCCAGCCACCCCTGCCTTCAGCTCCAGGGTTTCCTTGTGCAGCACCTCTAAACCCCCTGTCTGTCAGGTGAGCAGAGAGAATCCCTGGGGAACTTCTTTGGCTTATTTCTTTTTTTTTCCCCTTCTTTTCTCTCCCCCTGCCTGTTCTGCTCTCACAGACATGTCCATGTCACTCAGGTGGCAGCTTCAGCCCTGCAGGGCTGGTACAGAAAGGAAAGGGCAGCAGCCTCTGCCACCCCGTGCAATCAGAGCTGCTGCCACAGCCCAGCACAGTCTAAAACAGAGAAGGAGATGAAGCTTTTTGTTTTGTGTAGGAGGTTTGTTGGTTTTGTTGGTTTTTTTATCTTAATTGAAAATACTGCGTGTGAAGCCACCAAAAACTAATGGAACCTTTGAAATCTTTGCAATATTATAGACATGAAGTCTGAAGGAGTGCTCCCAAGTTGTGCTGACATTACTTTGTACACTGGTTTTCATCTGTTTACTGATGCTCTCTGTTTTGTTGATGCCCTTTCCACAGTGTGATTCCGAACAGAGGAAATCTCCAAGCACCTCAGGGAAAAGCTCTGAAGACCATAGATTTCAAAAAGCTTTTTTAAAATCTCTCTCCCTCCCTCCCTCTCCCACCTTACCAAATGCTTTTTACGAGTCTATTAGCTTCATTAAAGAGTCAAAAGAAAATCCATCAGCACACTAAGTGTTTTCTCTCTAGTGTATCTGAGATATTTATGGACTTGAAAGATGCACATTTAGGACACCCCAGATAGTGATAAGAATGTATAGACTTAAGACTCTATATTTTTAACTTCCTGAGTTAGAAAGATTTATCTATTAACTAGTTGATATCTATTAAGTGGTCTTGCAAAACAGAGTAATTTACACTCTTTTCCAAATCATCTTTAGTTTTAGAAAAAATTTTAGTAGTTACTATGGCACCTTCTGGGAGAGAAGTGTTTTTAGTGCAGAGGATTTTTGTGTCTCAGGAATGCTGCCTCAAGCTACAAGCACTGAACCAGTGAGCACTCTCCAAGCAGCCTGTTAACTTCTGGCATTAAAACCTCCCAACTTCCAAAGATTAACTCTTCTCCAAAGGTGACTGTGCCATCAGTGAAGGGCATCTGTGATTAAACCACTGAACACTTGTCAGTGTGAGCTGTAGGAGACCAGAGCACATGAGAGATGTGTGGATTTGTCTCATTTCCCATGTGCCAGTTGCCAGGAGCAGGTAGGGTTCAAGAGAAAACACCTTGGCCAGGCAAATGTGGGCTGGGTTCTGCCAGTGCTGAGCAGCTGCTCCCAGACAAGAAAGAGCTGTAGAGCTGTGCTCAGCTCTTTCACTTTTGGATCAATGGATTATTCAGAGTGATTGGGTTCACAATGTGGCTCTAGAGCAAAATCAGAATACTTGACTCACCAGGGAAATTGTTAGTCCATGTCTCAAGGAAGGCATTGAGGGCACCTCCTGTTTATCAGCTCTTCCATGTTTGATCATTTGGATATTTATTTGTGGGTACAATTGTTTCCACTTTCCATATGAAGTGTGTGGCATAGAGCTGGGAACATGGGTTAGACATTTTGGCTAAACTGACAGCACTAGTGCATTTTTCCTTCTCTGAACTCACATATTTGCAGCCTGTGACATTTGCAATCCCTTGGCAAATAATCTAACATGCCTCACAACTTCCTCTTTAGGAAGTGCTCAGCTATGTTGAAGCATAAATATATCACCTTCCATTCACACAAAATCTGTCATCAAAGCAAATCCTGTAATGGTTGAGAGATTTTACTGGGAGCACAGACTTCTTGACATTCATGCCCTGTATGAGCAACTTCACTTACATGGATGTGCAGACACCTTTTAGGCTGCATTAGCAGCACAAAGAGGGACTTTGCAGGAGATTGGAAATACAAGTTAAGTGACAGGAATGGTCTTGGCAGCACAGCATCCTGCTATTGCCTCAAGTGGATTTCATGTGGTTAATCCATGGTAAGAATATTCATTTAAATGGTGCTTTGAGGATTTGAGTGACAGCACAGGATTTTAATCAGTTATTTGTCACTGACAGACAAATTCCACGCCTGCACCTCTCCTGCTGCAGAGGGGACCAGCTCCAGCAGGGAGCCAGCACTGCTCCCTGCAGCCTCACAGCCAACGAGCTGGTGGACAGCCACTCCCCTCTGAAAAACCTTATTGGCTTATTTTACCAATTTTGCCACAAATTGCTGCTTGAAAGGTTGCATCAGAACAAATCCTCAAATGACATTAGCCTTGTGTCTATTGAAAGAGTGAAATAGGAATGAACCAGCCCCAGGGACAAGGTCATTTCAGAGGGAGCTGCTCTGAACACAGACATAATTCTAATCTCAATTAACACTTATAGTGCATATCTTAATGATTAAGGTGCTGGAGTTTTATCACAATCACTAGTATTGCAAGGAAAAAAAAATAATATCATTAAGCTCTTTGCTGTGACAAGTTGTTATAATCTTACCAGGAGAGATTTTTAATCTACCTGCAGCAGTAATCAGAGAGAAATTTCAATTTTTAAGATGAGCTTTCACCTCACTGGAAATGAATTTCAAAGCAGCTTTGCAAGTTCCACTGTTTTCCCTTGGTCCCTAAGTAGAGAGCAATTATTGATTGAACTAATTTCTTAGGAAGACAGGTCAAGTTTCAGGTTAAACTGCATCTTGTAAGAAATGTAGTCTCATGCAAAAGAGACAGAGAGGGATTAGCAGCTTACAGTTCCCTTTCTTAGAGGTACCTGCTCTGTGTCAGCACTTGCTCACCACAAAATCCATGTGGCTGGTGTGCAACAAACTCCATTTAGTCCCTGGTGATTTAGAAAATAGAAATAATAGAAATATTCCAGTATAAGAGCCCACTTTTCCTGGAACCACAGCTTCCTCAGGAGGCCTTCCAAGAGCCTGATCAAAGCCTTTCCTGTATGACCCAGGCTGCAAGGGAGAAAAGGGTGGGCATGGAAGGGGATGGGATGGGATGGGATGGGATGGATGGGATGGGATGGGATGGGATGGGATGGGATGGGATGGGATGGGATGGGATGGGATGGGATGGGATGGGATGGGATGGGAGGGATGGGATGGGATGATGGGATGGGATGGATGGGATGGGCCTGAAAGGGGCTGGAAGGGGCTGGGAAAGGGCTGGAAAGGGCTGGAAGGGGCTGGGAAGGGACTGGAATGGGCTGGAAGGGGCTGTGCCCCTCCTGGCTGCTGCAGCCCTGGGATGGGGCTGCCCCAAAGGGATCACAGGCACTGCAGTCCCTTTACTTTGTGAATTCTCTGAGCACACACTCCTGCTCCACCCCACTGTGTCCCACAGCCCCACTGCTCATTGTTCCATGGAAACCAGGAGCTGCACAGGCAAAAATTTCAATTTGAACCTGTGTTTTGTCACTGAGTGTATGAATGGGATCTTGTGACTGCAAAATGTTTAGGTCTTGCTAGGTTTCAGTGCAGCATGATTACTACTTGATTTCTAAAGGAATGCTCTGGCCAGTGGCATTATTGATGCCATTGGCAGGGGATACAATAATCCATGTGACACACAGAGTTACAGCAAGGGGTAGAAGGGTTCAGTAGGATTGTCCCTGGGCTGAAATGTGGAGGCCAAATACAAAGGCTGGGATAATGTTCCTTCTGTAGGTGTAGGTGTGACACCCAAAGGAAAAAAAAAAAAAAAAAAAAAGCAACAAAAAAAACCCCCAAAAAACCCCAACTCTTTAAAAACAGCTTTTGATGTTTTTATTGCCTTTTTTTTTTTTTTCCCCTCAAAGCCCTATTCTCTAGGGCTGAGAACACATCCAACCAAGAATATCCATTTATACTGCTGAAGGGACAAATTCCAGTAAAAAGGAATCACTGTGGCTTTGGAGAAACTGATTCTCTTAAAGCTTTCTCACCATTCTGGAAAATTGCATCTCTTTGTTTTCATTTCTGATCCTCAAACAGTCTGGTCTGAAAAACAGGGATTTTGGAAGACATCCTCCTTCCTGGATGTACTGTATTCTCTAAATTTTCTTTCTCGATTAACCATAATCCAGCAATATTAGAAGATCTTCTTTGCTTATCTTTCTGCTCTGTGGCTCCTCTCAGAAGGATATTTTAAAAAAAATTGTCTGAAGGAGACAAGTTGCCTCACCTGCTGCCATTATCCCTCCAGAAGCCAAGATAATACCAGCATCAGGGAAAAGCACTTGAAATTCAGGTGGCTGAATTGGGCCAGGAGAAAGGGATACACCTCTGACAGCTGCCAGAAACAAGGTGGGGAGGCCTGTAAGATATTTATGTATCTGAAGTTGTGTTTCTTGTACTTGCTAGTCCCCAGTGTAGGGAGTTACAGGCAAATATTATCAAAATATCAAACTGTCTACTGAAAGAGGATGTTGAGTCAGGCTCCAACCCGTATTTGGAACTATTAAATTATGAGTAGCACTGATGTTATCTGCTGACATTTCATTCAGCACAAAAACTTACTTAAGGGAAGAAGTAGTGCTGCAAAAGAAATCGAGGTCAGCCTGCCTAGAGACCTGCAGGAGGAAAGTGTGGGTGCAGTGTGGGGTGCCAGCTTCCCACGGGCCAGGTGCTGATGGAGGCACTGGTGCCACAGAGATGGCTCTGAATTTAAACTGAGGCCATCTGACAGGGACAGTAACACCTGGAAAACCCAGTCTGGGAGGCCCTGTCAGCCACACAGCCTCCCCCAGCCACCTGCAGAGGGAAGCTGGCAGGGCATTAATCTGCTGCAGGCACTGCCAGCCCACACAGAGCTGCTTTTTATAGCCAGTTATAAACCCACTACCTCCTAACCACCTCAGCCTCCTCTGTTTCTCTCTTTTCCCTCTCCTGCTCCAGACTGAAGTGTGCTGTGCTGCCACAGACCCAGTTTGAAATCAAAGCCACGTGCACATCAGAGCTCCACACAGGCAGGGGGATGAGGGAGCAAAATGATATGACAACAAAGAGTAACATCACATCTAACCAGCCAGTGGGAACGGGAGGCAAGGGGAGGTAGACACTTTAAAGTGTTCTCTGCAGGTGTGAGTTAGGCATGCTGCATGTTTTGGCTCCTGGGGGTTGGTACTACAAACATTCTGAATTATAGCCACTTTAAAGGCCACAGGAACCTCTCAGCCTGACTGAAAATCCATGGATTTAGGATGCACACAGAATGAACTTTCTGAAGCATCTCTATTCCTTAACTTGTATAAATTAGATCTCCTAGACAATGGGAGATTATTTTGGATCTAAGCCCTTCTGAAGGTTCAGGGACCCCAAAGCCCAGAGTTAGCATTCCAGTCTGGTTCAGTGCTGTGCCAGGGAGGGTCACAGCCACAGCTGCAATCTTTCATCCTCTCCACAGTGTGTGCTGTGCCATTGACAGGACAGGCTTTTATCAGTGCTCTGCAGACCTTTGGCTGTGCTGTGTGCTTGTACAGAACATGTTCCCCACCTCACAGCTCACACAGAGCTGCCCCCAGTGCAAAGTGCACAGTTTAAGGAGCTGCTGTTTCTGTGCTCTCTGTAGAAATTGCTTTGCTGCCTACACAACCCTACAAACCTGGTTATTGTAACTGCTACAACCTCTACAAACAGCCAGCCTCAGTCACCCCCATGGAGAAAAATCATCACAATGAAGAGTTGATTCATGCTGCTTTATAATCTAATTATATTTAATTTTTAAAATAGTTATTTACTTCTAATGCCATTATTTCCCTTAAATCAGCATTTCTCATAGTATCACATACCACGGATCTCAAATGTGAAGTTGGATGTTATCTTCAGCTATAGAAGCAGCAGCCTAAAAATATCAAGCTCCTAATAGACCAGGAATTCTGTACATGCTTATGGCAAAGACCTCCAAGCACGTTAGCACAGCATGCTTACACTGATACAAGAGCTCCATTTACAGAGGTATGGTTTCCTTTGATAACTTTTGCAGAATTATTTCCTACCTTGCAAGTGATAAAAGCACACTTGAGGCCTACAAAACATTTATGCTGTTTGCCATAAAGGAGCAGATGAGCTGATTGGAGGCTTGCATGCTTTCAATTCCTAAATGTAGTACTAACTGTATTATTAAAGAGTTGTTTTTTCAGGTCTTTTTTGTGCTTTTAAAAGAAAGAATATGAAGTGCCTTACTAATGCTATGAAAACTTTTATTTCAAGCATTCCAATATTTATTCAATAAGTTGAATGGTAAATACTGAGTAGTGTTCCATGTTTTTCTCAATTTAGTACAAGATGAAAAACCAGGCTCATTGAGAAAATGGGAACCTTACAATTAATATCCCTGACCCCTCTGTGCTGACTGCCTTGCAATAAACCTGCTACTGACCCCAAAGGGAGCAGTGCTCAGTCTCTCTGTAGAATTCTACAAGCCAATTTTCCACTTACAATACTCTGCTGCTAATTTAATTCTTATCTAAACTCACATAGTAGGATTATATGGATTACAACTGTGAGAAAAAAGTAGTTTCAAACCTGTGGAAAGGGCGAGTGATGGCAGGAGCCAAAGCACTCCAGAGAACTTTGGTGTCACTTGAAGGGAAGGGCTGGCACAAGAATATTTTCTTTATTCAAATGGTTTCTCCCATTGTCTGACTTGGTTCAAATTCAAGTGTTTCTCACCATCAGAAATAACAGTAAAGTTGCTGAGAGGTTACAGCTCTTAGACAAACCTTGCTGCAGCTTTCATTTCACTGTCAGTCTGGGTAGGAGGGGATAAAAGACATTCCTCTGGTTTCTCAAGGCACACAGAGGCTTGGCCACCTCTGCAGACCCTGCTCACAACCACCCTGAGCTGTGTTTGAGCCAAGGTGCAGGAAGGGTTTTTGCTCTGTTTACAGAATTATTATTTTAAACCTTCCATAAATCCCCAGGAAGGTTTTCACATCCCAGCTCACCCATGCACCAGCAGCCTGTGCCAGTGCCACATCACATACCTGGGCTCAATGATCCTGAAGGTTCCTTCAACCTCCTGATCCTGCAACATGCCATCATATGTTCCCATGTTTTCCTAGGAAAGAGTCAGTATATTCAGCAGTAGGTTTACACAACTTTCAAGTTTACCTGAACAGATTTTTTAATTCACTTTTGTCCTCATTAGCTTTTCCTCATCCTCCTGCCAGAGCTGCCTCTCTCGTCCATGGATGAACTGCCTCAATATTTCTGCATTTTCAGACTCACCACCCCTTCCTTTCCCTGGTAATTATCACAGCAATGTCAAACTCAGACTCCAGTTTTCTACATTTCCAGCTGGCTCCTAACCAGCTCCTTGCCACCTCATCTGCATCTGGCCTCCTACAAGCCCTGCTCCATTTCTTCCAGCTCTGTCCCTGCTGAGGCTGACATTGACCATTCTAAATCTCCTCCACCACAGCACCAATCTGATCCTAGGTAGTTCTTCTTTTCTGAAAATTCTGACTTAATGAAAAAAATGAATCTTTATGTTCCACACATTTAATTGCTGACTAATTGTCCGTAAAATGTATTATAAGTATTTCAAATAAATTATTTTTCATATTGCATATACACACACTATTGTACTCAATTCTAGAAAGAGGGATGTAGGAAGAGATGATGTGCATGAAGGAAAACACAGTATAAAGTGACATGGAATTTATAATGGCAGTGGGAGAGGCAGTGACATCTTACAGGATGGGCAGATGGAGCTGGAAAAGGAACATTCTGAGCACACAGGGCCTTAATATATATTGAGTTTAACTTGATGAGGTTAATCTGCCAAATCCCTTGAAAGGAAAGGTCAGAGAGAGGGAGGATGGGAAAACTGAGTAAAGACAGAACTGCAAATGTGTTCCTGCATTGTTTCTGCATGTAGACTATTTATGGAGCTACATGAAACATTGCTGCATGTAAATGTATCCTCCAACAGGCTCTATTAAAATAATTTTATTTTGAATTCTGACTTTTAGGGAAATGGTTGGAGTGTTGTGTTTCCAAGCAGACATCCAGCCTTTGGATAGGCAAGTTCTCTACAAGGGCTGGTCCTTCCCAAGACTCCCTGAAGGGCTGCTGGGGCCACCAGCACAGCACCCCAAGGGATTTCACAGATCCCAGTGAAACCAGCCAGCTTTATGACACATCCAGTGCACTCACTGCATGGTAAGCACTCCTGCTCTGACCCTGAAATCCCTTGAACACTTACAGACCTGTAAATAATATTTTTCCACTGAGGGTTTATTATCAACCTGATGGTCCAAAACCCTCTGGGGCCAGCAGAAGATTCCTTCTGGCCACAGCTCAGCTGAATTACATCTCTTTCAAGTCAAATCAGGAGAGTAAAGCACCTCCACCTGCTTTGCTTTGTACACCTGGGGTTTGTTTTCCTCCTGAGAATCAGAAGGGTGGGAATCTTCCATCTCAAGGGCAGGGCTAGGTTCAGGACAGATGTGTAGGTCCTGTTCTCCCTGGCCACGACTCAACACATTGCAAAAAACTTCCACCTACACACATGTAAATAAATAACCATTGCAGGCATTTCCCTCCTGCAAAGGCATATTAGTGGATTAGAAAGAGGCATTAAAATGAAAATCACAAATATGTTTAACCTTTACCCTTCTCTTGACGTGTATTTTAACCATTAGTTTTTTATAAAAAGCTGTGAGTGCAATGAGACCAATGGATGTAGTTTCAGATTTTCTCTCTTTAAATTATACCACCTTGACTATACTTCAGTGCTCATAATCCTACTTTTCTCTCTGATATGAACACCATTATATACAAGCTGACACTGTGAGAAGTTGGAAAAATTGGCTAGACAAGAGAAGACATAAAAAATTGCTTGGATTAACAAGCATTATTTATACTATCTGTAAATTATTATTGTGGAAGGAGGCTCAGATAACTCAGGAAACACCAGAGAAAGAACATCTTTAAAGTCACTGAGTAAAGTCTGAAGCCACTGTCTGCTACCAGAACCTCACTGTCTCCTCAGCCATGCCTGCTCTGACCTGTATTCCTCCAAGAGCATTCACTCCTCTGAGAGGAAACAGCTTTATTTGGTCTTATCTGTACTGCAGCTCTGCCTGGAGGGCACTGTGCCAGGGGAGAAGCCTCCTGGCCTGAGCTCTCGAGAGGATAAACAGGATGGAGGTGGATGGCAACCAAAATGGAATCAGTAAGTGAAAGAAGGCTTTCCTGCTTTATGCTTCCTAGCAGGTCCATTCAGCACTTTCCTATTTTAGCTGCTTCTCAAGCCCATAATAAATGAAGTTTTAGTGAACAGAAAGCTTTTTATTTTGAGATGTCCTTCTGTCTTTTACACTGTGTTGTCTAGACCTCTGGCTGAGGCACAATTTAGGTAAAACAGATAAAATATTAATCTTTTAGAGCATCATTTCTTCCCCTTCTGACCCTTCTCTTTTCCTACAGCTGCCTGTGCCTGCCATATAAATGCTCTCATCTCTATCCTAGTAATCCAAGACCATCTCTTCTCATAATTGAGCAGAACATTCTTGGCTGTAATTGATGTTTCTCTATATCATGGACAAACACACACACTATTTCACTGTTCCTCCAGAATACATCTTGCAGAGATGAGCATTCCTCCAGACTACATAAACCACCACAGCACCAATTGATGTTGTTTTGGGGCAGAGAAAGTGCTGCTGCAGCAGCAGAGAGCCAGAGCTCCTGGACCTGGAAGCAGAACCTACTGCCAAAGGAAGAGAGAGCCCAACAACAGGCACAGAGTTCTCTGGGTGACCCAGGAATGGGGACATGGTGGGAGTAGCAGGACTTCTGCTGGTCCAACAAATCCCATTCACACAGCTGACCACCTGCAGCACTCTCCTTGAACCACAGGTGTGACCATGCACCTGCTCTGCCTCAGGTTTCTGTGCTCAGCCAGGGGTTTGTGTCAGACCCTCACCAAGCAGCACACGAGGGTGATCCACAGCCCCTGGGAAGAGCTTTTGCTTGTTAGCCCAGGTCTAAAGGCTGGGAAGGAGATTTCAGTGGTTTCCATGAGCTGTGCTGGGCATCACTCTGCCTCACAGTTTGCAGTACAAAGATCATCTCCACATTTTGGGACTTCTTGGAAGCTCTGGCGGACATGTCCCAGTTCTGGGACTGATAACCTTCACCTGGAGCATGTGATTTACACCTTATCAGGATCCCTAGACAGGAAGCACAGCAAACTCTGAGATAAGCTTCTCCAGCCCATCTGCTTCTCTCCTTCAATCATTGCCTGGATTTATCACCCTGAGTTAAAGGATGGATAACTTGGTGACCTTTTCAATCTTGTCTCCTTGGCTAAGGTTGCCAATCATAAGGCATGCACCAACCAGAGCTCTAAGTCACACAAATCCAAAAAAATCAATTTCTAATTATAAATCTGAAGTTTGATTGTGCCTCGATTCCAGCTGAAAGGGGCACAGAAATGCATTTCTGGAAATATGACTCAAAGAATACAGATTCCTGGTGAGGTTCTATTCTGTGCAACAAGGGACAGCACCTCCTCTGTGCCATCCTATCTCACAGGGCACTAAAATACCTTCCCATTTCATGGCATCTGTCCAGTGACTTGATCAATAATGTCCAGCATAAAGACAACAGAATTCATGAAATCTTCTCCATGAAATTACCCTTTCTACTCATCTAGGCTCTCCTTTTATTGTCAGAACTTTGAGAGTGACTTTGCAGCATTGTTTACAATAAACTAATAGGCCTATAAACTGAAAAACCTGAGGACAATTTCTCAAACCTGATGAGATAAATTGAACAATAAATGCCTATATGAAAGAGATATTTCTTTCAAGTCTTGAAACTTTACTTAGAACTTAGTCTAAATGTATTGTATATCACTTTTACTACTTCTTTATTTAAAAACAAACAAATCCAAAAACATAAAAGTCAGATGGTTTTGCTTCATTTGACTTGTGAAATGCAAACAAGAGCCAATTTTGCCATGCCCTCATTTAAATAGTATTGCTTTATTCTTTCATGCAACAATTCTTTCTTCAAATTACTAAGAGCACTCCTTTCTCAAAATATTTACCAGAATCTGATCATTTACCACTACATTTACTACAGTTGTTACTAACAAATGGAAATAGAATATGAGGAAGTTGAATGTGCCATTTTGTTATTGATTAATGTGATGAAGCCTGAAAATCCATTACTTTAACATTCAGGCTATCAAAGCAGATAAACATTGGCAATAAAGTATTTGAGACTTACATGGAAAAAGATAAAAAGCCCTTCAGTAAACAGAGAGAAAATCACATTTGAGTGAGATGTAGACCAGTGGTTTATCTTTAGTCAATACACTTAAATCAGTGCTGCATCTTTTGAGAACTGCAGACAGGAATGGTGTCCATCCAAAGCACAGTGACTCATTGAAAAGGAGAATTGTTACAGATTATCCCATCTTTCTAAAGCTACCTGCTAAGTTTTGCTACTTCTACTGCTCATCCTTTTAAGGATTCAATGAGTTGTGAAAGCAGCTTAGAGGGAAGGCACTAGGAAGGTCAGAACAGCACGTTCCCAGAATGCAAACAGCAGTCAAAGTCTTGGTTACTTCAAACCCATGAGTGAGAAATGGCTCTGGGGGCAGGTCTTGTTTGCCAGGCTGTGAGGTGCTGGAGCAGGGCAGGGCAGTGATGCTGGAGCAGGGCAGTGCTGCTGGAGCAGGGCAGTGATGCTGGAGCAGGGCAGTGATGCTGGAGCAGGGCAGTGCTGATGGACCGGGGCAGTGCTGTGATGCTGAAGCAGGGTAGTGATGCTGGATCAGGGCAGTGGTTCTGGAGCAGGGCAGTGGTTCTGGAGCAGGGCAGTGATGCTGGAGCAGGGCAGTGGTTCTGGAGCAGTGCTGTGGTGTTGAGGCAGTGCAGGGCAGTGATGCTGAAAGAGAACAATGCTGGATCAGGACAGTGCCGTGGTTCTGGAGCAGTGCTGTGTTTCTGGGGCAGTGCTGTGGTTCTGGGGCAGTGCCGTGGCTCTGGAGCAGTGCTGTGGTTCTGGATCAGCATGCTGCTATGGTTCTGGAGCAGTGCCATGGTTCTGGATCCACACGCTGCTGTGGTTCTGGATCCGTGCCGCGGTTCTGGATCAGCACGCTGCCTGGTTGCGGATCAGCACTCTGCCTGGTTCCGGATCAGCACCCTGCCTGGTTCTGAATCAGCACCCTGCCTGGTTCTGGATCAGCACGGTGCCTGGTTCCGGATCAGCACACTGCCTGGTTCTGGATCAGCACGGTGCCTGGTTCTGGATCAGCGCACTGCCTGGTTCCGGATCAGCACCCTGCCTGGTTCCGGATCAGCACCCTGCCTGGTTCTGGATCAGCACGGTGCCTGGTTCCGGATCAGCACCCTGCCTGGTTCTGGATCAGTGCACTGCCTGGTTCCGGATCAGCACCCTGCCTGGTTCCGGATCAGCACGCTGCCTGGTTCTGGATCAGTGCACTGCCTGGTTCCGGATCAGCACCCTGCCTGGTTCTGGATCAGCACCCTGCCTGGTTCTGGATCAGTGCACTGCCTGGTTCCGGATCAGCACCCTGCCTGGTTCCGGATCAGCACCCTGCCTGGTTCTGGATCAGCACGGTGCCTGGTTCTGGATCAGTGCACTGCCTGGTTCTGGATCAGTGCACTGCCTGGTTCCGGATCAGCGCGCTGTGCGGTCCCAGTGCGGTGCCGGTCCGTGCCCTGCTCTCCTCTCCCGTCCCGCAGCAGGCACAGCTGGCACAGCTGGCACAGCTGTCACAGCTGTGCCCCCACATTCCTGCGGCGCCATCCCGGCGCTGCCGCTCCGTGCACTGCCAGCTGCGCCTCCGCAGCTGCCGCTCGTTTCCCGGAGAGCTGTACACGGCTGAGCACTCTGCCCGGGAGCAGAAGGCTTTGGAGCGTTAATAATGCAGGGCTTGGACACTTCATTAAGGTGTGCTGGTTTGAAAAGCACGGGGAGCTTTCCATGCATCCCTTTTGGACTGGCACATCTGTCTTGGGAGGATGGAGACCCAGTGCTCTTCCCAAATGAGGCATAGATGTGATTCCTTATGGAGGAAGGAAAAGATGGATGTGATCCCAGGAGGTTCACTGCTGTGCTTTATTAACTGCAGGCTGCTGTGCAATTCGACCTCAAAACATTAGGAGCTGTTTTCACTAAAGTAATTCAAAATAATTGAAGACTATCATGTTAACAAATGCAGTGTGACTGTTTAGAAAATTGCAAAAACACCTGTTAACTTGCCTGAAATGGGAGGGACAAAAAGAAAAGAAGTTTTTCGACTTTGGACTATTTTTGAGAAACAAAAAGCACATTCTTATTTCTGAAATATTAGGGAAATTACTTAATTTTTCATAAGTTACTCAAGGGTGGTTTTCTGCCTGCCACTCTGGCACTGCAGCCCAATATGTTTGATTACAAACCCAACAGCATCTGCTTGACTGTAGTTCATAAAAAATGTTAGAGAGAAAATCAATTATTTTTCTTGTACTGTAGTCATGGATAATATACCTAGAGGAAAATACACTTCTTTGTATAGCAAAAGCATAAAACATGGTATATATAATTGTGATGAATACAAATAGACAGGAAAATTACTTTCTCTGAAAAATGATACATTTAGCTTAAGTAGAAAATGTGCAGCTCAGTATGAATTCTCATTAATAACCTTCTAAATTTCTACTGGTCACAATTGAAAAGTCAATTTCACAGCATTTTAAAAAATCCTTCTACGTCCCCCTCTTATTAGCCTGTAGCAATCCCTCAACATGCTTTTGCCTTTCCGTGAAAAAATCAGACAATTATAGGAGAAAAGGGCAATTTGGTGAGTTATGCAGTATTCCTCTATAACAAAAGATTTTTTCAGTTTCCTTTTGCTCCTGTTTTTGGGTTTTTTCAGGGAAAAGGTATTTAAAGATAAAAAGAGAATTCCTCAGGAAAAGGGGCAGGTACAAAACCCAAGGACCTGAAGGACAGCCTTGCTGCAGCAGTAATTTAGCAGTAGCTGCACACAACCACCATGGCAAATGCACATTCCAAGTATTAAAACAATAATGAGCAGGTTTTAAAGAGGTGGTTTTATGTCTATTCAATCTAATTATATGCTTCTCTCCTATCATCATATTCAGTAAACCAGCTAATTTCTTTCTATTTTTCACCTCGGGCTATTTAAGCTTTAATATATAATCCAAATCACTAAATCTTAGAGCAAATATTGGCTAATTTAAAAGGACCAGGCTTCTTTTTCTCTCTCACCAGATAAACTGCTGACATTGAATGCTGTGAGCTCTTGATGTGATTGTATTCTCCAAGTGGGGAGAAGCCAGCAGAGGGGATCTAAAGAAATGTAAAGTGTTTATTCTTACTGAAAGCTGATAAAAAAGAGGTGAATGGCACAGACCTGGCAGCAGGTCCCATGGTGCACTGAAACATGAGGAGATTCTCTGCATGGAAAGTGCTGGTGGGAGGGAGGAAGGGGGGAAATGAGGGGCTGTGATGCTGTGGCAGGAGCTGGAGCACACCTGGCCCTGAGGCTGGGAAGGCTCTGCAGTTCAGTCTCTGCTGCCCATGGCTTTGTGTCTTTCACATCTGCAGCCTGTGGATTCTAGAAAGACATGAATTACAATAGTGTGGAGCTTGTAATAGCTCTCATTAGCTCCATTAGTTTACTTCCAGCGCCAGATCTGCAGCTTGAAAGTACAGATTGTTCCAGGAAGAGCACGTTCATTCACCAATGGCTAACAGAAAAGCTTTGTTTTCCGCCTCGCAGAAAGCTGCTACAGAGTTACTGCAAATGTAAATATCTATTTTTGTGATCTCTGCTGGCATATGACTTGACATATGCATTTGGTGAAATGTTGTCCTCTTCCCATGCTTCTGGAAGCCACGTCCATCCCATCTGCTTCATTCCCAAATACTTAAATTTGCTTTGTCTTCAACATCAACAACCCAAAATAAATAACACATATCCTTTGTCTGTTGATGTGGCTGTCAGCCATTTACCATTTCTTACTCCATCTGTGTCCTCCCAGCTGTGCAGTCCCAGCACTTCTTTCTGACTGTGGCATCCATCAGCAGCACTTAGAACACAAAATATTAATGTGGAGCCCTTTCCTTCCATGTGCTGAGGCTGGGGCAGGGAGCACTGCCCATGATTGGCAAGGATCAGGGATTAGGGGTTTGCAGGGCATGATGATCCCTGAGATTTGGACAGACCACATGTAAGACTGCTGATCTATTGATTATTGGCAGGTAACGTTCCCATTTGAAAAGCTGTGGCAAACCATCCTCAGTTAGAGGCAGAGGGAGCTACAGGTGGGGAAGTTTTACCTCATTTCCTTGACAAAATTGTGCAGCACATCCTCACAGGAGCCACTGCCAAATATATGAAGGATAAGGCAATGTGGAGGAGCAGTAAGGATTTACCAAGAGGAAACTGCTCAGTGTGGCCAGCTGCTGGGACACAGCCTGCTCTGAGGAGATCAGTGCACGTAATTTCCTTTCTTAGCAAGACTATGGACCAGACATCCCAAAGCTTCCCAGCACTCAAAGAGGGACAAGCAGACTGGCTGGGCAGACTAGAGGCAGGCTGGAACCTGCTGGACCACTGGTCTCAGGCAGTGGGGGCTGTTAGTGAATGTTTTCCTTTCCAGGAGCCAAGCTCCTCAGGGATAACCTGTCCTGATCTTCATCTAAGCTCAGAAGATGGGATGGCAGTGACTCACCCCAGAGCAGCCTTCTCTCCTAATCCTCTTAATTTTTACAGCCATCAACATTTTCATACCACAATAGATTCATCTTGAAGTTTTAAGACCTTTCAAGAAAAAAAAAAAACATTAAAAGGAGCAGATGGTTTGAGTGGGGTTGTAAATAAGTGTATTGTCTAAATGCAATGAGTCGATTTGGGATAACAAAAAAAGCTTGAACAGTCACATAAAGAGGAAGTTTATTGTGCTAATAAGTTGTCATCTAGAGAAAAAAAAAAAAAAAGAAAGAAAAGAAATCAAAGCATCTGTTTGAGTTTAAACAAAAGTCTTTTGGGAATAGCACAATGGAATGCCACTAAAAATTATATAGATTTTCAACTTTCAGCGGGAAAATAGGATTCCAAGAGCCCATAAAAAAGTAAAGGAGTTTTAAGATTTTACAGATAATTGCATGTAGGTGAGGAATGGGGGGATAGTTACACAGTTTCTAGTTCAATGTTTCTCCATCTGTGATCCACAAAACACCAGCAAAGCCTATACAACACAGTTGTAAAAGCAAATTAAACCAGGCATATTCCTCTCCATGTGCAAAATTGCTATGAAATGAAAGGTGGTAAAAGAAATAGAATGCTTAGGTATAAAAGGTTGTTTTTCATTGGGTTGTAAATGAAAAGTATTGCAGCAATGCTGTTTGAGTTAGTTCATTCTTTTTTCTCACCAGATGCTTTTATGTGCATGTTAAGACATGGAAATCATCAAAGGGACCTGGGTCAATTAACATATTGCTTAAAAAGCAGTTAAAATATTTTTACTGCTGTCTTCAAATCAGAAAGGTAAGAAATAAATGTGTACTCTAAAGATCTTCCTGAGGGAGAATGGGAATGCAGGTATGATAGAATTTTGAGCTTCTAGGGAAATGTCATCTTGAAAAACTGAAATCTGCCCATCACTGCTCCATTGGTGCTTGAAAAGGCAGGAGAAATGATATGCACTATCAAGAGCACTTGTGAAACAACTTCAGGTGCAGGCTCTGGATACAAAAAAAAAAAAAAAAAAAAAAAAGCCAGGGAACAAAGGACATCAATTTTAAAGGGAATTGAGTATCCAGAATTCTTAGTAATTCTAAATTCTAAATTCTTGGAAATTTAGTATGTAGTCTCCCCAGAACACTAAAAAGCTTTCATTTGTTATTCCTGTATAAATGGGACCAAAAACCAGTGTGCCCAGGAGTAGTAAAACATGTAGGTGTGGAGGATTGAGGAGTTACACTGCCCTGCATGAGTGAGAGCAAACTGGAAGGGTCAGGACAGCACCAATTCTGCAATGGAAAATACATTTTCTTCACTTTTTACAAGGTCTTGAAATTTTGACAGAAAGACTTGAACTAAAAAGCATCCAAGTCAGTGATTAAAGTGACCTACTTGATATCTTTTACTCAAGGCCAAATTTTGCATGCATTATGCTTTTTAGTTAAATGATACATTTGCATGCATCTATTTTTGATGGTTCTCCTTCTGAAAGACTTGGAGAAAATTAATAACTCCAGACAAACTCACTTCAAGCATTACAAGCTTCAGGGCTAGGAAATGATTGAGAGCAGGAAACTTCTACTTTTGACAGGAGGCACCTAGAAGGATTCTATCATCCTTGGCCTTGAAAGAAATAATATTTTAGAGCAAGTAAGGAGTAGTCTGGATTCAGGTTTTTTTGCTTTAGTTGCAATATTAAAATAACAATCCTTCAGTACTGATAATCTCAAGTTTCTTAGCAAAATGGGATAATTCAGGATTTTTTGTTGCATTAACTTTCTTTCCAAGTTTAAAATTTTTGTTTTGCATTGATACCAGTAGTATGTTTTCATTTACCCTTTTGAGGAACAGGGTTGGTACAGATATGGAAAATAACATTTCAAAACAAAATGACTTGCTTTGCCAATCAATTTCTTTTGAAATCTGCAGTTTTTGTTACAATCCTGGTTTTGTGGAAGCCAAGCCACATTAAAACCATTTTTATCCCATTGCCTACAGTTATTTACTTTGTGAATGACAGGATTCTGTTCAAGAGCCCGTTTCTGAAGATGCCCAGCCTGTCCTGCACACCTTCCAGCTATTATCCCAGAAATCCATTTTCATCCCTCAGTCTGAGTGGATATTTCAAATGCCACTGGGAGATGTGAAGACAAAGAAATCCAGAACTGATTATTTGGGGTGGGAGGGAGGAATTTTTCCATTTCAAAAATCCAGGGCTATAATTATTAATCCTTAGACTATTCCAGAAAACCAGATGAGTAGTTTTATGTTAGGCTATTATCAATAACTAATCTTCATCTTTTCAGGGAAAATCCCTCAACTTTGGACATCACTGCTTATATAATCTCTTTAAATATTTATTCAGAATAAATAGGTTTTACATATCCCTACAGTGTCAATCTAAATATAATTTTGATTGACATAGATACTTCAGCAAATTATACTGAGTTGAGCAGAAAACTACAATTACCCAGTTTTATTTGCTAATCACCACCCTATATTTGTTGAAGTGGCTGGAAAGATTGGATCACTTGATCTCTTGCCTTCATAAAAATTACTTTGAAATGCTGCCTTTGACTTCTTCGGTTATTTTTATTGCATATCATCAGCCCGGCCACTTTGATCATGGAAGAATGACAAGTTGTAATTATTGGTGTTTTTCTCTAAGGGCAGAACAATGACCCTGGTAGCAGTAAATGCCCTGAGCCTTCTCCTCTGGAGGCATTTTGGGCTGTCTCTGCAAGACAGAGCTCTACAGTTTGGCCACCCTTGGGGTCTCTGGGAAGGGCTGTCTGCCCACCCCAGAGAGCTCTACCATCCTGCAAGGCATCTTTTCTCTTCAGAAATCCTTTAATTCTTCAAATCTAAGAAAAAGAAATTTCCCCATCAGTTTCACCCATGGGTACATACTCTAGGAATAAAGGAAAAAGGAATAAACCTAAAATCTGACAGCACAAGATACTTCACATTCGATTATGATCCAGGGATTCATTTGAAAGTTTTATTGTTTCTCACCATTTAGGTTGGGGAAAAAAAAATATTACAGCAGCATATCAATAGATAATGAATATAAGTGACTTGTTTTCTCCAGAGTAAATGACTTAATCTCTGAGTCAAGCTTTGTCATGATGTGTGTAAATAGTAAATGGAAGAGGTTTTTGCTCTGAAATTTAAAGAAGCTAACACATTAATAAGTAGGAAACCTCACCAGGAAAACCATAGTAAGGGTAAAATTATCTAAACTATTAGTCACAGATATCTCCTTGCTCTAGATATTGCCAAAATTTCTGTGGAATGTTTCACTTCCCAAATCTGCAAAGGAACAAGAGCAGAAATGAGAGATTGTGTTCCAGGCACAGAGTGACCTTTTCCAAAGGGAAAGCATATGTCCTCAAATTCAAGTTGTCTGGTCTTGCTGAAATTCCACTTTTAAGTCAGCTCCCAGGATGAATTATGTCTTCTGGTAAAATAGGAAACAGAAGTCTGACAGCTGACTGCAATCTTAAATTTCATGGAAAATAGCAGAGCACACTCATGGCTTAGGGTATCTTCAGCTTACAGCAAAACCCTTTTGGTGCAGGACTCAGACTTGCCCAGAAGAAAAAAATGCCAAAGGTCCATTTTCATCTGAAATAAGTGGAGTGGTTTGGAAACACATGAAAAGTCCTAATGATACACTCAAAGTACTTTGAGCTGCAAAGTCACTGAAATTTAAAGCTTGCTAGAGACCCTTTTCTTGAAGGAAGGCCTCTTCTTTTTCATCTTTTCATCCATCAAGCAGTTTACATTCCTAAAATGTCATTGTATTGCCAACATGTTGAAGAATCATTAAACAACCACAAATTTCCTCATCACTGAAGAAAACTTCAGGAGTGGGGGAAAAAAATAATCTCATTAAGTTATCCAGAAATCCAATTGGGACTTTTAGAAAGAAGATTTTATTTGGCCCAACATTGGTTTATAAGCCACGTCCTGGGAGCTTCATCCCACTGGAGACTGGGGGCTGTAACCAGGTGCTGAAGATTGTGGCACTTGAGAGGCTCATTCTTGCAGGGCATCAGTCCCTTCCCTATCCTGCCTTGTAAGCCTTTCTGCTTTTAGGAACAGAGTTTTCTACTTTTCCATCATGTTAATAATTTCTGTTATTTTTGCAATTTTACAGTAAGTGCAGTGTGTCAGGAATTCCAGGATGGGCAGGGAGAAAATGAAAAGGTTGCAAAACTAGAGACCTGGAGCTTCAGAAGGTGCATTTTTAACCTGGGATTTGTTCCTTACTTCTGAAAGGGAAATTAAAAGAAACAGGGAAGAGGTGTTTAAAAAAGGTTCTTTATTGTGCCATGTGGGATGAACCTGAACCCTTTTTTTGTCTCAGGAGAGTCAAAATGTGGGCAGTGCTGAATGAAAAGCAAAGAACAGCCTTTGGTGAGTGCTGTTGTGTGTGTTCAGCCAGCGGAGCCCATTTAATGCTATTGTACTAGGTGGGGAAAACTGGGAATGGATAGCAGCTCTCCCACTGCTGGCAATTTTCTCCTTGAATGTAGGCTTTAAATATGACATTATTTAGTGAAAGTAGCATTTCCTATTTTCTCCCTTTCTGTCGTCCTGGCAAATATTTGCAATTTTGACACCATTTCCAGCTGGAGGAAGTGCCTCAGAGCCAGGCACCAAACCCCTGCTCCCTTTGCACTGTGTCATTACTGGATGCCACTTTCCCCTCCTCTCTAAATTGCCTCTGTACAGAGACTCTGCTGGAAAACTGAAAGGCTTCAGAAAGGGATGGTGAAAGGCACTGAAAAACTTCCTGCATGCCACAACATTATTAATTTCTGACTGTGCCCACGGGGACAGAGGCACAGTCTGAGCAGGAGCATCTCAGAGCCTCAGCAGAGGAAACCTGGGGCCACAGGCAAGGAGACTGCCAGTGACAGATGCAGAAAAGGAGCAGCACCTTCGTTATTTGGAAGAGAAGGATGAGAACACTGAGCACCTAACGAGATCAAGGGTGAGGACAAATAGAACATAAAGGGTAAACTTTGCAGTCAAGCAGACAAATGAAGTGCTGAAAGGGCACTTCCATTCATGGCAGACAGAGGAAGGAAGAGATCTGCTTTCATGGCACAGAAACCCTCTCAGCAGCCTCCAGGAAGAATTCATTCCTACTGGCATGATTAAGAGAAAATACCTGTACCTACCCACTGTTCTAATCTCAAAAGATCTAATATATTATCATAGCATTTTCCTTCCTATAACTTTATTGAAATGTTACAAACAAGAACAGCAAATCACAGAAGTGGGCTGCTTATCTTGTGGCTTATAATCACATAGAAGTTATTGACCACATATTTTTGTGTCCTAGAAGGACACAAATGTGGCTGTTTAAATACTCACAGGTCATCAAGAACAGACACAAAGTCAAACTTGCATGTGACAATTTAATTTTAGGCAGCTTGCTCTGATCATTTTTCATCAACACAAAATTAGCTAAAGTGACCTTAACTGGACTGGTGTTAATCCCTTTGTGCAGAAGAGCCTATACATAAGGGAAACATAGTTTGATATTGACTAGTGCTCTGAAGAAGACAAAAATGACCTTTCTTAATTAAATGTCATGACATAAAGGGTAATATTGGGATAGAATATGCATCTGAATAAAGTTAGGGTGCTCATGTCTCTGGTAGAGTTAAATATTCTGGGCTCAATTCTCTGACTCAATACTGGGGAAAAAACAGGATTTGCTGTTTTGAGATAAATGGAATTACCTTGTTTTATATCAGCAAATCCTGCACAAACCCAAACTCTCTGATCCTACACTTGCTGGGATAAGTATATTTAAAGAATTTATAAAGTTCTGTGGGGGAAAAAAGTGTTTTCACAAACTTGTACTCTGTAGGAGGTGCAGTTCTATATTAACTTTTGCTCAGGAATGCTTCATTATCTAAGATTATAAATTCATTTGACATAATGGAAGGACAGGATAAATTATTCAGAGAAGATGTGAATAGTTTATATGCCATCAGTAAATTCTCAAGGACAGGGAGATTTGAAATATTTTGTGGCATAAGGTTAATTACCTATCTGATGTGAATTCATACATAGATGTTCTCATTTTGAAATATGATTATGCTTTTAAAATACACATGTAATATTATAGTCTGTTTATTTCTCTGCCTTAACCAAAACTTTATTACCAGAAAGACAATATATATTTCTCTGGTTATTTCTCCTGCTGATAATTTTCAGGGCAAGATGTGATTTCATTTGTTTCAGCCAGGCTGGAACATTTTTAGTATTTACACTAAATTTTCTCCTTTTAAATTTGTGGATTTGTTGCAAATGAGGGAAGAGAACAATATAAGGTACAAGTCTCTAAACACAAAATATAAACTAAAAAAATTCAGAGGATGTTGAGGACATGCAAAAAGGAAAAAAGAAGTTTCTCCACAATTTTGAGATTTGCCCCAACAGCTACAGTTTCCCTAGTCCTCTCCAGCATAAAAAAGAACCAAACTATGAGACAAAATATAAAAAGAGAACAAATATCTCTAGTGCTTAGAAAAAACATCATCATTGCTATTTTATAAGTATAAGCAGCTGAATTTTATGGACTGCATTTATGGACTTGCTGGCTGTCCTCTCAGCCTCAGTGGCACAGCTTGAAGAAGCAGGGTAGCAGAACTTGGAAATCTACCTTATTAACACATAGCATGAATTTCTGACACTGCTGAAAATCTGACATAAAATAGATTTAGATAAACTATTATTGTCATATGACATGATCTCAACTAGCAAAGCTTTCACAGCCATGGCATAAACCCTGATCCAAAAATCACTTTACCCTTTAATAATTGCTTTGTCTACAAAGACTATTGCTGATTATTTTTCCAGAGCTTATATTTTGTTTCATTTTTACAGGATTTCTGCTCAATGCTATTGAAGAGTGTCCCAAATTCGTTCAATACTCTTAATTAATATTTGTGTTTCCAAGATCTTCTGGTGTAATTACAGGAACATTAATTTGTCAGCAGTAATTTCAGAAAGGTTCACAGACTCTCTGCTCTCAGGGCACTTAATGGGGCCACTCTGCCAGAAGAAGCCAGTGGGAGAGATGGGTTCAAATTCAGGCTCTTCTCTGATAAAACATTCCTGCCAAGCCAGTAGAACAGCAAAGGAGAATAAACAGCTTATTGAATCAATTTTCAGTGACAGGATGTAGACCTAGTCCAAATTCCCCCAAATCAATATAAGAATCAGCTTTCCCAGGCTCAGAGCCACCCAGGGCTGCTGGGCTTGCTGGCAGTGCCAGAGCCAGGAGCAGCCAGCCCAGCAGAGCCTGGCACAGGGGAAAGGCTCTTCCACCCTCAAGGCAACAAAGCTCCAGTTTTTATTGTTTCACACAAAACAAGGCAAAAATCTGTGGGGCAGGGAGTTCTCCTCTGCTCTACAAACTCCTCAATGGATGGGTTCTATATTTGAGTGCCTAATTCATATCCACCCAAAGGTGGCTCAAAACTGAGTGTTGGGGTCAGGATCTGTCCTTCTGTGGGCAGAGTTACAGCTCATCTCCCCTGCAGTCTGATCCTTGGGGAAAGTGATGCCTGAGACATGGGATCAGCAGGGGTCAGGTGTGGACACTGCTGCAGGCTTCTGGGGAAACCTACTCTGGCTTTTTCCCAGACTGTTGACTTTTCTCAGCTCCAGCCTGGATCTTTCCCAGGCTGGGGATATTTCTCAGAGACAAAACAAGGGGAGGCAGAAAGAAAACACAGATAGACACCTGCTGTTGACCACCAAGCCGTGTGAGTGCTCGTGATGTATTGCACAAAGCATGTTTTCAAAGAGGTGTTGCCTTCTTTGACCAATGACCTTTTCTACTTTGTTTTTCACAATCTCCCTTGTATAAATGCCATGGCTTTTCAATAAATCACTCTTCTTGCTGCTTGAAAGAGGAGTTGTGCTGCTGTATTCTTTCACTGCTTCCCAGTTTTACAGAGACAGTCAGGCTGACCCTTAATTACTTGTTTGAACCCCTGGGCATTGTTACTGTTTTGAATGTAGGTGTTTGTGCCCATCAGGGCAGGGTGACAGTGACCAGGTCTGATCTAGTGAGACACACTCTGTAAAGTTAAAGCAGGATGAGGGCTGCCATCACCTCCCTTCAGGAAAACACCCTGAACATTTGAAAGGGGCCAGTGGCTGTTTTTATCAAACCAATAGAGGCCAGCTTTTATCAAACCAGTTTAGGATTGCAGGTTCATGTTCACTAAGCTGTGGCCTGCATCCTTCCACCTATCCCTGAATGATTCCTGCTTTCATTCCAGCTTGTCCCAGCAGATTTGTCACCCAGCCACCAACTCAGCCTTGCTCCCCAGCCAGGGGGAATCTTCATGCCCTGGCCTTGCCTGGCACAGACCAGCACAGCTCTGTTGGCTTCAACTTCTTGGTTTCCTAAAGAATTACACTAATTTATACCAGTTGAGGTTCTGACCCTCTAATTCTGAGATCAGTTTAGTCTGCATCAGTGAATAGGTTATCTCTTTAATTTAGATCATTGCTGCATATGAAATCACTCAGTATAATTTGATGGTTGGCTAAAATTAATGAAAAATTTGTCTCGCTAAGGTCTTGCACAAAGTTGAACTTTACAATATTAATCTTAGCAAATTAAGACGTAGGAAAGTGTGCTTTGTTAGCAAATGATGGTTTGTGTCACAAAGCATGTGCTGAAAGAATTGAGACTCAATGATTTAATTAGATGCTGAAACAATTAATTGTTTTGTGTTAGGGACCCTCATCTTGGGGCTGAGTGTGTAAACCTGTGAGGTGCTTTGTGATCAAGTGGAGGGAGCAGCACAGCTGCACACAGAGTCACAGCCTCTGCAGCTCCCACAGGACATTTGATCCCATTGAAGCCTTGGAGTGGCTGCCTGGAACAGAGGCTAGCCAAGATTAAGAGAATAAAATTTAATGTTTATTAAAGGCCTTCAATAGCTACACCTTGGGCAGTCTGAGAGGGGCTACACCCAAGATGGACAATGGTCAAGAGTTCTTCAGACAGATATGAGGTTGGTCTATTTACATATCAGAGGTTAATTGTCCAATTACACCTTCAGGTAATTAAGTCATATTCCCCTGGATTGCCTCTCCTCTCTGATTCACCTTTGTTTATACTTTTGGGGACTGAGGCAGAGGTGTCCTTGAGTTTCAGGCCTGAGAGAAATAGTTTTGTCTGACCAAACTGTGAAGACAGTAACTGACACTCTATATGGAGTTGAGAGTTATACCCTAAAGCAGTACAGGATCTGGAAAAGAGAAAAGCTAAAATCCTGAGGCATCAGCATGTCAGCAGGAGAGGGGGGTGCTGGGGAACCCCATGTCTGCTGTGCAAGGGGAGCTGCAGCCCTGCAGGCTTAGTTACAGCAGGGTGTTGCAGAATCCACATTTATTAAGCCACAACAGCAGACAAAATGTCACCTCTTGTCTTTACTAATGCTGAATAATTTGTTCACTTATTGCCTGTTAATTATGTGCCACTAATAAGTCAGTGAACCACTTTGATGCTAATGTGATGCAAGCTGTGTGAGCTGAGCAGGCTTTCCCCAGGACCCAGCACTGCAGCCAGAGCCAGCACAGGCAGGTGGTCCCACACTCCTTCCCCATGGCATCTCCATGCTGGGTGGCAGCAAAACAGACACTGACACATGGGCATGAGGGAAGATCACCTCTGGCAAAATAATTTCTGTGGGAGGCAATAATTTATAATATGGTAGAAGTTGTGGAACATGTGCTCTGAGCTAGTAGACAGGGTGGGGGCCAGGCTGGTTCCCACTGCCCCTTTGTCATCCTTCACCCCATTAAAGTTCACCTGAACACTGCCATCCCCAGGATTTTTGGCAATGCAGCAGGGTAACCATGCTCATTGAGGGAGGAGCAGAGAAATCTCCTTCCCTCTCATTGCTCCCTGGCAATTATACCAGACTGCAAGTTCCTTGTCTATCTACTTCCCCAAATATAATATTTTTGATTCACAAATACAGTATGTGCAGATAAAAGTTGAGAGGATGCCTGTCCTGCAGCCTTTTTGCTTCTGAGTGTGTTTGCTATAAATTATAAAGCAAGATCTGCATGACCTCATGCATCAAAGCCAGGACCATATTTTTTCTGCTGTTGTAATCCATCAATACCAGATACTTTCAGGGTTCATCACACATTCATTCATATTCCATCAGACAGGCTTTGCATTCACATCTGCTGCCCCATGCCATTTGAAACAGCCTCTGAGCCAAAGGAAGGGTCCATACAACACACTGGGAGATTTTCAGCAAAGTGCCCAGCTAGAGATGACATGATGACAATTTTGAAAGAAAATTATATGTAAATTTTATTGCAACTTCAGTGCTCTAAAGGTTTTTAAGTCTGCTTCTAAGGGAAGCAGACTAAGTCTGCTTCTGTATAAGCCTGGAAGGTTTAGCAGAGCATGGTCCCTTGAATTTTTGCCAAGGTTCACTGGTTATAAGTTAATGCTTGGCTGATACCACTGTTATAATCACGAAAATAAAAACAAAAGTAATTTAGGACAGAAAACAACCAGCTCTTTTTTTCTGTCTGGCAGGGTCCAATAGCATAGTGGAAGCTTTTTCAGGAGCTACTTTTAAACAAGAATGAGTGCCCTGCTTTAAACTTCACCTCAGCATTGACTGACCAGGCAGGGAACCAAAATTTCAACATGTAAATTAACCCCTTGAGTTCAGCACCCTTGAATCCTCTAGTGCTGTTATTCTACAGCCTCTGCCTGAAGCAAGTGTGGTTCAGGTGTGGGTTTCTATGTACAAATTCTAGGAAAGCTGCTGTGCCCCCTGACCTGCAGTGCTGCTCTCCACTCCTAAACCCTCCACTACAATTATTTAGCCTGGAAAGCTCAGTCTTTGCCTTCATGGAGACTTGCCCTTCTCTTTGGACAGAGGGCAGAATCACAGAATCACAGAACACAATCTCAATTGAAAATCTGACTGCACTGACTTTCAACAAATTTGTGAAATTTCATGGATTATCTGCAAAAGCCTCAGGGATGTGAATTTAAGTAGGAATTGATTGTCTCATATTTCTGTAGGAAAACATCTCAGATTGATGTGAATAACATTTTAATTGTGAGACATAGAAGGCATAAGAACTAGAAACAACCTTATTTGTTATTTAACTGGGTGTTCAGTTTGCACACAGCAGAATCACAGAAAGCAATCACCTTTGTGTGCATCTGTGTCAGGCATCTACAGCTCTGGCCTGATTAAACACTCCTCATTTCTCTCTGTCCAATTGCCAAAAGCTGGCAGTTGCATCCAGATGTCAGAAGGGCTCTGCAGCTGCTGAGAAACCCATTCCCCATCCCTGGGTAGCAATGTCCCCTGTAAATAGAGTGCAGTCAGGGAGGTTTTGGGTCTCTTCCTTCTCCCTACACCAACAATTTACCATCTCTCCTGGCCCTGCAGGCAGTGAAGTGCTCCTGCCTCTCTCTCCCTTCCCCGGCTGCCTTGGAGCTCAGTCCCAGGAGGCTGGAGGGATGCAGGGATAATCTGATGCAATGAAAGATTCAGAGCCAACCAAAAGCCCTGTAAACAAATGTCTGCAGAAGCTTTTATCTTCTGGACAAACTTTAGCTCACTGTTTCTTTCTTGGTAAGAAGAAGAGACTGAATTTAGAGTTTGTTATGTAAGGCTGATTATTTTCTTCGCCACAGAAACACTGCACAGCTGGATCCCACATCTACCTGAGATTGAATAGGCAGTGAAGGAGCAAGGACACCCTCTGCATCACCTCAAGATCTGTTTAAAATATATGGGTTTGTGCTGCAGGAATCTTAAAATGGATTCATTCTAGTCTAGATAAAGCTTTAAATCTGTGTGAAACCAGTTTAAGTCAAGACTCATCAGGAACTGTGATGCTTTATGAATGTGCAAAAGCCAGTGAACTACCAAATTAAGGAACAAAATGTTCTTTATTTATGTCCTAGTAGTGGTTCCTTCAAATAATCCCATTACAAGTTTCAAGGAAGGTAAACATGTAAAGCATAGGCTATAAATTATTCCTTTCTAAATGTAAATCTTATAGTGCACCAATTAAAATTATCTAAATATTTAATAATAGGTTGCTACTGATTAAAGACCCTTATATTCCCTCTATACTTCCACCACTACCACAGGTTTATTAATAATTTCTCCTTGAGAGAAAAGCCGTAATTTATACTGGTCTGTTGGAAAATAAGAATGAGCATGTGTTGCTTTTTTCATGCATGAATGATTTTTTAGATGTATAAACTAATAAAAAAATGGTGACAGTGTAATGTTTGCATGTTGATAGGATTAATTTTTTATTGTTTTGTTCATATAAGTTTTTGTTTTCTTGTTGCTTTTGTACTGTGGGTAATTTCTGGAAAAAATGTCTTAATTTTCTTTGCTGAACTGGTTAATGAATGTGCCAGAGCAGCTTGTATTACTTGCATTCAGAGAAAAACTTGCATACTGCAGAACAGATGGATATTGTGAACTGTTATGATGGCAGTGATTTTAAATAATACATGAAGAATTTTTCTATCTCATTAAGTTTCCAGTTTCTTTAAGAAACATCTTTAAAACAAAAGCAAAATATTCTTAGTGGGAGCTGTTCTTGTTTTGTGTAACGAGATGTCTTTAGCTGCTATGAGGAGAAATATTGGTACAGAACAAAAGCATCACATCTTTAACTCTGATTTACAGTTTTAGTGCACACAGTTGTACAGCAAATGGACTCAGTTCCTGGTGCTTCTTCAAATTCACCAGGGCCAAACACAAATCTAAGGAACAAATGAAAAGGAAGGTGCTAAAAATACCTTCCCTTCTTCCACCCAACTTTCTGGAATGCTTACAAAAACTCCCACCTCCCCAAAAGCAGCTCTCTTTTTCTAGTCCTTCTACATTACCAATCTTTTCCCCTTATGGTTTCATTTTTGAGTGCATTCCCCATGCATTAATCAGAAACCCTGTCTGTTTTCATGTTTTCTGAATTCTATTAACAGAGAAACTGGTAAGCACAGAAATTTCTTATAAGTTTCACTCACAGGCTGCACAAATAGCAGATTATTTAGCACTATTTTGAGCAGAGAAAAAGGCTAGTGGTAAAGAGGAAATAAAAGCAATTATCAAAATTTTCACTTAGAATGCTTATTTGCTGTTAAAAGAATAATAAGGTAAGATAGTTTCTCAGTGAAATAGTTTTGCTAATATTTAGACCATAAATTTTATATTTATGCCAATCACAATAATGGAGAAGATATGCCAGTTGTCAGAATTCATTTTCCCTTTGAATAAGCTGTGCTGGAATGCAATTTGAATGAGATGAGCCAGAACAGCAGACCAGCACATAAGGACTATGGCCCAGTATGCAAAAACAACCACGTTAAGGATCTGAGCAATGAGAATACATTCATTTATCAGGATGTGCTGGGGGAGGGGTGCTGAAAGCTGTCAGGATACAAGAAA
Source organism: Erithacus rubecula (assembly GCF_903797595.1). Lineage (NCBI taxonomy): Eukaryota > Metazoa > Chordata > Aves > Passeriformes > Muscicapidae > Erithacus > Erithacus rubecula. Next base: position 10,292,646 of record NC_136669.1, read on the forward strand.
GAGCCATCAGGATGGTCAGGCTGGTGCACCTCTGCACTCCTGAAAATACCCAGTCCTTATTAAAACAAGAGTCACTTCTCCCTTTCTGGCCACCTGAGCTTCCTTTGCTGTAAATGTGATCAGGAGAAAAGGGCTCAAACAAAAGGTTGTTGTGTCTTGTTTGAGAGTGCTGTGAAGAGACAAGATTTAACTTTGGCATTTAAAGGCAGCACCTGATCCGTGGTATCTGCCCATATTTAAAAACTTATTTTCTCTTGTAAATCCAAGCAGCCTCGGGTCCCTCTGCCCCTGAGCCTGGCTGCAGCCCAGGCACTGCAGGAGGGTGATGGGGTGAGCTCCAGTCCCTGCAGACCCTGCTGGGGCTCATCTGTGTCAGCCACAGCAGGGGATTTACCTTTCCCCCAGCCCTTTGGCTTCTAATTCTGCTGTTGGACTCCCTGCCCCTGCATCAGCATCACCAAGGTGTTTCCCCCATCAGATTTCTGGCAATGCTCGCTCCTGCCTTTGAGTATCTCCAAATTCCATTCCAGAACTGAATGGAGGCAACAACATGAAACTGTATAGATGGGAAATGATACCAAAAGATAATTAAAAAACAAATAATAAAAAAAAAAAAGACAAAGCTTCAATTCACAATTTTAACAGGAGCACGAGATTTAACAACTCAAAGTCCTGCTCCTTTCCAGGAGCCTTAGCACCACACACACTATACTGGCTACTAAGAACAAAAAGTAACTCTGTCCCAAACAAAACCATGACAAGCTTTATATATTAAAGGCACATTAAACTTTTTTATAGGCAGCCTAAATCTCCACATAGTTCTGAACCACTACTTGAACAATGGGAAACCAGATATTCTCCCTTCCTAAGGATTAGAGAGATAAAAAAACCATAATCACCCCGTGGTTGTTAATTGCTGCTCAAGACTCTAATTCCCATAGGAAACACTGGATACATTGTGGCTTAGAGCAATCTGATTGAGTTCCTTTGCTTGTTTTAAATATGCCTACCACTACATCCCCAGTTTAACTGCCTGAGTTTCCTGCTTCTGAAATATTTATGAGCTGACTCAGGTGACATTGGTTCACAAGTATCAGCAATTTTGTCACAAAGTGGTTAGTTTTGCTTAGTCTTCACAGCTCCTTAGCAGATTTCAGTTGTTTCTGCTTATATGCTACCTGCTTCTGCAGAGGAATGCACTTTTCTCGACACTGATAAGTGAGCTGATGTTTTCTCTAGAATTCCTGGGTGCTAATTCCCTCTCAAAACAATTATCCAGTACATCTTGCAAAAGCTTCATCACTCAGCTACACAGCCACATTTGAAAGGTGAGACACAGGACAAGATGTAGAGGTAATTTGAAGCTTCCACTTTATGCATCCCTGGGTTTTGTTGGGTTTTTTTTCTTAGGGTCAGTAATGACAGTAAATAGGATTACTTAGAGCAGTTAGTGCAGCTGATAGAGTTTGGCTGCACATGAAGGTCTGTGGCATGTGGCCATTGCTTTTGGCACGATGTGGATTATAGAATTGTGCATTCAACTCTTTCCTTCTCATGTTAGTGTTCTGCCAAGTCTCTCAGGGCTTTTTCGTGCTTTTCAATAGCATCTGCACCTCCTCCTTCCCATTAAAATATCCTAAATCGAAATGCAATGAGATGCTCTCAGCATTTCCTGGTTCAGTCAAGAGCTTGGTTGAGTTTGATTAAAGTTGTTAAGCAATTTTAATTTGAAGGGTAAAAAACTGGAGGAATGCAGGAATAGTCATAATAGAATTATCTGCCTCAATTAACACTTTGAAATGATCTATGGGGCACCAACAAGACACGATGGCTGCTAGCCACAGTGAAGGCAGCAAACAGCAAATGCAGGCACAGTCAAGTGGAACTGGCAGCTGCAGAGAAGAATGCAGTGCAGTGATGTGGCTGGGGAAGGGGAAGGCAGAGTGAACCCTCCTCTCCTCCTCTGCCTCTGGTGCCCCCTGCACCTTTCTGCTCCTGGCATGCCACCCCAACCTTGGGCAAGGACTGGAAAAGTGAAGGGAGCTAAGAGAGGTGGAAAGCACAGGGACAGTCTGACTGCATCTGTGTGGGGAAAGGAAGGGAGGAGACCATGGCATGAGGCACAAGTTTTCTGGCTTTGCTGATGGGCCAGAGGCCACTGGAGACTCTCCCATGCCAAGGAGCCTTTCAGCCAGCAGGATGAGAGAATTGAGAAATTCATTAGAAAACTCAAAGTTGTGACAAGAGGGGAAACTTGTGTCTCCACAGACCAGTGGAAATTAAGGGTAAATTCTTTGTAGGGTGTAGGTGATCAGCTAGGGGTGCTGGTGTAACTCATTAAAGCTTCCCCAGCTTCATTAAGAGCAGCTGACTTCCATCACTTCCTTTAGTGTTAGTTTCATAACAAAAGCCCTTGACACACCTTCTATCCCACTTTATCTTATAGTTCAATTACGTTTTAATATCACCTGGATGCATGGCTGTTTCATTGCTCCACAGAACAGACTATCAAACAGTAATTTACAGCTTTCTTCCTCTTTATAAGCACTAAAATATTCTTTATTCTCCTTCCTTCAATTTTTTCCTCTCATTTGAGTGTGGATAATAAATAAGAATTAATTCTTTCTGCAGGCACTGCCTAATAGCTGGGCAGCTCTTGGCAACTCAGAGCACCTTGCTCCAATTATTTTCCAAGTGAGTGAACTTGTTGTCATTGTGCTGGTTTCAGCTGGGATAGGGTTAATTTTGTTTCCAGTGGCTGGTGCAGGGCTGTGTTTTGGAGCTGAGCACAGGGTTGGTACCACAGAGGTGTTTTTGTTGTCACTCAGAGCCAAGGCCTCCTCTGTTTTTGTATGGCCACTCTGGTGAGGACATTGGGGTGCCTGAGAGGGGACACAGCTGGGACAGGTGACCCCAGCTGACCCAAGGGATGCTCCAGACCCTGTGGCATCCTGCTCAGGACAGAAAGTGCAGGGAAGAAGGAGGAGGTGGGGGTGTGTGGAGTGATGGATTTTGCCTTCCCAAGGAACTGTTCCATGTACGGGCCCTGCTCTCCTAGAGTTGGACACCTGCCTGTCCATGAGAAGTGGTGACTAAATTCCTTGTTTCACTTTGCTTGTGACCATGGCTTTTATGTTCCCTATGAAAATGTCTTTATCCCAAGTCAGGAGCTCATTTTTCACTGTCCCCATTCTCCCCCTGGTCCCACTGGTGGGGAAATGGGTGAGGGGCTGGGCTGAAACATTGGCATCTGTGAATAAGGAACTGTGGGCAGTCTTTAAAACTCTTTTGTGGCAGTCTAGTCAAACCCTCCATATTTGCTGTTCTCCTACTCTTTTCCAGTGAAAGCTGAGTAGGTAACAGCCTTCAGAAGGAACTATTCCTGACACAGGTCTTTCCTTCTTCCCAACAGTGCTCAGTGATTTTGCTCCATACAAACGACTGAAAGCCAACTAAGAAGCATTGCACTTCCACTCCCTCCCCACCACCTTCCCCAAGAGTAATTTTAGTGGAGCTTTGATTGATGTCAGATGAAATTAACTGGAAACATTTAATGTGTTTAACATGTAAAGGCTTAGGGCTCTATTCACTCAGAGTTAGAGACTTTCTGTGCTCCATAAACTCAGAGGACACTGAAGCCTGAATTTCAGCTCTACAGCCAGATGACTTATTAAACAGCACCTTGACTCCTGCCATCACTGCTGCTTTTCACTCCATTATTGATAGAAGGAGGAGTTGAGCTGATGGCAGCAAGAATGGAATCAAAAATCCTGTGGCAGAGATACTGTTAATTTTAGTATTGTGTCCATCATTAGGCATCAGATTAAATCAAGCTGTATTTCCCTCAGCAGCTGTTGAAAATCCTCATTTAACCAAGTGGAAAGGAATATTGTACTTCAAATGGGAGGATGAATGAGGTTCCTGCTAACAAATAGCTTAGAGGAGGGTTCTGAATAGACAGGGAGGTTTCATGAGGCATTTACCCAAGAGTATAGTCTCTGGTTTCTTAAAACTAGAAAAGTCTTTAGTAATTTAAAAAATTAAAAGTCAAATAACTTTTTTTCTCCCTTCTCATACTTGTAGCAGCACATGGAAAAGAGGTTTATTTCTAAGTCAACAAGTTATATCAAGTTGGAAAGAAAATATTTTGTATGTACTTCCTCTTTGACCATCCAGGTCATCATATTTATCCAGGGATAAATCTGAGAGGCTCTGGGATTCCTGAGGGATGCCTTAGCAGAGCAGAGGGAAGGTCTCTGTGAGTGTGCAAGGCAGTCTTTGCTCAGGGAATGCTCCACTGAAATTGGTGGGATTCAGAGCAGTGCACAGGCTATTGAGGACATGTAATATTCAAACTTTACTCTCTCCAAAAGGATTTACTTGCACCTGCTTTACTGCTGCTATTCAGTATTACTTTATTGGCTTGTAAGCAAGTCTATCAGCAGCAGAATTTTTTTCCTAAGTGACAAAGGGGCTTTGAAATGTCTGTCTATACAAACATCAGACATTATCCTTTCTAGTCCCTATTCTTTGCCATTTCTAAATACATTTGCTTGTGTTGTGTATTACTCTGTGATTATTTACCAACTTATCTTTAGCACACAGCATGCCAAGCTCAGAGAGGCTGGGTTGTTAAAAAGTCATGCTTCAATGAGACAATTGGACACTATCACTCAGTTATGGCTTACAAAGCTTGTCAGTAATTCTTCAAAATCCAGCTGCAGTCATGACTCCTGCAGCTTATTTGCTACAGCCATGGCTCTAATGGAGCATTTACCATAAAGCAATGGCTTCACTGTTGCTCTAATGCTGATTATTTGCTTTCTGATCAATATCCCCCTCATAGGATCTTGATAAGAGTTCCACAAGACAGGATTATTACATACTTTGAGTAGTAAACTCAGATCCTCCATTCTACCAGAAGATTTTTCATTTTCATGGTTCCTTTTACATCTCATTTTCTCCCCAGACTGCAACAAGAGTTGAATTTCAGTTGCCTTGCAGTGGAGTCAAGCAGCAAGTGGTGGTAAGGCTGAAATCAGCCAGACTTTTGCTGCTCATGAAGGGTTAAACTACTTGATGAAACTCTGCAAAAATTTTTATCTCTAAGTGTCAGAGAGGAGGTGAGAATCCAATTTGCAGAAGTAGAGAACCAGTTGAGATGCAGTCACAGGCCCTGCAAGAATTTTAGTCTGCTTAATGAAAGTAGTCCATAAACTACAGGAAGAACATGTATATTAAATAGATCACAAATCATATCAATTTCTCAAAAGTGAGGCCTTCCACTAACTTGCTTTAAATCTTCATCTTTCCAGAAAATCAAGCTAGAAAATTAAGAGCAGTAGGGACCCATGTATTGTACTGAGACTTTTAAATAACACATTTTATTTTAGTTTCATCCTTCTGCAGTAGTTTGAAATATGTGTATCACATAGGCTTTCTGTTGGAAAAAAATAATATATATATAGGTACATATATATGTATTTCTGGGGAAAGCATATAGCTCTTTCTCAAAACACCTGTAAGATACCTCAGATGGATTTTGTAACTGCAGAACAACCTTGGGAGGTTAATCAATTAGCAACCATTTTCTAGGCTGGGTAAATGGACACAGTTGTGTTGTCTGAGACAATTAATTTTTCTGCATTTTCACTGCAAACCAGTCAGTTGGAAGGTATCAAGAAGGACCCTTTAATGCAAATACAAGGTCATAGCCACTGAGCAATAGGCTGGCAATTCCAGAGGGTCACAGGGCTATTTATTTCATAACAGGACAAAGAGCAAAAGTTCCATTGCAGTGTCTGCCATGTCTACAAGATCAACCACACTGAGCAGCCACTGCTGCCAGCCCTGTGCACTGGGAGGAAATCAAACAGCCTGCACAGATCATCACTGATGTGTGTTTGCAGGGACAAAGCATCAGAGGTGCCACGTTTCTCCAGTGCTGTGTCAGGCAGCTGAGCAGCAGGTTATTTACACTCACTGCTGGATGGGCCACAGGGCTGCCCATGAGCCAGCCTCAGGGACAGGTTCTTCTGGCATGAAGAGCTTTCAAAGCATATCTGAATGTCCCCATGTGCTAAACACTGAGCTGTGCAGTGTGATCCCCAGCTCATACTCTGAAAGAGCACTGCTCAACATCTTAGGAGAAGTTAATTATAATATTTCTTAGATACTGAATAAAACTAGATTGTGTTCTGACTCAGGTTAGGCCAAAATAAAGCAGCTATGTGATGTATGGCATTAGTTTGATTCAAAAAGTATGCTTTGCTAAAAAATATATGGTCTTCTCCTGAAGCAGCCTGGGAGAAACAGGAAATTATCAGGTGTTTAAACATGAAAGGCACAAGTATTGATCTCATAGCTAAACTGCCAGAGGAAAGAGCAATTCATTTCCTTCAATGTGCAATATTATGAGTTCCTAAGAAACAGGAAGACATGAAACAAAAGTTATAGTAAGATCAAGATGTAGTGTTAGCTAGAGGATTCCATTCCCCCATCCAGCCCTTGTGAAACTGTGTGCACATGTGGAAGCTCTGAAGTGTCACTGGGTTTGCATTCCACTTCTGCCAGCCTCCTATTCCCAAAAGAGCTCCAGGAATTTTTCATCATGCAGAAAATCAAACTTTGAGGGATTGAATTCCTAATTCCACAGAAGTCAACATTCCCACTCCCTTGAACCCACTTTTTAGGGGTTTTTTTAGAAATTAGGCAGGATTCTGGCTGAGAAACTAATAGCAAGCACAGTCCAGACCACACTGAAAAGAAAAACTGCCTAAATGATAGGGTAAATAATGGTAAATCACTCTCCTTATAGACTTCAATCCTGAACCTAACAGCCCATTAAAAACAGAGAGGCTGAAGTTTGCTGGAGAAAGGGGGAATATCAGGAGCAGGACAAACACCCACCCCAAAAAGCTTTTCATCAGGATGTGCAGGGAGCTGCTGACTCCATCAGGCCATGGGGCAGGGGAACGTGCAGCAGGCTCCAATTGTCAGGCTCTGCCAGAGAGAAGCAGCAGCCTAAATTCAGAGTGCCTGTGCTCCCAAAGCCCAGGCAGGCAGCGCCGGAGCCGCGCCCCGCTGGCCGAGCAGGATGGGGAGCAGCGTGAGCTGTGATGCACCAAAGGGGAAAACACTCCCAGAACTGGGGGCTGCTGCATTTTAACTGTGATTGGAGCTGATTCCAGGTACAGAGGTGGAGCTGGAGATGGGCAGAGCTGCCCCCCAAGGTGCCCCACGAGAGCAGAGAATTCCCAGGGCACAGCTCAGCAGGGCTGTGACCCCTGTGCTGCCTCTAAGAGCCTAAAATGAGGGATGTGGAGCTCCAGCTGGGCTCTTTAAAATGCTGTTTATTGTATCCAAATGATGCAGCAATTCAGTTCCAGTTACAATGCACTGCCTACTTTTCATTACAGAGCATCTTAAAACATGACAACCAATCAATACCTTTACTATCACCTATAGTCTGTCATACCTACTAACATTAACATATCCATGATATGATTCCAATCACAAAAAGTTAGTGTGTTACAGTTTAATCTAGAAGTTACTTTTCAGTTTTCTTCCAGTGCAGAATTCTGAGATCTTTTCTCTACTTGCAACATGGCATTTTTATTTGTCTGTGAAAATCTTTTTGCTTGGTAAAAAACATCTTTTGTTTGAGGATTTATCCTTTGCTCAGAGTCATAAAAGTCTCTTCCAACTCACCTGCTCTTTGCCTTCTTAGTTACCCAGTAAAACTCCCCCAGCAATTCTTTTCTTCTACATCAAAACTTGCTATTATTTCTATGCCTTTTTCAGATTCTACATTCAAAGATCTTTCTGTTATACATATCTGTGAAACCTTCCTGTCAACTCCTTATCCTTCCCAAGAGCTACCACCCCAACAGGAACCAGGACACTGCCACTGCCACCCCAAGAAACCAACATTTGTCACAGACTGGCTGCAGGGAGGGGCAATGCCAGGCCAACAGCTTCTGCCTCATCCTATTGCTTTGGGAGCAGCAGAGATTTATGGCACAGAGAGAAGCAGAGCTCTCCAAAGTGTCCTAGGAAGGCCTGAGGAGGGAAATTGGAAATTCACAGCTCCTCCCGAGGCAGCAAGGAGGCTCCAGGACACAGACATCACATGAGATGGCAGTGCTGGAGGAGAAGCTCAAAGTAGATTGTGCTCAGAAAAATAAATTTGTGCTTGCTGTCTCCAGTTGCTGGAAGTGGAAAAATATCTGTGGTCCTGTCTTTGACCCCAGTAACTCTTCTTTTTATCACAAGTCTCTGCTTTAAAAATGTAACAGAGACTACAAAATGTGGAGTTAAATACGTTGGGATTAGAGATGCAATCTGAGAAGCAACAGTAAAATAGTTCATCCCACAAGAGATTTCACTCATCTCTTTCAGAGATAAGTACACAGGGAGCTGACAAAATAAATTTGCCCTTGATATCTTCCTGGGTAACCTGAGAGGAAAATTAAATCCAATTTCTTTCCTGAACATGACATTTATTTTCCTTAAGGAAATCATGTTTATCAATTACGTGAAACATTTCTGATTAACCTGTAGGAGTGAGGGGAAAAAAAAACCAAAAAAGTTTTGAAGGCTTAAAGTGAGTATGGATATAGAGCTTGTCCTGGTCTTGAGAGGAGCAGACTTAGCTGTTCTTCCTGCTAACCAGTACAGTGTTTTGTGATGCCAAGGCTTCTAGAAACTCTCACAGGATCAGGACTTTTCTTGACCTCTTAAAGGCTGTAATCTTGTTAAAATTATTAATCAGAGCTTGTTAATTTAAAAAATATATAATTAGATAGCATTTCACATATATACAGTCTCCTATTGTCTCAATTTCTTTCCAAATTATTTTCTTTTCTCAGTGAAAGAAGTTAAAGTAATCTGCCCTAATACAGGATTATCTCACAAAGCCTTATCAATAAAGATCAACAACTGTTTATAGAATATCAGCAGTTCCCAACTAAGGACACAACCACAGTGACAATTCTGGGCTCTGGTGGGGGTATGGCAATTCCCTCATTCTGCTTCTCTGCAGAAAAATCTTTCCTCAGTGATCTGCTGCCTTGACTTTGTCAGGCACACGAGTCTGAAGCACACGCCACAACTTCTTGGTGGTTTGGTTTGCTTTTCTTTAAAGATTTCTTAAATTAAATGGAACTTTTGTTGAAAAAAACCAAAAAAACAAAAAAAACCCAAACCTAAAGTGAATTTGCTGACTTTATGCTAAACTCTTTTTCCCTCCCAGTTGAAAGTGACCTTTGATGGAAACTAAAATGTGCAGGTGTCAAAGTGTATCAGTATCGTACACCAGAGATGTGCACAACTGAGGCTTTTTTGGCACTTTCTCCTTCCAGTTTATTAAAGGTTGTGTCAGAATAAATCTATGTAAGCAAGGATCAGATTTGATTAGTGGAACATCATTAGCTTTTAATGAATAAGAGTGTTTTAGGAAAAGAGCTGATAACTAAGGTAACATTTGAGAGCTGAGCTGTTTCTCCTCTCTCCTTCCACCACTCATTTTAACCCTGCCAGTGAGGGTGGGGAGCAGAAATGGTTGTGTTCAAGCTGTGGTTCAACAAAGCAGCTCATGTGCTGAGGTTCTGGTACTCTAATGGAACTTATGGAGTTATGGAGATTTTTCTCTAAATAGAAGCCAATTAAACAATGTCCAAGATTGCAACCACTGATGAGGAACCAAAATGCTCCACAGTGGATGAGGACAAACAGAACAAAGGTGGCCCCTGGTCCCAAAGTCTAAACTGCAAACTCATGGAATATCCTGGGGATTGTCCATCAGGAATGTAACTGATCCTCACCAGCAGAGAGAGATTTAAACTGACAAGGGAGCTCTCCAAGCCATCACAGAAAGACAGATGTTGTTGGGCTCTTCTCCCACAAAATAACTCTTCTCCCCTTTTCTGCAGACTTGTGGGAGCTGCTTTCTCCACCACAGCAGATAATTATGGTTCCTGCTTGTGTTTTAATATCAGAAAGACTGGAAAAAGAGAAAGTATGCCATAGTTACATAATCCAGATTCAAAACCCTGTGCTGGATGATACCAGTGTAAATGTTTTGCCCACCCCCACAGAATGCAATAGTAATGAAAAGCAAGATATCAGTGCTAATTGCCATTAGCATTGAAATGTCTAAAATCCCACTGCAGGTACAATATTTAGGGCTTAGATCCCTTTTAGAAGTATGGATCTCTCTGTTCTCCTATTTCCCTGTGAAACATGAATTTTTTTGATTCCCTCCAGTCAGCAAAGAGTCAAACACACCCATTTCTCAGCACTTCCCATTCAGTCCCTCAGCAGACTTTGGGGGCAGCAGAGGCACTGACAGAGCCCTTTGCTGGGCACATCTGGAAGCACAGATCCTTGGAGGTGCCACCCCTTAGCTCAGTCCCAGAAAGAGCCACCCCACCCCAGTGAGAGGCACAGAGCTGCTCCCCAGCAGGTTTCATTTCTTTTTCTGGACACAGCAGAAGGACATTATGATTTGACCAGAGCAAATCCAGATTTTGGGTCTTGCTGTTGGATCAGCAGAAGTAGGGCAGCTGGTGCACAGTGCCAAACCCATGCATTGTATTTTGCTGTTCCACTCTGGAACAGCTTTGTGGGCTTTACATTGGACCATATGCCCTTAGTGCCTCTGCAGACTGCCCAGACAAAGCAAAGGGAGCTCTACCTGCCTTGATCATCCCTGATCCTTATCAGGTCTGTAACCCCAAAAGATCTAGTACACAGACTGTCCCCTTTATAACCTCATCAAAATCCCTGCTGGAATTCAGGCACAGATCTGACAGTCCAACTGGGGTAAATGTAAAAGAACCATCAGGTTTCCTGCCTCTAGTCATTATGGACTACTGAGATAATTGACTTCTTGGCCTGGATCTCTGAGGTTTTGGGGAAACACTGAGAAGATTTTCTTATCCTTTACATTGGGAAGCTAAAAATATAGATTTCTAGAGAGTTAAGACACAGATATTGCCAAAATGCACCAGAAGCACATTAAAGATTTGCACTACCTTAGCCAAGAAATGCACAAGGCCCGCCTGAGACCAGGTAATTCCATCAAGCTGCAATAGTATCTCTGCTAGGCAGCAATTACCAGCACTCCTTAAGCACACTGAGCTCAGCTTAGAGCCACATCAGCAAAGTTCTCACAAGGATGCTGTTGCTCAGTTTTCCCCAGAGTAGCCCTGCTCGTATTAGAAACTAACAATAAGGATTTAGAAAAAAGCCCATTTACATATTTTTTCCATTACACACACAAGGTTGGGATCTGCTTATAAAGCTGAAAATCCCTTGTGTGCACGAACAAACATCATCTGAGAGATTTCCAGAGTCATATGCAGTGTGTACCCATCAATTCCTGTTAATTTGAAGAGGCCATTGATGAACTGAGCAGCCACTTTCCTCTTCTCTCACAAATGTCTGCAAAAACAGGAAAATAGTCTCAACTTTTCCTTGTATGCCCCCAAGATAAAAGATGAGAGGCTCAGTAACTCAAATCTGCTTTTGAGCATGCAGAACACAAGCTAAGCTGCACGTAAGCACAAACTGAAGTGCCTTTTCCCATTTCACATTTTTACAGTTCATTGGTGTATAAAGTAGCATCCAAACAGCCTGAAACATCCATCTCTGCTGTAATTACAGGATCCCACTAAAATCACAGGATGCCACCACTAATCTTCACTTCTTTCATAGTTTTCCACAGTACATTGCTTACACCACCCTGCTTTCTTGCCAGATATATTCCTATATATTTGCAATATATTGCAAATTTAACAGACACAGAAACATCCTCCACCCCCAAACTCGCCATTCAGTGGCTCCACACACAGATTTGTTTTAGTGGGCAAACAGGACCCAAAGGTAGTTGAGCCATGGACCAGCAGTGCCCTGAGCTCAGCTGACAGCAAACAGCTCCAAGATCTCTCCCAGAGAGCCAGAGAGCAAGTTCACTACCTGAACAATCACTTCATCCTGCAGATATTTATCTCTCCAGATTGAGTCCATTTGGTACATTAGTCACAGATTCCCTAGCCATGCTCCAAGCACAGCATAATATAGCATGAATCACTGTGCTGAATAATCCAGAAGTATATTTCAAGTATAACTTTTACCATGCTCCTTTTTACTGATCTTTCTTTGATGGATCATAATATGATCACTTTAAAAGTACTTTAAATAATAGCTGCACTTCAAAGGATTTTTTTTCTTTTATCTTATTTAAAACATTACATCAATTGTCATGTATCAGGATTCCACACAGTTATTATCATGCTGACATTTAAGAATTGCTTCTTTATGGATCTACCTGCTAAGTGTCACTCATTGCATCACCCCTTTAACCAGAAATATTTATTTCCTACAGCAACAGACTCTTCCACTCTAACACACGTTCTGCTTTTTATTCTCATAGCTGTGTTCTTCACTTTTATTGTTAAATCCAGTGGACACCAATGGCTGTTTTATAAGGACTGCACTTGAAAAAACTCAACAGCACTGGCAGGAGCACTGATTGTCAGCCTTGCTAATCCCAGTGTCACTCTGCTACCTCTGTTTCTGATGATGCCAGGTTGTTATAAGGAATTCATAGCCAGGGTCCAGGTGATGCAGGTTCCTTTCCCAGTTCTGAAGTGTTGATTGATTTCTGAGAAGCTGCTTGATTTTCCCCCAATAGGAAGCAGAAGTAATGATGCTAGGTCAAACTCAAAGCAAAAGAACATTTAGTTCTTCACTTTGAACTCCTCTCATCCCTACTGTTCTCATATCCTGCCATTATGTAAAGGGACAGGTTTTATTCTGCCTGATCTGATGCAAAAAAAAAAATGATGTAATGCCAGGCACACAAGTATATCCCATGGGCAGTACCAAAAATTTAAATTTTGATAGAAGCATTTTAAAAACTTCACTTTTTCCTTCTCATTAGCAAGCAGAGCTCTTTCTCATCCTTCTCCTGACAGTGACAAGTATTCTTTTCATGAATGATTTTATGCTTCCATCCAGCCTTCACTCTTGGTGGAAGGCTACTCATCTGGAGCTCAGCCAAAAAACAGAGATGATGGAAAGTAGTTTTCTCAACTTGCCTTAAGTAGTTCTACTTAGAGAGGATTACTTACTTCATAAAAAGTAGGAGTTAAGCCTGGAAAATAAGTTGAAAAACCAGCAATGAGCTTTAAAAGCCAAAACTTTCAAGTGAAAGCAGTTGCAAGGAAAATTCATAGTTCATATTATGCAAGTGAGATCTTTTTGGCAAACAGCTGAGTGCATCTGCACAACATACAGCAACTAGTGACCTATAAACACAAACATCAAAGATGGCTTTAATTAAGGTTTTTTTTAACAATCCAGCTTGCTCATGCATTGGTTGTAAACACTGACACCCTTGTTTAAAGCTGCATTTGCTGTGTTACTTTTGTGCATCATTTCAGTAATTTTGCAGTTTTGGGAGGTGAGCCAATCTGAGCTGTGTGCTCATACCAGTGACAACTGTCCTCTCAAGGAAAGCAGCTGCAGTCCATCCACAAAATTTAACTTAATGAAAGAAGGTTAAAACTTAAAGTTTGCATATACCAAACTCACAATTTAGTTTTGTTAGACAATCTCTTGCAGCATTCAGCTTTTAGTGGTGAATGTACATTTCTGCTTTATGGGGTTTGCATCTGTTTGATTCTTTCTGTGAATGGCTCCCCCCATGCTTATTCTCATAAAAGTATCTTGTCAATCCACAAAAATTGGAGGGTTAGCTGCTCTAGGGGTTAATGAACTTAGAATCTGGGAGCCAAATAACAGTCCTGCACTCAGACTAGGTGATACAGCAGGGATCAGTGGGATCTGAGCTTCCCATTATGTTTTCTTTTCAAAGAGGTAAAAACCTGTGAGTGCTCTAACAGCACTGCCAGCAGCCTCATCAATGTAACATCACAGCATTTTCCACTCCATTAAATAATTCTCATGTTATGTGAAAAGCAAAGTAATGCATCACAAGATTTAAATAAAAATAAATCAATTACACATCCAGCACACCAATATTTTGAGAAAAAAAAACTTGGTCAGGTTTTTGTATAGAACAGGCTGCGACCTGGTGTTCTTTCACATTGTGATTTACTCCAGTCCATTCCAAGATTTTAGCAAAAAGCTAGAAATTTCTAAAGACAGAATGAGTGAAACACCCTGATAAGTGCCTCAAGTGTACTTTAATCTGTTGGAACCAGTTTTCTCCAGAGTAATATATGATTTTTCTGATGAATGGAAAGAACATCTCAGTATAATTACTGAAAATGTGAGCTTTATGTTCCAGTGAAGAATCTTGGGTATTTTATAATAAATGCCAACAAATGTTTTATTCAAGTCACAACAGCAACACAACTCAAAGAAACAAGACACAGTGATAGTCTTGATTCCCTCTTGTCAGATCCATTTTGTGCTGGTGAGATGCCATCAGTTTCCAGATGGCATCACTGTATAAAAGTGACATACAGAAGAATTGCTGTAGTAACATGACAAACAATCAGGTCTAATAAACTTGACATTTTTGGGTTGTTTCTAATTATCACAGGTAACAAGCTAAGGCTAGAATGATCAGTTTCAGCTAAGTTTAATTATGTTTATTGTTCTTTCAACCTCAGCAGTAGGTGAGATCTGCTAAAGTTTTGTTCATGCACTACACAAGGAGCTGCATGTCCCCAGGAGTCTCATAAATGTGTGTCCTGAAGAGATAATCCTAAAATCATTTATTTCCTTCTGCTAAAACTTAGAGCAGTGTGTTACAGCAACACTGTTTTTATTAATGAGCTGTATTTCAGATCTCTCTTCTCAGAAATGCTTTCCAGAGCCTCTGTGTTTGTGGCTTCTTCTGTGAAACATAACTCAATATCCCTGTTATGTAGATAACTCAGATTTATGCCTCTATCCTATGAGACATTTCACAAATGCAGGCTTAGTGTTGTCAGGCAGCTTGATGGATGTCAAATCCTGAAATTTACCCAAAGACATCCAGAAAATGGCGTGGCAAAGCTGGTTCCAAATCTGAATGCATCACCATTGCAGCAAAGCTTTCCCTGCTGCCCACCCTCACCCCCTGTGAGAGCTGCTGGAGAGGCACCAAGACATCCCCTGAACACTGAGCACCCCTTCAGGCAGGCACTTCTTTGACACCTGCATAAAGGGAAGCTGCATTGCTTCCCTAGGCCTATTAAAAAAACAAAATAAATGTTTTTCTTCATTCTAATTTTAAGAGGATTAAACAACCCTCGGAAGTGATGTGTGCATGGCAATCATTAAATACTGACCAACCTGACAAAGTTTTATGTGACAGCAGCCAGCAACACCACTACCAGATCACCAGACAAGAAGCAATCATGCTGGAAAAAGTCTACAATCCCTGAAACATCTGCCAACTAAATAATTTCAAAGGAATTCTGGAAGCCCATGAAAGATAGTTTTCTCAATAACATGCCATCCTTGTTGTGACTGCAAAAAGCCTCTGTGCAGCACACAGGGAGACAGGAGCTGGTGGTTTGGGCAGGCAAAGGGGCCTTGCACAGTAATTTAGCAGGAGCAATGTGTGATGTCATGCTGAAAGTCTTTAATGGATGGAAGCAGTGGGCAATACTGAAGAGGAGGTGTGCTGCCACAGGGAAAAGGACCCATTTAACACCTTCTGCTTTTCCAAGAGACTTTGGTCTCTGGATCTGTGGAGCCAAGTCCTGAGGAGTAAAAGGGACAGACTCCCAAACTGGCCTTCTCCTATTCTGCTTAGGCACAGCTGAAACACAGGGTCTTTAAAAGAATTTTGGACACAAAATCCCACAGCTGTATGAGCAAGTGTCAAAGTTCCCAGATACAAACTTTACTGACCAGCTGAATAAGAGGAAGCCACTGGCAGGAAATGAATATTTCATCTTTCAATGGAACATGCAGTTTCTGTGAACTGAGCTGACCAGATTTCTATAATTTAATCATGATTTGCCAGGAACAGTCATTTCTCCTTACAAAACTTCCCAAGCATTCCAGCATGGCTCAGACCTGGAGGTTAGAACCCAGCTGCTTCCCAGTGAGAGGCTTCACAGAAGAAATCCTGTAGCACTGTGAGACTCAGGACTGGAGAGTAAGAGTGGATGTGCAGTTCTGGGGATAAATCATTAAAACAGCTGGGAAATTCCTTGCTAAAGCTGTTCTAGTGCAAACCTGCTGCCTGAATATAAGTAAAAGAGCAGGAACATTACTATAACCACCTATAATATCATGATGGATGGTGTTATTCCTGCCTGGAGACCTCAGTCTCTAAACCAGATGTCCCCAGGTTAAAATCAGTTCCTTTTGTAATAAAATAAAAGACCTGCAAAGAATAACTCAACCAATGAACAGTTCTCTTGCACTTTGAATACAAACTATTATTTCCCATTATTTCCTACAGTCCTTTATTTCTGATGAATTATGTATCCATTTAGCCTTTCTTGGTTTAGCAGAGGCATCAGTAGGAGGTGAAATATGGGGAGAGATGGTCAATATTAGCCAGACATACCAAAAGGGTCACATCTCTGCAGGGTTCCTTCTGGAAAGCTGTTCAAAACAAGTTCTGAAAGGATAAGTGTGACAGGAGGAAGATAAAAGCACAAATTAGCACAAATAGCTCTAAGCATCATTGAAAAAGTAGAGTACAAGGTGAAGAGTCCAACAGAAATTCAGACCACAGAGAAATCCATGACAGATGATTCATATGCTGCAGAGTTGATAAATGACACACAGAGACATTTTAGTAACTGAATGGAGACATTCACAGCTGAAATGAACAGGCTATGTTTGTGACTCTTTCACAGAACAAGATTTTACATAATTTTGCAAGGTTTCTCCTCACTGGAGTTGTGTGAATACAGAGTATTTCCCTGTTTCTAAGGCAAACCTGTTAAACAGCATTAAATTCATTCAGGAATCAACTGCCATTGCCTCTTCTAAATCTGAGCTGGGGAGGAGTAAAATCAGCATTAGAGAAAGCTTTGAACCAAAACAAGCTCCTGACTCAGGATCACCTGTCCCACTGCAACTTTGCATGCTTGTATTTACAAAAGTGCCACACATTTATTCTATGAGCAGAAATTGATAATTGATAATCTCATTCAGTTTAAGAGGTCACTACACCATCACCTTGTCTTCTGGCCCAGTCCAGACACCCTTTGGTGCTGGTTCCAGAGATTCAGGGGTTGTGGCTCCTGCCACAGACACTGCTCTCACCTCTTGGTGCCAGGCAGGTACTGGGGAAGGAGCTCGTTGGTCTCAGGTAAAAATGGTCCTTTGGATTATCTAGAGAGAGCAGGAATCATACAGCACACTGCTTTGCTCCTAGATAATGCAAGCATCTAATTTCCTTTCAGGAAAGTGGGTCCTTAGACTGGCTCAGAAAGGAAAAAAACATCTGGCTGAGATTCTCCTTCTCAAAATCAATCAGAGGCCAGGCACTGACCCCTCTTCCAGCTAGAGCACCAGGCCCCCCTCCTGCTCCCCTGTGCAATTTGGTGACAGGTATGTGATATCTCCTCTGCTGGGAGGCAGATACTGCCCCAGCTGCACTCAATTCCTGTTTTCTCTGCAACCAGGAGAGCTGCTATTGTGTAATTCTGTCTTCACAGAAAATCAGGGCCCTAAATCTGAGTAGAAAAAGTTGTGAACAGTGTAGATCTGCTTCTCTCTCTGAAAAAAAAAAAAAATAAAAATCAATTATTCAAGACAAAGAAGCTGCTTTTAGAACAACCAGATTATCAAGCTTTATCCTCATTGCAGCTTTAACCTTCTCTGCCATCTGAAGCTACTCACTGATTTTTGTTCATCTTGACTGCAAATTTCTCTCCCAGGTTCTGTATCTTGATAACCACTAAGACACTCTACACATGACTGCAGCCTGTTAAATAAACCATCTGACAGGCAACTCAGAGAAGGAGGAATCTCTGTGTATACACATTCAAGGTGTTAGAGTCAAGTTTCTTAAAGGTCCTGGACTTCCCAGTAAATCCAAACTCCACCTGCTCACATTATTACACCATCCATGGGAGCTTTGCTTTGGCTGTGTGCCTCCACAGGACACTTCCCACTATTAACTGTGAAATTATTAGTGCTCTTTTAGAGTGAACAGAATGCAGCTAAGAAAGGACAAGGAGCAATTTTGTCAATATATTAATCTTGTAACCATCTGGACTGAAATTAATCCAGAATTTCCCCAGAACTGATAATACTCTGTAGTTCATTTTGCTGCTAGGTTATTCCAATGCACTGTTTGCATGAAGAGGCACCTACAATTCATGGCCCAGCATCTTCCTGTGCATGCCATATTTTGTACACAGTGTCAGTGTCTAGTGTACAGTAAAACAGCCCTGCTGTAGCCACTGTGAAGTGGGAAGCAAAATTATATTTATCCCACTGCCAATATCCAAAAATAGTGGCTTACTGCTGCAGAGCATTCTGGCCATGGCTTTGCTGCACTGAATTGAGTTTGGGAAATAAGGGACTAGTGGCATTTAGAAAATCCTGCCAGGCATTTATCATTTGGACCAAAGTTGCCTCTTATTTTTTTGGGAACCATAACTGGGTCTTGGAAAATCTGGATTTAGTTTTTAGTGTGTCTTAGCATTTCTGCATACTCAGCAGCACAGGAAGGCATTTCAATATTACAGACTCTATCCTGTGCATGATTAGCAAGAGAGATAATTCCCAATATCCCTGCAGTGTTGGGAAGAGAAATATTTTAAGGTGGGACTGGTTTCCAATGCTAGAGCTCATGCAACAGGACCAGAGCTGAGAAGACAAACAGGTACAAGGTTATTTATGGAGCTAACCATGGTTAAAAGCATGCTTGCATTTACACCAGCCATTCCTCCTCCCCAGTGCCCTGCCCTGCCAGTCTCCAGCCAGGAATGGCCAGCTGGTCTAGCATGGAGCTGGTAACAGCCTGTGATGTTTGGAGCAGCAGTACTGCTTGGAAACATGATGGATTTAGCAACACATGATTTAGGATTTTTTATGGAAACAGGAGTTTATTGCCAGTCCACTTGCTTTAAAGCAAAGTTTGCATGTGTGATATTATAATGCCAGTTTTAACAAGATCTTTTTTCATCAGAAAAGACTCATCTTTAGGGCAAAAAAATAATAATGACTACTGGAGGAGGACTTTTAGGGAAACAGGAATGTAAGAACTCATATTGACTTGTCATGACTTCATACAAGGAAGGATGCACTGCCCTTCACTCTTGCTGCATAGCATTTAGCACAAAGCCAGCCTACACCTCAATAAAGTAGCAGGTTTTCCAGAAAACCCCAGTGTTTTTGCAGAAAGCAGGAAGAGAAGGACTGCAGACACAAGTCATGCTGACCAAAGCCCTATTACTCCAGGACAAGGTGGGGGTTTACATCACAGAAAAGTACAGAGGCTCACATGGTGCTAACCTAGGTGAGATATTTTACCATATGAGGTCTTGAAAGACTTTTAGAGATCTCTTTTTGCTCCTTCTAATGCTAATGAAGCAGCACTGACTGATGGGCTCCACATGAGCTCCCTCCCAGCAGCATCCTACCCTGTGACTCAGCTTGCAAGGATTTCCCAATCTTCACCTCAGGCCCTGTTTGCATCCAGTTGCATCTGGAGCTCCTCAAGGCAAAGAAAAGCAGAGCAGAACTTGGCACAAAAAGTGGAGACAACAATGCAATCAATAAAGGTGATAAATCTGTATGTACTTATTGTAAGCAGTCATGCATTACTACACACCACATCCAAAACAAATGCTGGTTTTTGTCACTATCTAAGAAAACCCAGTGTGACTGTGATAGTACAAATAATTCTCTTTTATTTCACCGGGTCCTGAATGCAGAGGAATTATGGAAAAAAATGTTTTCGTTGAGAGAAACAATGGAAAGATTTACAAATAAAAGTAAATTAAGAGGAAGTTTTACTAGGTAGAACATCACAGTTTTTCCAGCTGTGACAATGAACACAGTGCTTTTTCTACAGTAAAGCTGCTGGTATTTGCTCATGGAAGGACAGCATATATTTTCAGCTCTATGTTCTTCCAAGCTGTGTTTTTTTGTGGTAAGGAAAGTTTGTTCTTCCTTATTTCAAGTGCTGAAGTAGATATGTCTTTAAATCAGTGCTCAAAGATCCTTGGCACTTCCTTGGAAGTGTTACCTTATGACAGATTGTCAAAAAAAGGTATCAATCCTCCTTACATAAATGGATGGTGAAATGTAAGCTCCGTTAAGAAAACACCTTTGGTATTTTATCAGTTCCTCAGCAGAGGAAGATACCTTCAAAATAGATCCCTCTCCTCCTACACAAAGAGAAGTCATTCCAGTACAGCTAAAAGGTGAATTTGACCTGGTTTACCCAGGGAGATAACTCTAAGAGTCCTCAGTCTTGATTAGTTTTTATATATTAAAATCATACTTCTCTGGACTTCTATGTTTGAACCTTCCTCTTTTAACCTTAAAAACCAAAAGTGTCAAGACAGTGTGCATCCTATGCAATAGAAAATGTGGCCTTTTCCAGAACCTCCCTCAGCTGAAAACACTGAGGCCAGGAATTCTCAGGTACTTTATAATCAGTGTTTTCCCTTTTAGGGAAAACAACCCCACAATATTCCTCAGACAGTGACAGCTTTTTGTAAGACAGACATTCTGGGGACCCTTTCAGCTCCTAGCAATGAAACTACTGATCCTCACTAACATCACTCCTGGGAAATCCTGGCTCTGCTCTCAGCCAGGAGGGAAGGCTGGATCTGTGCTC
This sequence comes from Erithacus rubecula, assembly GCF_903797595.1. NCBI lineage: Eukaryota > Metazoa > Chordata > Aves > Passeriformes > Muscicapidae > Erithacus > Erithacus rubecula. The sequence goes on from NC_136669.1 coordinate 10,313,431, forward strand.
GTGCCTGGCAGATCCTGCACCTGCTGAACCAATCTGTCTTGTGCTCAGCAGAGCTTGGTGGCTGCTGGGAGCTGGACTCTGCTATTCTGTGTGCCCCAAATTACTGCTCACTTCTGTAAACAGCAGTGTATTTATTATTAGCTTCAGATCTGCAGAGCCTTTAAGACACATTATTTTTCATTTCAGTTACCAAAATATGTCTTAACACTAAGCTAAAAACCCCAGAGAATTATTGAAATATGTGCATTTTACCCATTTTGTTTTCATGTTTTTGAAAACAAAACCATTTTGGAAAATAGAGCCACAAATGGAAAATAAAGCAAAAAATATGCAACTGGCTTAAGGCACTGAATAAAAATGACACCAAATAGTTGCCCATGGAGGCTTTCTCCTGTGATCCTAAGTCAGGATGCACTAATAGACAAAGTGATCTCTGGCAGAAAGAATTAAAGAATGATCACAAAGCTCAGGTGACCCTCTCAGGCTAAGGCTCTGCAGCTGGGTCTGTGTTGAGAGAGTGCCACAGCCAGAAAAAACAAGTTAGGAACCTCATGGTCATTCATACAGCAAAGTAAATTAATACCTGCACAAGGGATAACACAACATGGACAGAGACATCAAATTGTTGCTAGCAGGTTTTCCATTAGAGTTAGAGGATGAATTTCTCTTTCCAAATTATGCTAATCCTTTTGCTAGCACGTTGCTGGTTCTTTGTGTTTCACTTGAATACTCAAAACTCAGAAGGTTAAATAAGGTTCCTTCAAAAGAAAAAGCTAGTTAAAAAATTAGGAGACTTGAAGCACAAAAAATAATTTTAAAAAATGCAAAAATCAGCCCCCAAACAGATGGAAATCAAATATCTCGCTTTAGGGGTGAGTGTTATTCCTGACAGTCCAAACCAAAGATTTTCTATGGTTTCTTTCAAGACAGGAAAAAAATGTTAGGATGGCAATATCAGAATGCTCTCAGCATTATTTTGGGAAACATTTATAGACTGTGATAGGTTTCCAGAAAGACAAAGTATTTTAGTAACATGTCTTTATATCTGTCATAAAGAATCTTTCACTAGTGCTGCTAAAAACCCCTGGCCAAGAAACAGTGTTAAGACTCCCTTTTATAATCTCCATTTGTTTGAGTGACAAGATTTAATATACACAATTTGGAAAGCAGCATCCAGCAAGCAGTAACCACATCATACATTAATGAAGATGGGTAGAAAAACTCATTAAAATCACATCTTACCGTATGAAAATTATGATAACTTATATACAGGCTAATTATTTAATAATGTACAGCTGTTAAATTAACTACTACTAATTACTATTAGAAATTACTACCACAAGTTCATGGGGTTTTATAAATGCAAGATGTAACTGTGGTGTAAGTGGAAAGTAGGAATACATCTCCAGTTTTGTCACAAATCTTAATTTGTGCCATTTTATCCTTGAAGACATGCATTCTCATTAAACATTCCATTATAAATAGTCTAGAGGTTTGGTTTCCTCCAAGATGTCCATCTTTAACTGAAGGAAAACAGTGTTTTAATTTAGGAAAACATTCAAGTGCATGCTTAATTTTTCCCTAGCCACAAAAACTCTCCGTTTCTGATTAAGTTTGATTTAAATGGGACAGATTTGTGTATTTAAAGATAACTCCATACCCAAGAGTGTCCCAGTGGGTTTCTCTTCTTTAATCACTCCAGGTTGCATCAGCCTTTGTTTCTCCCTCCTCTAATGCCTGGGATCATGAAGAAGGGACAGAATTTTGTCAGCTTTGAACAGAGTAGAAGGCACAGTGCTCAGTCCTGAGCAAAGCAGTATCACCACTTGTGCACCAAATCCTCATTCCTTCACCAGCCAGTGTGGAGGCAGAGACCCCTGTCAGCAGACCCAAACCCCAAATCAGGCACTACAAACCAGCAGTGTAAGAATGAGGAGCTCTTTTTCCTAAAGACAGCAAAGACAGGGCTGTGGTGTCTGGTGGCTGAAACACAAGGACAAAAAGTTGGAGATAGGTGTTTAAGGACTTTCATACCCTGAGGGAATTTGAACCTTCTTCTGTAGAGATGTAGAAACCAGGAAATTAACAGTCTGCAGAAAGGTAAAAGTAGCCTGGGTTTCATCTGTAGGGAACAGGAGTCCTAAGCTTGATTTCTGCTTTGGTTTTGCATCCACCATGGCTTGGTACAAAAAGAGTAAATAGTTTTGAAGTCTAAGACCTGAGAGACACTGGGTGACTCTTTCAGTACTGTTTAAAACATATTAAATGGTTTGCTGAGAGGTGAAGAAATTCTGCAAGGGCATTAATATTTCTGAGGCATTGATGAGCTAGGAAAATCAGCCATGATTAATTTCCTAGTGTTTGATGACTCCCTATCTGCTCTCTACTTTCCCCCAAAACATTTTGCTGCTCTTTTAACACACAGTGAGATTTCACAGAGAGCTTTTCATAAAATGAACCTACTCAAGGCCATTTTGTGAGAAGCATGACATTCATTTTGCATTTGTGGTAATGTTTAAATAAATACCCTCTCCAAAGTGTTCTGCAAGACCCTGGAGTGCAGCAGTGAGTGGATAGATGGCTTCCAGTCATCTTCGGCTCAGAAAGCAGATTAACGTGGCAGAGCAGCCAGGGAGGAACATGTGGAGAGCTCACTGGAGTGACAGCCCTGATGTGAGAAAGATGCTAACAAAAGCTGTTAAAGAGGCCAAAATAAAGAGAGAAGAAGTTGCAAGAGCTGGAGACTTAACACTGCTCCCCCTACCTTTGAGCCTGTGCTACCAGAGGTGTGCAAACTTGCATTGAGGGACACATTTGTCCAAGGGAGGGCAAAAAACACCTTCAGAAGTAATGGTGAACTTCACAAATTAATCTGAGGTTGAAATTAATTCTCAAGGGATTTGTTTAATCAAAAGCAAAACAAAAAAAAGTGCATCAGTGGTTCTCGTTTAATTCATTGGGAAGATTGAAGGGAATAGGGTGGTAATTAATGCCGTATCTCTATATCTCAAGGGATGGTAGCCCTGAAAAACATTATTTATTTAATAAAAGAAATAAAATATTAATTTTCTCATCCTGGCAAAGCAAATATATCGAGCATTTTCTGTTGCATTTATAGTGAGGTGAGCCAAAAGGATTGGATATTCAATACTATTAAAAATAGATAAATATGAGATTTTCTTGTATACTTTGAAGAGTTGCATGAGGCTTAAGAAGTACAGAGCAACACATTCCCTCCTGTTATTGTATAAGAGAGAAAAGAAGGAGATGACATTTGCAACAGACTGGGAAAGAGGTTTTCTGTGGATACAGGAGGAAGGGCTTTAGGAATTGATCAAAAGCCACCAAAGCCATGAAATGTGGGCTCCACTTTGACTCAAGCCTCAAAAAGAGGAAAAATAGGTGGGATGTGATGAAAGGTATAAGAAGAACATCGCAATGAAATATTCAGTGCTAGTGAGAAAGACTGTAGTGAACCTCAGATTAGTTTTAAAGAGAGGGAAGTTACTCAAGAAAAATTAAATTTGGCATACAAGGCTTAGTAGAGGGTTTTCTGCTATTGTTTTAGTGTAGGAAAAATAAAAATTAAAAGACAAAAAAGACCACAGTTGTCAAAACGAGATGCCAAAATTCAAGTCAGGATTTCAGAACCAAGAAAGTGACAAAAGTGTGGATTTAAGGGGCTTGAAAGAAAAGAAATATAACACTTGAAGGAGAATGAAAAGAGACCTAACTATGAACACTAAGTCAGAAGCCAAGGGAAGACCAAAGACTGACATTGTAATCAAGTGAAGGAAAGTGCTTGTAACACTGAGACTGATGAGGAGGCAGCACTTTAAAATGGCTGAAAAGCACCAGAGGTTACAGGCAGACAAAAAAGTGAGGAAAGAGATTCCAAGGCTGACCTAACCCTCAAAAGAGATTTTCCAAGAGTTTTTGCTCACTTGGCTGTTTGCTTTAGAGCCAGTAGCAGCACACAGAGCTGGTCACCAGCTGGCAGTGCTGCATTTACTGTGCTGCACATCTGGGCCACTGCTGCACATCTGGGCCACTGCTGCACATCTGTGTCTCTGCTGCACATCTGTCAGCCACAGCACCCCCAGAGACAGCAGGACAGGGCAGTTTCATGGGGATATTCCCTGTTCCACAGCTGGAGCTGCAGGAGTGACAGGTCTGTGGGCTCAGCCTGCATTTCTTACTCCACCACATTTAAGGCAGAGATTCAGTTTCATTTTCAGTCATTCAATCAGCAGCAATTTACAGAGACACCAGATACCTTCTGGCTGCAGCTCCCAATTAATGTGAGGATCTGGAGAGCTTGGCTGTGCTGCTGGTGTAAACAAGGCAGGCAGGAGCATGTCAGGCTTTGTTCAGCCAGGAATCACATCCTTGTTATGAGCTGAAGCATCACACCTGCTCCTTGTAGGTTAACTGACAAATTGCTGCCATGTAAATCTGCTGTTTGAGTGTAAAACCAAGCCTCTCCTGAGGCTAGCTGACAATGTGTGAGGAAGGGAAACTGAAACAAAAAAACAAACACACCAAACTTGTGCTATCTCACATGGCAAGATATCCTTGCACCAGGGAATGCAGCTCTGGGCATGAGGCAGGATTACTCACAAACACCATGTATATTTTGTATATCTGCATCCCAACACAGTCAGAGAAGGTGCTTCTCTCAACAGTCTTATTAATTGCAAAAGCTGAAATAGAAGAAATTGACAGTGCCACCTCTGATTCCCCAGAGAAAAAATGATTGACAGTCATTATGAATGTTGGATTTTCATTCCAATCCCAGTGCCATCAAGCAATGGTCTGCTGTAATTAACCACACACACACTCATGTGGTCTGCGGATATGCAGCAGTGGGAGTGATTTCCACAGGAGCAGTGCTGTCCTTCTGAAAAACCCAGTCATGTCACCAAGGACCTGCACCAGGCTGCCCTGGCACTCCTGCCCCACCTGGGCACAGAAATTCACAATATTCACAATGTCCCTTCCATGCTGTGTGGCTGCACAGTCCCAGCCACAGCTGAGAAGATGCACATCTGCTGCCTGTTGTACCAGCAGGGCAGCTCACCTGCCTAATCCCCCTGATAGCTGTGGGGTGCAGTAATGCAGTGGAAGTCCTGAGACTTTATCAAAATGCTTTTGACCTCTTCAGGCATCAAAAATATTCAATACTGCATGGGGGTGTGAGCCTGGCAGCTGAGAGACCTTTCCCACCTGATTCTGAAGGAATTGGCTGCAAGTCTCTGGGCAACTTCTGATGGTGTTTTACAGACTTCACTGTAAAAGTCTTCTTTCTTATATCTAGTCTAAATGTAGCTTTGTCTGATTTTCTGTGACAGTCTCCATATCCTCCAAGAGTGTTTGTGTCCTGCCTGGGTGATTACCTGAGCACAAATCATTTCTAAATCCTCCTTTGATATTCAGTATCATACTCTCTTCCTTTTCACAGATTCTGTGCACACTGTTACACAATTTAAGTCCCAATCAACCAAACTTTGCTGGAATTTAACATTCTATACTTTGTTAAAGTGCATTATGCTGAGCAAGAGGAGGCAGCTGAAAGCATCTGTTCAAGGACCTTGAAACTGAGCATGGTCAAAGACAGTGGCACACAAACTGCAGAGCCAAAATCCTGCCTGCTCCTCATGCCAAAGCCCCAGGAACCAGCATATCAAAGCTTTGAGTTGTGCAACAGTGTCCAAAGCTGTTGCCTTCAGAGCTGTTCTGGCTTGATCTGGGGCACACTGGCCATGGCTTGTGGCCTCAGGAAGAGGAGCTTTCCCTGTCATCTTCTGGCACACCTCATTCACCAGTATTTTAACATATCTGCCCAGTTATATTGCTTGACATGGATAATTGAGCATGGTATTTCCTCTGATGAGAAATCAAGCTGCAAGGTCCTCAAACAATGGTGTATGCACAGCTTTGAGTGGAACAAAACCAGCTATTTAAAAAAAAAAATTGCAAATTGTAAAACCTAAATTATAAAGCACTGAATTTCCCCACTTATTTTAAAATTGATAGCTCCAAGAAGGGAGGCAGAGGGCAAGATGTACATCTAACATCTAATAAATCATTCTCAACTAAACGTTATAGATCCTAACTTATCAGAGTGGATATTTAAAAATTAAATAAGTAGTCAAACAAAAGAGTTTTAAGTATGACTATATTATATATACAGTTTTACTTTAATATTAAAGTAGGAAAAATAATTTAATCCATCAAAATCAGATAAAAAAGGAACTTCAGGTTGTATAATTCAGTGAGCTGCAAAAATAGAATTTAATTGCCTACAATCATCCTCTGATCCATATGCTTTCATGGACAAATGCAATTACTGCCCCTTGTAAAGGAGCTAATTGATGTGAGAGACTATAGCTCAGAATATTTTATATGTGAACAACATTTCACAAAAAGCACAGAGACTTGAGCAATGATCAGCAATAATCATCACAGTCCCACTGGAACAGATAAAACCACGCTGCTCTGTTTTCCTTAAAATAACAAAAACCTTTCCTCTCACCTAGGAAAATAAATTAGCTGTTCAAGCTCTTGAAAAAAAAATTCTTGCTAGCACAAATGTAAAAAGCCTTTTCTTAGATGAGGCAACCAAAAATCTTAGAGTGACTCCAAGATCTGAACTCTTACCAGTGATTGCTCAGGCATTAACAGATGCCTCTCAGGACAGAAGCATCAGAATGGCAGCAGTTTTATTATTATTATTATTATTATAAAATGACAAATGCTAGTAATTCAGATTTTTGTCATCAGACTCAAAAATTAAGATGGCACAAGACCAACCAGTCAGACATTTCCATGAAGAGAAAGGTCATGGGATTGCAGTTAATTAATTTGTCCTTGAACTGCAGGGCAACAGTAGCAAAAGACACAATTTTAAAGATATTTTAATCTGCTTACTGTATACTTTATCTTTGTTTACTTTCTAAACCCAAGAGACACATGCCCTCATATGCCCCCATCTGATGTCACCTTTCCTGTTGTATCAGCCAAATTTGTAATCTTGCTGAAAAATAAAATTCTTTCGACAAGGTGTGTTTTATTGCTCTTAATTGTAAAATCCAATAAATCAGTCTTCTTAAAGACAAAAAAAGAATTTCAATCTAAGTCCCTGTTCCTTGTTAAAAATTAATTTTTAATCACATTTAATATGATACATTTAGTTTTAATTTCTTGCCCCTTAAAAATGTTGGCTTTCTCCAAAATGTGATGTGCCTAAAAGTAACACCCACACAACAAGTGGGTGGAAAGGCTAAAATTTTCTGTTTACAAACTGTCTTTGAACAGTTGATACACTTTACAAAATGTGTTTGGCACTGGGTGAATACAATGTATACACATCACATAATGAGAACAACTTGTCAAGATTTTATGGAATTGCTTTCACATAAATTATTTATCAATTTTCTTTTTCCTGGTAATGCTTGGTTCAAATTATGCTGAAGCCATTAGAATGGGACTGCCTCCTCTGAGTTTTGCATCAGGTTGTACACATTCAGCATATAGAGCTGACTAAATAAATCACAAATATCTTCAGTATATTATTCATTTGTTAATGTTTTAATGCCTAAACTCTTTGAGAAATACTGATTTCCCTTCTCTGTTCAGATCTAAATCCTATTCATTTGTAAAGAAAACAGAAAAGTAAAGCATTGGACAAAAAGTGCATTTCTTTTTTTCTCTGAATGCATCAGGGAATTATCAAGTTTGGGGGAGACCTTCAAGGTCACCCAGGGCAGCCCCCAGCCCAGCTCCACCACAACCAGCCCTGGACCACGTCCCCAAGTGCCACAGCCAGAGGACACTGGACACCTCCAGGGACAGCAACCTCACCTGGGCAACTTATTCCAATGCCTCACCACTTGGTTAGTGAGGAAAAAAAATCAGATATCTACTCTGAGCCTCAGCTGTGTCACTCTTTCACTTGAGACACAGCAGGAATATTGACCCCTGCTATATCCTCATTTCAGGGAGGTGTAGAGAGACACCTGAGCCTCCTTTTCTCCAGGCTAAACACCCCCATCTTTGTCAGCCCCCCTGAGAAGGTGTTTTCCAGACCCTTCCCCAGCTCCATTCCCTCTCTGGACCCTCTCCAGCCCCCCAGTGTCTCCCTTGCACCCAAGGCCAGACCTGGACACAGCACTCCAGGTGTGGCTCAGCAGTGCCCAGCACAGGGACAGTCCCTGCCCTGGCCCTGCTGGCCCCTCTATTCTTGACACAGACCAGGTGTTCTTGGCCTTCTTGGCCACCTGGACACACTCTGGCTCCTCACCCTGCTGCACCTCAGCCCATCCACCCACCCTGCCAAGATGGCTCTGTAGGGAGACATCAAAATGTGATCTCATACTTGGTAAATTATGGGAGAACAACAGCATTTCTTGGGTTTGCTGCCATGAAATACATCCCACTGATGACTTTCCTGCCATTTCCTAATTGTGTTGAGTAGCAGAGCAGCCAGTTTGTGGGAGCAGCTGCTCACACATCATTTCAGAGGCTCGGGCACTCCCTGTTCAGGACATTTCTGGCAGTCAGAGACAGCCCCTACCCCAGGCAGAGGGGCTCATCTTGCCTTCACAAGGACAGCTGCAACATAAACAAATCAACAAAAATATTTTGGACCCTGTCTCAGCTCTCAGCAGCTTTCTTGCTCTCACCTTGTGAAAGGATTTTCCCAATATCCTGCTGCTACCACAGAGCTGTCTGAAAAGGGAGATAGACTGCACTCACAAGCTTTTGTAAAGGAACAGTTTCCCATGAACAAAACTGCTGGCTGGGATTATCTATACTTGCACAGGATCAAGGGCTTTTAACTTTTGCTGTAAAGAGCATCTATTCTATGTGAAACCTCACAGAAGGAAGCTGACACTTGATATAATTTCTTACAGATATTGCAATACTCCCCCCTGTACACCCTGCCAAAATATTTGCAACCAAGTGCACTTAACTGAAAACTTGGCATAGGACTTCCATTAATTATTTTCAATTCACTGAATAGGTGGATTAGTCAGGGAAAACTCACAATGTATATGGGCAAATCAGTGAACCAATCTCTGGCAGATGCCTTGCCTCAGAATTAAAGTATTTTGACCTTTCAGGGCAGATAGTTTAAGGAAAATGGAAGTTTAACAAGAATGCTTCAGTTGCTAAGATGTTGCAACCAATGCACCACAGGTGAAAGGCTGTCTCACAAATGAAGACACTCTCAGCACACTGAAATGACAAGCTTTTAGTACAACAGTATTTGGCTACTGCAAATAAAGGCAGAGAATGTGTGTACTTTCACATTAGATTGCACAGGTAAGGTGAACATCAGGGTGCTCCTCCAAATCCACAAAGAAAATCAGATGGACAGGCTGCAAGGAAAGGCCTGGGAAAGGCATTTTTTTATCTTGAATCACCCTGGATCTGCCTGGCCTCTGCCTGCCTCAAGGACAGACATTTGCTGAGGGAATCTGGCAGGAAAGATCATTTCACCAGACCTTTGGCTCTGACAGCATTATAAGAGGGCAAACACCACCTAACACCAATGTTAGCTCAAAATAACACCCTTCCCAGTGCTTAAACACACACTGCATTTTCTATCAAGTGAAGGGAATGTTCCTCTGGTCCCAGACTGGCTGCATTCTCAGCCAGAGCAGTGCTGATGCTCACCCAGCACTCGTGGCTCCTTAGCATCCCCACATTTGCAGATTGATCTGTTTGCTCTTAGTGCTGCTCAGCTCATGCCACAGCTGCATTTCACTCCGTGCTGTGCTGCTAAACTGCTGTTACAGCCACGATGTGAGCTGCAGCTCATGAGAGCAAGATTGTAGAGCAGAGTCGTGTTTTATAGCACAGCAGTTAAAACAGCTGGGAAATTCAGAAACCTGATAATGGGACTGTCAAACGCTTTTCCACATTTCCCAATTTCCATTCCTCTAATGAAAAATATTCCTTCTGCCTCCACATCACACCTCTCTTATTCTTTTATCACTTTCCATAAATCACACTTCCACTCTCTGGATGAATCAAACTTTTTTTTGTCTGAGTACCTGAAAGCCTGTCGTGACTATCTAGTGTGGAAATGACAAGCACAAATGCAGCCCAGGACATTGCACACACTCAGCCCCTTCCAACCCAGGCTATTGCATGATCTACAGTCCTCTTGGATTTGTTTTATGGAACCTGATAGAATATTTGCTTTTAAAAAATACTAAGCAGCTTGTTAGAAAAATATGAATCAACTAATTTTAATCATATCACTGACAAAATATTAATACTGCCTTTTGAATGATGGAAACTCACTTTTAAGTGGTCTACATTCAACAGCTAAAAAATAATATTATACTGAAATGCTTTATAAAGCAAGAGTCAAAGTAACCAGAGGCTGTTCTAGTTTATGTCAAACTAGTTTGAAAGCAACTAAACTGTAAGACATTGCTCAGCACACAAGCTTGCAAAGGTATTTCACTGTATGCTAGTGGATTCTTACAAACCTAGACATTCTTTTCAAGGAGAATATTCCCAGAAATTTTTATATTATATTGGATAGAAACAAGTGCAGCTTATATAAATACTCTGGCAATTCTGATAGCCAAATAATCTCTCCTCAATTCTTCTTCTTATTGTTATTTTTTAAAAAAATTAATTACTGTATTTTAGCTGTTCTTCTACTTTATAATAGGAAGGTTAGATGATCCAGCACATAAAGGATGTTATGTAACACTTCTGTGATGTCAAGTAGACTCAATGGATGCAAACACCCTTTAAAGAGGCCTCCCTGGTTGGTTTAAATCTCTGTAAAGCAAAATACCAGCCCCATTCTAACTGCAGCACAAAGGGAAATTTGGATGTGATTGAGATCATCTGACTAGAGATGCCAGAACAGTTGTATTACATAATGCATGTGAGCACAGCTGCTGCTGTAGCACAGGACCTGAGAGGAACACAGCACACAGCAAAGGGCAGAGCTGCTCCCCTCCTGCCTCCCAACAAACCCCTGATGGGACATTCCCATGTGGACACTTTCCATGGGCCATTCCCAGCACAGGAACTGCCCCAGCACGAGGCACAAGGAGCTGGTGCCCAGCCACCCCTCCCTGTTATTTTCCACAGCAGCAGGTAGAACATTCACTCTGTTCCTGGAGTGGAATTACACAATCAATTTCTCTGGGAGCCAAAGGGGTGCAGCCAGCCAGACCCTGGTTTGGGGTGCCATTTGCCAGGCACTCTTGTGCAGGAAAGCTTCTCACACACAGGGAGAAATCCATTTCTGATCTGCTGCTCACCTGGGAGCACCACAGTATTGAGTGAGCTCTGCAGTTTAGTCAAGACCACTAGGATGATATCCAGTCCTACCCAAACACACTAAAATTTCAGTGTTACTGGGTACACATGACAAACACAGTTTGATCAGCACCAGCCTTCTAAGAGAGGATGCAATGTTAAGTACCAGAGAGAAGGAGCCACATTTTCAGCAAGATTTTACTAACTTTCAACATGACCACTCGAGTCCAGTTGTGCTTCACAACTTTCCATTTTGAAACCTACTTCAATACTTTTCTGCTCAGAATACATGTGAAAGAGAAGAACTTCCACAAATCAAGATTTTATTATTTGATTTGAAAAATTACAGTATGATTATTACAATTTTAAACCAAGTTTTCCAGTAATTCACACAGAATTTTCTACTTTCCATGTGAATATTCTCCAGTTCACACACACAACAAGAGCTTGTATCTAGGGGTTGAACACAAAAGATCTGTGTCCAAGGCTGAGAGTGAATGGCAACACAACTCCTTCAGCCTCTGGGGTGCTCAGCAAACTGAAAAGAGTGAAGGAAATTGGCTGGTTCTAGCATAAATCAGATGTTAGTACTGAACTAAAACTGATTCTCTTGACTGAAGGCTGGACAACACAGAGTGACAGTGGGGAGAGAAGAAGAAAGGCAGATTTCAAAGGCAGCCTCTGCTGTCAGAAATGCAGAGGCTTTGCTCAGAGACAGGGGAATCTGAGGGAGCAAAGGTGGGTCAGTGATGTTGACAGAAAAAGGTTTGGCAGGGCCTTCTTTTCTATTCGCACGCAAGGCTGGGAACTCTTTTGATTTTTTTTTTCTTACAAGGTGACTTTCAATAAATTATACACAAGATTCTACTCTTGTGACCCTGGCATAAAAATACAAAGCTTCAATCAGATTTACATTAATTGGAGGATATCAGACTGCTGTGCTCCTTCAGGTGCAATAATATCAATGCATCTAAACCATCCTTCCCAACCTGTTACCAGCAAAAGGTTTGTTTACAGTTCAAATCTTTGCTTTTAACTTGTCCAGAACAATTTCCTTTCCATGTCCCATAAGGATGAGAATAGAAGATATATAAAGTACAGGAAACTATGATGAAAAAATCTCCATAATGGGTCTGGTCATCCTGGATGTTGTCCTCTGGTCTGGTTTCTGGCAAGTTATAATAATGTAACCTGACTGTCAACTATCCTGACCTGTGGCTGTTGTCATGTACTTTCCCAAATCATCTACAAGATGCTGAATGAGCTGGTCATAACTTATTTCTGTTATACAACCACATGAAGAATACAACCCTGTATCATGGTCTGATGGCCCAGAATAACTGCAGAAATGACTCAGTATCCAGGGAAAACTTTCAAGCCTGCAAAAACATGACATTTTCCTGGAAAGCAACTGTTAAACTCTGACTAATGCATTGTCCTCTTTTCTTCTCAATTTTTTTTTTTTTTTTAATCTATCCATACAGGTTTTGAAGCTCTGAATGCTCCTGGGAACTGAGAACAATGTGAGGTGAAGACTGTCAAATAATGTCTAAGCCAGTGGGAGCTCAGGCAGGACAGCACTCTGTTATGTGATATTTTGGGAACATTTTAGGAAAATGTAGCAGTCCAAGGGCCTAGAGCCAGACCTTTCCTTTTTGCCCAGGCAGTCCATATTGCCAGGGCACCTTTTAGGTGTCCTGAAGGACTGGAGCTTGGCCCCCAAGTGACCTGGTTCTCCAGGAACAGTTCTTAGGTTGGATGAGCCATCCTGCTGCCCAGCTTTGAGCCCCAGGTGCTCCTGGCCAAACCAGGGAGAGCAACCCTGGGGACTTCAGGATTCTGTCCTTGAGACAAACCTAACCAATGCAAAGCTCCTCTCTCTCCCCTCCATCCCAGCTGGAAATCCTCCTGACACCACACCCAGAAATGCACCTGCAGAGAGGTAAAATCAGGTGGAAGTGGACCCTAAGTGTAACTGGATATTAAGAACCAGACTGTGCTTCCCCACTGTGTCAACAATTGTGGTTAACTACCCCAAAGAGGGAAAATACATATCATCCCCATCCAGCACTCACCAAGAACTTGCCCCTAGGAAGATAAACATCAATGAAAGTGACAGAGAAATTTTAAATTTGTGAAACCATTCTGATATATAGTCCTCATTTTGTTTGAGGCTACTTCACACTATTCCAATGTCCTGTGCTAAATAGTCCCCATATTCTAGGTACATATTATAGGAATGCCACAGAATTTACACAAGAAACTTTGATGTAGATCTTAACACAAAATAGTACCAGCTGAGTGTGCTACAGGAATGCACAATCTCATTGTGTTGGAAACAGCTTTTCACCTTGTACTAAAGAGGTCAGCAGGCTGAAAATCAGTCTGGTTTGTTTGCCTTGGAGGGAGCCCTGGGCAAACTCTTTTCCCTCTCTCTTAGTTGTATGTGCTCCTGAGATAGTTAAACAGGATCGGCAGCACAAAGACACTGGAGAATTTCTGAGAGTCTCAGCATGCCTTGAAACATTCCAAAATCCACCCCTACTCCAGTCCTGACTTACATTACCCATAGTGAGAGAATTACCATATACTACTATCAAATCCATGGACCTGCTGAAGACAGCATGCATTGTAATAGATGAGCAGGAATTTTAACTGCCTGAGCCAGCAAGGGAAACTCTTTCCCCACCTGGCCTCCAGCGAGGTACGGTGAGCACTTTGTTTTCTCCAGAGCAATGGTGACATTTTAGATCATCTGTTGAGCTATTAATGGAATACTGTGGTCTGCTGAACATTCGCTGCCTGGAAGGTCATTTCCTGGTGCCTGAGCCATTAACTTCCTCGGATGACATTGCCACATCTGTAACAAAAGGATGTAACGTGCTGCTAATTTGCGGGGCTGCTGCAGCGCTGGTATTTTAAAGTGCTCAGGTGTGAACAGCAAAGGCTGGCTGGTGTTTGAAATCCCTGCAGCAGCATTAGCTCACTGTGGGTGGTGTTTGAAATGCTTGTCTCTGAACTGGAGGAACACGGATTTGACAGATGGAACACTCAGTGGATCGGGAATTGGCTGGGTGGTTTCACACTAAGAGTTGTGGTCAAAGGCTTGATATCCACAGGAAAGGAGCAGCAAGTGGTGTTGCTCAGGGGTCAGTTCTGAGACTGGCACTCTTCAACATCCCTGCTGAAAAACATACGAGTTCTGCTATACTGATTTTACAACTATAGCTATTAAATTATTCAAACCTAAACAAGACACATGCCAGACTGTCAAAACACTCAAGAAGAAGCTTTTTTCAAAGTTCAAGTCTGTAGCTACATGTCCTCCATGTAGGCTGACAATCAATAAACATGAGAACAAGAAATCAAGAAGTCCCTTGGGTAACACCTCATTACTCCAGTGCTCAGCCCTTTGGCTGGGAGGAAGAACAGTCCTCTCCTAACTAATCCCAACTCTCTTCTTCCAAAATACAGGATGCAAATGAGTTTAGCTGCAGATAATGGTGTTTCTGTTATTAGTAACACCCTGAATAGCTTCAAACCCTGACTGGGAATTTAACTCCTGGGGACTTGGCTTAGCAGGATCTCCCTTTATACACCCTGCTCAGTGTAGAATGTAAAATAGCTTCAGAGCCCTCTCCAGGGACACTGATAGGTCTGCACGCTCCATCACAGGCTATTACACACTCAAATTCACTGGGCTGAACATCTGTGGACAGTACATATAACTTCAAAACATCCATGAAGCTCTTCAATCTGTCTGCAATTATTCAACTGTAATTCTGAAGGCATTTGCTGACAGAAAATAGGAATTTGGTATGAAATCCTTTTCTTCTGTGTTGTTTCTCTGGCTGTCCAGAGAGGCTGCAACAGAGGCTTTCAGTTTAGATTTTAAGACACAATTTTATGCTGTAAACAAGCTGGCCAGCTTGAGCTGAAGTGGAAGCAGCCTCCTGAGTCAGTGACCTGGGTAGATCATTTTTATCCTCACAAAAATGGCCTCATTTCTCATGGCCAGGACTTGTAACAGGCTGTCTTGGGGTTATCAGCAGGAATAAGCCACAGCTTCTTTCCCCAGTTACCTGAGCACCCTGGGGCCTGTCTGCCATGCCAGCTGTTCTCAGCTCTGGAGAGAGGCACTGCCAGGGGCATGCAGCCTCCCTGCAGCTGTTTCTCTTTCTGCCACTCCTTCCCCTTCAGGAAGGCTGTTAAACTCACATGGAATAAACCTAGCCTAGTGTAATGGTTTTGAATGCAAAACCAGTGACAGACTCCAAGTCAGAAATAAAATATAATAGGAAAAAAGAGAAAAATAAAATGCATGCAATAGTACAAAAGAAAACCACTGACAGAGTCAGAATACAACCTGACACCCCTCAGTTAGGGTGGTGGTAGCAGTCCAGATAAGTGGTCTTGATGAAGAAGTGATCCTGTAGAAATGTTTGATAGTTTTGTCCTCTGGAAACCAGTGAGTAAGAGCTGCTTTGTTGTTCCAAATCTCAGTTTTTATCTAGATAGGAAATGTTTGGCTCCTCCCCCTGGTGGAGCATCTCCCAGTGAGATGATGTAATTTTATCAGTCATGCACTGGGACTCAATGGACCATTAACAGGAGATATCTCCTGGAGGAAGGGTGGGTTATGGGAAAGATAAAGAACATTACCCCATCTGGATTTAACAGATGGCCCATTAGCAGAGGATATCTCCCACAGATATAAGAATCACTGCCCCCCTGGTTTCAGCAGATAGTGATAGAATGCACATCTTTACATTGTAAACTAGGACACATAGCTATTCCAATTAGCTGAGCCCCAGACGAAGACAATATTAAAGGGGACGTGCAGACTTGAATAGAACTTGCAGCATGTTTTCACTTGATTTTTCTTTTTTTTTTTTTCTGTAACAGTTGGGTCTTCACAGGAAATGAAATTTCATTTAAATATGGATTTTGGTGAAAGCAATTTTTAAAATTATAAGCACTTGAATGTTTTAAATGTTTTCAGAATGTTTCCTCTTATTTCATGAAATTAATGTTCTACTTCCTTGCATTTAATATCCATTGAATAGTTTATACATTTTTAAATAGAAGGTGGAACATTATATTCAAAATATCAATAATTTCTTTCCTCTCAGAAAATCTGCTGGTAAAATTGAAACAAAAAAGAAAAAAAAAAAAAAAAAGCCAAGCTCTGTGCTCATCCTAGCTTTGGAACACAAAGTTCTCCAACTGTGGAATTTCCTAAAAGCCAAACAAAGGAAGCGCTGCCAAAATCTTCACTGCCTCTTTTGAAAACATATAGTTCATGCAGTTCAATAGATTTCCATCAATTTGATCAGATAACATTGTCATCTAATTAATTCTAGACAAATTCATGTGCCTTCAACAGAGAATTGGCTGAAGATTTAAGCTTTCTTTAGTTAATATAAAGACAAACCAGTTTATTATAATGTTCCTTGGGGTAATAAATCCACAATGACCTTAGCTATGATTTTTCCTGTCAGTTCAAAAACATAATCTTCATTCTTGGTTAGCCAGGTGATTTAGTGTGTTCTCCAACTGCCCAGCAACAGATTATTTCATTTATGCCTTCCGTTTGTTCTTCCAACATTGCTGATCCAGGTAATAAAGAATCAGGTTCACAGCTATTATCCCTGGTTAATCCTTCATAATTGTCTACATGTTAAATCAGGGTTATTACACTGAATAGCATTTAATACAGTACCTTCACTGTGTGCATCATGCAAACTGAAAAAAAAATGACCTTGGCTGACACACAGGCCATTCCAGATTCCAATTCTCTAAAAAAAAATCTCATTTAGAAGCATTAGGTAGATGCACACAATGACCCTTGTCCTTCTGTGTAACTGTTGGTTTCCACAACATATTGATTATACTTTTTAAAAAATGAACTCCCTCACAATAGGAAGAAAACCATAAATGTTGTTCCCAGAGGTTGTTTGCACACAGGCAAACCTTGTTTGCATGCAGGTGCCTTGTTTTGCCCTTCATTACTCACCTGAATTATGTTCTGCTCTACTTGACCATATTCAATGCCAAAATCTGTTTTCTCCCAAGGGGTGCTTTTATTTTGGACTTGTTTTCACAGATAGTCTGAACAAATTGAACCTTAATAAGAAAAAAAAGCAAGAGGGGCAGTAGGTTTAGATCAGGACTAAAGAGAACCAAGTCTCTTATTCCTCATCATTGCCACAATGACATCAGAAACACAGAACAGCAATGGTGCAGGCTCACAAAATCCCAGAATGGTTGAGGTTGGAAGGAATCTCTGCCACAATCTTGTCCAGCCCTGCTGCTCAGGCAGGGTCACCCAGGCCAGGCTGCCCAGGGCTGTGTCCAGAAGCTTTGGGATATCCCCAGGGATGGAGACTCCACAGCTTCTCTGGGTGACCTGTGTCACTGCTGTGTCACCTCTCAGGGCAAAAGGGTTCCCTGGTGTTCAGAGGGAGCTTCCTGTGCCTCAGTTTGTGCCCATGGCCTCTTGGCATGTCCCTCACACCAGTGAGAGCAGCCTGGTTGCTTTCTCTTTCCATCTCCCCGAAGATATCTGCACATGAGGGATCACCCTGAGCCTTCCCTTCTCCAGGCTGGGCTCCCACCTTGGTGAGCTGCCCCAGGCCTGTAATCCTCCCAGAGCTCCTTCATCATCCTTAATCATCTGAGATCCTCTGCTGGACTCTCCAGCAGCTCTGTATCCTGACTAATTTCAGTAATTATTTACTTTTTATTTTTCTTTTCAAGCAGAGAACACAAGCGGAATAAGTGACGGTGATCTCATGAGCACAAAGTAAAAATATATTTTTAAAAAAGACAATGAAGAGATGCACACCAAGGTGAAGCAAATTTGTCAGGTGAGAACATAATCTTTTGTTCTACTTCAACAAGAAACTTACAGCACACAGAAAATTCTGCTTTAAGGGTGTCCTCCAGTGCCTGCTAGGGAATGACTATTGGAAGGTGACATTTTCTTTTTCTTGTGACTGGTTATGTGCCCTGGGAAATGTAAAAATATCACCAAGGTATGCATAAGAGAGGAGTTAATTAGTTTAACTTCCTGATGGGAATATATTAACAGTGTAATAAGATGCTCAAATACTCTTTTTATGATTGTCCCTGCCAAAACAGTTGTTGGAAAGATTTTTGTGATATAAAAACTTTGATCCTCCATATGGAGATCCAGATGCTGACTCTGATCTTTGTGTGGCAGAGGTCATTGCAAACATTCAGCCTCTGGGTCTCAGAATTGGCCCCTCTGAGACTGTGACTGGAAGGATCCTGTGTCAGGATCAATATCCACAGACAGTTTTCACCTAAACTCCTCTACAAACCCAAGGGAAATAATTTCCCTGTATCAGTACAGAATCCTTTAAGATGAAGATTTTTTTTTTTAATGCCATCCAGTGCTTTCATTTTTTAAACTCTTTTGTAGCCAAGTTCAAATGCAATTTGACTTGCACAGTCATTGCCCCAACTGGACAACATAATTAATCATCTATTCTTCTGTACTTGTGACTTAAAATGACTTTTAGCTAAACACTCTTACCCTAAGTCTCCCCTTGATTAAGCCTGAACATACAAGCATGAATTTTATTACTGTGTCTGTCCTTCTGTCAGCCAGAATGTCACTTTGGAATTAAATCTAGTGAAAATAAAAGTATTATGTTGATTTCCCCACTGTTCTAAAATACGTAACTATCTCCCATTTGAAATATTTTTTAAAATATATTTTCAGATAGCTTGAATGACCAGTATGTTTTCTTATGAATTGCTTTCTAAAATTACACATAGAATACCTTCCCATTTACATACTGAATATGAGAGATGTAGAATTATATTCCCTATAATAAAAACCTAAATCAACTTTTGAGCTTCTTTTTAACTGTCTAGACAAGAAAAATCTTCTCAAAGTCCCACTAACCTTAGGATCATGACTTAAGAGGACACTGTCTCCTAGGCTATTTATATTTTTATCTGCATCTGATAAAGATCTGTGGGCAGGATATACAGTCTAGTTTCTATTTCCCCATTTTAAAAAGCAAAAAAATCACATTTAGCTGATTCTTTCCCTCCAAGAAATACATTTTACAAACAGTGAAAAAACTAATACTTGAGCAGCATAGGCAGCACTCTGTTAAGGTACAGTATTTCGGATTTGCAAATAGGAAGGACTGTAAAACCTCCTTTTCTTCAGGTGATAAAGGAATTATGGCAAATTTCCAATTATTTCAGGAGATCAAGCATCCCTTTTCAATGCCAGGGATTTTTCACATTTTTTGTAACATTGCTTTGGCTGATACAGCTACCTGGTAAGTAATTGCTTGCATTAAACAATTACAAAAACTTTGGAAGATATCAAGAAAAATGTCTGGGGAAATAAAAAAAAATCTAAATAAAGTAAAATTTAATAAAAAAGCCTTCTGTCAATGCACATCCCCAAGTTCACATATTATTTTGCTGATTCATTTATAAGATTATATATTAAACAGCCATCTTTTTGAAAGGCATTTCTGGTGCAAAATAAATTAACTTGACACATAAATTGTTCTCATTTTGCAGCTTTTCTAAAGGATTAAATTTTGTTGCCAAAAAAAAAAAAAGAAAAAAAAAAAAAAAAGAAAAAAAAGAAAATATTGAAAAATAAAGAAGACAACAAAAAAAATAACAAAATTATTCTGTGTGGGGAAGAAAGCTTTCCTATACCCACCAGCCATAGGAGATATGCCCAGGAATCAGGATCTTCAAGCAAACCCAAACCTTATTTTGGGAAAAGACTTTTTCCAAGTGAGCAGGTCTGTTTTAGACCTGTTCTCCTTGAAAACATCCAGTTTGTACAATTTGTACAGACCTGGCACTATGGTTTTACCACAAACAGTAAAAACACTGTCATGGGCTCCTTGGAAAACCTCTCCCTTAACTGCCCCACAAGGAAGGAAGATGTGAGATGAATTTCTGGTCACCTGGTCACTGCTGGGCTGTTCTAGAAAATCAGACCTGGTGCCATAAAAGTCCTCAGCAGCAGCCTGGCTGTTGTGTTCTGCAGCATCCCTACAGCTGCTCGAGCTCAGGCAGCTGCCAGGACAGCAGCTGCTCATCTGCTGGTGCTCTGCTCATCTGCTGGTGCTCTGCTCATCTGCTGGTGTTCTGCTCATCTGCTGGTGTTCTGATCATCTGCTGGTGTTCTGCTCATCTGCTGGTGTTCTGCCCATCTGCTGGTGTTCTGATCATCTGCTAGTGTTCTGATCATCTGCTGGTGTTCTGCCCATCTGCTGGTGTTCTGATCATCTGCTGGTGTTCTCATCATCTGCTGGTGTTCTCATCATCTGCTGGTGCTCTGCTCATCTGCTGGTGTTCTCATCATCTGCTGGTGTTCTCATCATCTGCTGGTGTTCTGCTCATCTGCTGATGTTCAGGGATGGCTTACAGACAGCCATATTCTGGATATTCATCTTCCAGCAGAAAACTGGCTTGATTTGATATTATTAAAGCACTTCCACGTATTATTTATTGTGAATGAAGAAATTCCTTACTTCTTCAGGAACTTTCAGTCTTTACTATTTATCTGGCAGGTTTTGATCACTCTATCTTGCCAGAGTGGCAGCCCCATGACCCCCAGGCTGCCTGGTTCTGACAACCAGGTAAGCTGCCAAGTAACACATTGTACAACTCCTGCCCACTGTGGTTCCAACGACTTTTATACATGCTCTGATTCTTCCCAAGCACTATTCTATTCTGAAACATTGATATAATTAATATATTTTCAAATCAATTCATGTCTTGCTTAGTCTGATGAACAAATTAATCTGTAAAACTGATGCACTTTAATATAAAGTCTTTATCTTTTCATAATGGTTGTTAACCAATTATATGCTACCAATGCTTTTTCATTCTGAAAAAATTTAAAAGATAAACAATAGCTGTTGTGACAGCCAACTTAACCATCTAGCACCATCTTGAGGTTAAACTGCTCTTGACATTCTAAAATAAATGGACATTTCTTGATTACCTCACCAGAAGCTCTAGAGTGATGCAGATATTTGTTTTTTACAGACAAAAATTTTAAAAACCCCACCAGTTGTAAGGTAAACATTCTACAGATTTTTTCCTTTGCTTCCTTGCAGAGTCTTTAATTCAATTCTGCTGATTCTGCTGGTGATTAAGCCTAAATTTATACTCCAAAGGAAGAGGGGGATACTGCACATTTTTGTAACTTCTCTGAACATTGTACTCAGAAGTGAGCTAAAGAAAGCTCTCAGGTTCAGACATTTATACACCAATTCCCTCACAACTACTTTCCATTTTCACTGGGATTAATTCTAAAGTTTACTTCTAGACAAAATCTCTACAAAGTATCCTTATTCTAAAGGATACTGGTTCCCTGGGGCAGTCATCTTTAATGCATTCCTAACTAGGAAAGGCTGGATGTGATATTTTATTGAAACATAATGAAAATGTCAGATAAAGCTATTGAGCTTCCACTGCTCATCATATGTTTGAGGTTAATCATAACACCAGAACATTGCTGCAATTATGAAAAGAGGATGAAGGTTGAGACCTTTCCAAGAAGCCAGGCAACAGTGAGGAAACTCTGCTTTCTCCAGACTTGCCAACCTGGAGACTTTCTGAAAAATACAAACATTCACTTGTTTGGTAATGAGAGGCTGCAATATACATTGGCTGTATGCTTATTTCAAACAAATCTGATGTGAGTCCTGTGCTACTGGGCTGAACTGATGAAATTCATGAGTCTGTCATGAGAATTCAAGTAAACACAGCCCTGCTTTTATTTCCCATCAATAGCCAATAGCAAATAATCTTTGCTGCGTCCAATGTTGTGTGAGATCATTAGAGATTTGGTGTCAGGAAATTGCAACACTTTCAAGAACTCATATTTTCATTCCACTGAGGATTTGGGAGAGAGAATCCAAACCAGTTTACCTTTAATAAGGAAATAGGAACTTTTAGGACTCAGAAGACTATAAAAATATGTGATTTCCTTAGCACTAGATATCAGCACTTTGTGCACACTGCTATTTCAGCCTCAAAATGTGCCTGCAAATGCAGACAGAAGGAAAGGCTAATGGATTTAAAATAGCCCTGATCTTCTTAAAGTGTCCACATGATGATGTTCAGTTCTAGAAGGGGTGATGTTTGACAGTACATGGAAATATCTCAAGTGAATCTGTGCATTCCCAACACAACACACCAAACTTCTAACATTAATTGCTGTACTTTCATTTTCTATTTCATGGCCGTGGGAAATGCCTTTCCTCTTGCAGTGATGTACACTTACAACTGGAGGGTTGATCTTGCTAAAACACTTCCAATGGTTTAGAGTTTAACCTGAATTATATCTGGACATTTTCCACAACAAATATAATTGCCTCGTGAAAAATCCATTACAGCCATTGCCAACGTCAGGGGATTGATTTAAAGTCAGCCTTGATGGTAACCACTGAATTCCAGAAAGATAATTGCAAAACAAATGCAAATGAAAACAAAATACATAATAATCAATAACAGAAATGGATATGCAGGAGACAGTCCCTTGTGGGGAATCCAGCCCCTGGAGACAGGGCACCTGTTCTCCTGAGATAGCACATGAATAAGACAAGGGAAGAAGAAGAAAGAATGTCTAAGTACTCTCCTCCAGAGCTTTTGGAAGTTCTGTCAGAATTTGTGTCAGTTCTTTGAGGAAAGTGAGCAGGGTGTCTCTCAGATCACAGCAAGAGATGAAACCCTTAGGGAGAGCAAGGAAAACTTCCACAGAAAATACAACTCTTACTCCGTAGCCAGAAACTTACAGGGAAAGTCACGGAGACACTTCTTGTGTGAATGTGAAAATCCCTTCCTGCTTAGCCAGAATCCCAGGACCAAGGTCTCCAAATGCAGTTATACAGATCTATTTGTGTCTCTTGCAGGCTTAGATTAGACAGCAAGGGAAACTGAATGGCATTGAAAGCCATTTTTGATAGGTTTTGTCAAAATACCTGCAGCAACACTTCAAACTTTCAAGTGAAAGTATTAGGGAAAATTCCATGAAAGCCTCTTCCCAAAGGAGCTGTTCAAAACATCATGGAAATGACAAGCAAAATGATAAACAGCCCAGCATTTTCAGGGACAGCAATTACCTCTCCTGCTAATTCACACTACAGCCACAGGGGGAATAAACCAGGAATGTGGGGCAATACTTGAGCCAGTGCTGGGTTTAAAACTCCAGAATGAAAATGTGCATCTGAATTTGCACTTAGCCCATCCTGCAACATAAGCCTTGAAAGGCAGCACTGTATGGGAACTAAATCTGTTTCTGGCTCTGCCCTAATCACCTTTTAATTCCCACACAGCTCCTGGCTCCCTCCCTTTTCTGTCACATCCATGTGTATTTCTCAGAACAGCAGCTGTATTTGTGTGCTCTGCTGGGGAATGGGACCTGGCCTCCAGGATCATTTTGACTATTTCATCTTGACACTCCAAACTGTGAGGCTGGAGGAATCCTCGTGTAACATCTGTGTGTCTTCATTGCCTCCATGATTTATAAATTATGGATGAGGGAGTTAGGGAGAGAGCAAGCACATCTACTTAGAGACTAGGCCAAATTACAGTGTTGACACTTGTTACCTATTGATATTTCTTGGTTATGTCCATGCCAATCTAATTCTTTCCTAATTGATCAATTTAGACATTGAAAATTAAAATTACTTTTCCTGTGCCAATTGTTCTTGTTTCATCATTGTATTTGACAACAAAAATGCTCAATATTTTAATTCCAAACAGCCACTAATCAGTGTTGTTTTCTTTTATGAAGAAAACCATTTTCAAAGCAACAAAATGTTGTCTGAGACAACAGAAATTTGGAGCTCTCTGGTCAGCACAGTAAAGTGTTACTGAGACAATTTATTTGATGCATATTATACTTGGTAAAAGGCAAATGCATTTTAATATTACAGCTTGTCTCTGAACAGATCACTTCATTCTGCTGAAAGCTTTAGATCACCTATTTTTAGCAAAACAGAAGAAAATGTGTAGGTCAGACCAAGTGCAGGGAGCAAAAGGGCAGATACTCAAAGGCAGTGACCAGGGTAAGGTGCCCCTGGAACTTGCAGCCTGCTTTAAAGGCTGCTGGAGCAGGAACAGCCATTCTGGGGACAATTGAAGGGGGTGGGTGGCCCTGAGCCAGGCACATCTGCCCCCTGGCAGGGCAGCCAAGGGCACCTTCTGACACAGAGGCTCTGCAGGAGGAGCTGTACTCCAGCACTTTTCCTCTGCACTTTATTTTGTGATAATCACAGCTGGACCACAGCTGGAGCTGAGACACCAGGTCAGATTAATAACTGCTACAAGGGACTAAGCAAAATCACTGGCTTGACATCCTATTTATTGACCAGCTCAGGATTACATTCATCACCAGGATGTTGGTTGATTGGTTGGTTGGTTGGTGTTTTTTTAACAATATGTGCCTTCCAAACCAAAGAGTAGGGGGACATGTTTCTTGGCTAGCCCAGCAAATTTCACCTGACTAGCAGGAACAGGAGGTTTATGCATCTCCTTCCTGTGTGCAGAACACAGCCCTGAGAGCTCAACACACTCTTCACTCTCTGGGTCTCACACAGTGACATCTCAGGGAGATGCAACACACACACGTGGTGCACAGGTGTCAGATTAGGTGATTACCTGCTTTCCCTGGGGCTTGAACTCTGGTTCCTGATCTAGGAGGCTCCACTGACTGCCGCTGCCTTGTCATCACAGTTCTCAAGAAAACTTTCCCATCAGTACAAGGTCCACCTCAGTAGGAGGAACATCACCCTCCTGAAAGACTGGGGGGAAGCCCATTCATTTGGGGAGTACCCCCAGGAGCACATTTACAAAACCTCAGGATCCCTGTGCACCCTTCTGCCACTGCCCAGCCACAGCTGGAGAAACTCCCTTCCTGGGGAGCAGCAAGCACACAGGAATTAATTATCCACACAGGAATTAATTAGCCCCACAGGAATTAGCCCCACAGGAATTGGCCACACCCTGGTGCGGAGCACCTTCCCAGAGAGAGCTGGCAGGCATTTGTGTGCTTATTTGGGATCATGTCCTAAAAATTGCTACAGAAATTAAGACCCTGGGTGTGATCTGAAGCCCATTAAATGTTACTGGGTCATTTCCATGGCTTTCCACAGGCAGCAGCTCATGTCTCACTGCCATTTGGAGAAGCAGATGAAAGTTAGCTATTTTACACAATCTGTATGAATTAACATCATTTGTGGGATAACAGTCAGAGAGCCCAGACTGTTTTTTAGCATCACTATGGCTGATGTTAAAAATGTTAAATCTCCTGCCCTGGCACCATTCTGGGACTGTGGCACAGCACGACTAGGAGAGACAACACACTTTTGGGAAGAGTTTTTGTGAAAGGCCTCTCCTGCACTCGCCCTCCCTGCACACCTGGCTGTGTTCTGCCCCACCTGGCTGATCCCTAATTGCATTTCCGCAGATAATGGGCCCTTTTTTGCTGGCAGTGCACCTTTCCTCAGGTCTGACTGACCTCCCTGAGCCTCAGCTGCTGCTCTGAGGTGCAGAGCAGGCAAGGTGAGGCTCAGCTCAGTGCTCCCCCAAGGAAACTCATTACCACAGAGGCACAGGCAGCAATATGATCACACAGCATTAATCCCTGAAAGCCCTGCCAATTACCTGCACGGGGAGGGATGCATCCTGTGTGCTAACAAAACACATCAGGAGACAAAATCAGGCTCGGTGCAGGGAAGGCATAAAAAGATACTTTTCTCCTGCCAACTGTTTTCAAAGCTCTTCTTGAAACAAGTGACAAAGCAGTAGTTATTGTACAACAGATTGTGTGGTTGCCATGAAAACAGAAAGTTTCTGCACCCTCAGCTATCATTAGGATGCTCACTGGCATGCTGAATCTTGATGGTTCCAGGGTACAAAACAGGAACCCCAGTGGGACCATCTACACAGTAATTTACATGTAGCTGTGTAGGAGGCCAATATTTCAAGCAGACTTGGGGTATGTGTTCAGGGTAAATCTAGGAGCTTAATAAGCTGCAAAAATGTACATCATCTGCCCTTCACGGGTAAGACTAATGTCCTCTGATGATAATTTCTAAAATGTGCTCCGAGTGCTGAAATTTTAAATTGTTGTAAAAAGCAATAAAACCACTCAGACTGAGCATATCAAATTAATGTGTGATAATCCCTCCCTTGCTGCAGCAAGATTTTATTTTTAAGTGGCATTTTAAAAATGTCTTCTGTGAAGAATAAAAACAGAAGGGATGTGATAATACCCCACCAACTGAGGAAAAAAAAAATCCCTGTCCAAATTTACAAAACCAAAATTTGTTATTTTGAGACCAGGATGAATTTTTCAATGACAATGTGAAGAGGAAAAAGATAAAAGGCAGTGCTGGAGCAGTGCTGTTCAGAAAAGGTCTCAGATATCCTTCTGGCAACCCTGAGACCCATCCCCATTCCTTACTGGCCTGTGGAGAGCAGCACCAACTGTGTTTCCCTATGAAAATCATGCTGCTCTTCTATGGAGAGAGGTCAATAAGAGAAATACATTTTCCTGAACTTCAAATATTTATACTGCCTTGGAAGATGGCACCATTTCTTGGCTGCAAAGTGATTTTTGAGGAGGACATGAATTCTTGTTTTCTCCATAAATAACTGGCTAATATTTATTTTCTATACTAGTCTTGTTTCAACAAGGTATAATGAAAAATTTCCTTATTCCAAGGGTGTTGTAAATTAAATAAAAATCTGAGGAAGTTGTGGGTGAGTGAGCAACATGCACCTGGTTTAACTTAAAGAATTTAATTTCCACCAAAGATACTGGCAGGAAAGCATCAGACATGTCTGACAGTCCTTACTAGCCTGTGGCTCCAAATAATATATTTCATATATTTCAACTTTTAGGCTTGGTGCTTCACTGCAGTTTGCCACTGAAAATTTGGCACATCTTCTGTTTGAAATTTATTAGACATACTCTACTGTTTCTCATCCTCAAGTACAAAAGGCATAATAAAAATATATCTGAGTAAGATGTACAACTGATTCTGTATCCTTTTCATAAGCAGAAACTAGAGATTTCCCAAACATGTTTCTTGCAGTAGAGAAAACTGTGTAAAAAGATGGAATTACCTTTCTCTGATTCACTGAAAAATCACATTAAAGGGATCTTGAATGTTTAGGATGAGAACAGATAAAGCATGAGTGGGATATAAATGACACTTTTTAGAGACCATAAAACCAGAAAAGTAAAGGATGCTTGGGTTCCTAATACTAATTTATAGTTTCTACCTGAAGAAAAATGTTGTATTAATACACAGGCTGAAATACGAAATGTGTACCTTAAAAGAGTGGTGATAGTCCAGAAGATAATTTCCTAAATCAAAGGGCTTCCATCCAGTGTGCTAGGAAATCTATAGTCCTCTTTACCTTGAGACATAGAGGCTAATTCCTCCCAGAGCTACAAAAGTGATAGTGGAGGTAAAACCAATCATCCCACTGCTTTCCTCATGTGCAAGCAAAATAAAGTCTAAACCCCAGTGCTTTTAGAGAAGCAATTCCTAGAAGCCAGAAACAATTGCAGAACAGATTGATTGTTGATGTGAGTTTCACTGAATAGCACAAGCTACAATGCCATCATTTTCCCAAGTGCTACAAAATACTAATCAAGGAAACCCACTCATTTTTACAGCTTCATTGTAGAGACAAAAGGATCCATGAAGAAAGAAGAAAAGAATACTTAATAAATTACAGAAGTAGGGCAGTTGATGATAACACATTATAAATCAAGAGGCAAAGCTTGCAGAAAATTGAGACCAGGAGAATACAATTGCCAGCAAGCACAGTTAAGGCCAATAGCTTTTTTAAATATGTAAAGCAACAAAACTAACACTACTTTCCCACATGTCATTAAAATGTGCCCCATACAAACTAAATTCAGTTTCTTGCTTTTTAATATCTTGATTTATGTTTCCAAGATTTGCAGGAAAAAATGCAATATATTAATTTTGCTTTCATTTTACTATTTTTTAAATGACATTATTACCATTATTGATTGCTGGTTTGTCTCCATTCTATGATACTACCCATTGCTAATATTTTATTAGTCTAACTGATGTAACCTGCTTTGGAGCAAGAGGGAATTTATCCTTGGGAATTAGGGGCTGTCAAAGGCTATGAAAGAGAAACTGTGAGAATAAAAGCAATCAGTAAAAAGCACATATTTACCAAGAAATGTAACTGTACAGTTGCTTCAGCGGTGTTATTGTTTTCTCTCAGGTAAATTGTTTTATGTCAGGCAGTGATTTTTTTTTTTTTTATTTCCAATCCTGTAAGCAAACATCAACTACAAATAAAATTGCCTCCAAGGAAAAGAAATACAAGAATAACAAATTCAAAAGAGATGGGACATGTGACAGAAAGCAATTCTCAGTGCAGGCTGGGCAATTATGAGATGGCAAACATAAAAAGCTGTAGAAAAGGTATTTCCCTTTTTTCATATTTCCTGTTTTAGCTCATTAGTGTTTGAGCCTGTGGACGACTAAACTCAATTAGCAGTGATTTAATTAGCACCATATATTTTGAGGTGCAGGGCTCTCCACAGCAGACACTCTCTGGAGATTTAGAGATGTATTCTGCAATTACAGGGGTTTCTCCTCCTCACCCAAGGCAGGAATGGAACAATAAAGAAGAACAGATGTGGCCTCAGCTCCTTCTCCATTTAAACTGCCCACAGTAAATCAGTTTGCAGCTTTGACAGTCAAATGACAAGCCACAAAATTCTTTCTCACTGAGTTCCTAAGGTGGAAAAAGTACTCACGTCTGGGGGAATATTTACGAGTGCAAGTTTATCTGTGTATCCTTAGGAGACAGACACATGTCACAGAGCCCTGGTGTTTCAGCTCTCTGATTGAATGGTTTTGTTTTGAAAGATTCTTCCCTGTGGGAAAGAAGGGAAAATATCTAAATCACCAGATTCTGAGCTTACAGTAGCTTTGTTTAGGCTAACTCAGGCCTAATCTGAGCTCTGGACTGAATTTTTTTTTTTCTCCTTTGTAAAGGGCTTTGACCAATTCTAATAAAAGCTGCTATTAATTGTCCTGTACCTACCACTGTAAAGGAAAAGAGTTTTTGTGGCTTCTCCTTCTACTATACTGGAAATGCTTCTATTTTAGTCATTTAAGAGAGAACATGAATTCTTTGCAGATGAACAAAGACAGGTGTGGGAAAGGCTTAAAAAGCAACAACCACATTATCATTCACTAATTCATGGCATTGTCAGCCAGGGAGAAATGTGAGACTTGCCAGGCCAGGAAATACTGCACAGTTGCAATTTTGGCAGCTCTCACTCTCCAGCTAAGCCTTCAAGAGCAAAGGAACAGAAGGCAAATCTACAGCAAAGCACGTGGAATTTATTGAAATGACAGAACTGGCAAACTCTCCTTCAGAACAATAACACAAAATATCCAGAAGCAGGTGCAAATGGACCAGGTACAAATGCACCATTCCAGAGCAGCACCTGAAGAGACAGAGCAGTGCAAACACCAGATACAAGCTGCTATTAGCTCCTGAAACACCTAAACCACTCTTACAGAGCCAGCTTAGGACAAATCTTCCTATTCCTCCACCAAATGAATCTTGCAATCCCATTCAGGTTTAAAGGAGAGCAACTTCAGCCTAACTTTTGGTATTCAAATGAGCCACCTCAGCCAGGAACCCAGTCCTCCCTCTGCTCCCTATGCATTAAAGCAGAAATAGTCTCAAGAGGTGATTTTCAGCAGTAAGGCATCTCACTGCCTCATGCAGAGGCAATCCCATGGATTTTTTTGCATACAAAAATTGCAGTGGTGAAGTAAAGCATGTCCAGCGTGTCCTCTCCATCATTGTGGTTTTGGGGAGAATAATGTGGATTTTCACTCCCTGGGAGCTCTCCTGGCCTTGGCTCAGGCACACTCCCATGAGAGCAGTGCCCTGGAATTGCAGGGTGTTGTGTCACACAGGTGCCACTTTGGGCTGAGCACAGGGGACAGGCACTGCTTGCAGTAATAAACTGTCTCCAGACACAGCCTTGCTGGGGGACATCAAACACCATCCTCATAAAACCCGAGGGGCTTTGGCTGCCTTGGTCATGGACAGTGAAGAGCTGCAGTTTCTGCCTCTTTGGAATAATAATTGGGGCTTGGATTTGCTTCTGTGCTACTGGGAGGCTCTTCTTATCTGCCTTTCAGACAGAAATTGAGTTCTTGGAAGATGGAGCATTTTTTAAAGGAGTACTTATTGTTACTGTCACTGCACATAATGCCTGGGATGTTTTCTCGTGTTTTAGAGCTTTTTCTATAGCACAATGTAGGGGACATTTCGTAACCTCTCCTGGTTTAATAACTAGCGGGTTGATATCTGTGATAAGTGCAGGGTTTTCTCAGGGCAGCAATGCACTTAACAGACTCACTGATAGCACTGGGAAAGGCACACAGGCTGTCAGGCACGCTGGGGATAAAAGGAAAGGACTGGAAAATGGTGTCACAGCCACTTCTCCCTACAAGCCTTGCTCCTTCTCCAACCTTAAATCTCCTCAAGTGCAACAATACTTCTCTGCATATTTATATTCTGGGTTTTAACTACTAGGGTGGGTCTTTTATTTCCAATTTAATCAATTTAGTGTCTCTAAGGCACTTTTGAAAATGTGGTTGGGTCTAAAACGTTTTATATCAGCATCTCACAGGATTTTTAAGATGAGCTAAACATATTAGATGCTTAAACTTCATTAGTTCCAACTTACTCATGCACTTTTTAAAATCCCAGAAGCTATTCACATCTATCATTATATGAATAAATAATTTTTGACAAGCTATTCCTTAACTGTGTTTGAAAATTACCATAGGAGTAATTTTAAACAATGTAGGTTAAAAAAAAAAAAAAAGCACAGAAATTTGGCAATGGTTTGTTCCTTATCCTGTGTTATATTTGACCAATTATCAATTAAAATAATTCAAAAAGAAACAAAACATGATGTGTTTATAGAATTATAAAGTAAATTTCTTTGTGGATAGAGAAAAGAGAGGCTATTTAGAAGGAAGAGTGTAACAGCATAACAGAGGGGGTTATTTATGTTTAGAACTTAGATGATAGACATAGGAATAACTTCCAACCTAAAAGGTTATAAAAATAACAAAAATTTTAAAAGTAAAATCTTTCCCCACATGCATGTAACCTTCCATATCACTTGTTTTTATTTTAGCTGCAAGACCAAGACTGGGAGCCAGACTTATTCAATACACTTAGTTCTGCTGGAAGTGGGTGATAAATTACTAGGAGGGATATTTTATACAAACCTATTTTACACATAATTGATGTATTAAACAAATATAATAAAGGTAAACATTGCCAAATGCAAAATAATACTGCTTTGGGTTTTCATTAGTGCTGCTTAAATAAAATTAATGCTTTTTTAAAGACTTGTATTTCTAGCAAAAGACACAAACCAGAATTAGAATGGAGTCATGCACCCAAACAAAAAAATGAAAGGTTCCCATGTAGTGTTTAACAAGATTGCACCACAGTCTGTTGAAAACACTCTTTTTAAAATATGATTGTCCTGTGTTTGTATGAAAAATCTCTTCAACAGAGTCACTGCAGGTGTTAGTCACAAACTGTGCATAGTCACAGGCTATTGTCAGAAGAGGGGAAAGTCACACAGGGTGAGAGGGAGCAGCACCCCAAAGAGCAAGCAGGGCAGCCTGTGGCAGCTGAAACAGAATTCCACAGTGCTGAAACACCCTCTGGGCTCAGTGTCACACGGAATTCCTGATTTGGACAGGACACATTTGCTGCACAGGACCAGAGGGTGAAGATGTTCATCAGCCACTGTCCTAAACTGGCCATGTGGTCACCCAGTACCCACAAAAGTGCTCACAGAAGCCCCAATATCTGGAGGTGCAGCTGTCCTTAATGACTGGGGGGAAAATAAAGGCTCTGTAAAGACTCAAGCACGTGGTAAAATGGTAAAAAATGGTAAAAACCAGGAAGCCATTTCAGCAGCAGCAGAGCTTGGTAAATACAGTGACATAACTCCCTGAACTAAAGATAAGAAACCAGAGGGAAATCTCACTGCCTGTGATCTATTTGGTGTTTTGGAAATTTAACCAGATTTGTTTGTAATCAGTGGATTTGAATTAGAAGGATGTGACCATTTTAGGTTACATTGGAAAAGGTTCTGATAATAAAACTTCAGTGCAACTGAGACTGAAGCAGTTGTGGCTGCAGCAAGTGCCATTTGAATTTGTAGTCTCACACATAAAAGTTACTTTGGCACCTAAAAATCCAGTCAGCTCTTCTTGTCCTTTTATTATATTATTTCTTCACGACCTTGACATGGGCAATTTTTTGCAGTATAACAATGGTTTCATTTATTTGGCTCATTTCATAGGAAGCATTTAAGAACATATTATTTCTCAGCATGAATCCTGAACTATCATCTGAATACTACCAAACTGACTAGCACATTAGTAATATAAAATCAGCCTAATTTTACCCTGGTTAATTAGCACTACATTGTTGACTTATGCATATAGAAATATTTTTGACAATGTAGATGATTCTTTCTCAATTTTCACTGTCCTAAATGAAAACAAGGCAAATTTCCTCAGAGCAAAAAGATCCACTTCTTATTCATTTTTTGAGTATCAGAAAATTATACCAATTATTTCTGCCTAAAGGCACAAAAACTTAATTCTGATACTAAGCCAAGTGCCATTTTAATATTTCAGGATTTGTTTCTTTGCTGTAAGGGGAATTAATAAACAAAACTGCTGAGAACCAGGTATCAATATGGCAAATTGTTTATTCTATACTGACAGTCTATCTAGTATGAGATATTAGAGTTTCCCAAAGAGTGAAGATGAATCATTCTTGCTGTTGCATTTATTTATATTAACTCATAAAGCTGTAATACGTAGTTTAAGGAGAAAGCTATGCTGGAGTATTCATTTTATTTGGTCCACTGGCCAAGGATAAAAGGGGTGTAAATCTTGTTGAATGCACAGAATCCCAGGGCAGCTGAGGCTGGCCAGCTCCTCTGAGATCCACTGTCCCTCCACTCAAGCAGGGGCAGCTAAAGCAGCTTGCCCAGGGCCACATCCAGCCTGGCACTTTTAATAAAAAGAAATAGAAATCAAATTATGTCCTCTGTATTTCCAGATCATTTGATCTTTGAAAGATTAATCTATCTCTTACAATATGAATTCAATGGAAAATCTCCTAGTGCTGTAACTTTTCAATCTGCCTTACTCTGGTGAACTTCAGCACTTGAATGTCAGGGTTTACTGACAAACTTAGAATCTTTTAATTTTGTTACTGAAAAGGGTTTGGTGGAGAGAACAGGGTTTTTGCAATTGAAACTGTACAGCTAAAACATGAAAAAAAAGTCTCTCCAAGCATTTAAAAGTTGCTATGTGAACAATTTTGGACTGTCACTTTGACTCTTTGTCATGCAGCACTTTCCACATTGGGCCTTGACAGGTGCAAAGGCAAGTTCCTGGCAGGGGCAGAGCCAGGGCTTGGCACATGCTGACAAAACAGACCAGCCAGTAATAACAGCTGTCTGGAGAAGATGAAAAAACCCTATGCATGTTTTTAATCGGTACAGACTGACTGCCAAGTTCATAAATCAACATTTAAACTTAGATACTGCGGAATCCTTCCATTTCAGCTTTTTTTCTTTCACATTAGAGTGTTTGAACAAATTTTGGAGGGCAGCTGGAACTACGAAACAATTTAACTGTTTTGTGTACTTTGAAAATGCAGAACTCTTTTGTGAAATAGACAGGGCAAAGGAAACAAATCAAGATGAGTAATTCCAGTAATGATTTTAACTCGTAATTTCATTAGCATTGTCAGCAGAGTCAGCACAAACATCAAGAGATCTGGATGGGGAAACTTTGTGCTGCACTGGTGAAATGCACCAGGCCAAGTCCTGCTCTCAGTTTCTCCACATCTGGTGTGCCTCTGATCAAACATGATTTGCACCAGTTCAGCTGATTGTAGGGGTTGGAGCTGGATCAGCTGGCTTCAGAATAGCTTCACCTGTCCTTTGTGTAGACTGACAAAATCAGCAGAAAACAGCACATAACAGCTCCAACAGGAATTGATATGTCCCAGGCTGGCCAAGAAACCAAGCAGCTACATTTGTCTAATTTTGAAGGTCCTGTCTTATATTTATACCTTCAAAGTAAAAATTGTAATTTGGTTTTCCTGCGTTTGGGGGTGAGGGGTGGGGTTACTAATGAGGAAATTTTATAATTTCCCATGCTTAAAATACAAATATTCCACCCTCCCTTATTTCTTCCATCCTCAAAAACCACACATATATCTCATCTATTATACAAACAGAGAGGGACAGAAAAGTCATTTGTCATTATAATCACATAAATGTGTCACTAGCTCTAAAGAATGCCTGACTGAAGGCCAAGAATGACTCTATTTCCCAGGATGATGAGGCACTTTCTTTTTAACAACTGCTTTAAACTCTTTTGAAATGACTGAAATGATTAGATTTCTGGCAACCACTCTGAAATTGCTTGCCATCAGAGTTTGACACCAGCACAATGCCTTTCATCCTTTCACAGCCTTTGTGATCATTCCCATACAGATGAGATGCAGCTTGGTTAATCACAGAGCAGTGAGCCAAGGGAGTAAAGAAGGGTTCCCTGGCACACACAAATACAGAAGATGTGGCACAGTGTAGCACACACCAGTGTTTGGGGGTCCTCTCTTCTATTCAGAACTGGGTTGTGGCTCATGCTGAGAGCTCTCTGTGACAGCCCAAGTCCTTATTTACATGCACACTGCTCTCACAAGTGGGGATGACACCCTGTGCCATCACAACATAGGTAGCAATGGGACTCATTTAGATCACTAAGCACTTACAAGCTTTGTTAAAGTGGATCCTTAAATAACAGCCCATCTAAATCTCATTCTAAAAACACATCCAGGCTCGGGGAGGGGAGCCAAATCTGTCACTCACATAGTGCTGGGGCTTAGGCATCATTCCTGAAGTGTACCAAAGGGCAGCTGTGAGTCTGCCTGCCTGCACTGAACCCTGAGCTTCACCTGCTCTCATGAGTCCCTCATGAGGGTGAAGGATTCAGTGCAGGAGCCACTGAGTGTTGAGGGCTGCTGGTGTGCCTGTGGCTCCTATGGCACAAAGAATTCATTTCACCATTTCAAATGTGTATTGGCCTTTATAGGCTGCAGTTGTAGAGGCAGAATTAAAAACTTGGACAGAAGGAGCCCTTGAGGGCAAACATCAGTGTTCTGTTTCTCTTCTATTGAGAAGTCCAATAAAGAGCCAACATAAGCCATGAGGACAGCATTTACTGTACACAGCTTTTTGCTTTTGCCTCTAAAGTCATGATTCCAAAGGAGCACAACAGCCTGGAAGAGTGGCAAGTTGTGGTGCCACTACAAATGGCCATGATGCAAACAAGGCGGGAGAAACTGCAGGTGGGTGTCACAATGTGATCCTAAAGCACTGTTTTGTGTCACAATTTGATCCTAAAGCACTGTTTTGTGTCACATTGTGACCCTAAAGCACTGTTTTGTGTCACAGTGATCCTGTTGAAGTCACCTGGACTGTAGCTGCACAAGTGAGCAAGAACACAGTGATCTGGTTTTAACCAAAAAGGATCATCCCTCCTTAGCAGTGCCTTATTCTCGTGCCTGGGGTATGAGTCAGCTGTGCTTTGTTCCTGCCAGGTACTGCAGCCACCCTTCAGGATGTGCTGACAGCTTAACCTCAATGCAAGTTATTTCAGAGGGTCCTGCCAGTGACCTCCATGTGCCCCAATCTCATCCTATGGAAGTATAATGCAACCATAAGTACAGCTCTTGGGAGCACAAAGAGATTTACACAGTCAATATAAATGTACTTTGAAATAATCTATTGGGAAAAAAAATACACAAAAGAGGAACAGCAACAGAAATAACACCAAATTTGGGTCTGAGGGATCTGAAAAGGCATCTTTACACATTTATACTTTAAATAATTCAGAGTACTCTCTCAGCAGCCCTTGAATATAGCACTAGGACACTGGTTTGCTAACATCATTCTGCTGCAAACATGAGCATTTTAATCTTATGAAAGTCTCAAGAGTGCTTTGGCAACATTTATCAACTAAGACCCACTGCAAAAAAGTCATTATTTTAATTTCCTTGATTAATCTTTTTGGGCACATGGCTTCATGAAAAAAGGGATTTTGCAAGATGAAGTTTGAAATTAATACGAGAAACAGCTACGCATTTGAATTCATATTTTATAAGTTCTCCCTTTCAAATTAATTTCCTTTAAGTGATATTGAGATTTACACACAAAACTACAGTTTGAAGGAGGATTAAAACGCATGGAAAAGAAAGAATAGGAAAGTTAAGTTGGGACTTATTTATGTGCCTCTTGATCAGGCAAGAAAAACTCAGTTTATCTGCAGGCCTAATGACTTTGCACTGTATGGCCACATTGTACCAAGTTGTACAAGATAATAACGAGAAACATGACTGGGTTTTTATACACTGGGGTCAACATGAAAACATCAGCAAGGCAGAGGTGCCAGCAGAGTTAGAAAGCATTACAGGCTTGGTCTGCAAGCTCACCTAGTTCAAAGCCTTAGAGCAGATTTACCTCCTACACAAGCACTTCATGTTTTAAATTGATTCCTTCTAACTGTATGGATTTCTTGAGTCAAGGTCAATGGTTTCACTTCCATAGCCAGGAATAGGCTAGACAATAAAAGTTGCAGAAATTAATTCATCTATAAAAGATGCGTGTCATTGAGATTTGAGAAGAATAGAAGTGTCTTCAGAAAGTTGCTGAGTGTAAATATTGCTCTGTTTACTCAGCTCTGCAGCCTGTGGAGCCTGGAGGAGCTGTTTGAAGGTCACATTCAGATGTGCCACGTTCAAGTCTCAGTACAGGGCCTCCCTCTCACTGAAAATTCTGTGTGTACATGGAGAGGAGAGGAGAGGAGAGGAGAGGAGAGGAGAGGAGAGGAGAGGAGAGGAGAGGAGAGGAGAGGAGAGGAGAGGAGAGGAGAGGAGAGGAGAGGAGAGGAGAGGAGAGGAGAGGAGAGGAGAGGAGAGGAGAGGAGAGGAGAGGAGAGGAGAGGAGAGGAGAGGAGAGGAGAGGAGAGGAGAGGAGAGGAGAGGAGAGGAGAGGAGAGGAGAGGAGAGGAGAGGAGAGGAGAGGAGAGGAGAGGAGAGGAGAGGAGAGGAGAGGAGAGGAGAGGAGAGGAGAGGAGAGGAGAAGAGAAAAGACATCACTGCCCATGCCATCTGCTCCCACAGAGACTTTTCCCCACTTAAATTGCCGTGAATGATGTAAGAGAGGCTGTGTCTGGACACCTCACACACACTTTAACACCTACTGACACTAATTGAAAATGTGGTGAGAGCACCAGCTCCCGGTGTGTGCTTTTAGTGTCAGCTCGCAGCTTCTCTCCATCTGCCCGAGCATCTGAGAGCTTCCACAGCAAGGACAATGGCAGCTACAGCTCTCACAAAAATAGCCACTCCTGTGCCTTCCATCCCTAGAGCCCCCAGACTACACAGGAGCATTTTTTATGGCAGACGAGTTAATTAAGAAATGTAAAGGGAAATAAGAGCGAAGTTTTGTCAATTCCCTGCTGGTAGAAGGCACCCCCAGGGGTTTGCATGGCTCTCTGGTAACAGGGTAGGTACAGCTACCTGTCTGCAGTCAAGGGTTTCTATTTGGCTCCAGATTATGGGGAAGGTTCATCTTTGTTTAAACTTGAAATAAATTAAATTTAACTTATCCTTCATATTATAAAAGAGAGAAAGACACTTGCAATCTTATGACAAACCAACCCCTTGGGTTTGAATTGTGCATCCAAATAGTTACATTTTATGTGAAGGGCACCAATTTCACAGTTTTCCAGAGATTCTGGTAACCATCTTTTAAATTTAACTGGGAATAATAATAAATTTTAAATTAATGGGTATTTTTTCAGCCTTATGTATGATTTACATGAGTCAATAATATAGCACATTCTTTGAAACTGAAAGTTTTATAATATTATTTTTAAAATAATGTTTCCATTTTTCAATTTCAGCTGAGCTCTATAGACTAAAAAAAAAAAAAAAAAAAAACAAACACAACACAGTATGTAGGATAGCTGGGATTTGCTATATAACATTTAGTTAATAGTAACTTAAAGACCCAGTCTTATTGCACTAGATCATTCAGCTTTTACCCTTAAATTTACTGAAGCAGCCAGTTTTTGCAATAGTTGGATTTACATGTCATGGGCTGCATTAAGAAGTGCCTCAGCAAGTTAAAACTATTAAATTGTGCAGTGCTTTTTGTGCATCCCTACCCTGATCTGGGCTATTCAGCTACATTTCTGCTAAACAGGTCAAAAGGAGAAGAATGCCTATATTATACAATGTTTCTGCTGAATGGAGCTTTAATAAATTGACTGGGCTTCTATTTTAATCAAGCATTTTGCACACAGAGCAAAACAGTATGTGTGGAACAGCCTCTGAATGATCTTGCTCTGTCTCTTTCTGTAAAGAAAATGAGCAAGTTATAAAAGTACCAGCCTCTTTGAAGATAGCACAGAATTTTTCATATTCTAGAATGCTGAATAATATCAACAAGCATCAGAACAGGGATTGGAGTAGGTCAACACATATTAATAGCAATTAATAATAATTGCAATAAAAATAATAAAAAATAAAAAGCTGACACAGTTTAATTCTGATCAGTTTCTCTTAACCACAAGCAAATTTATGTTGGACCACTGGAGCTTTTGGCTGTGTGATTTAGGCAAGATGAGGTTCAAAATCAAGGAACAACAAGAGTTTCCAAAAGCTGAAGACAAAATGAAATAGTCTCTAAGAGGCCAAATCTTCTTAAATAGGAAATGTGGTGCTGCTATTCATTTGTTGATATCTGTAATTTGTAGATTAGAACAAAGGAATTCAGTTCTGGAGCTTGGAAAAATAATCAGTTTATTTCAATATCCTGGCTAGGTCAGCTACAAAACATGTAATATGATGATCTCTAGAAGCAGGAGATGGATATTTCTTTCCATATCATTTATTTATATTTGCTCATGAGTGCATACTTAATGAATACATCTACCAAGAGCATTCAGAGGGAAGGGAAGGTGAAAACAAAGAGGAAATGAAACCACTTTATCTCTTTCAGTTTCACATCCAGGGAAATGACAACCCCATGAGCATTTGCCCCTGCAGTAGGGTGGACAAGACAAATGTGGGGCATCCCCAGGAGCACCAAGACCAGCTGAGAAGAGCTGATGCTCACAAAATGTAAAAAAAAACTTGGTATTAAAAGCCAAAACAGTCAGGAGAGATTTGAGACAATGTCAGACAACGAGCAAGAAATATACAGAAAATATTGGGAAAATACAGAAGATACCCCAGAGAGAAATGGGGTAATGGGAAATTCTCCTCTTGCTGTCATGCAAGCAGCCACCATGGTGGTTGTACAAGGAGTATTCCCCATGGAATTCCCAAACTGCCAGCAGCCCTTCATCCCATCCACCTTTCACTTCTCCAAACACTCTGCTTTTCACAGTTATTCTCCTTTAAGCAACATTGCTCTGCTTCCTCCAGCTCATGAATTCATCTCCACCTGTCCACCAGTCCTGGTGTCTCTGGTATGACATGCAGCTCCTCTCTGACCCATGGAACATATTTTTAGCTTGCCTTCCCATAATACCTGGCAAAACAGAGTTCAGCACATTTGGGCAGATGATGTTATTGCAAAGCTTGTGAGTCCTCTGCAAAACATGAATCACAACCAAATTCAGTGCAGAGGGATACTGGACAGGGAGCAGATGTTCTGCTGACATCGAGTGAGGAATCTGTCACAGTCTGGAGGGAAAGCAGAAATTTGCAAGCTCCTTAATTTGTTCCTTCCATACATCTTATAAAACCCAAATTTAATTTGGAAATCTTATTTTCAGTCCTTTGCCAGTCTTATCTACCTAGCTAAAAATAAAATTAAAAAATACAAAAAAATTAACATAATTCAGAAATTTTAATGAGTTGCACTTACTAAATTCAGTTTTCCCTTCCAACACAGCTCCTTTATGCCATTCTGTCACCTCAGTATTTTCAAAATCTCCACACTCCTGCTGAAGGTTTGAGGCACAGAAATGAGTGTCACTTAAATGTTTTCACTTGAGCTATTCTTAAATTCCAGCAATCTCTACCAGAGCATCTCCTGGTCTCTTCTTACAAAAAGTGTTCAGTAAGGAGTGGGAAAAGGACAGAAATTAATGGGAGGAGCTGTCTCACTACTGGAACCACAAAGATGCCTCACTGACTGTAAGAGTTTTCATTGCAAAAAATGCCAAAACCTCTTGAACTTGGAAAGTTAAATTAATTTACAGTATAAGACACAGGCTAATGCCACAATTCCCATGCAGAACAGTGTGATACAGCCAGAGCTGATAAAATTATATGTCTGGGCCCACAACAGAATGGTTACGGATCAAATATTACTCAAGTCTTACATGCTGGAGCAATGGCAATGAACAAGAGCAATAATAATCCAATGTCCATAGCTTGCAGAGAGAAGGTTGGTTGTGACAGAGCAT
Source organism: Erithacus rubecula (assembly GCF_903797595.1). Taxonomy (NCBI): domain Eukaryota; kingdom Metazoa; phylum Chordata; class Aves; order Passeriformes; family Muscicapidae; genus Erithacus; species Erithacus rubecula. The sequence goes on from NC_136669.1 coordinate 10,354,386, forward strand.
GGCTTGGCAGGGACAGTGGAAAGGTGGGATGGAAGGAAAAGGCTTTTCCTTCACACAATGGTCAAATTGCCATCCATGTAAGAGTGACAGCTTCTGCACAAGAGGACAAAAAGGACTGGTTATTTGGTCCATGGGCCACCTGCATCCTTCTGAGCAAGCCATCCTGCCAGCTTGGTGGAGGTTCAGCATTGATCAGCGGTTCATAAAACAAAAAATCATGACCTGACATGGGCACAGAGAGGAGAAATACAGTGTTTCTTACCTGGATTTGTGGGATGTAGAGCAAACTTCCCACCAAGGAGGGCTGCTCAGCAGGTTAAAGCATTTCACCTTTGGAGAGCTCACTTGAGAGCACAGAGTGGAAGCAGGGGCTACATCTCTTGAGGGTGTTTACAGGCATCACAAACTCACCCTACAGTTCAGCACATCACCAATTCCATCTGACAAGAAAATCAAACCAAAACCAGCAGGAGTGTGTTAGCCATGAACTGCACCAACACAGCTGCAAAGAGAATTCTGCAGACACATTTTGGGAAGAAAAAAAATGTGATTTCTAATTCACTGAGCTCTTACAGCCTTGGGAAAGGAAGATTTCAGGTTCTGTTGCAAAGGTTTTGAGAAGGATCATCTTGGAATACTTGTGAATGACAGACAACTTTTAATTTTTCAGATAGGAGACTCTCATGTGGTATTTCATTTGCTTATCTCCAAAACTTTATTAAAAACAGACTGTGCTTAAGACACAAAGCAAATAGATAAGAAAAAATTATTCTCTAACTTATCATCTTTTATTGAAAAAAACTATAGAAAATAGAAATATTCCTATGGCAGAGAGAGCTACTTGTTTTAATGACACTGGAAAGATTATGCAGGAGTAATGTGAAAATTCACTTTGCTTTGGATTATTTAAGAAATGATAGCTATTCTGTTATGTATTTGCTGTGTCCTCTGGAGCTGGGATTTAGAACTAGCACTGATTTTGCACTGGATAAGACAAAAGGTTTCTATCATAGGAACACAGAGCTAACACATCAAAATAAAGAACAGCAATTCATCTAATTCAGCTTCTTCCCCAGTTCCCCATTTCAGGTGCTGATATACCTCTGTAATTACAAGTAACTATAGAACTATATGGAAAAAATGCACAATGGAATCTGAGCAAGATTTGAATGGTTCAAAGTAGGATAAGGCTTGTGAACATTATATTCCACTCAGCTTTTTTGTTTTGTTTTGTTTTGTACAAAATATCTTCCTTATGTTCTCTCCTCATCTTCTTGGAAATCAATACAGCATCATCTAAATTCACTACAGGAGGTAAACTTCATCCATTTTAGATGCCTATCTGAAGGCACTTACTGGAGCACCTGACTCAAACACAACTTTTCACTTTGAGTCTCTGTGTTTCAAGGACCAGGACAAAACACACCTTGATCCAAGAAATTAAGTAGGATTTGAACTATTGCACATGTTTTTTACACAGAGGTGGGTCTGGTCCCATGCCTTCAACTCACTCCATTCTGGGACAACCCTGCAGAGCTGCAGGAGATGGCAGTGCCTGCTCCTGTTGGCTTAGCCCCTCTCAGAGCTGATTATCAGAGCACAAGTGCCTGTGTGCCCCATCCACAGGCAAGGGGAACATCCCTGGTCTAGCAAACCCTGGGGAACTTGCAGGCTGACTGGAATGCTTTCAAACACCTCAGCAGAGGGGCAGGTAGAGGTGCAGGGAGAGCTGAGATTACAGAGCAAAGCTGCAAGGGGCCAAGGAGAAGATGCCTGCTGGCACAGAGCCACCCTCAGCTGTGTCCCTGTGAGCCTGGAAAACATCACAGGAGAAAGGGGCTGTGGCACAGAACTGTGGACTGGCAAGAGAGAGTGGAAGTGCAGTGGAAGAGGAGTGGGAGAGGTTTGTGTGACATTCCAGCCTTGGCAGGGGTGGTGCTGCACAGGCTGCCATGACCCAGGGGTGCAGCATCCCTCTGGTGACCTGGGCCAGCTCTCCCAGGGGCACAGGTGGGTTATCTGTGGATAATCCACAGGTGGATTATCTGTGCACACAAGGAGTGCTGTAAATCAACAGGTGCTGCAGAACACAAAACTCATGGCCCAGGTCTGCTCTGTCCTGCAAGGCAGGCACTGCTCAGCCTGCCAAAGCACCAAACCACATCAGCTGCTGCCCTGTGAAACAGGTACTGTCTGACTCTGCTTCAGCTGCTGTGCAGGGAAAGGCAGTGGGAAGTGCAGCAGCAGAAATACACACCAGGGTCAGAAATACACCCAGGGTCAGAAATACACCTGGATCAGAAATACATACCTGGGTCAGAAATACACCTGGGTCAGAAATACACACCTGGGTCAGAAATACACCTGGGTCAGAAATACACACCTGGGTCATAAATACACCCAGGGTCAGAAATACACCTGGGTCAGAAATACACACCTGGGTCAGAAATACACACCAGGGTCAGAAATACACCTGGGTCAGAAATACACACCAGGGTCAGAAATACACCTGGGTCAGAAATATACACCTGGGTCAGAAATACACACCAGAGTCCTGCAAGGTCCTGCTTCCCAAAGGTCCTGGTCACCACTCTGCTCCTGCACTGAGCCTGGGGCTTGGTCCACATCTCTTGGATGGATGGAAAGCCAGATGTGGTTTTATCCCAGCAGAAGCACCACAGAGGGATGTGGAGGGGATGTGGTGCAGCAGAGGAGGTTTATCAGCCTGGACAGGTACAACATGCAGGAAACACAGTAATTCTGAAATAAATATATAGATCAACTACCAAAAATTATAGAGGGGCTTTGTTTGCTTGCTTCTTATCACAGAAAATTGTCAGGGGGTACTGCAGAGAGTGAAACTCAAAGTGTTCAAAAGGAGAGCCCTGAAAGGCACAGGGGAGGGTGTGCACTGGTGTCATTGAAGAATGGAGCAGAGGCAACCTCTGGCTCTGGAAGCCTCAAACTGCTGACTTGTAGAAGTGGGAGTGTAACAAGGAAGGCATGAGCAGCCTTTGCTTTGTATTTTGATACTTTTTCACATAAGTATCTACTACTGCTGCCATGGCCAGAGCTTCAGCCATGCACAGAAGACATTAAAAATGTAACTTTTTGTGTTTTATTAGATCCAATTTTTAGTCAATCTGATAGCAACAGAGCAATTTGGTCTAACCTAATTACTCCTTTCATTAAAAGGAGAGCTGGTGAACATTTCTATTTGAAGATTGGGTCTTTTTTAAAGCTAAAACTTTCTAGCAGTGTTGGTTTTTTTCCATGCTGTTTGAGAAAAGACTATTTTTTTCTTGTAGTTTTGTTCCTACGTTTTTCCTCTGTTTCTGGCACAGAATAAAAGATAAAAATTTTAATTATAGGGTGGTTTTTTCCTCTTTCTTTTTCTTCTGACTTAGTAAAATTTTGAAAAGCTAAACTTTCAAGTTACTGAAGAGTAAAAAGAAAAACCTACTTCCTCCAGCTGGAATAATCCCAAATTTTAATATTAGAGGACAAAAAGTAAAAATAAATTATAATAATCTGAAATCAGTTTTTCATTCTTAGCCATTGCTAGGCCAAAGATAGCACAAGTACTAATTTTGATGGAGCTTTGCTTTTTCCCTGAACCAGAATTTTTTCCTCTCATCCCTACATATTCCACATAAGCACTGTACCAAAGACAGCCTCAGCCACACAGATTTCACAAGCAAGATCAGATACAATTAAGCACGTTTATAAAATGCAGGGTAAAGCCTCAGCAACAGAAGTTTCTGTCAGAAATTCCTGATATTCCCTTTTTCTTATTGGGAAAGCAGCAGTTCTCAGCTCACCAGCCAAACCACACCTGTCCAGGCAGAGAACAGGGTCACAGGTGACAACTGAGCTGGCACTGAACTTTTTGAGTTCCCAGAACTTTCTGCCTCTCTGGCTACTCCAGAAGACAAGGAAAATGTTCTATCAACCCTTGTGCAAAGCTAAGGAACAGTAAACATTCATTCCTGTCCTCACAAGAACCATAATGCTAAAATTTACCTTTTCACAGCATGTGCATTAAAAACTATTTTAACTTAGCAGTATTAGCAGTCTCCCAATCATTAGCAGGATTTCTACTCTGTGGGTATGCAAGTTCCATCTCTAAATAATTTCATTTTATGTTTAAATTTTAAAAAATGTTGTTTCTGCAATAAAGAACAAATTATGTCAAATGTTATCCTTTCCAAATGAAAGCCTGGCATCCTAAGGAACCCTTGGCATTCATCAGCCACAGAAAACCTGCTTTTAGGACTAGAAGGTTTATAAAAGTAAGGAGAGCTTTTGTCCCAGATAAGTGTACAATTTCTACTTGTGTGGGTGGATTTCTGTGATGTGTTTAACCAGAGTAGAAGAAAATCCAGTGCCTTGGTAAGGTATGAATGTAATAAATGCTGTTCATCACTTACAGACTGAGTTAGACAACTTCAGTACAGCTACAAAGCCTCTGGTTTCAGGAAGTGTTTTTCAGGATTAATTTTGCTCCAGTGGAATCCAAACCATGGCTCAGCAGCTTTAAAAAATTACTGTTCTGGTCACTTTATTAATGGGGAGAACCACTGGCTTTCAAATAATACAAGGGAATTGGTTTCTACTGATTTATAGCTCATTGGAGTACTTTTAATTGGACTTTGCTGTTTTCCTGAACCATGACTAGTCCTTTCTTAACTGTTTTCTTTTTCCTAAGAAGTGGAGCCCTGAGAAAAATTATTTTAATGATAATGTGGGCAGAAAAATGCTCCTTGGCAGATTTCAAGTGCTGTTAATTATAGTCCCTTCTGGAAATACCTTGCCAGATGCCTGCAAAATAGTGCCTATGGATACCTTAAATATGAAATCTGTGTGATTTTTACACAGAAATAGTACATTTAGAGGGAAAAAGATAGAAAAAAAAAAAAACCACTGTGAGCTTTTCAGGTTACTTTCCATTTTCCAACCTGTGGATTAATCCTCTGTGTGTCAGTGATGGAATTGGGCTCATCCATGTCTCCTGATGGGGTCATTTTCCCATTTCAGTGGACACACCACACATGGGCCTGAAAAACCTCTGTTATCTCCACTCTGTATTTTCTATTTTTCCTACCAGAGCACACTGTGTAGAAAATTCAGGGGTGCACTTTCCCACATGCAATCCTGACTTCAAGGAACATAAAAAATGGTGCAAGTTGGACCCTCTAACACTGAAGCAGATAAGAGGTCTCTGCAGGAGTTATTTAGGAATAGAAATTAAAAGCCTTTTAAATAATTTAAGCCTTCAAAGGGCATAACTTATTTCTATAAATAATTTAACATATATATTCTGTGATTAATTACAGACAAAAGACCTCACAAATTCCCACAGGCCGTGCCCAGGATCTTGGCTCTCCTACAGGGACTTCAAGCAAACACATTTATTGACAATGTAAATGCAGGTAATGTCAGAAGGCACTCCTGAAAATCCAGGCTGGTCTTTGCTCTCATTACTGGAGGAATTTTGTCCACAAACCAAGACTTGCTGTACTGGGGAGGTGAGCTGAGGTTTTTCATCCCCACACAAAGAGATCAGGAGAGAAACTGGATGAAAGCAGAAGCCAAGCTTTGCTCTCCATGGTGCAAGAATAAGCCTGGAGCCACTGAATGGAACAATAAGGACAATACTGCATTTCACACAGGGCAGTAATTCTCCCTTCTCAGGGGAAAATAAAAGAAAAAGGGAAAAAAGAGGAGAATTTGTAGACTAGCAGCTGGGGGTTGAGTAAGTGGACATGATGGTTCTTGTGCACCTTTAACAAAATCTGTTGAACAGAGATGCAAGAGAAAGATGCATACTTATGTTTTGACTTAAAAACAAGTGAGATTCTTAAAATAATCTTTTTTAAAATAATCTATATGCCACTTGTTTTAGTTTATTGAATTTATTTCCATCTGCTCTTTATCACAAAGCAAGAGTAAAAAACCTCAGCTTTGAAGCTGGAGCTAAGTTGCTGTAGAAAAAAAAAAGTTGGAGGGTTCAGTAATGAACTTGGCAAAAGTTTGGCCCTTTGTGCCAAAGGACCACAGAGCAGAGAGGAAACTCTGTCACTAAGAATCTGTCAAGAAAAGCTTTCTGCTGGAGTAAATCCCACCCTGTGGCTCTGCAAAACCCTGCCTTCACATTGGAACAGCTCCAGTGAGCCAGGGCTGATTTAAACTGCCTCTGCCTCCCTGCTCCTGCCTGTCTTGTGGAGAGGGGACAGCAGCTTGGGAGAGTCTGCATTCTGTGGAGAGAGCAGAAACCCTGACAGGGCCTCCCTGGAACCATCCCTTAGACAAGAAATTGATCACTTAGAATGACTGATACCAGAAATATTTCCCCCCTTTGCAAACCCCCGCTTTATCTCTTTGTGATTTAATTGGTCCATTTTTGATCCTGTAGGTAATTGGCCACTTTTTACCTAAAATCCCTAGTAGCTGATTAGTTCACAATCCCCTATACCATTGGTCAGGTTCCAAGAAAAGCCCCCTTAGTACCTTAGACATTTGGATTGATGCTTGTGGAAGAAATTCAGTTTCTGAGGAACCTGTGCAGCTTTCTTGGTCTCTTCTTCTGCTGGCCAAGAAGGTACTTTGCAAGCTGAGCAGAAACCACAATAAGAGCTGATGACACAGCCTCTGGGCTTGCTTGAATCCAAGTACCTTGTGGCTGAAATCTGCCTGAGACACCAGGAGATGCTGTTCCTCATCTTATCTGGGCCTGCTGGGGCAGCTCGGGGCAGACTCCAAGCCCTAGCAGTCACAGTATTTCCTGCAACAAACTGCTGAAATGCTGTTCTTGCCTTCTTCCATCCCCAAATCAAGCCCACTCCCTTGTCTGGGTTCTACCATTGAACCCCTCATTGCCATTCTCTGTTTTCTTCCTGGAAAAAGCAGCCAGGGGTTTGGGAAGCCAGTCCTTCCCAGAGAGCAGCAGCCAGGGCAGGCACCCCTGCCATGAATCCTGCATGGAACACTAACCCAGTCCTTCCCAAAAAGCAGCAGCCAGGGCATGCACCCCTGCCATGAATCCTGTATCCACTAATCCATCCTCCTGCATCCTCAGTGCTGCCTCATCACCACTTGGCTTGGCCCAAGTTACACATGGGAATTCAAAAGTGCCCAAAAATCTCCTTGTGCCACAGAAGGGTAGAGTTGTGACCATGATGGAATCATGTAGGAGAAGTCCAGACAGTGTGAGAAATTTGTAATTCCTATTCACTTAATCTTAAAATTCAGCACAGTAGATTAGAAAGGCATATCATAATACCTTTCTACCACTAAGAAAAAAATCAAAACCAGACCTGGAAATAATCAGAGAACAACCAATTCACATCAGTGCCTGTCAGCTGGGGCCGCTTACCAGAAATTCCAGCAAAAAAAGTTATTTTGACAAAAAACTTCTTTTCACCTTCAGTTGAAATTGTTTGGTGTCAATGCAAGTGACAACTCTGCTCAGCATCACAGCATTCCCTGTTAGTCACCACTCTCCAGGTTTACTACATCTTCTACTCTATTGGCTCATGGCCATCTCAAATGTTATGTCCTTGAGTAACAATTTCCTGCTTTTCCATTTTTTCCCCTCAATAAAGGGTTCTGTGGCATTAAGTGTGCAGAGATTCTGCTGTGCTATCCCCATTGGTACTATCTGAGGAGAAAAGTCAAAACTAGAGTCACAACTCAACCCACATTATATTTATATATTTTTCTGGCATTTATTATTAAAAGTACTGTTCAGGGAGCAAGGTTTGTTTGTTGTTTTGTTTTGGTTTTTTTTATCCAGAACATCCCCCACATGTGATAAAAGGAAGCTTCATTTGTGCTTTCATAATGTACTTTGTTTCTAATATAAATGTTTGGGGTTTTTTAAAAAAAATTACACTGGCAGATTTCAGTATTATTCTAAGGAAATTTATTCACATTAAGGAAAAAAATGAATGCTAAAATGAGCTCATTATTAACTTATATATATATATATATATATATATGTACCAAAAACTCTTTAAAATACTGATCTTGGAGAATTCTGAGGTTCTGCCAAAGATGCCACTGTGACCTAAGGTTAAAAACTGCATCTGATATACGGGATTTATAAGAATTCAGCCCTTCCAGGGTCCATTCAGGCATTTAAACAAATGTAGAAATATTTTGTGCATCAAGAGTCAAACTTCACACCAGTGTTTCTCCTCAAAGAACTCAGTGGGGCCAGTCCTGAAGTTTCTGAGTGCTCCCTATTTTGAACATCAGAGAAACTGAGTCTCAATAATGAAATTTCTGAAGGACTTCCCACATTGTACAGGGAAGGAATGTGGGCTCTGTTGAACTTTGAAGTATTAATGAAAATTTCCAGGAATGTCAAGCTAAATTTTTTTGCTAAATATGTGGAGTGCTGGAAATCAATAGGTACCTCCCATTTGACTCCAAACCTGCAAACACAAATAACACCTCTGCTAATCTTTAAAATAGCTTCATAGAAGAAAACCTGCTTTTATTCATGATATATTGTAAAGATTTTTTAATTATACCTGTACCTTTCATAATTACAAAGCCTCATTATATGATTCTACAGCTTCCTATTCATTACAAAAATGCAATTAAGAAAATCAAAGAAGAAAAACATCACATGCACCTTCCAAATCTCTGAGAAAGAACTTCTGAGAAGCCTAACTAAGGTTTCCCTTGCATGAGCAGCTCCCAGCACAGAAACACAAGGTTTAGGAGAAGCAGGCTTTAGGTGTGACAGCATCTCTGTGGCTCTGTGCACCATGTACCATTGCAATTAAACATCATTCCAAACTTTTCTTGCACCCCTGCTTGTTGTCATCCTGCTAAATTGTTTCCTTTAGCACATTTATCAGGCACTTTCCTGGCTTAATGAATATTTGGTGGAGATGGGCAAACCAATTTGTCCTGACAATAACAGCTACACCCTGCCAGCAGGTCTGTAGAAATACACCATCATTTCCTCAGTTATCCAAAAGATTTTCATCCACTTCTGGAAAAAAAACTTCTGTCTTCCAATGCTGAGCTTTCAATTTTGGCAACAGCCTGGCTTGTTTCTCCTATAGTGCTATTCCTCTGCTTCTAATGGAATATTGATCTTTCCAAGGAAGTGCAAAGCAATCAATACACTAGAAAGAGGAGAAATAGGTAAGAAAAAACATCTCCTTATTCTCTTCATACCTAATTAGAACAAAGAGAAGTAGGCTGAACCAACAAACCAGAAAAGTTTGGATACTAAGGATTTTCTGTGAAGTCTCCACTCTAAAGCAAAGTTTTGGCACATGTTGGACTCACAAGCTAAAGCTCCTGGATTGGGGGCTGACTGAATAGGGCCAACAGTTTAATCTGTGCTGTGATGTTCCTCCTATGCATTTATGAGCTTGCTTTTCATTTTGGTAATAAAACTACAGAAGTCCATAGAGTGCATCCACCAAGAATTGAAAGGTGTCTCTGTGTGTGCAGAAATAGCCTCCAGTAGAGATAGAGTGCCAGGTAGAGTTAGGAGGGATGAATTTGGCCATACCAGCTTTTATCTCAGTGTTCAAGATGAAAACCTGAGGAAGACAAAAAAGTGGAAGAGCATGATGAGGAAAAGGCTTCCCTGGCTGCTACAGATAAAAGCCAGCAAGATGAAATGAATCCCCCTCCTCTTTCTGTCCATGTTGGCCAGAGCAGCACAGAAATTGCCCCTTTTCTAAACTGGGATGAGTTTTCTGTTTGACCAGACCATTGCCAATTTATAAAAGACCAGGGATGGTTCACTTGGGATTGGATGTACTTGGAATTCACAGTTCCCCTGTTCTAAATTAACAGAAGTTCCACAAGCTCTTATGAGTGTTTGCAAATCCAGTGTGAGCACTGAGACACCTCTCCCCTCTTTGCATTGTTACTGTCCTTAAACTTCATCAGGATAATGATTCTTTGCCCAAAGTGCTGTTCTTGTAAGGGAGACACAAAAAACTGTGTATACTCAATAACTTAAAGAGAGATGAATTCCCACATTAAGTTCAAGCATTACTGGTGGCTCATTTAGAATTCTCCATAAATTAACCTTTCTTGTAAGCAGCCCTTACCTAATGTTTGAGTAATGTCAATTTAGCTGAAGTGGAAGATTTAAACACCAAGGGAAATATACAGCAAATGAATGGATACAAAATGAATCATTAGTTAGGACTATTAGAGTATATTCATAACTTAAATGTTTTTTAAATGTTACCTGTAAGTAGACATCAGAAATTATTCAAGACAACAAAAAATGAAATGTAATGCTTCTGTGAATTTGCCCAAGGAGTAAATAAGTAATTGCCAAATTTAAAGAAAAAGTCCTCTATGAAGAAATAAAAAAAGGAGTATGAAAAGTTCTAAAAAACATTTTTTAGCAACGCATACAAGTGCTATGGCAAATTCTGAATTATCTCCTGGAACACAAAAATTTCCTCTTGATGGAAAAGCATGAAGACTAGCTTTCTTTTTGGAGCATTAACAAGTAGGAATGAGGCACAGAAAATTCAAATGGAAAACAAATTTCACAATAACTGTACTAGGAAACATAATCATGATATTAAGAGGAGATATTTTTCCCCATTATGTGTAGAAAGGAAACTGGTAGTGAGGATCCAATCTTGTAAGGAAATGAAGAGTAAGAGAAGAAAAAGCTCCTCAGTGAGATCATATCACACAGCCAAAGGGAGGAAGAAATGCAAAGCAGCAGCTGAAGAACATTTACCATAAAGGTGCCAATTCTTCTCTTACACCTTGTTTTGCCTTGCTCTGCTCTAACTATGCCACAATCTGTGTGCATTCATTCCCTCAGGGATCAATGAGCCCAAAGTTTCAGGCTAATTACAGAAGCTGAAAGCAGCCCTTTCTGCACAGAACAACATCTTAAAATTTAAAATTCCCAGCAACTAGACTCCTGCTCTCTCCACTTCTCTCTGCACATTGCCCTAGTATTCTAATAGATATCCCAGAGTTTGTCCTGCTAGTAAAAGGGATGAGAGATCATTTTGATGCAGCTGAATGATTTACAACATTAGATAGAGGAAAGAGATTGCCTTATCTCCATCTTTCAAAAGATGCTGAGTGTAGAAGTGACTAAAATTAATTTCTGATTTTTTTTGCTTCTAATCAGTTGACTGCAAATCATCACAGATCCTTCCAGTCTCTAGGGTTTTTTTGATATGGCAAATATGATTTTAAAATTCTTTGATGAGAAGAGGCAGCAATAGCTGTTTCAAATTGCCTTGTAATTCTTATATATATCTATGAATGAGGAATAAGCTGCAGGAACCTCAAAAATACAAAAGAGGAAAATTTCCACTGGGCACTTGCCTTGGGATTCTATCTTGCTATCAGTTTATGTATGCTCAATTGATATCATAGGTTTTTCACAGAAATTAGATCCATTTGACAAAGAGGCAAAGAAAACTATACAAGAACAGTGAATAAATAGAAGGTGAAAAGCGAGAAGAATGAGTATTTCTCACTAATGGAAATGCTGGCAAGGAGTGGAAATAGTGTACAGAGCCCCCATCCAGAAGAGACACATGGTTAATTTTAATTTTAACCTCATTTGGAGCATGTGATTCACTGCCACATTTAGTTCAAAATTAAAATTAAGCATGTGCTTAAGTGCTTTGCTGGACTGAGGCCATATACAAGAGTACATTGGTCATGAATCCGTATGCCATAGGTTGATTTGGAATTGAAAAGTCAAAGCTTTAAAATAAAATCTGAAATGCTTTATTTGGTCTGTTTTTAGTGCAGGGATGCATTGGCAGTATGGGAATCTACAACAGTTACACAGTTCTTTTGACAAACTAATAAAAAAACAAAGAGAAATCCCTAAAAACTTAGCAGGAGATGTTAATCTAGAAAATTCCCAGAACTCAGAGAAAGAAAAGCAGCTTTAAAGCCTGACTGCACTGTCCTGTGTGTGTGCACCAGCCCTGTGCAGGTTTCCCCATCCTACAGCAGAGCTCACAGGCTGCAGGAGCCACAGCTGAGCATCCCTTGCACAGCCCCAGCTCCATCCCTGGCTGATTCACCTCCTGGCCATCCCTCAGCCAGAGCTGAGGAGAGGCTCAGTCCCTGGGCATGCTCAGGAAAATGTCATTTCGAATGTCACCCCTTCAACAGCTCAGCCAGAATGCCTTTCACTGCCCATAAATCCCCCAGGTGAGTGCAGAGGAGAAAGGGAGCCACAATCCTGTCTTTTCCTTACCCTAAGTGATTTGTTACCTGGGAGTGCAGAACAGAGCAGGCACAGCAGGAATTAAGTGAGGAAACCTGCCCTGGGTCCCCAGAAACACTGTTTTGTTGCACTCTGTTCTGTATTTGTGCAAGCTGCCCTTGTGGTCTAGAGCAGATTTTTTTTTACCACAATAAAGGGAAAAGAGGCAAGACATGCCTACTCAAAAATAAGCAGGAATCTCATCAAATGTCCTTGCCTGACCTGCTGTTTCAGTTTCTCTTGTCAAGGTGTCCTGTTTGAAATGTTCCTTAGGCCAGAGACAGTGGTCCCTCCATGCCTGGCATTCAGGGAACACATCTGCAAGGAGTGGAGGATTTTTGTGGGAGCCAAGGGTTGGGCAGGCCAGTAAGAGCTGCCAGCTCTGCCAAGCTTTGCTTTCATTCTCTACTAGAATCTGTACTAGTTCCAGAAGTTTTGGACACATTTAATTTTCATTGATTGAAAATTCACTTCTAACACCCACCTTTTTTTTTTTTTTCAGAACATACTCTATCTTCATTAAAAGGTCTCATAAAATTTTTGTCAGCCCCAAAATTAGAAGTTTAAGCTTGAGAGAAAGTAAGACTTTCTTATTCCAGAAGACATCAGCATTTCAGATAAAAAGACATCACAGTGTTCCCTGCTGCTCTCAAGGATTCCACCACTCCAGACAGAATTCCCTGGTTAAAGCTTCATCATCCTTGGAATTTTTTTTTTGCAATTTATTTTCCAAATATCCCTTACACAGCCCTGCTTCCTCTCATTACCTCTTTCTACACAACTATGGTTTTGTTCACCTGCTTCCCTCTTTCTGCCTGTGCTCTGGTTTCCTCCCAAATTTTCCCTAAGCCAGGACAGAAACCCTGTAAATCTTTAACCATGTGCTTTACTCTTATTAAGTATGGAAATTAATCCTCATATGGTCCAGGCATTATTTTAAATATACTATGAAACAATATATTTATGTACAAATGATGAAACAGAAGTCATGAGGGACCTGTCTTTTAGCCTGCCTTTTTAAAATTACATTTTATTTTGGGGTCTGCCTGGACCTGGTCACCAGAGGAGATAAATCTCCACAGCCTGCAGCAGTTAATGCCACACCCAGGGTTTAGATTTGCCTGATAATTTGGTTTCCAGCATCCACTGTGCTCACAATCAGATCATAGAACCAGAGACTCACAGAATGGTTTTGCTCATGTGATCCCACCCCTGCCAAGGACAGGGACACCTTCCACCATCCCAGGCTGCTCCAAGTCCCATCCAGCCTGGCCCTGGACACTGCCAGGGATGGGGCAGCCTCAGCTGCTCTGGGAACCTCTGCCAGAACCTCACCATCCTCTCATTAAAATAATTTTGTCTTAATATCTGATGTAAAGCTCCTCTCTTTCAGTTGGAATGACACACAGCCTTAGTTCCTGTATCTTAGAAAACAATGTGATTGAGTAGTTTCATGAAGGTTTTACAAGGAGAGGATTGAGAAAAGAAATGCTGAACTTGGCATAAAAGATCATCAATATTACACCCATTTAACCTATAATTTCCCCTAACAAGGCTGACCTCCCAAGTCTGTAGAGTTTTATCTGATTCATATACACATATGCTTGTTTTGTAATCTTCAAACATGAATAAATATTCAACATATATTTGGAAAACATAATTATATAGCTAATGTAAGTCCCATTTATGGTTAGGCCACTGGCATAGAAGCAACAGAGAGAAGCAAATGACATTCAAAATAATGCTGTGGGCAAAGCAAACTTGAAAAATTGAAAAGGGATAAAGAAAGAGGCAATTATCTAAATGGAACATAACAGCCATTAGTCAAACATTCACAGCTTGATGTAAGCCCCACTGAAGTTAACAAACAGGTTCCCCCTTGACTTCAGCGAGCTTTGAATTAAGATTTTAAACATTAGGGAGAAGAGTGTTTGATGAGATGTATGTGGGTTTACATTTTTAGCATTTCACTCTCAAACTGCAATAGAAAGGCCATGAAGCAGCAGCTCCTCTTCATTAAGCAGACAATAAAGTAGTTGGCTTCAGAAAGGCAACTGATATTTAGCAGTTATTTCAGATATATCTGGCTGTATGTGAGTGCCAGCTCAGTGGCACTGGGCCCCAAGCCCTTGCAAAACTGTCACAGAAGGAAGATTTCATACAAAACCCAAGGTGTGGTCATTGAAGTGATAGCTGAGAAGCTTTTCTAGACACATTCCAGAAGGGTATGCTCTGTTTTGGAATGCAGAGAAACGAGCTGATTTGCTGAAATTACAACTCCTTTCATACTGGAATGATTAAAGAGAAGTTTGTAATTTTTCACTCTCCCTTGGGTGCAATGGTGACCCACAAAGGCTCTGCCCAGCCTGCAGATTACACTGGCAGGGCACAGCTCCAGGGCTGGCTGCAGGGCTGGCTGCATTTGGTAAGTCTTGAGAAGAAATAGAGAATATTCAGGACAGGCCCCTGGAGACTGAATCACCTGGAGCATCCACCAGGTACTCCCAGACTAAGAGCCAGATGGCTGCACTGCATTTTACAGTGAAAATCCACATGTTTTATTTTAGCAACATTTATAGCAGGGACAATTGATCTATAGGGGGAGAAAAACCTCTTTAAAAGAGTTCTAATTACATGCAGCCCTGTCATGTTGCTAAATGAGGCCCACTGCTGTTTTATGAATAATTTGCAGAATTCATTGTCAGTAAATTATATTAGGGATTGGGAATAGGCTCTGAACTGCACTGCAGCAGGTTTTCCTTCCCTACTGCCTCCTTGTAATACATTCAGAGTATTTGCTATAACTACAGAACACAATTGCAATTATGCTCAAAGACAAGAGACTATAACATACAAACAACAGCATTTAATTTCCCACCAGATTGTGATTTATACTTAAACAATAAAAGTAGCTGAGTAACCAAGAGTGGAGACTCTTTCCAATCAATGAACCCAACAAAATGACTTACCTACAGAAGGTGGTGAATGGGAATGTCAAAGTTTCTTTTAAACACTTCTAGGCTGATGCCAGGAAGCTCCCAAGGGTTTCTTTTTCTTTTGTATCCAGTATCTGTAGCATATCCTGGGAGAAAAGCCACACCAAACCCAACACAACCACAAGAGAATTGAAGAGAATTTCTGTAATACACATGTAAGAACACCCAAGGACAGAAGATAAGAGCAATAAACAGAGTTAAGAGGAAGGTAGTCTTTGATAGGAAACTAACACAGTCCAGAGAGCTCTGGAAAACAAAATCTTTGATGTGTTCCTTCCAACACAGCCTATTCTATGAATTTTTTCATGGAAAGAAAAAGTTCTCAGATACTGAGTTCACTGGAGTTCTGCCCTTTGCATAAATCAGAGGATTACATAGCTTTTTTCTCGAGCCATTTCTGCAGGAGGCATTCTAAGCTTCCAGGCCCTACAGTAGGATAAGTTCAAAGGCTGGATGAAATAATCACTAAAACTGAAGAAAGCTCTTGCATTTACAGAAGAGTTAGGGAAAAGCTGGAATCTGATCATAGCATTACCTAGTCTGGGCTGCTGCTAACCTACCACAGCTTGAGGCAAGCTCCCTGTTCTGCCCAAAGCACTGAGTTGAGCCAGCACCTCTGGGGGGTCACTGTGTCCCCACAGATCAAAGAAACATTGCACCCCATTCTTTACCTTTTTTTTTTTTTTTTGGTCTGTCTTTTTTCTTTTTTTTTTTTTTTTTTTTTTTCCTTTTGAAATCTGTTCAGGGATAAGAAGCAGATTTCATGACATGACAATGCCTGCTTGACTTCAGAACCAGTTTTGAATTTTTAGTGGTGTTCCTATTCAGCAGCTCATCCCATTTCTGCTGAAGAGCTCATTACAATGCCTGTTCTGGGTAAATTATCTGGCAATACTGTGATCACCTGTTGCTGCCTCCCTTGATTGTCAGAACCCTGCTGCTCTAGTCCATCAGCACAGCTCCACTGCACTCTGTTATTCTCAGAGAGCTGTTTTTCTTCTGTGCAGACTATTCAGATTAAACCAGGCAATTCTTTATGCATACAATTCTCTGTGAGGATGCATAACAGAAATCATGGCTTTTATATGATTAATAGAGCTGTCAGGACCTGTTTGAGATTTAACTTCCTTATTGTGAAAGTTTAACTTACTAGTTTCAGCATAAAAACCTACATAAATCACAATGTTATGGCAGCTGAAAGCAGGGTTGAAGTCATGTGGATTCATAGCAGCTGAGGCAAAGTATAGCCACAAAGAGTCTTTATTATACTGAAGCACCATGAAAATCACAGTATTTTATATCACATATATAACCAGTGTTTCAATTTTTCAATGTCATCCAAGCAATTTGAATCATTAATCCAGTTTATAAAAACGTGGAACCAATGAGCCTAAATTCTCTGAGCACCCCTGAAGTCTCTGCCTCCATGTTTATAGATCTGCTTGTAAACTGAGCTAGTAATCTGGAATTTTATCAGAGCTCACTATGACTATTTAACATTTAAGTGACAAGCATTATCTCAAGTATAAATTGATATGATACTTTGCAAAATATTCTAAATACCTAAAGGGGCTCATGGTCATGGTTCCAAGCACATAAAATCCACATAAATTCCAATTAAAAATGGCAATGAAAATCAAGGCCATTTCACAGAAACACTCAGGGCAGAGAGTTCAAGCAAGACTTACAGAGACATCACTGGACAGGAGGCAATGTCTGAGTGAGATTTGGGAAGGAATTCACAGTGTAGCCAGAAATCTGAGTGTATGTGAGCACTACTCAAAAAACAGCAGACAGCCTGGTAACTGATGAAGGGAAGCTCAAAGTTAACCTACTTGTTATGTTTGCTTTCAGTTTTGAGATTAGTTTGAAGTTTTCCTGTGAATGCTCCTCCAGGTGTTGTAAACAGCAGTGGTGGTGGCAGACAGGAATTGAGCCCCTCTCTGACCTGCCACAGCTCCCAAACTGCTCCTCCCTGCTCCTCAAGGCTCTGCTCTTTGGTGTTATCTGGAGACAAAGTCAGACAAAGCTCCACATCTGGACAGCACCAGTTCTGCCACGGAAGGCAGAGCTGAGCTGATGGCTCCTGGTGCTCACCCCAGTGTCCAGCATCCTCTCCAGCCAGGAGAGCTCCTGGGAGAGCTCACAAAGTGCTTCCAAGCCCCTTCCTGCCAGAGCTCACAGCAGCTCCAGCACCTGCCCTCTCCACTGGTGTGCACCTGCCTTCCCACGAGCAGAGGCTGCTAATCCCTGTGTTCCTCTCCTGATCCAGCACTTACATTCACTTACACTGCACCCTGAAGCACAGGCACAGGCTCTGTGAGAAAGACTGCTGTGTGTATGTAACAAACTACCTGAGAGTGGATTGCCTGTGCTGCCTGCTTCCTCTCCCTAATTGCTGCAGCATCCGAGTTGTGCCGAATACCAATAAGAATTCACCTGATTTAAACCCCAGCCAGTAATTTCTGGATCATTAAAAAACCTATTCAATCTTTTTTCTATGTCTTAAGCAGGTTGTTTTGCCCAGAGGTATCCTGTGAGTCATCATGCTATACGACTCTACCTACATTTTCAAACACATTCAAATATACAAAAGCATGGTAAATCAGTGGTTCTGCCAAGAGTAATTTTTCTTTAAATTTTCTAATCAGTTCTTCTGGTTTTCTTAATTTTTTCAATTTACTTTTCTATGCAACATTTAGGGCAATCTTCCTGGTATATTTTGGGGGCAGTTCTCCTCTACTGGGTTAGAACTAGAAGTTGTCCTCTCTTTCACATAAAGCAGGTAAATATATAAATTAAACATTTAGCTTTAGCATGGAGTTGTTAGAAATATCTGCATAAGCAAGATTCAGATAATTGAAAATGCATAATAACATTCAGCTTAATGAAATATTGATGTTATAACTACAGAAAAACAGTACAGAGTACCCATATGACAACACTGAATAATCTCAAATTATAGCATTAAAAAACATCCACTTGATTAGAGGCCAGGTTTCCAATTTCCTTGGAAACAAATTCTGTGCTCAAGAGGCTTCTTCTGCTGCTGGTTAATGAAACTGCTGCATGAACAACTGCCCACAGAACAACAGCATGGCTCTAAGATTTATATATTTTTGCCAGGTACATGAAAAGACAGTGATGCCCAGCACAACCTGTTCATAGAGACTCCTCTGTTCTCTGGGAGGTGGCAGCCCCCAAACTGAGCTGTGCCAGCACACTCAGACCAGCAGAGTTTGTGCCATGACTCTGATCTGTACTCCAGCACAACCACAGGCTCAGACTCAGCCAAGGCTCCCTCTAAACTACACACTTTGTCTTTGCAGAGCAAGAGGCAATTTTGTCTGGAAGTTCATCACCTGAACACAGGATGAGAGGAGAAACAGAGGCAGAGCAGAGAGATGGAGCTGCTGTCAGGAGCATCAGTCTGATGTGGACATTGCTGAAGGCTCAAGGAAAAATCCAACTCGGGTTATTCCCAGGCTGGGGAGTTTTCTCAGAGATAAACAAGAGAAGGAAGAATGAATATCACAGGTAATCACCTGTTGTTGATCACAGAGCTGTGTGTGTCTCGTGATGTTTTGCAGGAAGCATGTTTTCAAAGAGGTGTTGCCTTCTTGCACCAAGGAGCCTTTTCTGTTCTGTTTGGCATGATCTATCCTATATAAGTGCAGTGGCTTTCCAATAAACCACTTCTTGCTGCTTTGAAGAAGCTGTGTGTACTGCTGCATTATTTGCTGTTCCTAATCAGACAGTGACACTGAGTTCAGGTCACTTGTGCCTTGTCCCCATGGCTTTGCAGCATCCTGCATCCTGCCATTAACTGGGCAGGCAGGGCAGGCACAGTGCCCACTGTCTGCAGGAACTCCCCTTAAAATGGAAATTCCACCTTTCTCCAGCTCCTTTGAATAACAAAGGACTTATAAATGTCTTCTTTCTTATCTTTTTCCCTCCATAAATCAAGAACTTCTCCAAATTCAGAGTTGTTACTGTTACAAAGCTAATCACAAAGAATTGTGAAACCACATAGCTACCACCCAAAGCAGAAATTATATGCAACCTTTGTCTAGTCATTAATTTACTCCAGCCTTCTGGTCAAACCTCCTGCTAGGATAACAACCGACAGTTTGGAGGAAGAACAGACTCCCACACAACCACAATGTAGGTAAGATCTTATCAGAGCATTCACAGAGCCCAGAAAAAAAGCACAGGAAAAATTGAAACAAAGTACTCAAGATGGCTTGTTCCTGCATATTGGCCTTATTAACATGCAGGCACACATTGTCTCAGGCAGGTAGTTTGTACAGAAGTTCATTATCTTACACAGTGCTCATAACTCCTTCCACTTTAATCTTGGACTCTAAAAGCAGCTCCTCAGTGTTGATTCTAAAGCAGACATAAAAGTGTGTAGTGGGTATTTTTAAAATGTTTTTAAAACAGCCACTAGCTTTCAAAGAGCTGTGTTATCTCCAGAATAAAATTCAAGTCTTTTTTTTGCATAAAAACAACTCTGTGGAAATCAGTGGAATTACATCCTCTGAAGACATGGGTGATGTTGTTGTCCTCAAACCTCAGCTTTGAAATGCAATTGCATCAGGAAAAGAGGACAGCAAAAAAACTGGTAAGAGCTCAATACCAATTGAGAAACCCTGGGGTAACCCAGGGTCTGCTTTTTAAGCAGCCCTACACTGTGATAGCCAGTCTCATTAAACAGCCTCGTGTAGGCAGCTGGAGCCCACGGTTCTGACCCTTGTGGCAATCTCCCCCATCCAAGCAGTGGCCATCTGTTGTACCACATTTGAGCAGATCTATTGCTATAGCACATACATCTTAGAACTCAGGGAAATAAATCTTGACACCAGAACGGAGCACTGTTCTAATGCTGTTTGCAATAGTGAAAGGAGAAAAATTATGTAAGAAAGATCAGTTTGGCTGAATTGGTTTTTCTCTTCTAAAAAAGCACTGGAGTCTGTACATGAGCTAGGTCTTTTTCAGAAAGGACTTTCTAACCCAAGTCAGACTAGATCATTTATGGGGGGAAATGTGGTTCTGAGCAAAACAAAATGCATAAATAGATTGGCTAGATTTGAGAGAGTAAGGCAATAAATCAAAACCCCATAAATAGCACTCAGAGTCACGTACCATTCAAAGTCACCTGAAGCAGTGCAGAAAGAAAAAACCTTTGGAAAGCATAAAACTCAGAAACCAGACAATTTCAAGAGGGCAAACAGTGCATAATTTATAAGACAGGTGAAACTGCAGTGGTAGCAACAAAAAAGTGAAAAATAGAAAATTAAAGTGTTTCACTTCAAAATTTTCCCATAAAGTACAGTAATTCTGCTGTCATCAGAGGGTTGGAGGACACAAGCAGGACAAGTGCACAGCCCTGTGTTCTCCTGACAGCAGCTTCTGGAGGAGCCCACTGATACAAGCACAACAGTAATGTCCAGCCTAGAAAGTGTCTCACTACCAAAGGTACTTCAGCCACCATTAATCTTGACATTAGCAATGTCATGTGGCTCTAATCTTGTCTATCTCAAGATGTTGTACACAATTTTGCAAAAACACGGACAAAAATGTTGCTGGTTTTGAAAACAGCTGAATGCATCTTACATTTTAGCTCCAGCTTGTTCCCATTTCCTCCCAGCAATACACGTGACAAGTGGAAGGCACAACATAACCCAAGCATTTCCCCTTGCCTTCATTCTTTTCCCTGCACACACATTCCCCTCTCCACCCAGCCCACACAAATATTGCCTTCCAGTCTAGGGTGCAATTATTTGAAACTTCTTGCTCTGGTTGATCTGTAGCTCTTGGCATTTCTTTGTCTGAATGTTTGGTATGGCTTTAAAACAGCAGTGGGACAGGGATGAGAGGCAATCAGCTCAGTCTGACTCCCACAGCCAGGGGGACAACAGGAGCAATGGAATCAGAAAATTCATGGCTGGGAATAAAGACAGGAACATCACTCGCCAAATACAGTCATGGGTGAAACAAACTCTACTTGGGAAAAATTATTGTTCATTCCCAAATGAATAGGCAAAGGCAGAGCTCCCAGACCACCACTGCCACAGCCTATTTCCAGGACAGGGACACAAAAACCAAAATCATTTTTCCATGCAAATAAGCTATGGCACAAATCTGTAAAAATCATTGTCTTAACACATAATGGATTTCATGGCTTTTATTGTATACACCATACAAAAGAGGCAGAACATTTTTGGAAGTCCAGAGGAGAAGTTCTCACCCTCTCCACCTCCATTTAATAACATTTGGTGCTAGCATGTCACTGAAAATGCCAACTGAGTTGTGCACAGCAACTGCACAGTTAACTGTTAGTTTGCTTTAAAGGACACCTCTTGACCTTATCATCCCAGGGGGCAAAAAAAGCTTTTATACTCATGGGGAAAATGGTACTGGCTGCCTACATAGCAATCACTGCTAGTGGGGAAAATAGTAGGAAGCTAAAGGCTCTATTATCAACAGTGATATAGAGGGGAGAAAAGTACAGCCATGGCCATGCTTGAACTGCTGTTAGTGTCACTTTCTGGGAGAAGATGAAGCCTGAGATTCAGCCATGACTTTGTATGACTGCCTCAACTTTTATTAGCTTTTATAACACAATGCAGTTCAGACAGGTTACCATAAAAAGTCCCAAACTAAGCTTTGCTCTATGTGCAAAAAAGAAAATTAAGTCTGCTCTGCCAATGCTGGCTTTGTGCTCCAAGTTTCCCTCTCAGAGTAAGAATTTCCTCCTTGCCCTTCTCCCATGTGTTTCTTGGCTCCTTGCAGTATTTTAGGCAGAGAGCAAGATTACAGCCTACAGGACTCCAGGAAGAGCTCAGTGTCACTGATAATTCCCATCACAATTACTGCCAGCATGAGAGAGAATAACAAACACCACTCAGCTTTTATGTCCTGTCTCCAGTGACTGTGAGCTTTAGGGGTCTGAATGTGTCATGTACCCTCCACTTGAACACCTTAATCTGACCTCTCAGCATTTTCTATATCAAGCACCTTTCCCTTCTTTCCCCCTCCTATTGCAGACTGTGATGACTGTATTTTAGGAGACACTATTGAAAGGCCAGCTAGTTTTAGTAGCTTTGATTATAAACAGAGCAATTTCTTCTCCTGGGCAGTGTGGCTCCTCCTGTGAACCTGGCTGAGTCACTCACACAGTTTCCAGCAGTGATGTATTTGTGTTCTTTCCTCCAGAAGAGGGGACACTGAGGAATTAAAAGGAGAAGAAGTAATATCTCCAGCTAGTGCCTCTCTCTGGATTGTCACCCACTCTGCCCCTCATGCTGAGCCAGCCCCTGCACAGGAGCCAGTGCTGCCAGCCCAGACAGGAGCCAGGGCTGAGAGGATGTCATTGCAGAGGAGCTGGCTGGGAGCTGAATGTGGGAACAGCCTGCCAGGCTGGCCCTGCTGCCATCAACCTCCATCTGAGGACAAGTGGCAGCAGTCTATATAGCAGTCAAGGAAAATTAAGAGGCAAGAACTGCCTGTGAACCTCATTTCCTGATGTGTCACCATCAGGCAGATTGGATTTCTGGGAAGGGTTGTTTGAAACCCGACCAAGGAGGAAGCTGTTGTCACTGCTTTGGTGTTTTGGCTTGCCTTTGAATTAGAAGTCTAGGAAGTAGGAGCAGAATACTCAAGAAAAGAGCTACTAAATGAGACAGTTGTCAAACTAAGTTAATTCCCAACCTACCCATTTTGACAGCATCCCTTAATCACAAACAGAACAAGGAGATGATCAGTGCCACTGAATTAACTTCTAATTTCTCCTGAAATATTTAACATAGCATTGCATAATTCTGGCTGATAAACTATGGCTATGAGCAAGCCTTTTGGAACACTGTGTTTCTATGTTGAGAAGCCCTAGACAAAGTATTTTTCCATACAATATTTGTGGTGTGCTGCAGGGCTGTGAGGCAGCACTGCTGAGATAGGAAACACACAGGACAGAAACCAGCACCTTTGTTAAATGCATAAAGCTTAGAAATTCTGAAGGATGCCACATTATTTCTGTGAGGTCTCTCTGCCTGTGGAACTCACCCATGTGAGGGAGGGAGCACAAGGTATTATCAGGGATCAATATCCTCTGCCTAACACACTTTATTAGCACTTTATTACCAGGGGTCTTGCTGGGAGATGGAAGAAACAACTTTATGTCACGTAGGAGGTGAATGGAACAGAGTTGTAAGGTTTGGTGTAATCTCTGTGTTGTCTGCTCTTGTTTCCAAGAACTTGAAATATAATTGAATTGATGAGATCTTAACATGTTCACTTTGTGTATCTTAATTGCATCCTCACTGAGGAAAAGTACCAAGAAGCAGCAGAAGAGTATGTGAACTGCTCAGGTTTGACAGAGTTTAAGGATTAGTTTGGGGCTGTCTGACAGCTAGATACTTGGGACAGATACTGTAAAAACAATACAGGGAGCACACCCACAGAGGTGCAGTCTCCCACACTCATTCCAGAATAGCATCTTCTCCCAGATGAGACTCTCCCATCTCTTTTGGTGCAGACTCTTTGCACAGGACACAGGAGAGACAAACACAGACCACAGCAATTGAGGTGCTTTGAGGACTGGGCTGATAACCAGGTACAGGACTGGGATTGAATAAAGGAAAGCTTTGACAACAAAGAACAATCTGAACAGACAAGACAAAAGGGTAGGAAAAGAGAAATGCATAAAATCTTTAACAGCAGAGAAAGGAAGACTGCTGCATAGCCTCAAGGTTTAAACATTGCCTGAAAATCCAGTCTCTTTGCTTCAATCCATTAACAGTGTGTTTCAAAGGACTTGGAATAGCTTCTGACCATCAAAAGCTTTGCCAACCAGAAGTGAAAAGCCCATTCAACACATTCTTGCACCATGAAAGAAAATGTGGAGGGAAGGAAAATCCCCTGCCAACAGCTGTGTGTTGTCTATGACCATACATTCTCCAGTACTTACATGACAGAATGCCTACCCTGATAATTGACCTTAATTCCTTTATACAAAGCTTTTGAACATTCAATAGAATTGTCTATTAATATAAAGACCCTATGTAACCCTACAAACATTGTGTTTTCTTGATGGCTTTTATGTATTGTAAGAAAACTGTTAATGACCCTGTGGGGAAGAATAGCAAAAGGGATGGTGTCTAAGAGAAATACCTGGAGAGCAAGTAATGCCACTTTTACAGTGCAATTTGAGATGCCTATAGAGAGTGATTTGGTTCTTTCAGTGTTTTGGGTTACTGTCCCTCAGAATGGCACAAT
Source organism: Erithacus rubecula (assembly GCF_903797595.1). Taxonomy (NCBI): domain Eukaryota; kingdom Metazoa; phylum Chordata; class Aves; order Passeriformes; family Muscicapidae; genus Erithacus; species Erithacus rubecula. The sequence continues at coordinate 10,378,905 of NC_136669.1, forward strand.
TCTGCACTAGCAGGCTCAGGAAAATCTATATCCTAGTGTCCAAACCAAGTTTGTATATCAAAGACATCCCAGACTAATTTCATATCCATAAAAGCAAAAATACAAACCTGCAATTATCCCTATGTCTGTCGCAATGAAAGTAAAAATTCCTAGGCACAGTATCTGTGTTTAGGGGCTGCTGCTGATTTCTGCAGCACAAGGGAGAAACAAAGCAAGCCTCCCCACCTCCAGGAGATGTCTGTGTCACTGCTGAAGCTGCAGCCAGGAGCTGAGATGAATGAACAGTCCCCTGTTGACTGAGATCAGCAGCAGAGTCATTCAGAGAGAGCACAGACTGGATGGATCCTGAAGGGCAGTGCCCAGAGCCTGCCTGCCCTGTCAGAGAAGGAGGGGACATTGTCACACATGGGGGACAGTGGTGGCTTCACTGCTTCCAGCTCCTGAGTACTCTCTGCCTCTCAGTCCAAAGAAAACTTTGACAGTTCTGCCATATCCCAAACTGGTCCCAAAGCCACATTTCATCTGAACACTTCAAATTAAACAGATTGTATTAATATTACCTACACAATTTACATATATATATATAATTTATATATATGATATAATCTTGTTTTCCTTGCTCTAAGTGTGCACTTGGCATGCTGTGCAGCTGCCTGCATGTCCTAAATGCAGTGCAATCAATTCAGGAGAAGGGGACTGGAAGAGAGGGACTGATGTGCTCCTTCAATTTTTAGGGGCTCCAAGGCACATTAAAAGCAAAACAAAGAGGAGTGATTTTCTGTTATTGACCTTTTTGTCACAGGGACTCCAAGTATTCTTAGGAAGGAATCTACTGCTATGACTCACAGAAAAAGGGAATCTAAATCAGGAGGGCAAAACCTGAAAATCCAGAGCCAAGACAAAGTGTACTTCTGAAGGACAATATCTGCTCCTTAATTTTTGCAGCCTGCACCTCTCAGAAGCCTGGCTTGGTTTTCTTTGCTTTCTTTTCTCTTTCCACCACCACTTCCAAAATTGTCTGTAAGCTCAGCTCCAGCTCGAAGTGCATAGAAAGGGAATGCAAATCAAAGAGCAGTTTCTACAGACAGCTTGTGGAACAGGAATGTCTGAGCACCCTGCAGGTTGGTTTGTTTGTTGGTTTGCTGTAAGTGGGTTTCATTTCCATCAGACCCCATGCCAGCTGTGGATGCTCACACACCTGAAGGGCACAAACACCATCACTCTCTAATCAGGCCCCTTTGTGATAAACTATAAACATTTCACCCAGCAATTCTTACCTCAAGCTCTAAATCCTATTTCAGCAAAAGTTTATTCCTTATAAAAAGGATGCTGCATCAATACTGACACCACGGAACTCTGCCTGAAGTACTTCTTATTCCCTTTATAAGTTCTACATTTCACATCATGGAGGCAACCATGACAACAAACCCACTGAAAAAGCAAATTATTTTCTGTCACTAAAGAGCTATCATTTCATCTCACTCTAAGATTTGATGTAGAACTAATCGCAAGGCACTGTGGAAAACTTACATCAAAGCTGTCCTTCAAAATTCTCTTTTTTCCTACCCTAAGAAAAATTAATCTTTAAATTCATAATAAGTGCTTTTTCAAAGGACATAAAATGAATACACAACTCCAATGATTACTTTGTCTACTTGATATTTTTACAGTTCTTATTAGATTTAATCAATTAAAAAAATAGCACTGTAGTTTTTATAGATTCCTATAGGGGTTACAATAAAAATAAATTTGATAATAGACTTACTTAATTCCTTTCCATACTCAATGTCATTGATGGGATTATGGCTCTGGCTTTTAAGGGAGTTTCATAACTGTCATTTTAGGCTCTTTCTTTACATCACAAACTGGCTTGTGGAAATGGCACTTTCAAGGTGATACTTCAGGGTTTCCCAGTTTCTTAAATCATCCTTCTTCAGCTACAAGCTAATGGTTTATTTCAGGAATATGACAAGTCAGATAATCACAGATTTACCAGAGAAAGCAAGAACATTTTTGGAAGAAAAACAGAGCCTTAGGTAATGGAAAGAGATCAGGAGAGAAAATATCAAGTCATTACAAGAAAAAAAACAGGGATATGATCACAGCCTTCCAAGAGAAGAACAAGGTTGCCTGGGAAGAGAATATCACTCTCTGGGGAAAAAATACCCCAACCAATTCCCCTTGGAGAAATGTCAAGACCCTGCTAATGGATGAAGTGGAGGTCTGGGAGAAAATCTAGACCAGTGGAAAATCTGGACTTTTGGAGGAAGGGACTGGACTTGGGAAAGAAGCACAGGAATTCCTTGGACAGTAAAATCATTCACAAAAGAAAATAGCTGAAACCAAAGGTGAGGCACTCACATGCTTACAGCAAATTCCACCTTGTACATCTTTGGCTGTCCTTGAAATCCTCAGTCCTTTTCTGTTTCCTGATGTGACTGCACCACCTGCCTGGTCTTAACTCACCAACAGGTGGATAATGTTGCTAAATGTTTATCTCCATCAGGTATATCAAACATGGAATTTCTATTTCCTTTAATGAAATGCTACCAAAATTTTGTTAATGTTAGTAATTCTCTTTCATTAAGAATCAGTGAAAGTGGTGAATATAGTTTGTTTTCTTTTACATTGAAAAAGAAAGTTAACTAATTAGGTTTATGAATCCACATTTTTACAGTTCCTATGTCTGACAAAATATTTTAGAATAAATGAAAAGTGGAGAGAAGAAAATTCAGTGGTAAAAGAATGTAAGTCAGTCTGGTGAACACCAAAATGACAGATAGAAACCATTTTTATGGTGTAGCTGAGCTGACTGCAGAGGGTGCTTGGACCTCTGCAGGATCTGGATGCCCACAGACTCATAAAACTGCATTATATATTCCCCTGAAATCATATCTATTCTTTCAAGAAAGGAATGCAGCTGATTTTCCCTCCCTCATACTCCACATAAACTCTGAAAATAGAGCATTAATACTGAACTTTGCAGAAAAATCATCCCAGGTACACAACAGAGCATTTTCTCTCCTGTATTCACTGTGTTTCTCTTTGAGATAATTCCACAAACTTGCTCTTGATGAGGAATAAAACCACTGATATTTAGTGCTTCACTGGTATTAGCCTGAGGTGATGCAGGGGTCAAGCCTGCTGACATAACCCAAAATATGCTCTGAAACCTCTGTGCTGAGCAGCTGCCAAAGCAGCAACATTGGGATCAGCAGGTCTGGGATGGGCACAAAAATATTCCACATTAATATGCTGTAGAATATTTTAAAACCAACATAAGAATCATTAAATACTTTAGGCTAAGACCTCTGGAGGGCATCTGGCCCAGCCCCATGCTTAAAGCAGGGTTGATTTCAAAATGAGATTTACTCTGGAATTAGAGACACCATGGGAAGGATTTCAAAGTGGTGAAAAGATTCTCCAGATTATCACACACAGTTCATGAGTTTTTGATTATGATGAAACTCACACCATGTATGTGCTCTGCAAAATATAAGCACAATGGTTTATTTCCTTCAGTCTTTCTCCCTCTGCTTCAGGAAAATAAAAGTGACTTACATTAACTTCAAGACCTTAATGGATTTATTCAATCTTCTGGGAGAGAGAGAAAGAAATTAATTCCTGGATGTTCACATAGGAAAAATGATGTTTTATCAACTGTTGGTGAGTTGTGAAGGAGAAACAAAATAGAATTAATGGAAGAAAAAGATGTCCCCAGATATACAGGAGACTATGGACAATGCTGTGAAGACTTATGTTCACTGGGAGAGACATTAAGACAAAAAGATAAAAAGATATTAAAATTATATATGCAGAATGGGTCAATAGTGCTTAATCATAGAAAATGTTAAGACTTAAGCCATTTTTAAGACAGTGAGAAAATAAAATGCAGGCAATTAATGGATGGAAATGGAAGAAAAAAGGTCAGTCTGCCTCACTTCAAAGCCAGAAACAAAAAGCATTTTTAAAAAATCCTCATTTTAGCACTGTGGACAATTCAAACATCGAAGGAAAACAGAAAGAAAACAAAAAAATTAGCTGATAACAACAGAGATGAGAAGTTTTATAATCAGACATGACATAATCATATGAGCTTTTACTCCTGCACAGCTCAGCTCAAGGAATATCATTTGGAAAACTTCTTCAGCAAACCAGTAGCTGGTGTTGAATCAAAGTCTCTCTTCAGAAAAGAATTCAGCCTTGGACTTTCAGTTATGAAGAACCACACATTTTGGCTAGCACTGAATTATTTTGAGACTATACCTCTGGTTTTCTGAAGGGGAAATACTGATAAATATCCATGACACATACTTAAACAAATTCCTGAAGTCATTCTAAAACACAGCATCTCATAACCCAAGTTTCAGCAGAGACTGGGCCATGTAGGAAATTGAATTGCTGTTCCCTCAACAATGTGAATTTTCAAAAATAGTCCAAAAGTGACTTAGGGAGAAAATCATTATTGGAGAATCTGCCTGTTTCACATATTTCTTGATCATGAGGACATCATTAACATGATTGAAGAAAATCTTTTCCTCCCTCAAATATATTTAGCAGCAAATTTCTCATACTAGTCGCAACACCTACACAGACTGCACTGCTTAGTGAGGACGTGGCTCTGAGCTCCAGCTTTGGGCTGTAGCTTCAGCAGAGTATCAAACAAAACCGTGCAAATTATTCTGCTTTCAGATCCTAAATTATTTACTACATGGACAAGAAGAATGAAGCCCAAGGGAATGGAATAGTGGTGGGTGTTTCATTAATGCTGATCAAAGGAAAAAGAGCAGATGCAATGTCTGACGGGAGGAGATGGTTTGATGGAGAGAGCTCTGAGGGAGACAGACCAAGGAGACAGAAACTAGGCCAGATGTGAACAGGGCTGCAGGAACTGCCCTCTAGAACCATAACACACACACACAAAAAGGACATTTAGTAAATGATACACAGGATGTGACTTCTGATTTGACAGGCATTCAGGAAACAAAACTATTTCAATTTTCAGACATTGTGAGTCAAGCTGAGGACTGTGAACTCATCTGTGTAGGAGAGGAAGCTGAGAGAGGAGCTGGGGGATGAGTGGGATCACTTCTTTGCTTCAGGAACTGCCTTCTGGATATTCCAGGCTGACACATTTTGTTTTGACATGTTCTGTCATTTTTTGTCACTTGTATCGTGTTACATTGTCTCCTGGACTGTAATTAAGTTTGACAGAGGAAAACAGACCAGCTGAGACTTAACATGATGTGGCAGTTAATAGATATGCATATTTGTCAATGGTTTTGCTAAATAAACCTCCCTGACAATAGACTCTGGAAAGGACAAAGGAAAAAATGCTAAGGAGTTCTCTCCTGTGTAGAGAAACAGAAGTAACCCAAGTTGCTGGAACTCTCTTGAGTCTCCATGTTTTCATACACAAAGAGAGGCAGGGGCTGCTGTGTGGATTCAGGGCATGAACTCTCCACAGGCTCACTAATCTACCATTAATTCTACTCCATAGACTTAATTCACTGTTCTCATGGAAGAGAAAAAGGCAAGTAAAGCTGAAGAGTTTCATTGCCTTCACCTGTCCCAGGCCCATGTCACTGCCATGCTGCACCAGAGAATCCATCAGCTGTGTGCAGGTACTTCCCAGGAGGGGAATCTCTCCTGGCAGTGCCTCCCTGTGCATTAAACCTGCCCAGGCAGCTCCATCTGACTGCCACTGAGAGGATCCCTGCCTCAGGAAACGCTCCAGAGCAGGCAGCAGGATGCAGAGCTGCTCTGATCTCTGCTGTGGATGTGCCAGAGCTGTGCTGCTCAGCTCAGGTCTCTGCTCCCAGCCAGGACAGCTGCCAGATCCCTGCAGGAGCACTGGGGTCAGGAGCATGTTCTGTCCTCCCTCTCCCAGCCAGGGCAGCTCCCAGCTCCCTGCAGGAGCACTGGGGTCAGGAGCATCATGCTGTCCTGCATCCCAGCCAGGGCAGCTCCCAGCTCCCTGCAGGGGCACTGGGGTCAGGAGCATCATGCTGTCCTGCATCCCAGCCAGAGCAGCTCCCAGCTCCCTGCAGGAGCACTGGGGCCAGGAGCATCATGCTGTCCTGCATCCCAGCCAGGGCAGCTCCCAGCTCCCTGCAGGGGCACTGGGGTCAGGAGCATCATGCTGTCCTGCATCCCAGCAGGGCTGGAGCTCAGCAGCACAGCAGAGAGAAGCAGGGCTCAAAACACACAAACCAAGAGATGTGTTCTTGCTATGGGTAGAACAAGGTGGAATTTTGAGTAACATCAGTGTTTAGCTCAGAAATTCAGAGAGCACAGCCCACAGAAAGCTTAGCTGGGGTAGTTTGGCTCAGCTCCACAAGCTTTGATTGCACATGGCTAATTTACTCAGCCCCAGAGGAAATCCACACCATTCTGAGAAACAGAACTATTTCTCTAGGTCTGCTTGGAACATTTCTCACTTGAGCAGGACACTAATTAACCTATTAACTGTAAGTGGGAGGGACATTCAAATCTCTCTCTCAGGAAAGCCTTTCTGAGATGGCTCTGCAGTGATATGGACAGCAGCAAGAGCCACAGATGTTTCCTCAGCTCTTCCTAACTTTTGCTAGGAACAGATTATGTTGCTATTATAAAGAAGAAGTATCTTTTACAGTGAAGCTATTCTACTAGGAAAATGGCTTTCTCCTTAGTTTAAGGAATTAATTCTTTAATCTCTCCCAACTCTTGACCTCCATTCAGATTTACATGTTCTTAAGTGGTACCCAGAGCAGCTGGATACAGAAGATAGCAGGGTGCTAAAAGAGAATCCTAAAAGGTTGTATTTGGGTGGCAAAGTGTAAATAGTGCAGGTAAGGGAGGAAATCACACTTGTTTGCTTGAAACTTGTATAAAGCTAGACAGATTCAAAAATCATTTTGCATCAGGTTTTATCATTACACCATCATCATATTGCTTTCAACAAGCACATCCTGTAAGAAGCTGAGGTGCTCCTGGAAAATGTTGAATGTTCTCAGGTCTATCATTAGTGGGAGCTCTCTAGAGATAGTGGTTGGTCCTGCACACTGTGAAAGCCAGAATCTCAAGTGACAGGATCAGAACTTAATTTCTGCTATGTAATTTACAGTGAATTTTGCTGTAAACATTTGTGCTTCTGTACTAATTGCTTCCATCATAAATACTGCACACTGGGTTCTCCTCCAGGTGTAACTCCAGTAGAGTTGCCCTAGACTTCATATATGTATATATATAACTAGTGATATGCCCTCACTTTATACATGAAAGTGAAATATTTATTTTATATTTATATTTATTTTGCATGGCCAAAGAACCCCCGTTTACTACTGTGAGCACTGCAAACATTGTCTAATCTGCATCATTGCTGTCTTGCAGCAAAAAGGAACAGAGAGAATGTGGTACAGATGAGATGTGGTTACATCAGCACTACAAACCCTTGTCCAGGTATCATCCCACCCTGGCAATACAAGGTATGGACTTCAGAGCACCTCCTGCTGGACTTCAGACTCATCTCCTGCTGGACCAAACCTGTCCCTGGCTGGGAATCTGGCACATGGCAGAGCTTGTTTTAACAGCTCTTCATCTGACACCTAATAGAGCTGTTTGAAACTTGTTATGGGGATGTAATAAAGGAGAATTGTGCTTTATTCCACACTGAGCTGTACTTACAGATGATCTCTATGTAATTCACCATAAAGTTAGGCCATAAACTGTTTCCCTTGGTTATTTTGTGTTTTTTCACATTCTACACTGAACAACTCAGCACAGCCCTGTGCTGCTCTGTATACTGAATAAATATTGAAACCTTCTGGCTTCATTATTCTCCTTTCCCTGATCTCTGTTGCAGAATTTTTGCCTTTCTACATCTTTTCTTCTGGCCCTCCAGCCCCTCATCACCCAGTGCAGGTTCAGGGCTTGCCCTGTGCCCCTGTCCCTCTGACAGCCCCTGGACACATCTGCCCAGCAGGAGCTGGGCTTCACTCCTCTCATCCCCCAGGGGCTTGGGCAGCAGGTTTTCTCTTGCAGCTACTGCCAAATCTCACAAAGAGGCACCTCCCTGCTGTTCTGGGACAAGAGCAGCTGAGCTTTGCCAAGATGTGTGTTCTGGCTTAGCAAACTTGGAATTCTGAAGCACAGCACCACAGTGAAAGCAGCTCCTCTTGTCATACAGCTCTGATAGTTCCTTATACACAATATTTTTCCTCTTGTAATTCCTTAACTGCAGTTTGGTTGTGGCACTACATGAAAGAAAACTCTTCAATAAAGAGCTAAAACTACAAATAAAAACTGAAGAAGTCTTACAGATAAGATTTTGTTCTTTCCATGCACATATTTTAAAGCTGATAGACTTTTGTTCTGCTTGATTTCTATGAGATGAACATGATGTAGTTGTCAAAGATAAGGAGCTGTGTTCTGGGAAATTAGATGCTGGAAGGTCAGAGGAAGAGGTCTTGAGCTTTGGCACTTAAAAACCATAAAAAATAAAAGAGAAGGCAAAGGCAATGTCAAAGGAATAAACTGGGGGACTGCAACTGGATGTAGACCAAACATTATTTTGTTTTCATGACTCATTTCCAATTTGAGATTTGGACAGATGCTTTCTTTCCTGCGGTCACACCTCATTTCAGAGCTTAAATCAGGAAGGAAATGGCTCTTCCCTTTCCTGGGCTTTGTGAGCTCTCCCCCACTGCCCAGAGGCTCCTTCCAGCACATGGGGAACACAACCCTCACTGCTAGAGAGAGCTGAATAATTCAAAAACTTTGTTGATTAATAGTTATTTTCCTGAACTTTTCAAATTGCCAAAATATCATTTAATGAATTCATAGAGGAGCCAAGGCTTTGGAAGTAATCAGCCTCTTCAAACGAGTTCTCAAAATGAGGTTTCTGTCATCATAGCTGTGGAGACCAGAAAGTACCAAACTTTGGTTTCACCTTTTCACCTGTATAAAATCTGTTCTCTATTTACTCCAGAAAGTCCTTGACCATTCTCATCCCACTTTGAACAGAACAAAAATATTTCACTCAAGTTTTTTTCCCCTTAATTTTGATTTTGGTAAAAACCTGAGGGCAGGACATTTTGAAATGCCTTTTTTTCCTCCATCTTCAAGAACAAACAAACAAACAAAAAATTAGAAAGGAAGATATGTTTTAAGGAGAGCAGAAAAGCTTTGAAACAGAGGACTAAAATAATTTCCTTGCCTGTGGAAGTCTATTCTATTAGAAAACCAAAATCTTACTCTTATAATAAATGCAGAGTAAGGCATCCCCTCATACTGCAGTGTCCAACTCCTCCAGCCTAAGATCAGACTTGCATCTAACCTATCAACAAATGAGATTCTTACTGCTCTTGAGTCACAATGAAGTAATTTGGCTCCAGTCCTGGCAGATGTAGGGACCCAAGCCTGTGGGCCCGGTTAAGTGGAAAGAAGAAGGGCTAGAGAATGAAATGACTGAGATGAAACCAGGCTCTGCTGAAGCTCCAAGGACTCTGAGCTGGGCTCTGACACAAGCTCAGCACTGAGAGGAGCCACTGAGTGCCCTCCTTCAAACCTCTCAGATGGAGAGAGGCACACAGCAGAACTGCTCAGCCAGGACCTTCCTGGGCATTTCAGTGGGACCAGCTCACTATGCACCAGCCCAGCCTTTGGCTTGTGCTTTTTCCACAGAGGAACAGAACCAGATCTTCAAATAAACCTCCCTTCACCAAATCTCAGTCCATGCTTATTTAGATGATCAATAAGACCAATTTGACACTGTCCCCTTCATTGCTTGAATTTCATCCTTGCTTTCTGTGAAATTCATAGTCCCCCTGGCACTGCCTTAGAGAACCACTGTAGAAATTCCAGCAATAAAGACAATAGGGTAACACAAGCAACAAAACTCACAATTCCAGCTTAATGTACATCACAGCCCACAGGTTCTGACATGTGCACAAACCAGTTAATCAAATACAATGCTATATTTAATCACATATCACACTATCTCTTTGCCATTGACAAAATACTTTTTCCTGGAAAGATGTTGAAAACAATTTAACTACTGTTATATGTCTTCTAGCATGAATTTAGAATTGTCCTTCTTTCATATTGGTCTATTAAAAAACAAAAACAAAACAGAATTTTTTTTCTGGGTCTGAATAAATAAGTCGTGTTACTTTTATCTATTTAATTTGATCAAACTATATTGAAGTTAAATTTCAATCAAAATAAGATTAAACCCTGTCATATCATCTCACAACAAGTTTTGAGAGAATATAATAAAATAAAAATATTTGACAATTTGCAGTGTGAAGACAGAAGCAATAGTCCTGATTGAGTCCCTCAGCTGGGGAGAAATCTGGAGTTTTTCTCTTGCCCAAGAGTTCAGACTAGTGGAGTGGTGCTTTGTTCTGTGCACTCCCAGCAAAGGATGTTTTCACCTCACCTTTACTCCATCACTGCCACTCCAAATGAGCCATGAAGGAATCTGAGCTCAGTGTTACACCAGGGCACATCTCAGCTGCAGGTATTGACCTAACTGCACACATTCATTTCTCTTTCAGGCTCTCCTTTCTCTGCCTCTCTGGGGCAGTTCAGAGCTTGCAGAGACTTACCCCGACCAGAATTTCAAGGGAGTTCATTTTAGAGCAAACCCACCATAGACACTAAATTTATGTAAAATTCTGGCTTAGAGAGAATCTTATGCAAATAGTTTGCATGCAGCAGCTGTCATGTGAGCTGTAAGATTTGTGTTTAGGGTTCTGTAAGAATATATATGGATGTATTGCACCCATCCACAAAATTCTAATTGCTGATTCCTTTACCAATTGTAAGAAATGTCAATAAGAAGTGTTAGGGGAGATTGTGAGGCAGTTTGTGGATTTAGGGTGATCCTTCCCCCAAGATTAGAGTTTAGCCAGCTAAATGCAGGGTGCTCATCACTACTCTCCTTTCAATGCCTATCTTGCAGGGTATGCCATTGTTTAATTATGTTTGGCTTTGCATCTTCTTTTGCCAGGACAACCCATGAGAAATGAACACAGGCAAGTTGTTGCTTTTACTGAGATAAAGCAAAATTTATGCAAGGAGATGTTACAAACACAACAGTTTTGTCTCCCAAGAACAATCAAGATACAAATAAATATTCTTAATTACTTTTCTGAAATAAGCAATTTCATTTACTGACAGATGCTTCATCCCTTTGCATCCCTTTAGAACTGCAAATCTTCTGCAAGACACTGGGACAAGTAGCCTTGCCATCCTGCTTTGTGATTCCAACAAGAGGCTAAATGAGTCCATTATGACCACAGTGCTCACCAAACTATTCACTCTTGTTTACTAAGGTACACAGTGACTTACTGCATCTCCAGAGAAAATTACCACTCATTACTTCATGCATCAGATTACACTAAATTATTGTTCTCATAGTACAAGGCTCATGTTTTATTCAAATTCTAACTAGTGCATTAACTCTGCCACTCAGCCAAGATTACAGCTAAAAATAGAGAGCACATGTCCTACTTCAGAATATGTTTAACCTTACTGCCACCAGCATCTCAGATTTCACATGTGCTCGATTCCACGGCTTTGACCTTCAAGAGAATTTGAAGAGTGGAAGTCAATAATTGCCCTAAAGAGTAAAAGAAAGCCTTGGCTACATGGTAGCGGCTGGCATGTGCAGTTCTGCATGGTACAACTCCTTCAGTGGAAGAGTTAGTTATGTTTATTTGGATTATTTGGCTTCTAAGGAGCAATGGAGCACGTAGGCAGGAATAATCATACTCCACAAGCAGCCAGGTAAAAATTAGAATATGTACATTCAAAACTTCTATGGATTCACAGTTAAAAACTGCACTTGAGCTATGTCCATCCTTCACCCTTGATCTGCCAGAAAATTCATACTTCAGGCACTGGGAGTGTGCACAGAAAGAACTAAGGGAACATTAAACTTTCTCTCTTGGATACAGTCAGTGGTGCTGCTGCTAAAATTCAATCACTGGCTTTCCTCCTGCTCTCTTCACTCAAATCAGCACTGCAGACTTTGGAGCAGAATTCCTGCCCTTGCCTGATTTACACCATTCCTGGTGGAAGAGCTTCCCTGTGCTACTGATGCCAGCCCAGCCAGTTCCAGTCACATCCCAGCCCAAATTCTGGGCCACAATGCCATCCAAATAGGGCTCAAACCAGCCTAGGAACAGAGACAGGCAAAGCACGTTTTATTTTCACTTATTTAACTATTCTCTTTATTATTGATATTGTTCTCAACCACCCCTGAAAGGAGAAAAAATTTTTCTTAACTCTTTGTTTTTTCTACCATCATCCTTCAAATCTCAGTTTTTGGCATACATACAATTCCATTTTGACACTGAGTGCACCTAAGAAATATGGTTATTTATGATTTAAAATACAGTAATTTTTATTCCCTATTGAAAGATTTTTCGCTTAGGCTTTCTTTGGTGTAAAGGCTTGGACATAAATGACCTGCAAAGTGCCCTAAATTGGCTCTATATAAATAAGAATTAAGCTTGAAGCATTTAAAATAAATGCTCATCTAGAAATGGTTCTACATTCATTAATCAACCTCTTCAGCTTCCATTTTAGACACATTAGAGGTGCTCTTCTGAAGATGAAATTGGCCTGTAATCTGTTTATAATCCTTTATAAGTTTCTTTTGTGCTCATTTTACTTTTTCATTCTACTTCCTTGGTATTCTGAAAATTAAGGGGCTAGAATTAATGAGGCCTGTCCCACAGTACTTCAAAAGATTCCAAAGCCAACACCTCCTGCCAAGGTTAAAGATGAAAAGTGAAAACAACTCCATTGTATTTTCACCTTCAGAGCCTCTCCCTGCCTGCCTGGGCTGCTGCAGTTCCCCACTGTATAACAAAGGATTTTTACTATAAAACTCAAGCTTTTTTTATCTGTAATTCTATACTTTTTAACCCAAGGGTTAGGTAATAGAGAAACAGAAGTGCATATAATATTGATGTTGCCCTCTCTAGCAGTTATTTAAATGGGAAACAGTTAATTGAGCACTTTTGGATATTAAATCAGGCACCTGGACTCAAAGGCTGTATCCATTGGTTCTGGAATGTGCCTGCATTTTCCTTCTGCAATATGGAGCACACATTTCTCTGGGGGGAAGGGTTTATTCTGTCACTCCAGCTCATACAGAATGCATTCTGCACACTCCATGATGAATAAATTAAGAAGGTCACTTCCTGAGGCAGGACTTATGGATAGCCAAGAGCAAATCCATTCTTGCTTGTGATGGATAAAGGTTATTATAATTTACTGCAAATGACAAATGCAGGGCTTCCAACAGGAAAATCTCTTCAAATTTTCCTGATGCCACAGAGGGGCAGCCTTTTTCTCCTCTTTGGCAGTTCCTTTCCTAGAATCTTATTCCATTTCTGGTGGAGGTTTCCTCCAGCTTCCAGGAATAGTAGTAGAGCAAAAGCCTGATTTAAATTAGGGTTTATTGAATAATAAAACAGATTTCCTAAACTCTTAATATTGTCAAAGAGCTGAAGAGAGAATTGAAAGCCACAGCTGACATTTATTTCTGTGTATAAAGCCTCACACAGCAGTTCCTGGTGATGTGGACTGCAATCTGTGCAAGAACATGTTTTGCACAAAGGATGAAACAGGTTAAGATGCACACAACACTCAGCTCATCCAAGATGTGTTTGAGTGGATGGTGTATATGGGTTTGTTCTGATTTTTCTGAGCAAAAAACTGGGAAAAAAAAAATCTTTGAAAAATCAAGGTTGCTTCTAGACAGGAGAAAAGATTGTTTAAAAGCAATTACCTTGAGGGAAGTAGGACTCGTTATCAATATTGCAACAATTCTTCTAGAAAAAAAGTGGATGTTTTTAATATCTATGCTCAAAACTGGTACTGTGGGTATGAAACTTCACATTTTGGTTAACTGAAACCAGAGCAACTTGCTTGGAGGAATGACTGGGGCTTCTTCATTCAAATCAACAGGCTCTGACTGGATTCAGTGCAGCTCTCCGGACAAAATCATCTCAAGTAAAGCCACCAAAGCAATGGGAGGAAATGCTAACCATGATTTATAGTATCTGCACTTACAGTATCTCCATAGTCCAGAAGCCTGCCCTAGAAAATCCATTCTTTTATTGAGTTGTATATCTAAAAATAAAAAGTGGATCTTTTTCATAAATATCGCTTACACTAAATGTTCCACCACCTTAAAAGGCTAAAGCATCACAAAGAAATTAGCAAGAAGCAGCTGTTCATGCACCAGTGATAACGAGGAGAGCTCTCAGCAGCATTTCCTCCTCTTCAGGACAGACAAGCAAACCAACTGATAAATACATTAGCAATTAATTGTATAATTCATCATGTAGGAAGCAGGGCCTTCAAGCAGGATCTTGCACAGATAAGAGCAGGGTGTTTAGCAGACCTTTAAACGGCACTAATGAAATGGCTGATTGCCAAGGGGCAAGGAGAGCTCCCTTGTAGGGAAACAACAGCCTGAAAACCCATTTTCACCTGCTGCCCTGCTGCCTTATTTTATTGGCATCCCTGCTCTGAAATTCCACTGCACTTGTTACCTGCTCTGAAATGTGCCCAGGGATGAGCACTTCAAACCTTGACCTCTAAGAATGAATATGCTATAAAAAAATAGCATAAAATATAGATTTTTTTAATATATCATTTATATATATAGAAAATAGAGCTAATAAACAAATACCTATCCTTCTATCCTGAGCCATGGAACACTGCTTTGGAACCAACCAGAGTTCATGTGCACAAAAATAAATAAATAAAGTGATGTGGGATTATATTTACTACTGCAGAACTGCTCACAGGAGTAAAGTCTTTAAAGTGTTCATGGCATCTGTACTCCAAGGAGTAGTGCATTTGTCTTCAAAATATATGTATATTGATAACATTGAGGTATCAAGGAGTGTTATACTATGGGATTAATTTCAGAGTTTCTCACCTAATTTTCTACTAAATATCTTTATGGCAAATTGAGTAAAACTGGTGCATTTCCAGCATTGTCTGATCTGTGCCAAATGTCTACCTAAGGAAAATGACAGCACTCTAGAACTGCCTTCTTTCCCACAGTACAAAGAGAATCCTACTTAGAGAAAATCAGCTGAGACAAATCCTTTTCCAGCTGACTGGGAGCACAGGATTCAGCAGAAGTCAATGGACTATGCTCTCATTCATTAATCTTTTTTATAATAGGTAGCAGGAAAAAAGTATCATTGTCATGGCAAGCAAATATATAGATGTTTTATTACAAAGGTTAGTAATTATGTCTGCTTTAAACATTTATCAAAATTAATTAAACAAAATATTTACATGAGAAAGTAGAGATTAGTCCCCCAACAGTACTATTAAATCTTCCATTTACAGGAAGAAAAGACAGCCCTGCACCTGTGAGCCTTGCTGCCTGTTCCCAGCAGGACAACACTCACATTTATTTGTGAGCATCGTGCCCTAAGCAAGCAGGATGCCTCCAAGATGAAAGCTGCTCTACAGGTACAAGGTGACATGATTGCAACATTTATCTTCCACTGAAATTTGAGCCCTAATTATGCTTTAAATTACACAGCATCTAGAGGCAGAAGCACAACCAGCATGAGTTATTTGAGAGCTGTGTTGTGGCTGTACATTACAAGGCATCATCCAAGCTGCAGACCAAGAGGATGGGGATGAAGAAATCCTCCCTCATCTTGCCATACTCTGATTTGTTAGCTGAGAGATAGATCTGTGCTCCATTGTGCAGGGAAGTGGACAGGGCATCAATTCTCAGGCACTACTAAGCACATTTCAGAGCAGATCTTGATGTGGTTATGAGCTAAATGTGAAATTCTGCACCTGGGGAGGAGTCACTGTGAGAGTGTAAGTCCTTATTCACAGCCACACAGTGTCTACTATAACTGTCTTTGTCACATAAAAAATGTGAATGTTAACACTGTGCTGCAGCCCTGATTTTCATAATTCAGTACAAGGTTTACAAGTCCAAGACCAGCAGCCATTAAAAAATATCCTGCACAAAATCTGTCCCTCTTCAGTTCTCTCTGTATATGACCCAAAATATATATTACTGATTTTATCACACCATTAAATGAGTACCACAAAGTTTTATAGCTGGTTCCAGTGACATTTAAAAATATTTTTTTTTGTAGTATGGTAAATAACTGAAAGCTGTGCTCATTATATGGCTTTTTACATTCTTTATCATTGCAATAATTTATCATTTAAAGCTTTATAGCAACAATATATGGAGCAGAGTAAGTCCCATGGTACCCACAATATCCACTCCCAAGGTGAGCCTCTGGCTCAGCTGGATAGCAGTGGTTAAAGTGGAAGGAGAGGATTTGTAAAGAACAGAAAACCCAGGTACAGAGGGGTCAATTTTATATTGTGCAATTAAATAAGAATTGCTGCACTGTGTTCTTGCACAGTTTATACACTTCAATAATCTGTGCCCTCTGTTTCTCAAGTTTCAGCACTGCTTCCCCACAGAGTTGAAGACACTTCTGTAAACTTTGGCTCATTTGAGGTCCAGATTCCCTTTGTATTGCACATATTTCTTCCAGAACATATTAGTGCACTCGACTTGCAAAGCAGCTTCAGCTCAGCATCTCTGTGCTGCATCCCACCAACTGCTGGGCATGATCTGCTGACACTTCTCCAGCTTTCCTGGCTCTGCCTTCCTCAGCACAGAACAATTTCCAAAATTTAACTCCTTTTTCTGGCAAATGTCTGTAGTCCTGGTTCTGAACACAGAGTCTGTGGAAGCAATTGGAGGGGAGAGGCAGCTTCCCTTCCCCCTTGGGGCTGTCCCAGTGTCCCAGTGTCCTGCAGCCAGGAGCAGGGCAGGAGGGGCAGC
The DNA here is from genome assembly GCF_903797595.1 of Erithacus rubecula. Taxonomy (NCBI): domain Eukaryota; kingdom Metazoa; phylum Chordata; class Aves; order Passeriformes; family Muscicapidae; genus Erithacus; species Erithacus rubecula. The sequence goes on from NC_136669.1 coordinate 10,395,757, forward strand.
CTCACCTGCTGTGCCACACACGGGCAGCTGGCAGAAAAGGAAACCAGAAACAGCAAATACGTACAGACACTCTCCACTTGGACAGTTCTATCCACCAGGTTTGTAAAGGATCTGCAGCCTCCCACACCCCAAACAGCAGGAGGAAAACACTGAACTGTCCTGGTGCTGCTCCTGTGCCTCCAGCATGGCTGGGCACACGCTGCAGTAATTATATTGAGATGGACACGACTGGCATCACCACCAGCACTTTGTTAAAAACCTTACATGCCTTCTCTCAATGAACTTCTCTCAGGCAGCTCTGTCTCCTTCCCTCATAGGCAGCTTCACACAGCACTGACTCCTCTCCTCTCTGAAAGTTCCCTTCTCTCCCATCTACATGTCTGGCTCACCTCAAGCTGTCCCTTTCCCAGCCACCTGACCCTGGCTGTCCCTAACCCACATCTTCTTCCCTTGTCTGTCCCTTGCACCAGCACATTCCCTTGCTCCTCACAGCACAGCCAGCAGCCTCCAGCCCAATCTGCAGCAGGCTCTGGGTCTCAAGCTCCAACTCCATCTGCAACTTAATCTCCAGACTTAACCCACCCTTTTCTAACCCCCGTCCTCTTTGGGCAGCAAGGCTGTTCCTGCTCCTCCACAATCTGTAATCCATTGGGAAGTGCTTCCTGCACTCAGGAGTGCTCACAGCAGAGGGTGCCAGCTGCAACACCTACTGCACACTGGAGGTGTCCCTGCACTGTCCCCACACCCTGCACGGCTGCTTCTCTGCCCAGGGCACCACCTGTGGGCAGATTCTCTGCCCCTGGTGCTCACACAGGGCTGCCAGCCCTGCCCTTGGCTCCTCAGCAGCACAGTGGAACAGAAGGCACAGGCAGCTCAGACACCCAGCAGCAGCCCCAGTGCAGGTTCCCAGTGCTGCCTGCAGCTGTTCAGGGTTCATGCAGAGCACTGCACATCTCGTGAGTGTTTGCTGAGGGATCCTCACCCTCTGCAGGCTCAGGGCACCAGGACACAACCCAGCCTCTCCCTGCAGCTGGGCTGCTGCATTTCCTCACTGCATCCCGAGCTGCTGCATTTCCTCGCTGCATCCCGAGCTGCTGCATTTCCTCACTGCATCCTGAGCTGCTGCATTTCACTAAAAACCTGTTGAGCACAGGCTTTGTTTGGCATGCTCAGAGTGCAGAGGTTGGAGCTAGTACTAAAAGATATCTTGAGGCCTTTAAGAACTGATTTCCCGTTACTTTTCTGACTTCCAGACAAAAGCAACAGCTTTTGACATTTTTGAAAAATTCAAAAACCTGCAATTATTGCTCATCAGATGGTGGCTAGCAGCCCTATGACATTGTATAATCATCTGAATTTAAGATTTTATAATTTGATTTTCCACCCAGAGGTATACCCCCAAATTAAATGTGTTAATAGACACACCAAATGCCTGATAGCAATCCCATCTGCTATTATAGATGAATAGATGACACTGACAACCTAATTTCATAAATGCTTAGAATAAATGAAATATGAAATACAAACCATATTTTTAGATTTTTATATCTAGATATATCCTTTTCATACAGGTTAAAAAAAGAGGATGCCATATTCCTGCCTGGTCATCTTACAGAGAGGGAAAAATTTAATATTTCAGAAATGATACATGTAAAAAAAAAAATTACCATTGAAAAGTCCAGATTAAATGCCATTATTTTTTTTAGTAGGGTTTTTTTGGTTGGAGCTTTTGTCTATATAACTGTGTAACCAGTGGGATTTGAAAGATCCTGGCTTGATAAAATACCATGTTCTTTTTACTTATGGTAAGAATTCTGAAAAGAAGGATCATACAATCAGCTTTATTACTTTCTCCACTGCTTTTGAAAACTACTGCCATAGGCAATTCTGTCAAAATCAGGATTTCTTTTTTTTCCCTGAGAAAATAGACAACTGTTCCTTTCAGATTCAATGGTTTGACTTGTGTTAAGAACCTCAGAGTTTTATACATCCAGGAGCTTGAGCAAAAGGCCTGACAAATATTTGTGCAGCCAGCCCAGCCCCATCCCAAGAGTGAATAACAAACTCTGTAGACTGAGATCAAGGTGTTTATCTTCCTTGGATTTGGAGAGGAACTTTTTTTTTTTTTTCAGATTATACAGAAAAGCAAACAAAATCATCAATTATTCTAAAATTAAAATGATCCTTCTTCCTCAATAACTGTCCACAGCCACGTTCCACCACAGTTTTAATCTCTAAGCATTAGCATTAAGCATTAAATCCTGCATTCAAGCAAAGGGTGAAGGACCCATCCAGGAATAAAATTACAAATTATTGATATCACCTGTCCCACTCTGACAGCCCCAGCTCTTCCTGAGGTGAATTTGCACCATCTGTGAATACCAAGGTCTCACAGGAAAGTATCAAATCATGGCAGAGTCATTCCTTATTCACCACATCACACAGCTCTCAGCCAACACACTTCAGATTTCCAAAGTTCTTCATAGCCAATATTTCCAAGTTTTTTTTCTGCTGTCCTCATTTTAGGGTAGAAGGATAAATTGAGATTTACTATTACTCATAGTTTATAGGGGGGAAAAAAAATATTGCAAATGTATAAAAGATTAAATGGCTTTATTTCTTTAAGGTGAAAATCTAGATCCAGCAAAAGTTCATGATGTGATAATTGATAAAAGATTCAAGTTAATCATAAAAGTACTGGGGTTTGTATAAACCAGAATACTAAAGTCTGAAGTGAAGCATGAACTAGATAGAGGAAAACATATTATTAAATCATTCTGTTTTAAATCCCCCTGTTATGAATACTATGTTTTCTAAATAAGTTGTATCTACTACCAGTTTGCAAAATCAGACTTTCTGACAGTCTGATAGATTTTGCAAGTTCAAACTTCCTCTGTTTATTACACTGCCTTTATTCAATCAATGCTGCCTATCTACAAAGACCAAATTTCCTAATTTTCAGTGGTTTTATCTACCAAGACCAGATGGTTATCTATAAGACTATCGTCCAGAAACTTTACAGATGTTTATTCATCACCACTGCTTACCTGGCAAAATTATGACAGCAAAAAGCCAAAAATTATTGATTACAATGAGAGCCCATACTATGAGAAGAGACTGCAAATCAAGTGCAGTGACCCCTCATGTTCCCCAGTGCTGCTTGCTCTGTCTATATAAAATAAAACAATCTAAATTTTGCTGAATATTGAGACTTTTTGTTTCTCACTTATAACAATGACAACTTTTAAGTTGCAGTAAACAAGTTGAAGTGTTTTATGTTTACTTTCTGAAGAGGAAAAATTCTTTCCCTCAGCATCTCTAAGAAGAAGTAAAACTACTAAAGAGCACTGAGATCACCATTACAGAGGCCAGTGTGAGCAGGATCATTTATAAAGCACTGACATGGCAATAATGAATGCTAGCCAGGCCAGGGGGAGATGTGCAATCAGCTGCTGGTGTTGGTGCTCTGCCAGCCTGGCCACGAGCTCTGACAGGGTCCCTGAGCTCCTGAGCCCTGGGGCTGTCCCTGCTGGGAACGGGCAGCTTGAATCCCTCACTTGAGAATCAATCCCCCTCCAGCATGGAAATAAGAGACAGATGTTGTGGGTTTTCCTGCTGAAACCATTCAGGTTTATTCTTTAAAGATGACTCTGATTTTTCATGCCCCCTGGTTCTGCACAAAGTTCAAAGCATGGGCAGCACAGCTGTGTCATGCAGACAGGAGCACACTGTTCTTGGGCAGCTCCAATAAGTGACATGTGACTGCCTTTGTGTCCCATAATGTAAGGACATTAAACATGCAGCAGCTTTTCTCAGGAAGCAAAACATGATGGATCAGACTGTGTGCAAAGCAGACGTTAATTTGTGAATAAAACCAAGATTTAAATTGCTCAAAAGTGCATTAGGACCAATCTTGACACCTTGGCTAATACAGAGAGCTGGGCAACTTTTTTGCACAAGAAATAGCTGCAGAAGGAAAGATAATAAGGCTACCAGATACAAATTCAATCTTCCACATTGTCACCCATCTGTATGTTGCTGTATGATTTCATTTGATTTGAAATTTAGGCAGACAGAAGCTAGCTAGGACAGCTGGCAGTGCAAATAACCTTTTCTTCCCCCCTTTTCAAAGGGAATACTTTTTTCATCTCCCTGGAGAGACTGGATTCCATCTGCTGAAAAATGCATGTATTCATTTTGTATGAAACATTGTATAACTGGGTTACCTTTGGAGTGGCCTACTGTTCACTTCTTATTTCTTTGTACTCAAATTGCCTTGTCTTCACAAAACTGGAGCCACTCCTCCTTTCAAAAGGCACTGTCTATATTTGTGATATAAAACAAATAAAAGCAGCCTGGATTTATTGAGACATGCCCATTCTTCACCCTGCCTGATAAGCTGAGCTGACCCTATGAGATGCTGACTTTCCAGTTATAACTTGCATCTCTGGGAATTAGGACCATAAATATCTTGTGGATTGTATCTCCCTGACAAAGCCTACACTCCAAATAATACAGGATGGCCAAACTGGCAATTACAAGCTAAGGTAAAGGAAAATTTAAGATATTTAGATTTACAAGATTACATTTTTGTAATGCAGAGCTGCAGTGCATTGAGCCCAGGAATGTCCTGCTGCTGCCAGTGTTGCAGGGGATGGTAGGAGGTAATCCCATTTCAAAGCAAAATAAACCAGCCAATCAAACCCACAGTACTGCAGACACCCTCCATTCTTACAATAAAACTATCTGCTAACACAGTGAATTCCCCAGACTGCACAGGAGGCACCAAGCAGTTTAGATCAAGGGTGGGTTTATCTTTATCATTTCCCCAAGCAGCAGCTTCAGAGGCACTGAGAGGAGTTTCACATAAGAGCAAACATCCCCGTGTTCCTTGGGGTGAGGAAAATCACATCACTGGGAGGGCAGCCTCTTAATTTTCAACCATTTTTGGAGCCCAGCACTTTAAACCACTGAAAGACACATGCTGTGGAGGGCACTCATAAAAGGCAGATAAAAACAAAATATCCACACCTTCATCTGTGTGAAGGGAAGTGCACAGGAAGATTCCTTTGAGCTGCTTTGCAACTTGCAGCCATGCAAGGCTGCCTCTGGGTCTGACACAAATTGGAGATTTGGGCTCCTGGGCTTAACATGAAGACAAGTGGCAAAAAAAAAAAAAAAAAAAAAAGTCTTTTGGTTTCTATCAGTCTCTCATGAGCTCAAATTTCTGTCAAGTTGTTTAGACTGATAACTCTAGCAGTGAGGGGGTTTCTCAGCAGTGGCACCAGGCTGCTGCCTGGTGTTACAGCCTCTGCTGCAGTTTGTGCACTCCTCTGGCCAAGAGGAAAACACCACCCACAGAGCAGGAATATGTTACCCAAGAGACTCAGCTCCACAAAACTTCCCTGCTCCTATTCTCCCTTCACATTTCAGTGGGTAAGTGTCCCAAAATACTGAGCATTCTTGTCTGTGATTGCTCCCATCAGTCCTTTTCTTAGTTGCCTTTGGGTGAAAAAGTTGCACAGAATTCTGCTGTGCTTGATTATTAGTGCATGGATAGATCTGCTCTGGCTCTGCCAAATATCTTGCAAACTTTGCCTTCTTTTTCAATCGAAATTTAATTTCTCATGGGATTAAGGGCATCTCACCTTATGTTTTTATTTATACCTTGCTTTCTTGCAGAGAATGGCTAAAAAATAAAAGTGGGGTGAGTAGGAAGCATTTTTAGGGTTTGCTGAAAATTAGATTTATATGAAGTAGATTGTTACTACATTCTATTACATTACAATGCCAGACAGAAAATAGCCATATTCCATATGGTTCAGTTTTGAGTGTTTGTTTGCAGGTCTGTTTTGGATTTGAGAAGCAGCTGCAGCAGTGTTTTGCACAAACCCAGCTGAATATCTGCACCTACAGACACTGTGATGTGTGCAGGAATTACAGCTGCTGCTGTAGCTCCACGAGTGAGCAAGGAAGATCCACTGAAATGCTGGCTGGTAACTGCAGCAGGTCAGGGAACAGAAAAGGTTAGATCATAAACTAACACAACTCCCTGAAAAATAAAAATTGCATTCGTCTTCTCCTGACCTCAAGATGTGAGATGCTTGAGAATGAGAAACTCCAATCTCTTGGAGTAGATAAAATGTTCTGATGAACACTATGTGCTCAGCCTCCTGCCAGATGGGATTACTTTTTTCTCCTCTGTTTAAACTATATGTGCAACCTCACTGTTTGCAGAGGGGTTTTAAAAGCTACTTTTTTTCTAAAAAAGCTGTATCTGTTTCAGATAGGTTCTTGAAATTCAAATGCAACTACACCACCAGATCTTTGCTTGCTGTAAAGTAACTACCTGAAAATCCACTCTCTTTTTTAGCAGTTGAGAATGTAACTTGATCAAGGAAATTATCTTTTCTGAGAAACCAGAACAATGGAATAATTTCTCAGCCTCTTTTCCCATTATGTTATGTGTAAATCATCACACCCTAATCTGGGAGTGTCACAGCACATAATTAAATCTTAAAATTTTGTGGCAAATGCAACAACTGTGAAAATTTGGACCAATGAATGCCACCAGATTTTAATACCACTCAATCTGTATTTCCTTGTGAACCCTGCAAAGAAACCTTGAGCAGTGACAGTGTCTCTGTGGATTTTATTAATTACACTGTTCTGGGGACCAGCCACCACTCTGTGGGCTCAAAAATGACCCCCTTCAGCACTGGAAGAGGGCATTGCTCTTCCATTAGCAATTTAAAATTGTGTCTTCTGGAGCATATTGAGCTCTTTACACCAAGCAGCTTCTTAGCAGTCAAATCCTTTCACCAGCAAGGTCTCAACTGGGAAGGTCAATAAACCTGGGGAGTTACAGCTTCAGTGGGTCCAGAGCAGCAATGTAGGAGATTCCTGATGTGCTTGATATATTGCACCCCACTGCTACTGGAGCTATTCAACTGGAAAGTCATAAAATAACATCAAATAAAGCTCTGGAGCAGAAATGATTCAGTCATTAACACCACAGACTCCCAGCCATTAAATCTACCCCAGCAGAGCCAGCCCAGCCAGAGCTCTGTGTGTGTGTGGAGCCCTGACATCCCCTGGATTCTGTTTGGGCCCTGGTACATGTGCCAATGGTATTTCCATAAATCACAGGGATTTGCCACAACTTTGCCTAGATGTGAAATCACATTATTATTTTGCTGCCAGCATCACTGGCTGCTTTTAGGTTTTAGGAACCCCCTATGTCCCAGGTGTAGGTTCCAGGAAAGGCACTTAGTATCTTTATACAACAAAATAAATTCAGATTCATCCTAACAGCTGGATCAGAACTCCTCTGGAACCAGAGCTGTCACACAGCTGAGCTTGTGCAAAGCACAGAGCCCTTCTCCAGTGGAATTACCTCATCCAACACCCCTCAATCACTGCTGCTGGCAGATCCAGAACATGGAAGGAATTTATTGCCATGAAGAAATGTCAGCTTACCTAGATGAGAATCAGGACCCTGAAGAAAAAAAAAGAACTATTTATCATCACCTTGCAGTCACTTCACTCTTTTGTTCTAACGCAGAGGTTTGCAAAATACTAAATAAATCAGAGTGAGAAATGATTGCTGTGAAGATGATGCAAGGACAGTGACAAATTGAGCCCAAGCCTGAGGGGGAGAGACCTAAGGAAGGCTATGAGGCACTGAAGCAATGAGGAAAATTGGAGGAGTGGAGAGTCCATGTAGGAGCCACAGGAGTAAAGGAGGTTTTATAGCAGGAGAGACAGACCTCTGAGCCTCTCACAATCCTTCATTTCATACAGCTTTGTTTATTATAGCATCTTTCTTTCCTAAGGCTGGAGCTTAAGACTTTGATTTATATTTCAGAGCTAATTTTTTTTTTCTGACCTTGAAACATAGGGGAAAAAAACTGAAAAGATTTTTCAAAACAACTGCAGGGAAGCTTTAATGCAGCCCTTGCTTAGCTCCTCCAGGGCTGGAGGTATTTCAGGCTGCAAAGGCAGCACAGACATGAGATGTTCCTGGCCCTGTCACTGTTGGTGTGAGACACTGCTCTTTGCTGGGTGCTGGAGAAAAGCATCAGCACAGTGTCAGAAAGCCTACACAGGGCTAGCACAGGAACTCAGAACTGCCTGTGCAGGCACCAAAAAATCACAAGGGAAGTTATCATATTAAGGCAACTTGATTTTTTTTCTCCCATCAAACTGATCACAAGGCTTGTGCTGATTGTTGAGGACGGGGCTATTGAAAGAAAGATCTGAACAGAGAGATGCAAACACGAGAGACTTCCCAACCACCTCCTTCCAAATACTGAATCAAACTCGTGGGCAAAAGGACATGAGGGAGCCTGGAGCATCCATCCCCACACCAAACACCCTCCAGTGGAATCAGCAGAATCTTCATTGCTTTGAAAACCTGGCTGGGTGAAATGGGTGGCAACTGGGAGCAGCACAGGCTGGTCCTGTGTCCCCAGTCTGGGTATTTCCCATCACAGCTCCACATCCATCCCACCAGCCTCCAGGGACATAAAGAGCACAATCAGTGAGGGATAATCACTGAGCAGACATCTCCCGAGGGCAGTTCAGCCCCTGCTGGACCAATCAGCCTGTTATCTGTAGGGAGCACAGGTTAAGTGTGCTCCAGGTTCCAGAGCCTCAGTGGAGTGTCTGGAGCTCAATGGAACAAATCTCACCTAAGAGGCTTTCAAAGACCCTTAATGGCTACTGGAAGTAATCACAGATTTCAATGAGTATGGGTCAGGATTTAGCTTCATCCTATTTTGGTAATAAAGTAAAATTTTTTCTGAGATTGCTATCTCTTTCAGTTTATCAAAGTGAAAGCTTGTGACAGTCCCTGTTAGATCTTTTAGTGCTGTTTTTAGAACTCTACTTTCTCCCTCCAAGATCTGGAGATCAACTTTCAAAAAGAATAGCCTGCCAAAAAAGAAATTAAATGGTAGTTTTAATTTCTGGCAGGAGAACCCATACATTTTTTCTCCCCCAAGTTTAATGTCAACAAAAGAGATGAAATCACATTCCCTTTCACAAACAATCAAACATGATTTCCTTTTCTTTTATGCCTTTTGTCAGCAGTGCCAACTTTTTTGACTTGCTGTTAAATGCAGTCATTGTAAACAGAGCTAAAACCCGTCCACTCCTATTATCTCACTGCACCATAAATTGCCTTGATAGTGAAATAGCAGCAACAAGACTGCAGTGCTCTTGCTAACAATCCCTGCTATGACTGAAGTGGGCAGCTTGTGCACACAAAGCCAGGAGCAGCTTTGGCCACAGCAGAGTTAAGGGATATATCAGAGAAGTGAAAGTTGTCATTCAGGCAGTGGCAGACACATAAAGCTGCAGTTAATTATCTGTATACTGCAATACCCAAAAACCCTAAACCCAAATTCCAGTCTTCAAAGTGACAAATAAGTAGAGAAGATAAGAAGAGCTGAGTGAGACAAGAGTTGCCAAACCCCACAGGGAAACTTTTATTGAAGGGAGAAGAGGCTGGGAGGAGAGTTTGGCTATAGAGAGCTCCTGCTGGGTGCAGGAAAACCTCCAAGATACATCTCTGAGTTTTTTTAAGGGTTTTAGCAGGGTGAGAGCTGGTAACTCAGGAGTAGTAAAAGGGATATTGGGGAGGAGGAGAGCCATGAGCAGTGCTGCAAATGGGAATTGCTCCCTTATTCCTGACCTGACTGGGAAGAGGGAAGCAGTGAAGGAGTACAGAGAGGCAGTGACATGGTCTGAGGCACAGGCTGGAGGAAACCACCTTTCCAGAGGCTTCCCAGCAGCAGAGGAAGGCAAACCACAGTCACCAAGTGATAAAAACAATCCCTCCACTAATTGGAATATGACAAAACAGCATTTCAGGCCCTGTTTTTATAAATGAATGGGGGGGACAGTATTTTGCAGCAGGAATCAGCAAGATTTAGACATTGGCCAAATAAAAGCATCCACATGAAAGTCATTGTCAGGGACAAGGCTTCAACCCCACAGAGAGCATTTTGTCCAGGCTGTTCTAGTAAATCAGTGAGGTGGGAGTGCAGATTAACCTGTCTGCAGCTCCATGGAGTTGGACCTGGCAGCTCCAGAGCTCTGAAAAGGCATCAGAGAAACTTGGATATTCTCTTGAACGTGGGTGAGGTAGTGGGGAACAACAGCAGAGATGGAGCTGGATTTATGTTGCATGACACAAGGTGTGGGTCACAGAGAGAAGGAGGAGGTGGGGAAGGGTCTGGAGGAACCCCTCACAGTGGGAGCAGGTGATGGGGGACAGGGCACCCCAAACTGCAGGAGAGAGCTCTGTGCCTTCCCATGGCCTGCATGCACTCAATCCCAGCAATGCAGCTGCGACAGGATAACCCTTGGGACCTATTTCAGAGTTTTACAGACACACAGATATCTTCTCTGTGAATATAGGGATTTCTCTGCTGCTTGCAAGTGCAAATAGCTTTGCTGACAGCACTCCAGACTGCTGTACTCCCTCATGCAGCTTTTAATAACCAGGCAGAAAGTGGAGCACAAAGACATAACCAGCGTTTCTTCTCCAAAATCTCCGTGTTGTAAAGAAAGAAATTTGTCAGAAGCTGAACTCATTCATTTCCATTTGTACCAATATTGCTTCTGCAGGTCAGGAATTGCTTCTTGTCCACAGAGCAATGAAAAGCAGGCCAATAATGCCACCCACAGGTGCCTGGGTTTATTGCTGCCATGGATTTCCAGATGGGTTCTGTGCTCCTGCAGTCACCTGGAATGTTGATAGTGACTCAGGTGCCTCTAAATTCCCTGCACTGAGATCTGCACTGCCTGTGCTTTTCCAGCACTGCTGGGTTAGAGAACTCACAGGTTACTATGCAGATGGCTTGTTTCCATTGCAAAGAATTTGTGCAGGGAGAAACAAAACATACACAGGTTACAAAACAGAAATTAAAAATAAAAAAATCCCTCCCATCTCAGTACTCAGTGATATGGAGATCTGGTGAGAGCATTTCAAGCAATAAAATCCACTTTTTAAATTAAAAACATACAAGTATGTTCTCAAAATGTGCAGCTTATTTTATTTTACCATTCCTATCTCAGAGATCCTTCAATTGTCATGACAAGGACTATGATGATTTCAGAATTCTTCTTGACAGAATTAGACAAAAGACAACTAAGAGCTGACTCTCAGATATGGCTGAGACAGAGAGAGTTCTGCTCACAGGTACTGCACTCCTTCTCCTGTTTCCTGTGCCCATTTTATTAAGAATCTTGGAAACAGCATTTTCAGTAATTGTTACCTGAACATTAATTAATAGAGGAGTTCATGTGTCAATCCCTCACAAAAGGTCAATTCACCTGAATTCCATGGGGTTTTCTGTCACTACTGACTGAGGCTGAAGACATTGGTGTACTTACAGAAAATCTTGGAGGAGTCAAAAAACAATAGTACATTTTCCCCACTGAAAAATAAATTTGAGAATGACTTGTTTGAAATATGTTTAATATGAGAACTCAGGGATAAGCTCCTGCCTTTGACCTTGTGTTAGGCACCTTGTGTTACATTTTTCTTAGATATAGTTGTAGAAATGGCACCTACATTCCAAGTCAGCATTATCTAAGCCAGTATTAATATCATCCTAATTTACATATAGCAATAAGTTTTGTGTATTAATTGCCTAATCTTTTATTTTATTTTAACTTCTTTATTGCACAGAACATAATCAGCTGAAGCCAGGTTCAAAGTAAATTAGAGACCCTGATTGAAAAACATGAAACTATTCTAGCCTAAGCTCTTATTAGACACACACTTTATTGATGAAGTCCATCAATATTCTTATTTAAAGACCTGGAGCTCTGGAGGAGCCACTGCCATTCTATCACTGCTGGCACCAGAGGTAAGAAATTATTTCTGAAACCTAAGTGCTCTCCAAAGGCCCCCCAAGTTATCCAGTCCCATTAATATCAAAAGCATAATCTACTGTCCTTAAATATTTGAAGGAAAAAACCCCACCTAAGGTATTTAAGTAAATTGATTTTTTTTTTCTCATTAAAACCAGTATTTAAAGCCTAATTACATAGAAGATGGCACACCCACCTCTCAGCACCCCAGCCCTGTGGGACAAACCCATTTAATGTGACACGGGGAGGTGACAGCAGGTCCTGTCTCTGGGCTCCCAGCAGACACATCCCCAGCACACAGGGCACCCTCAGGCAGGAATTAAACAGAACAGGCAGCTGAATCTGGTCTCCCCACTAGAAATATTTATGGAAGAGCAATAAATGGTTACGATTTTGAGCAGCTACAAGAGAGCAGAGCCCTAATTTTGCTCTGTGCCCATTGCAGAGGCTCTGCTGTGAGAGCAGCTCCAGGTGTTTGGAGCAATTGCACAACACCAGGACACAGGACCACCTAAAGACTCCAGCTCGACCAAATTGAGCTGCCCCCCAAACAAACATGTTGATCTACATTTCCTTTGATGCAGTAATTTAAAAAAAAAAAGCCTTGTTCAGTTTAAAGATTCAGTGACAAGACCATTCAAACAGTTTTTCATCATAAGTGCTGTGTTTGTTGTCATACTGGTGCCACAAAGGATTTCACCAAGCAGGCAATAACACATCTCATGATAAATAAGACCAAAACACCCTCCAGGCAAATTTATGGAAATCATCACTCACAGCAAGTGTGATAAAAAAGCATCAAGCTAACTTCAGGAGCAGTGAGAGGTCTGATGCTCAGTGAAGTCACAGCCCAGGCTGTCTGGGTGATTTTGAGGACACCTCACCTGCCAGCAGGGCTGGGCTGAGCTGCTCTGAGCCCCTGCACGTGTGCTGGCCTTGCTTGACTGCTCTGTCCCTGAGCAAGTGTCAGCTCCCACTGGCTGCTTCACTGCTGCCCCCATCCATCATCACAGCAGCATCTGCTGCCTTCCACAGAAAATGCCTTTGCTGGGGAAAACAACAGAGCAAGTGCTGATCCACTGGGTGGTCTGGGTGCTGGTAGAGCTTGTCAAAGTGAGTTTGTGTCTGGAGAGGCTGGAGAAGCTGGTGCACCTGTAAATACAGCCAGACCTCCTGATTCTGACAATTCTCCAGGGAATGATGTTTACCCCATGGGAGACAACAGCACAGGAACAAGAGCTCCCTCCACAGAAAGCCCTTCTGGATGTGGCCCTTGACAGAGGTGAGGGGCTGCCATAAAAGGCCCAGCTATTCAATATCCCAGAGCTCACTGAAAGCAGTGCTACACAGAGTTCTCTGACTTATTCACAGATTTCCTGTCCTCTGGACACAGTGTGCACCCAAACACCAAGCCAACATGGCTTGGACATTCATTACTCTTTCATGGGAGAAGTGAGGGGCAAGACAAGGCAGAAGTTAGAAAGAGTTAAATGGGGTGGTCATAGGTTAATCTTTAAAGATGTTCATAGAATTAATTGCAACTGTGTCTGGAACTGGGCATTCTGTAATTATGTTTTCACAAATATATCCTGTATCCATATTTACAGCTAAAATCCTCATGAATCTAGAAGAAACACTCACTGCAAGGTGGGAACAGCAGCCCCTCAGTGTGGCAACTTCACTGCAGGCTCTGAGATAAATCATGGCAAGTAGCAAGGGCTGTGCAGTGGGAGAAGGCTCACAACACAGAACCAGAGCTTTCCAGCAATGCTGCCAGAGAGAGCTACTCAGAAAAGCAAAATTGATTCCTTCTAGAAATCTGCATATTGATAGCATTTCCTTTGTATTCAGTGGGAACAGCACAAGAAGAATAAACACATTAAAATACACCAAAGGTTTGCTCAGCAGAGGTGCTGCCCTTTGCTGTGGTGCTGATGGCACTCACACACCCATGCTCACATGCCAGTGCTTGGCTCTGAGAGCAGAGCAGACCTTGCTGGAGGAAGCCCAGCCAGCCTGCACCAGCAAGAACCACAGCACAGAGAGCTGCCAACCTTCAGCCAGCCTGGAGCTGCCACTGCTCCCTCTCCATCTCATGCCAAGGGCCAACATCTCCAAAGATTGGCAAACAGAGTTTAAAATAAAATCCTCCTTGGCCTTCCATGTATTAGAGTTAAATCCACTTCAGCTAAGCTACAATTTTGCATGTTTTCTTCACTGCAGCCTTGCTTTGACACAGCTCCTCCCTCCACACTCCCCACACTGGTTTTGGGCTGGTTCTTTGGATGGGAGCAAAGCTGAACCACAGGTTAGAGATGAGTGACCATTTGTCCAAAGTGACCATTTCTTTTGGCCACTCATTGTTCAGCCAGATGAACTCAGCTCACACACAGCCATCAAAGCAGAACCTTGCCAAAATCACCCTGCAGCAGAGACCCAGCAGAGCACCACTTTGTGTGATGCAAAGATTTGCAGTGAGGAGCTTTAAAATCTTAACAGGGATCCCATCCAGACCCACACTGGGAATCAGGCACTTTGCACCACCCAGGAAAACCTGCAGAACCACATTGCTGATACACTCTGCTGCATTGAAAGAGAATTGCAAATGTTGTTATTTGCTCCACTGGAATATCAAAAAGGAAACACAGCCAGAGCCCCAGTGAGAAGAGAAACATACCTTGGCAGTTTTCCAGCAGGGGTGCAGCTTGCATTCATTCACAGGGAGGACACAATAGAAAAGCTCAAGCACAAATTCTTTTTCCAATTATTTATAAACCATTGAAGTGACAATGAGGGGAAAAAAAAAATTTAAAAAATCAAAAAGTTTTGATCTGCAAACACAGCTCCCCCTTGATCATAAGATGATGCCACCTGAGCTGATGACCAAAGCTGAAATGCTCTTAGTGAGGTGAAGGAAATATTTGTGTATTGCTGCTGTAAGTTTAGGGCAATAATGGTATAGGGTAACAAGAAAAGAAAAAAAATGTACAAGCAGCTACAAATGGTGGTGGGCTCAATGAAAACCTAAAAATCTGGAGGATAGATTTGTCTCTAGTAGGAATAGGAAAGGAGTAAATAGCCTGTCCTACCAAGCATCCTTGGTGTCTGTGTGCTAATGCAAGAGTGAACCATGATTCTGGTTCCAGCAGGCAGATGGAGGGTGGTGATTCGAGTGGGAAAGGTGAAGTGCTCAGGTGTGTATTTGAGCCCTTTAACAGAAAGGCTGAAGAAACACCAGGATGATCAGTGATTTCTTTGGAGCAGGAAGATGAAGCAGATCTCCCCTGCCCTGTCTGTGAATAGGGTGGGTTAGGTGGGGCCTGGACTTGTTAGTCCTCAGCCATCTGAAGAAAACCCAAAAATCATAGTGCAAAAGGAACACAGCTTTGGGGTATTTAGAGTTTTTAAGGCATTTGCACACAGAGAGGTTTGTTTCAGCATTTCCTTCTATTTGGGAACATTTGCACTCCAGGCTTGCAGATGTTCAGTGCCACCTTTGTCACTTGTCTTGCTAATCATAGAATAATGTCAAACCTTATATTTGCTTTCCCTTCTATGAGTTTGAACTTGTCGTTTCAATAACAAATATCTGTCCACCCTTGTATAAAACCACAATTAATGATTTTTGAGATGCTTAGATAAAGCAGTCATTATTTTTATTGTGACTCCTCCTTTCCCAAACAAGCATGGCTAATCTTTTCAAGGCAAGCATGCCTAATCTTTCCAGGCTCTCTTCAAGGCACTGCATTATCATGACCCAATTATTCCTGAAAAAGATAGCTGGGAAATTTCTATCAGGATGATTTGCTCACAGAAAATGTAGTTACCACAAATACAGGGATGCCTTCATATCACTTAGAATGGTTTTCCATGGAGAAAATTCAGATCAAATATTTCCTGGTCTATCAGCTTGATGAGATCCTGTTTGTTGCCCCATTCTTTCCTAACTGGATAAGCACAGAGCTGCATTAACCCGGGGTGTGCTGGTGAGGGCTGGGAATTGCAGGTCATATATTTAATTTCAACAGGGCAGAAGACTCTTTTAGTTTTCATTTTCAGACTTTCACTTTGAATTCCCCAGATAAACAAAAGTAAATTTGATTTAATTTCTTGAAGTCAACTGGAGAGAAAAAGAGTAAATGGTCTGTGCCACTCATTTCTGCACCATTCTGAATGCTCTCAGCAGAGGCTGGGATCCCATCTCACTGGTCTGTCCCAGGAAAACAAGGTCTTACCCACTGCCAGGACAGGATTTACAAGATCTCAACAGGGCTTTGACTAATTCTAGCTGCTTGGAGGTATCTGAAAGATTTTCAGATTCCAGTGAGTATATTCGGGATTATTCTGTTTCTCAGTGCTCTGACTTTAAACCAGTCATATTACAAAGAACTGAGCAAAAGCCCTGAACAAAAGTCGTGTCACCCTTATCATACTGCTGTGACATTAATGAAACTGCCTTCTGGAGAGACTGGGAAGTTTGACATAAACCTGTCCAACTTCAAAACATCATCAGGGTATGTTAAAGGTAATTTTTCCCACTTTCAAGGCAGCAGCACAACCTTCTGCCAGAGACCCATCTCCAGGACAGAGCCCCAGGGACTGCAGTGGTCCCTCTGTCCCTGAAAAAGGAATGTACATTTTATCCTGAGCATTGAATGACCATTCACTTTCCTGAAATGTTATTTCTTTTTATAACAGCTTAAAGGGAGCAAGAAAGGAGAATGAACCCAATGCTGCCACTTTGGAAAGCTTTTATTGTAATCAACCTTACAACACTTTTTGTTGTACAATACAAAGAACATTTAATCTCTCCTGGCTGGCACATTCCCTCCAGGGTTTTGCTGCTGACAATGGGAGCTTTCACTTTGACTGTGGCAAAAATAGTGTCAAACCCACTGCAAGGCACTGCTTTTACTGTGGGTACATTTGGGATATTCTACAGAATTAATGACTTCATGAAATGAGGGGAAAAACAGGAGTTACAGTTGGAGAGACTTCATATATTTGCTGTAAGTTTTGCTTCCCATGAATATCATAATCTCTAAAATGTGTTTACCTTTGGTGTTGCAAATACAGGCATGGCTTGTTTTAGCAGTTGGATTTATTTAAAGAAAAATACCAAAACAAAATTATGAGATAAGATTTCCACAGCAGTTTTTCTTCATAAGGTAGAAAGGGAAGAGCCAACAGAGGTCTTGGAGTGGAGCCCCTGAGCCAGTGCTGAACTGTTTGTAGAACTGAAATGTCAGCTTTTCCTTCTTTTTTTATGTTGGTTTAAAGGAAAGCAAAACACAAAGTTTGCACATAACAAGCTTTTGCCTGGATATTTTCTAAAGCTCTGGCTAAATTCAACCTTTGAGTTTTGAAAACAGTTGTTAGGAAGTTGCAATTCAAAAAATACTTTCAAATTTGTACCAAGCTTTTAGATTGCTGGATAGGAACTCCCCAAAAGGATTTGGTTTAGTTCACAGAGAGCCAAACAAGTGATTTCCATCTGGATGATTTTTTTGCTGCTGGAGAAGCTAACAACAAACAAGAAGTGTAGGTGTGGATTGCAGCCAGCTCAGAGTGAAGCCACAGGGAGTGAGCAATGTGCATGTCCTGCCCCAGGAGCCACAAACACCTTTTCTGTCGGGAGGAGTCCCTTGAAACACCATAAACTCACTCAGCTGGTTGCATAATTTTCTCTACTCACAGCAGCTGTGCTTCCCACACTAAAGGGCATTTCAGATCAGCATTCAGATTGAATCTGCAAAAACAGCCTAAGCCAAATAAAGCTAAGCTTGTATTTTCACTCTCTGCCAGAATGGCATAAAAAGAGAGATATTATTATATTAGTATTAGAGACAGAAGAGTAAATTTGTTGTGATGTGTGTGAAGTTCCTGGTGAGGCTCATGGAGAGGGTCCCAACAGGTCCTAAGATTGTCCTGTAGGGCAGAGAGAGCCTGTGCCACTTTTCTGCTTTGTGTGGGACAGCCCTGCACTGAGAGCAGCAAACAACCAGAGTGAGCACAGCATTAGACAGCCCAGGCACTGAAAGGCTCTGACACAAACTGGTCAGGAAATATTTCTGCATGTGTCACACACAGGGTGTCAAAACCAAGCATGCAACTTTCTAGCAGCATACAAATGAAAAATAGGACACAAAGTAGGTCAAAAAATATACATCCCTTATGCTGGCTAGTTCCTCATTCACTGTTTTGGTGACACCTGATTGGGATCCTTATGGAATAAAGAAGACAGAATAAGTAGGTGTAGGAGAAGCTGTTGGATAAGCTCTCATTGCTCTGAGAGGTGCTAGATGGTAAATAATCCGTCTTGGAGGAGCTTTGAGAGGCTGGAGAGTTTTCCCATCTGCTAGAGATGTTTCTTAGTCTTGACTTGGATATAAATGCAGAAGGCAGGTCCCACTTAAGCTGCTGCTCTGTAACCTTCTAGATGATAGGTAATTACTCATAAGTGTGTCCTACAGATGCTCCAGGGATCCTTCTGCACATGCCTGCCTGAGAGCTGATGGTTCTGGTTGAGTTCAGAAGAGACCAGAGCTGTGTGAGAAGTGGTGGATTTAGGATCAGTAATTCAATTTTGCAAGCTCTGAATGGAAAATAATAAAGCAATGATAAGGCAGCTAGTAATAAAATTACATTTATTTTTGGAAACCAAAGAATTGTACAGCTATGGAAAAGCTTGTAGCTTGCCAAGTGGGGGCAGCCAGCCCACCCTCCAGCTCCAAGATTTATGGCCACAGTGGGGCTGAGACACACTCAGCCAGCCTATAAAAAAATTCCACCACCCCTTAAGGACATATCCCTGGGCTTCAGAACATTTTTGAGTGGAAAGTGCATTTTTCTGGCCATCCATCCCCAGTCTGCCTTGGTAGTACAGCATTGTTTGTCCATCCCCTGGCACTGGGGACCAGCCTGGGGGCTGCTGAAGCTCTGCTGCTCCTGCTGAGGGCTGAGCCCCCTCAGCAGATGGGCTGGGCTGGCACAGCCCACAGGGACCAGGGTGGGGTGAGAGGCAGGAGGTGTGTGGAGGTGGGAGCACAGAGCTTACAATCATCTATTTTGGCTGACTGGAGACAACCAGAGAAATAAATGAGCTCCCAGATCACCCAGGATAAGTTAGCACACTGTACTGCTTTCCCTGAAATTAGTAGGGAAGCTTGCAATTAATTCAATAAAAAGAGATTTCTTCTCTGCTGCTGGAGAGAAATGCTTGGCAGCTTTCTGGAGAAGGAAAACTCTGTAGCTGAGACAAAGCACATAGGTGGGCAGACAGTTGTGATAAAACCACAGGGAAGAGGGAAAATAAGAACCATCTCATGCAGGCCTTAGAAATGAAATAAACAGGTTATTTTTACAAGATGGGAAAGAATATATAACTCCAGGGATGAGGAAAAATACAGCAAGTAGCAGCATCGGCAGTTCAGCATATTCCATTGCTATTAAAAATAAAGGGAAAAAAGGCAATGAAAGGAGCAGTATTTTGAGAAGCAGACAGGACTGTGGTATGTGGTATATTCTCTGCCTTCTGCATACCCCACAGTAATGAGAGATGACCCTGTAATCTGCTGCAGAATTGCTGGACATTTTCTACTGCCATTAAGATGCAGAATGGGAGCTGCTCTTGCTCTCACGTGGGCACTTAGACAATTTTTCTTTCTTTGCAGTTTCAGCCAATCCACACTAACAGTGTATTGGACTGGCATTTTCTTTGCCCCTCAGGATGGAAAAATGGAATTGATTCCTCTGAGAAGGAAGGGAGCAGGTATTCATTATCATAAGGTGAATTTGTAAAGTTCTGGTTGGTTCAGCTCTTCCCCTTCATTTTTCAGCTAACTCCAAGTTTTTGAATCTCTTGCATCTTATCCCATAGGATGGAACAGCACATCATTCAACATTATTAACCATGGTTAAGATGATTCCTAATATTGAAAATTATCAGCAAAAAGTGAACAATCACCTGAGAAAGCATTTTTCCATTTGAGCTTTATGACCTGCAACAGAAAGTTTTGCAATGAACAACAGCTCTTTGTCACTGGGAATAGTTCTAGTACTGTTGCTGCTGTACTTTTCCACCACAGTGAAATCAGTGCTGTTAACCTTGAAGCACCTAAGGAGCTCAGGTCAGAGGACCAGACCTTGTGCACTGGTAACTGCACCCACTTTCACAGTGCATGGTGTGTTCCCTCAGCCAGGCTGGCAGGAATGATGCCCTGCCTTGTGCCATAGCTGCTGCTGGGCAGGGAGTGCTCACAGTCTGCACAGGGCACCTGCTGCTGCCATAGGGCTCTCAATTGCAAACTTAGAGAGCCATTTGCCTTTTCTCACCCCCTTGTCAAGGACCATTTCTTGTGTTTTTCAGCACATGGAAGAAGTTCAGGTGAGCACACAGCACCCTGAGGAGACCCAAGGCTTTGTGCACAGACAGTCCCTGAGGTCAGAAGCAGAGCAGCAAGCACTGGGCTAGCTGGGGCTGCTCTCAGCCTCAGTGCTGAGCCTCTGGAATTCTTCTCTCCTGATAAGCAGAGGCTGCATGGTTGTACCTATCCCAGCCATACTCAAGAGCTGGCAATTGAAAATGACTATCCCAAATATAAGACATGTTAAGTCTCATATGCACTTTCTTTTCAGGTTCCTACCATCAATTACTCCACTTGCCTGTAATGGCTTCAGACTCTTTTGTCTTCTTCTCATGGATTTCTCTGCTGCTTTGCATTTAAATTCACCTTGTCTTGCTAAATGTACAGACAAAGTGTAAGCAATAACTGAGCCAGGCAAAAACAAACATGCTGTTGTTTTCTTGGCTTTCTCTGCTGTCCTGTGCAAAAGATGTTTTTATATCCCTTTGAGAAAGCCATCCAATGATGAATAAATATTTGAAAACAAATGGGTAGGATTGTACCAGCCACCTACTTCTCCGCCTTAGAAAGTAGGAAAATCCACCCATCCATAAATATTTTTTAGAATGATAGTTCTGAAAATAAGGTAGGATGGAATGTTCCCTATCAGGCCAGGATGCAGCATTCAGCTTATATCAATTACTGTCTATTTGACATGCTTCATGCTCTCTTCATTAACAGGATGAAGGGTTTTATGGGATAATAACCCAGTTCCAGTGAGCAAATGTATTTGTGAGACCAAAGGCCAAGTCCTTTGTCCTTGCAGAAGGAGCCTTGAGACTGCAGCAATTGGCAGTGGTCTAGGATCGATAAATCACAGGAGCAAAACTTGTGTCCCACAGAACACTGTCCCATCCATGAATCACTGAGGACAAGGATCCTCACTGCAGGAAAGCTGAGAGAGCAGAGATCATCTTGGGGGGAAATAGAACAGCCATTGGCTTCAGTTGGGTATTGAAGATTCTGTAATTGGAGTTACTGCCATGTTAAATGGTCCCTCATGGTTTCCTCATCTCAATCAAGGTTTGATTGAAAACCTGTGACCTGAAATTGTGGTCATTATCTTACCAGAACTTATTGGTTTTCTCACTCTTCAGGCAGCAGGCAGATGGTAATTGCTTCCTAAAACATTTCTCAGCTGAACAGCAGTGACAAACACTCTCCTCACCTCAGAAAATCCCAAAGCACATTACAAGCTGCCTGAACAAAGAGGACAGATGTGTTTTCCTTGGATCTGGCAGGAGCCATGCAATAGCCACTCTCATCAGGGAAGAGGTATGCTTGGCTAATGGAAAATAATCATACCTGCCTTTCCACCCCAGCTGTCCCACACTGTTAATCTTAGTGTACCTGCACTCAAATTATCAGTAGGGATCCTCTTCTCCTTCTGCATTAACTAATTATGTGGAAAATCTCCTGTCCCAACACAGCCAGAGCAGCCTGTGAGTAAGAAAGGGGGAGGGTGTGCAGTAAGGGGTTGCTAACAAGAGGCAAACACTCTCATATTCTCCAGATTCTCCTCTGGGGCAGCTGAGTTAGGACCCAAAGTGTGTTCCCTCTTGCAGCCTGACTTTGCTGGGTGCCAGGAGCACAATTCTCCCCCTGGCTGTGCTTTGTGGCTGTGTGGGACAGGACTGCAAGTCAGGCTCTTCTGCTAGGCTCTATTCCAGTTCACACAACCCATGCACTGTAAAAAGAACAAAAACATCCATATGGATCAAATATTATCACACAGTGCCATCAACATATCTCATTGTACATTCCTAATCTATGTTCTGTATAAAAATGGGCTATTCAAAACCCCACCATGGTCACATTGTGAGATAGGACCTGAGAGGAACCACAGTAAGGACTGAAGAGGGGTCTGTACTCATGGCAGATGAAATCAAATTAGTAGTACAGAAAATATTTGTTTTAAGCTCAAACCACGGGCTGAATTTAGAGGTGTAAACCAGCATTCACCTTGTTGAACGATGGGCTCTTACAGGAGAGCATTTACTACAAAAACAAAGCTTTTTATCCAAATCAGTGAGTGTCACAGTTTGAATTATGGCTGTAAGAGAAAGCCTTTTGTTTCTGTCACCTCCTTAGTCAATGCTAATTTGACTAAGGTGTGAATGAGTTAGTGTTGCTCCCAAAAATTCTGTGACGTGCAAAGAGCCACCTTCTCTCCTGTACTTTTGGAACTCTTTTTACACATCCTCAGAGAGTTCAGATGAAAAATCTGCCTTCAGATGATGGAAGACAGGTTAGTAACTTGCAGGATATTTATTTCAAGAAGCCAAGTCATGGTTACAACAAAACAGCTGAAGAAAGGAGAGATGCACACTGAAAGTTTCTACTAATCTGCTCCAAGGTGAGGCTGAAGGGCAACAAATATCAGGAGATAGGAGCAGCCTGCAGCAGATTTGGGAGATACAAGCTCACTCTGTACAGGGGTGGTGTGGATTGCAGAGCCACCTTGGGTGGGGTGAGCATTAGCTCACTGCAGCACTTGCTCCAGAAAGCACTAAAATACATATTTTTTCAATTTTCTGGTCTGATGTTATTTTGTGCAGAACCCACAGTCTCACTAGAAGCTTCTACTGAAAATGTCTCCTTTATCATCTCTCAAAATTGGGATATGCTAAACTGGCATGACAAAAAAATAACAATCATTTGGGAGCAATTTATTTCCTGCTGTTATAGACTCACAAACACTCATTTCCATACCACCTACAGATATGTGTGCATCTCTTTGTTCTGATATTGAGAAAAAATCCATTTGTATTCTTTCAATACAAGCAATCCTTGGCTTGAATTTTTAGTTGGTCAAATAATGCTAAAGAAGGAAATATTGGAGCTTCTGCCTGTGCCATGGGACTATTCTGGCAGGCAAACTATTACAGCCACAGTCTTACCAAAGGAAAGCTAAATCTCCTCATTAAATCTTGGTTGTTGTTGTTTTGAAGAAGAGATCCTCTCTACTGCAGGCAAAATGATGGAGCCACTTTTCCTCCTGCCTCTGACTGACCTCTGGACATCAGAAATCCAGACAGGAAGGCTTCATTTGGCAAGGACACATGCCAGAGCTCACCTTTCCAAAATTTTTCACCAAAATCCAAACCAACAAGTTAAAAGTAAAGCAATTAAAAGCACACTCCATTGGAAGTGGCATTGGACCTTATTTTGCGTATTCATTTTTAATAATTCTTTGCATCCTTGGGCAAAATACTTTAGCCTGAATGCAGCAGAATATCCACTACCTAAGCCCTACAAGATTTGAGGTGCAATGCTAAAACAGAACCCCCACAGCACTCTCCACTAGTTTTTTACTGGTCTGTCATTTGTTAAAATGGATATAAAATTAGCCCTGCATTCCTTCTGTCTTACCTGTTTGGGAAAAAGGGGAAAAACAGAAAATATGGAGAGAGGATGATATGACATAAGAATAATTCTGCTTATTTAAAAAAGAAAAACATCTTAGAATATTATCTTGTAAGAGATGCAGTTTGAAAGCAGCCTAAGAGGTTTTCAGCAATTATGGTTAATGTATGTAGAAATAATCTAAATGGTTAGTAAAATGTTGAATGTTGACTGAAAGATAAACATGTTTATATGAAACTAGATATTAAAATTGCTTTTTTGGCACTTCAAATGCAGGAAGCTGTGTAGTCCTACTGTCACTCTTAAGAAATGTTAATAAGAGTTTTTGCTGCTGTATTTTAAATGGAAGTAGTGGTGTAAACAAAACTGTAGATGGATTTCTTTGCTCTGCTGGGGTATCCTTCAACCCACCAGAAAGAGTTTTGTTTACATATTCTGCATAAAGTTGTACAAGAGCCTTTAACTCATGCCAGGATCCAAATCTCTGTGCATTCAGTGGGCAAAGAGCACATTCCCTGACACCTACTGCCCCTGCTCTCAGCCACTGGGGACATTGATCCAACTATCAGCAACAGGTGAATGCCTGATTTAGGAGTCTAGGAAGTTATACTGAAAGATTTTTTTTTTTTAATTGTTGGCAATACCAGAGACTAGGTTTTTAAGCCAATGCAGTTTGGATGAACCTAATTTTAACTCCCTTCATTGGAGGCACTAACCTCTGCCTTGGGACCTGTGATCACTGCTCAGCCACTGAACTCAGAGCAACAAACCTGCCCTAAGCTTTTCATACTCTGCTAAGCAAGGGAAGCCTGGGATCAGTCAGCCTTACTGAAAGCTCATGTCAAAGTAAGCTTTTAATTTATTCTGAACCATTTTAAATACCTCCCCCCAGACAGCTGAAGTGCCCATTGTACCTACACAGGCTCATTGCCTGAATATTTAGCTATGTGTATAACAGGAGCCATAACTTTCACCATGCCTTCAATTCTGGAAATGAACTACTAAGAAAACATTTAAGTCTTTGCAAAATAAGCTGGATTATTTTCCTTTTGTTGTTGTTCCAGTTTGGTTGCTTTTTTCCGAGAGCAGATTGGATTGACTACCAAAAAGAAAGACAAGTTAAAAGTACAAAATCTATAAAAAACTAGTGTTCCAAGGAGCAAGCACTTGCACCTAAGAAATCTTTGTTGATTGTTGCTAATATCTATGATAATCAAGCTAAAAATACCCACCAAGCAATAGAATTTGCAGAGATGAGTCTATTGTCTTAAGCAAATAATGAAGCCAGGAGCAGCTAAATTGATCCCATGACTCTCATTTCAATAATAAAGCAGCAACAACTCTTAATCTATAGCACTCAGTTTAAATTACAAACCCAGTGCTGAATGGGCAATTTCATTAGAGAGAACACAGCTAAGAGAGAAACAGCTGGCAGGGAAAAGGAGTCACCCCCATCCAAATCCAACCTTCCTGAGAATTTCTTGCTGCTCTGTACCCGGACTCATCCTCAGGGGACAGTTCTCACAAATTCCAGGTGCATCTGTTGGAAGTTTTGGTGTCCAAGGAATTCCCTTTTATCTCACCCCAGGGCTGGTCCACCTGCCCCAGGCTCCAGGGGTGGTTGTGGGAGAAACAGGACTTTTGGACAGTCAGTTAATATGATTATGCAGAAGCTACTTTTAGCCTTAATTATACATTTTATGACTACAGTCCATGTGATCAGGCATTTTTTGATTGGTGCTTTGTGCTGTTTATGCACTTTGTACGAGCCCCTCAGGTGCAGTGATTTGTTGCTGTTCAGAACTTCACCATTCACCTTTATCTTGGGTTTTCTAATCTTGGTAGTCTGTTTTCAGCTCCTTCTTTCCTGATTTAGCACAATTTATGTTTCAGTGGCTTTGAGGGGTCTCAGCAAGTGGTCTGGGCACTGCCCCAGGATGGACACAGGGACCACCAGGGAGAGGGAGGGAAGCAGGTCACCCCACATCTGCCTGGGACCCCAGCACTGTCAGAGAGGCTCCAGGACACAAGACATGTGTGTCCCCAAGGATAGCAGCAGCTCCATGAGCAGATGGAAACTGGCTTTTTCCTCTTGTTATTCCTGTCCCTGAAATCAACACATGGTCTGCGAGCCAATCAAACTCACCCACGGATACTAGCACTGCCTAGAAGAGACAGCTCTCTCTTTAAATTAGATCCTTTCAAACACTTACACAGATCCTTGGGTACTGCAGGGGCTGTGGAACTGAAACCAATGAACATCCACAGTAGGTGAGGGGAGGAAAGGCTTCCACCATCTCTGCTGGCAGCTGTACAGAGCTTATGGAAGAACGTCCTGTTCTCACTGAAGGGAGCAGCAGGACTATAAATATCCACATGGAACATATTTACTGAAGGATGGATGCCATGCTAACAACAATTTCTTCGTGGTAGGACCAAATTTCACAGGTATTAGCAACTTCCTGAAATACAGTCAGAGAATTAAGGGATAACTGAGGTGAGAAGGGACCTATGAAATTTTTCTGTTCAGCCTCCTGCTTGAGTCTGGGACAACTTCTATGCTAAGGGAGATTGTTGTTCCAATTCTCTCCTGATAAATCTCAAGGATGGCAAGCCCACAGCCTCCCCAAGAAATATGGTTCCTGTGCTGCATAACTCTTATTCTGAGGATTTTTTTCCATATACAAACAGAAATTCTTTCTGTTTGTTTTTTCCTTCTTCCTGCTGCAATGCATGACCACTGCCTTGCCATTTTCCAGCACACTGTGGCAGAGTCTGAATCCATCATCTCTCCAGTGCCTTGCCATTAATGGTAGAGAGTGATTAGATGACTCCTTATCCTATCTCCTCCTGGATAAATAACCCCAGCCCTCTCCTGGCACACCATGTGCTGCATTCCCCTGAACACACCACTGAATTTCTGCACTTGCTTCCACCAAACCCACAGTTTTCTACTTGTGAGCTGCAGCCTCACAAGTGCTGGGTGGAGAGAAGTGTCTGACCTGAACACACCTGGACAGCCCAAAACAGGCATGTGTCAACACTTAAATACCCCTGCAGTGCCCCAGGTGCTTTCTGCAGAGCTCCCTGAGCTGTCACTCCCAGCCCATGGTGTGTCCCCAGGGCAGGACTGGCTGTGTTTTTTTTACCTCACTGAATGTCACCCTTCTCCTCAAGATTTCCAAGGTTTTTGCCCATCATTTACAATGCACCTAGAAGGTTTGGTAACACATTCTATGTGCTTTCATGAAAAATAGGAGGGATTCTATTTCCCCTAAGGTTTCTGTGCATTTAGCCAGTCTCCCTCATGCCATGGTGGTTTACATCCTCAAACCCCAAATTCCAGCTGACATCAGTTGTTAGTGACTGCAGTGACCTTGAGAACACTCCTGTGCAGCAGCAGGATCTGGATGTCAGCATTAGTGGGGAATGGGGCTGTTTTAACAGGACTTTGCTGAAAGGGAAGGAAGATTTAAGCTGCTGCTGGAGCGGAGGTGGGGGAGTGGTGTTGAAATCTGTAACCAGTATCCTTGTTTAAAATTCTGTTAGCAAAATTTATGACACACATTGAAGCCTCATTTTCCCCCTAGTAAGAATATTTCTTTCAGCTATTCATTTTGCATTTCATGAGACCTTTTGCAGATGCAGAGAGCTATATCACTCTATTCTGCTCATGCAGCATCCTGAGATCTAGATGCTTCAAAACCTGGGTGTATTGTAATGATGTGTATAGAATATCTCAATGAAATTCCACATCTGCATCCTTGATAACTCATTTCTATTCAAGTGGAAATACTCATTGCAGCTCTTGCAAATGCTGATATAAGCCATGGAGTGGCTTCACAAAACTCAACCTCCTGTGCCCAGATACTTCATAGAGTTCATCCTATACATGGGATCTGCTTTATCACAGGAGTTGTCCTGTTTACACAGGACTGTAAAATATTGCCTCTCCATAATGAAATTTCTACTTTTCCCCTCTCTTGCAGCAATTAAAAATGCATTATACAAGTACACTATGGCTGTATTGCTTTAATTTTGTTATAGCACCCAGGGAATAATTAGTTCTGTATCTTCTAACAACAAACAAATATATTAATTCAAAAATTAAATATTTACTTGCTAAAGAGCCATCACAAGTTGTCATGAGTGCTTGTCTTCATTATGTGAGGGAAATTAAATGGGCTTTGTACCATAATTCTGCTGGTATAATAAAGGATTATGCCCGACAAGGAAAAAGTGACCCTATTTGGTGGGAAAGGAACACAAGCCCTCCCCATGAAACTTTACTTCATATTGCAACAAGCTCAGGTCTTACCAAATATAAGAAGTTCAGACTTCTTTACTGTACTGAGACACCCTGTGTGCTCAGGAGGTACAGGACTAACCTAGTTTAGATTTGAAGTAATCCTTGGGTGGTTCCAAATGTCCGGGTGAAAAGTGTGCAGCCAGAAGAATTCGCATTCCCTTCCCATCTGCTAGCACAGAATTGATTAATTGGGAATGCTCCAAATAAAAAATAACCCCAATTTTTTTAAAAAGCCTCAGAATCAACATATTCTGAAAGCTGAAGGTAGAAAGGTTGCACAAATGTCTGCACCCAGCTGCAGCTGGTTTTTTCTTTCCAGCCTGGTGAGGATAGATCAGAAGGCATCAAAGATCCTGCTTTGGGTGTTGTTTTAACAGATCATAACTGTGCACATCCCATTGTCTACAGCTGAAAACAGCATTGGCGCTGTTTTTGTAGCAGAGGTGCATTAGGTAAACACATTTCCTTAGCATTTACTGGACCCAAAACCTCGAAGTCTCCTGATCTCTCTTTCTTGGACACATCAGTTGTAAGTTAAACCCTACCCTGTGGTGAGGCACACAATTTGCACTCCTACACAGCATGTTCTGCTGGCACTGGGGAATCTGATTTTACCCATCTTCTTTGGAATCAGCATCATGCTGGAGGTTTTGAATTCTGACCCTTGCCTTCAGGCTACTTAACATTTGTTCCAGTCCTTTTAGATCAATATCTCAACTTCTAACTGGCTTTAGGAGGTTAAAATGCACAGAGAACCTTTAGCTTTTTACATCAACTAATCTATTGCTAAACCTCCTGCAGTCTCCCTCTCTCTGCAGATATGCTAACCTCCTGCCACTACATGAAAGGGTTTAACAGTTTCTAGGACACAGAATACACTCAAGCACAGAATTTGGAACTGCTTTTCACCATGGATTTCATGTACAATTTGAGCCTTGCAAGGCACCACCCAAATGAGACACGACAGTTCTGCTTTTCCAACAGAAGCAGCAAAAACCACAAACACACGACCTGGTGGCCACAGTCCCAGCAAAGCCCTGCATGGGCAGATGAACCAGGTGTACACAAGTGCCACACAAGCCACTTTTAACCAGTTTAGGATAGAGGCTTATGCCCAACTTTTAGACAAAAAACGTGTGGTGTGTTTCTAGGCATGTTCACAACCCTGAATAGGGAATCTCACCTTGATAATCAGTAAATGGGTGAGGGGCTGCACAGGGCTCTGTGCTGGACACACAGGGAGCTTTCCCAGCAGCAGCAAACAGCCACACTGCCAGATCTGGCTCCTTGGGAAGACACCTGGCAACACTTTTCCAGCACTGGATCAACTGCATCAGTTTTCCAGAGCTCCTGTTCTAACCTCTCCCTGCCCAGCTCTGGATCCAGTAATGCTTAAAAAGAGCACATGTAAAGGTTCTTTGATCTCAGCTGTTACACAGATAACTAGAGGCTAGGCCCTCCTGAAATGCACTCCAGCAGTGATTTTTCTGGAAAAATCAGCAAATTTTGAAAGTCAGACTTGAGACAAACAGCTGAAAAGCAGCTGTTTCACCAAAGAACTTCCTGTGCTCAGACAGCTCATAAAAACAAACCTGACAGAGTTTGTGCTCGTGTCACTTTGTCCCTGAGCAGATACAAACCTGCAAACCCAGGGCAGTGTGGAGCAGCCATTCTCCCTCTTCCAGAATGAACAGAAAAATCTGAGTTTGCTGATGTGCTGAACACTGAGCAGTAGATACTCTCAAATAGCTTTCCTGGCCAGGACCCTTCAGCAGGGAATTTAAATCTGCCTCTTGGTCCTGCAGAGGAGATCTGTCACGAAGGAGCAGAGCTGTTCACTCACCTTCTCATATGTCATCTCCAGCAGCACTCTGACTGTCTAGAACATTTCCATTATCCACCTGTCAGTGCTAAAATGGAGAAAAGGAAAAATATGGAGCGTTCTGCAGACTACATTTTACTGAAAGGTAAGGAATGGTTTCAATAGTGTGTTGAAAAGCATGGGACATTTTCTTTAATTGGATAACTTTTTTATCTTAGGGCTTTAATCTAGGGGAAAAAAGCTAGCACTGGAGCTGAAAGTCTTAATTCATTGAATATTTGTAATTAGATATTTGATTGTTTGATATGTAGTATCTTTTGATCTGCTAGTAGCCAATGCTGCTACAACCAACACTCTGATAAAGACTTATCTATCTTTCCAACAGCAGTGTCACTCTCATCTTAGAGGGACTACAGCCACATAAATTCCTTCCCTATAGATGGAGACATGTTTGCACATCCTCATCACCTCCGTGTGCTGTCTCAGGATGTGGCCCCTGGAAACTCATAATAACTGTGGATATTTCAGATCTGCAGAGGGATTTAAGCAGCTTGCTCAGGAGCAGACTCTCCTGAAACATTGCATCTCAACGCTGACATCCCCTGGGGGAAGAATCAGCAGGAGCTAGGATTTAACCTTTTGGGATGACAGTATATGGCATATGCTTGAGATAATCAGTGGAATTGCTGAGTGAAAAGCTCTATTATATTAAAATAAATATGGTTCACCCAGAAAGGTATCCAAGCTCAGCTTCATGCAACATAAGCAATTGTTCACATCCTGTAGATGCAGCCCTGAGCAGTTACTACAACAAAAAGGGATTAAGTGCCTCTAATTATTATTATTGTTATCCAAACATTTTGTCATCAGTCAGCCTGCAATAAATAACCATGACATCTCATGGGTACAGCTATCAAATTTACTATCACTAGCTGAGCTGTTCTGATTAAGGGTCAGAGTTTCTCCAGTAAATGCACAGATCCCTCCCTAAGGACTGAAGAATAAATGAGAACTGAAAATCTAAGGGAGAGAAAGAAACAGCTATCACATGAGCCTCAGTCTTTGCTCAGAATGTCATGTTTCTGTAAATATAAAAGACAGTGGTAACAGAGTCCTTACCCCACTCACAGGGACTCCTCCCTTGTGTTATCCATCAGTTATTCCACAGGCTGGAAGCAGCTGAGTGCTGTCGTGTTCATGGCACATCCCTACACTAGCACAGGAGAGAGACAGTGTGTCCTGTCCTGGAACCTTCAGCAACATGAACAATCCTCTTGCTCCTTTCCATGCTTGGAAACACCTGTAAAATAAGCTGACTTACTTAAAGCTACCCTGATGCTTAAACTTACAGCTGAGATCTCCAAAATAGAATTTATCACCCTTCAGAGACAGACACTTAGCACAGTTAGTTTATGTTTACTCAGCTCCCCCCATTTTAATTTTGGTTCACCAGCAATTTCTGGTCAAGTTTCCAGCCCAGTTTAATCTTTCATAGTGAACAGGACTAGAAGCAATCAAGGAAAAGCCACTCTCTTAGATAAGGTTTGGTAAATGCTACACATTCAAGATGCAAGTAGGAGAAACAGATCAGTTTTCATCTGATAGTTTTTGTTTGCATGATTTGAAGAAAATAAATGCTTTTCCAACTTCCTCTGAGAATATCAGCATTGCCTTACCCTGTGTTTCTTCCTGAGAAGTGTGATGAAACAGAAAGAGAAAAGGTGTCTCATTCTCTTCTGACATCTGCTGGGACATAAACCCCCTGCTCCACCTCAGAGCCTGCCTTGAGCCCCCTTCCCTTGGACCCCAGTCAAAAGTGCTCTTCTCTATCAGCTTTGGATATTCCATTGCCATATTCCAGTGCTTCTCTCTCTGCTGCCCTCACTCCTCTCATTCAGCCTGTCATCCATCTCTGGAGCTCTACAAAATTTCCTCGGATCTGGGAAGGCACAAGGGAGGTTCTCTGTGCCTGGGGCACTCACAAAATCCACCTGGACCCTCCAGCATTGAGTGAGACCTGGCTCCATGGCATCTTCTCCTCACCTCAGCAGCAGGGACTTCACTGCCCATCTGTGCTTGTGAATCTTGTAGGCATCACCTCTTTCAGCCACCATCCCTCTATCAAACTGGTTAAACTGTCTGACAGTGCCAGAAGCTTCTAGGAGGGATGGATGGACACACAGAGTCTGGGCAAGCAAAGTCCAAGCCTGTACCTTGCACCTGAACTCATGACAGCCACTCTGCCTGGGGTGGGCATAGAGAGAGGTCTCAGGGGTTTCACCTCTTCTCTGGGACTCAGCAGTCCTGAGATGGTTTGCAAAGGTGCTTGTTTACTGTTTGCTCCTCCAAATAAACTTTTCTTTCCTTGCTGTACTGTGGTAATCTACCCTCAACAGATAAAGTGGCTCCTGATGGTCTCTCCACAGGGCCTTTGTTTGCTGCTGTAACAATCAGAGGAGCAGCAGGAGGGGTTTAAACAGCCTGCTCCCAGCACACACAGCTCAGAGAAGATGGGAAGAGAGGAGATGGTGGAGGGAGAGAAAAAAGAAAGGGAAAAAGAAGATTAAAAGGTCTTTCTCAAGGTCCACAGTTTCCCAGGAAGGGCAGAAATGTTACCCCAGCTGCCCCTGGTAAACACAGCACAGGACAGGCACAGGGACACCCCTGCAGGCTTCTTTCCTGCTCCAGGCAGCTGAGTAGAAGTAGCTGCTTCCTGAAGAGCCATAGAAACCTGTGGGCTTGTTCCTCCTAACAAATCAGAAAGGAAGTGTTTCAAGTCCCATCTCACTGATTTTCCAGGAAGCTCTCTGAAGCATCCACCAGCAGTACTGACAAACTCACTCCTTGCCAGAGCAGAACAAAGAGAACACAGAGAGGCAGGAGAAAGGCAAGGGGAAGGAAGGCTTGGCAGAAAGTAAAGTAGTTTCTTTTCTAGCTGGAGTTCTCTATCCTGTAATTTACCTACAGCAGAATTACAAATTGCAATAATGGCTGGGAGACCCATTGTGAGCTACTGAACCTTATGAATTACAAAGTAATTGGGAAAACACAATGCAAACAATGTTTTGCTCCATAAAGCATTCCTAGTTCCTTTACTGGGATGGCTACAGGTCTGGTTATTTAAAAGAACACTTTGCAGTATGATGCCACACTTAAGAGAGGGTGCTTAGCAAAGAAACAAACAATGTCCTGAAGTCCTAATAAAGAGAGATTCCACTGTGAGCAAGCTGATTAAAACTATTACAGCAGTAAAAATTAGGCCTAGAAAGAAATATCCAGAACCAATTTTTTTTTCTTTCTCTGGATTTGCTACAGATGTGCTAGTTAATGATGAATAAGTTTAATTCTTTCTCTCTTTTTTTGTTGATTTGCTGTTATTTGATTATATCTGCAAAAGGGAAATTTCTAATATATAATGTCTGTGCTAATGGGATTTGAGGTGTGTATAAATCATCTGACCCTGATACCCATTGTTGAATAAGTGTTTCTGAGATTGTTGATAAGTGTTTCAGCCCCTTTCAAGGGGTTTCCCTGGGTAGCTCCCAATAAACTCAGCTCTGTGAAGCACAGAAAGGATGAGGAAAAAGAGGTGAAAGCAGAGCTGGGCACAAGAGGAAAACAGTAGCAGTTTCTGGAGTTAAGAGAGAAGAGGAAGAGGAAGAGGAAGAGGAAGAGGAAGAGGAAGAGGAAGAGGAAGAGGAAGAGGAAGAGGAAGAGGAAGAGGAAGAGGAAGAGGAAGAGGAAGAGGAAGAGGAAGAGGAAGAGGAAGAGTAGAGCTTGGCAGGTAGACACAGCTTTCCACAAGTTGGATTGTCCCCTGAGAAACACTTGTGCACCTAGAAGTTTGCCTATTCTTTCTAAATGTGACAATTAGAGATATTCCCTCTTCCCACACATCTTACTCCAAATAGAAATTAACTGAAATTGAGTGGCAGGGGATTTAGTTCTCTGACAAAATCAGGTTTTCTATCTGACTCATGAAATGGCAATACATCTTGGATAAAAGTTTGGGGAAGACCAGTTTCTACCAGACAGAGAAAAAGTCTGGCTCAGGGTCTGTGATGCTTCTGTAAAAGCCCTTTAAACATTTAGCAAATAATTAATGTTTAAGTAAATTTTGAGTGAGGATGACCTTGGAAACAACAAGGGAACTCTTCTCAGTTTCAGTTGTTTTGCTGCCTTCTCAGAGTGCCCTGAGCTGGCAGACTCCTCATTTACACAGCCAGTCACACAGAGCACAGCAATGCTGTGAGGGTAAGAAAACATCACTGCTGGCACCCACAGGGAGAGCTGACTCAGGACACCCACACTCCAGCAAGCAAATGAAGTGTTTGCATTGATGGTGCATGTGAGGGAGGCACAGGAAAAGCTGTGATGAGGACAGGCTTGGCTGGCTCTCCACCATGGGGCAGTGCCTCTGCAATAAACTCCTCTGCAGGGGCTGGGACACAGCTCAAGCTGAATTAGCTCCCTCAAAACACAAATATCAAACCATAGAAACCACTGGGGTGCTTTCTCCTTCACCACTGATATTTTGATCCATGAGGCTGTAAGCACCATCCCATCAAACTCACATAATGTGTGTGTTTTGGATGCTCCAGATGTTCCCAAAATTCCCTCCAAACCTCTTTATGTCTCCTGGTGAGCCAGGTTTTGTCCTACCACAGCAGTGCAAAATGCAGCTGACAGCACCATCACACAGACCAGGTTCTTAGAATTTATACAAGCTGTAGAAAAGAAATAGTGTAAGTAGTGCTGCCATTTGGGTGGAACACATATCAGCATCAAGCACAGAAAAATTTGATTTTGTCTGACTGCAAAACACAGCATTCAGAATAGAAGATTAGAAGAAAAAACACATGTCAAAGCAGGATGTATTTTGAAACATCTCCCAAGTGTTCAAAACTGTTTCAAGGTTGTTATTTCTATAGATCAAGATTCTAACATAAAACACAATGTTTTTCTGCCCTGAGAGAGCAGGGTGGCTGATGAGACAGCTACACCCTTTTCAATAGAACATCACAGGTGGGAATGCACTGGTTTTTCACCAAAGTGACACTGGTAGCACACATCTCTATTACCCAATGAATATCAGGAGAAAATAAACATTATTAAAGGGTTTCAGTCTATGCTGCAAACATTACCATTGAAAGTGCTTTCACTGTTTGTACATGGAGTTTTGTTCATATAAATAGGCAGCAGAACTGTGGTAGTCAATACCTGAATATAAACACACACATAGACAGCATTGCAAGGTCTGGGTCTATTCTTCCCAGCTCTTATCAATTCATTTTATTAGAAGGCAAAGGGTATTTCTGACCCACTCTAGAGATTAGTTCTTAACTTTGGCTGAACCAAGCCCATACACTTTTGGTGATAAACAAGTTTCACTGGTAACAGAACCACTCATAAATTTTTTAACTCTGGTGTTCTTTCATGAAACTTCAGCTAAAACTTCATCTTTAATGCTGAACTACCACAAAAGACACTGAAATTACAATAACTCCTGTTTGTTAAGATCACAGCTGCTTTCAGGATGCACAACTGAACAAAATGAAAGCTGCCTTCCTTTACCACCCAAGATGCTGCTGCATTTCAAAGGGGTGATAGCCAAATGCATTCAGATGATAAGAACAAACTGTTCAAGAAATGATTCTCAGCAATGACTAATATTCAATAATAACAGCCATGAAATGAAAGCAGCATTAAGTTTTATTAAATGATTTTCCACTGCCTCCACACTGAAGCATTAGCCTGTGCAGCAGAGAGCTCAACTAAATTAACAGTTGAGAAAGAAGTGTCAGGAGCTATTACAAAATGTATTCCCAGTAATGAAATTCAAAGTCCATGGGAGCAGTTGTTTTATAGATGTGGAAGGGGGGAAGGAAAGGCAATCCTTGTCAGCAGCCCATGAGAAGTGGAAGAACCAAGAAGTGGCTAGTTGGGCCAGTGCTGGTACCTCCTGATGTGCTGTAAGTCCCACTGTTTAGTCATCTCAGAGCTAATTATACATCTACTCCTAAGTTTCTTTAATCCATTATTTTTGCAAGTAACTGAAAGAATTCAGTCTAGAAAGATATTCAGAGGAAGACACCTTGTTCATGAGCTATAATTATCAGCCTAGAAAAGAGGTATCTGAGACTAGAAAATTTCAGGGGAAAAAATAGAAAATTTAAATCAAGATGCCATGCCTGAAAAATGGTCAGCCACATTCACACTGAAAATCAAACCTGACCTTCATCCAACTAAACACTGGGTAGCCCACTCATGGGTATTGTGGATTAATCAGCAATTGAGCATCTAAATTAGAAAGCACAATGTTCAACCACAGGTTCTCAGACTCCATGTAGGCAACACTGGATAGAACTTGTGGTCTGTTAATGAGAAGGTCACACAAACTCCTTAGTAACTTTAAATTGTTAACAGCATTCTCCATCCAATGCTGCCATCCTTACTGAAACCTCAGCAGCTGGCCAGATGTAAAAAAGTCCTTGCATGATAAAAAGTGAATTTACTACCCAAAAAGACCAATTACAAAAGCTGGTAAGTCAGAGACACTACAAAAGATACACAATTAGAAATACAGGCACACTCCACTAAAATATGAAATACCAATGACATTTTTAGCTGTTCAGCTTAGTCATTAATACCTGCTCTGGGATCACTTTATGCCACAGCAAATAAAGGAAAGATGACAAGGGATCTCCATCACTGTGCTGTAGGAAATGGCAGGCTTTGCATCACCAGCCTTCTTGCCCTTCCTATTCCCTGCCTCCAGGGATCTGAACTCTCAAGTCTCACTCTGATTAAACTCCATGTGCAAACTCCATCAGAAGTATCAGTTTGCCTTTATTTCCTTGGTGAAAGAGGGGGAAACAAGCCAAGATGTGTGTATACATAACAGCAAAAGCCCAATTCATGTGAGGCTCCTGCTGTGGCAGTTCTGATGTGACACAGAACTCCCAGAACTGAACTTATCTCCATGGCTGGACACACAGCCCCAGGTGTCTCCCTGAGCTCCCCACAGGAAGGATGGATCATTCTGCAGCCTCACCCCTCCCTCTTGCCTGAGCTTTCATCTGAGCTGTGACTCTGCTGCATAGAGTCATGGGGCAGATTGTCTCTGAGTGCTGCCCACAGAGCCTGCACAGTCCCTGGTGATGAGAGAAAGCATCACCCAGCCTTGGTCCCAGTGAAGAACACAGCAGCTGCCCAGGTGTGTTTCTGTAACAGGCCCAGGGATGCCTCAATGGTGTTAAGAACAATTGTAAACCTTCTTCATAACTATTAATTACTTGGAAATACAAAAACCTAATCAGCTCACAGAGCTGACCTGCCTTGGCCTATTTACAGAGCACATTGTTGTGCTGCCAGTTGCTGTGCCTGAGCTGTCAGAGCAGATTTCCTTCCCCACCCGGGTCTGGATGTGCACTGACGGGCATGTCTGTGCTGGGCATTACTTATGCAGGCCAGAAGGTCTCCATGTCCCCTCCACTTCTTCAAGGGCATCTTCCAGCTATAACTGTCTGTGCTATAAATACTCCAACCTGGGCTCTCTTTCCAGCCCAGGCTCACTGGCTGTCAGGGTGAAATAAGAACACACAAAGGTGTGGAATGCACTCGGGATAGAACAGACCCACCAGCTGGCAGAATGGCCACACATCACTTGAAAAATTATTTAATGGCATTAAAACTTTGCATCTCATTCCCTTCCACTCCAAAGCATCACAGATTCTTTTTTTTTTTTCAACACTGGTACCACCCTGTTCCAAACACCATCAGCACCTGAACTGATCACAGACAGGTGTGCAGTCCTGCTGGTGATAACACTGGGCTAGCCCCTGCTGATACTCACCACCTCCTTCTAGCTCCAAATCCAAAATGCAAACAAGAAATCCAAGCTAAGACAAGATTCAAGATCAAATTCTATTAATGAGGATCTGCAATGTCAGTTATGCTCAGTAGTAAGAAATCTTGGAGATTGTGGTCTTGGATTAAACCTGGTCCTGGTTTGATTCTGGAGAGACACGAGAGATAAACTGTGAAAGAAGTGACATCAACAAAATGGCTTGGCTTTACGTGGAGGACAACTTCAAAATTAATTTAGATTAACTCTACAAAAATAATGGGACTCTGAGTTTTTCCCTTCTCTGGCAGCTCTTCAGTCAGTTTTTCTCACCCTCTGATTGTGTTGCTATTTTGAGCAGTTCCTTGGAGGGGTACAGAGGTCTCTAACTAAGGTACATTAGGCTGTTTCAAGCACCTAGGTGAGCCAAAACTTTGCCAAAATTATGTACTCTGATTTTCCTGTAATTTCCCAAGCAGCTATTTTCCTTCTTTGAGCACACAGAAGGATTGCAGTGCCTAAATTTAATGTTTAAGGTGGAGGCACAAAATCCTTCCTTATCCCCCTCCATGCCTGGAAACAGTGAAGGTTAAGTATGGATCAGGATCTTTCAGTACAACTGCATTCCTTTTTTCCTTTTGAAGGAAAGATGCATTGACAAAATTATAACCACACAGACACATTTGTGAGGATCAACAAGGAGGCATTTCCTCCCTTTGCCTCGCTGTCCTGACTCTTTCCAGGGGATTAGCACACAGACAGACTGCATGGTCACTTCACTCACACACTCAGTGCAGCAGCCACCAGACTGCCCCCAGCTCTGGCTTCAGGTTTGCTGTCTCTTCATTTATAACTCTCCCTCTTTTCTTGGCTTCTTTGTGCCTTATGAAAACAATATGCAAATTCCTTCAAGTCTGTCCCAATTCTATCTAAATTCATCAGCAGGCTTTATTCTGTTAGTTTGTTTTTCCCTCTTGGAGAGTGGCCTCATCACACCCCTCACTCATGGAACAGATATCTCCAGCACCAGGATGTCTTTACAAAGAGCAACACATCCTGTCTCCTGGAGCTCAAACTCCAGCAGCTTTCTCAGGGAGGTTTGGAGTGCCCAACTCACCCACTCCTGCTGTGTTCCTGAGCCCTCACACGGTCCTGGGCCATTTCTGTGTGAGGGAGGTGTTTGGTGGCATGTGTGTAATCTGATTTCCAGGTAGTTTTTACAAGCAGAAACATCACCACTGAGGAAGAGGAAATGAAAGGCTGTTAAAGCAGTCCCAAAGTGCTTTGGAGAATCTGTGAGTTACATAAATGTGCTGACCTGATCATTTGGCACCTAGACAGCCTTGGACTCAAACTTCTCTGAAAACCAGTAATAGCAGATGTTAGTTTTTATAAGAACCTTGAAACCACTGCCTGGAACCAATGTAAATCATGTGAACTGACAAAATGATGGAATATTTTGAAACATCTGGGTATCTTGTGCATCTTCTAACTCTCCTATCCTGTGTCTAGCAGAATGCATCAGTACCAGTAGCTGATACCTCCTCTACTCTCCACAGGCAAATGTTTGCAGCAAATTTTTGTTGACTTGTACAAGAAGAGATGGCAATCTGAGCCTGTCTGCATCCTTCAGCTGCCCAGACCAGCCACATCTTCCCACACTGCACCTACAAGAAGGGTTCCCCAAGAAGTAAATTCAGCACATCTGAGAGATTAGAAGACCCTCACATCTAAATGCTACTGGAGGTTGGTACAACCTGTAGCTGGGAGATGTTCCATGAATTCAAATATCTGAACTACATTCCTGGCATTACTGCAGATCCTCATAGCCTTGAGTAAGTCATTTTGCTTTTCTTTTCCTACTCTTCTGGTTTGTTTTTCAGGTGAGAGATCCCTTGGGAATGGCTGTGTCTCTCACAGTGTGCTGAGATAGCAGAGCTCTAAGATGTAGGATTGCAGACTTGACTGGGCAGGACACCTGATTAACAAAGCTGCAAGGAAATGTTTCCTATCAAGACTTACCTGTCAGTTAAAATTTTATTACACGTGCTCTTTGCATAAAAACTGTCTTTTTCACTTGAAACTAGACATAAGAAAAAGTGTCCTGAAGCTCAAGAGATTTGGATTGATTTGTCATTAGCATCCACAGGGACATATTGCAGGGTCTGGTTCCTGTGCTGCCTATCATCCTCTGGCTGCTGCCCATTTACAGCAGATGGGCTGGACTCCCTCGAGACTCACAGATACCTATCAGGCCATGATATAGCTGTGGAAATTGGTCCTCTAGCATAGCTCTGCCTCTGGTTTTTAATGTCTTCTGAGAGAACATCATCCCTGCACGTCCCTTTTCTGCAGTCTGACAATGCAGAGTAGTGGTCCATGTCCTGTTTGCAGAGACTTTGCTCTGAGGTCAATGCTCTGTCTGGCAATTTTTTCCCATCAATGCTTTTTTGTTTACTGCCTAGGAAAAGTGTCTCTGGCAAACCCATGGTATTTCACAAAAATCCAGGGAGCATTAGTCAGAAAAGGGCACGGTCATTAAGCAAAATTATTGGAAGTATGTTCATCTCTCCCAAATGCACTGTAATATTTCCTTACTGTGACTTACACATTGCAACCGTGGCTCATGGAACAGGTTCACACATATTTTAAGGCATATCCTCTTCTAGGTCACTGCAGGTGACTTCTAAAGCTCCTAAGAGAGAAAGAAATTAGATTTCAAGGGCACTTTTTGAAGATACCCTGAGTGATCTAAGAGGCCTCCTGTGGATTACCATCCTGACACCAGAAACTGCAGGTTCATGGCATCCTGCTCTCTGTGAAGAGAAATCTGTTGCAGCCTGGCCAGAAACAAGCAAACTCTGCAGTTCAATAGAGGAATCACTGCATAGGAACAACCAGCATATAAGAATGAAACTCTTGCTCAAACAAGGTCATTCACTTCACAAATAGGGCAAAGTGCTTGTGCTTTAAAGGGGTTTTCATTGTGTATCACCTCCAGGAGCTCAGTGGTGACCAGTTTCCAATACTGCCCCAGTGACTTTGAAGGTAATGCTCTTTCTTCCTTTTTCTGTCTATGAGGATCCCAAGACCTTTAGAATTTTAGTATAAAAATTAGATCTTTTTCCAAGATATAGTCTATAAGAGTTTTTATCTACTTATAAGGAACACTTACACAAAACTAAAATAATTAGCAATTAACCACAAACACACACAAACTCTAGAGCTCACCTGCAGAAGCAGGTGTTATCTCACTGAGCTAGTCCCTTACAGATACCCACATATATCCCCAAAATCTGTACTGTGCTTCAACAGGGGGAGAGAATGACCTTTTCTGGTTATGTGCTTTGGTTGTTTTTATTATTGCATTATCTCTGAGGTGTGTGGAACATCAGCAGCCACATTAAGCAATTACCTGTATGTGGGCCAGTAGAGCAGCAGCTTTGATGAAACTCTGAATTCGTGATGTGGAATCACATCTCTGCAAAAGACTCTTTGATCTTGCACAAGCAAAGGAATAACCATTTCATGTTCTTTCCTGAAGCAGGTAAATGAGGAAAACCCATGCTTACATCCTCAGGGACCTTCTTTGCTAAAAATAGAAAAGCTGCAACAGCAACAGAAATACCTGGTCTGTGTAATCTGCTTAAGCACTGCATGGGGGTTGTCTCTGATTCCAAAAAAATACTCTTGACATAACCTACAGATACTTTAAAGACCAGTGGCAATGTTCTTGAAGCCCAGCATTTACCCAGCCACACAGGAAATCTTTCTTAACTGTTTGAATATTAGGAAAGAATAAAGAGCAACTCAGCTGACACATCCAAAGCTTGTGCAAACTGGTGTCTTTTCTTGTAAAGCTGCTTTTAATGTAATAAACAGTAACATCATTAATGCATTTTGCACCATTGAGCAGAGATAAAATGTGCTGGGGTGATGCATAATCCCAGATTTCTACAAAGGCAAAGCAATAAATATCATCATTATCCTACAGAAATACACAAGAATACCAAATGTGAGAGCAATGAATATCTGTAAACAGCTTCCTTACCCTCTTCTGCTTTTTAAGGTAGAACATGGCAAGGGATGGTTCTTTACTTGCAGCATTCCCAAAATGTGCATCCACATTTCACTAAGGAAGGTGGATGGGGAATGAAAAGAAGATAAGGAGATGCAGGGGGAAAGTCTTCCCACTGTTCCTTACAGCTTTCTTGAGCTGAGACACAAAGAGCAGGTCTGGCCCAAGCACTACAACCTCACAAGGAGCTCCAGCAAAGGAAACCCTGAGTTTTGCTGTTCCCAAACCCAATTGCCACAGCCAGCAGTGAGGTCTCATCCTCTGTTACACACCCAGCTGCTCCACAGGGAGGTGCAGATCATTCACCTGCACGCCCAGACTGCAAAAATGGGCTGCAAATTTCCACTTTAGCCATAAAGAGACAACATTTTCCTTCAACTACTGAATGCTTCAGCAGCTTCACTTGAAATCCTGAGTATTCAGCAGCATTCCTCTTGCCAGGGTCATGCAAAGTTTATCTTTCCAAATCACTCAGTGCATCTGTAATCAAACTGTATCTTGGCTGAAGTCCTTAGGTTTGCATCTTACTGTCTGTCACTTCCTTCACAGGTTTACAGGAGGTCAGAGCCCCCTGTCCTTCACATCTTCTCTCACTGAAAACATATCTAGCTAAAGCCAAAAGACAACTGATGGAGCTCCTCACGCTTGACTGGAAGATTTCAGATAATTTCCACAGCAGAATGTTTTCCATGTTTTTTTTCTTTCAGCTGTCAAGTGGTTGCTCATGCAAATTAGCTGTCTCCTAAGTAAAAGCACCTCAAGGGATGCACTCAATACCCCTCCAGATCATTATATTTAAAGTTGTTGTGATATTTCTGATTAAATTCAGTTCTTACTGTAAAAAATACTAGGTTAATCAAAATATGAGGGAGCCCACCATCTATCTTTAATTAATAAATTACAAGTTGTTGTGTAATCAGTAAGATTTCATCAAGGTTAGAATGAAGTGCTCATCCCATGATCAATGGACACAATTTCAGCTGAGGATCATGCAACAATGACAGAAGATGAAGAATGCAATTCCAAGCACAAGTGCAGCACTGTAATAAGTGACACAAAAGCTTCCAAACAGTAAGGTTGCACTGTTTCAGAAAGTATTTAAAAGTGGGTTTAAAATTCAGCACATCTTTCAACCCCATTAATTAAAGTAATATCTTTTAAACATACCCATAAATCTAAATACAGACATCATTTTTTTCCCTGACCAGATGGTTTAATTAAACATTTATTTTTCTGAGCAGGGGTCTGAGCAGGCAGAGGCACCCAGAGCCACTGTGCTGCTTTTTGGCCATACCCAGGCCCAGCCCAAACCTTTGCATGAGCCTGGAAATGCCTCCTCAGGATCCTTTGTTTACATCAGCCTCCTCATCACCTGAAGAGAGCTGCTGCCTTCTGTAAAGTGAATGACACATCTAGAGGCTGGAGACTGATGTTTATATTCCCTTCAGTGACTCACAGGAGCAATTTAACATTCTGTCTTACAATGGCTTCATCTCTTTGGCTCACAGGGTCAAGACAGGGCTCTGCACCAACCATTCACTGCAGGCACTCCTCAGGTTCAGGGGTGGCTCTGGGGAGCTCTGAAGGGACTGTGTTTCTTTAAAGATAATTCCTAATTAGGGAAAAGCTTATAATTACTCACACTGAAAGTCTGAGACAGCAGGACAGCAAGCAGAATGGTCTGCAGGATGGTCCACTTTGCTGAATAACTGGATCTTCTTGTGATTTCATTTTAGATAATCAAAATACTTGTTCAGCACAAGAACTGGAACCCTGATCCCCATAATGTGACAAAACCCCCTCATGGTGCATCCTTACAGCACTGGCTGAGCAAGTTCTCCAGCACAGAATGTGGAACTCTAAGAACCAGCCTTAAAAAAAGAAACTTGCACAGAACTGCCATTCACGACAAAAGGTGTTCACACATACTGAGTACATTTATGGG
This sequence comes from Erithacus rubecula, assembly GCF_903797595.1. Classification (NCBI taxonomy): domain Eukaryota; kingdom Metazoa; phylum Chordata; class Aves; order Passeriformes; family Muscicapidae; genus Erithacus; species Erithacus rubecula. The sequence continues at coordinate 10,439,414 of NC_136669.1, forward strand.
TTGTGCTGGAGAAGAGAAAAATTCTTACATTTAAAAAAATCATAACTGAGTTTGAAAAATTTAAACTGCTTTGAAAAGCAAATCAGATTCTGAGTCTTGATATTGAGGGATATTTAAAAATTAAAGGCAACAGATAAATATTGCAATTTATTTCGTCAGGGACTAAAATCTCTCTGATGTCTGGGGGAGCTTAAAACTCACCAACTCTTTTGAAATAAAACTGATTCTTTTTCCCCAGGTTCAAAAAAACTGGAGAATGATACCAATTCTGTATTCAAATCAGCCCATGAGGATTAGGCAAAGGTAGCTATTATCTCTGCAAAGCATGTGCATAACAATGAACATTTAAAGAGAAGATCTTCCATTTCAGTAAAATTTTATGAGAACATGAAAAACAGTAAAACCTTTATCTCAGACACCTTATGCAACATCCTCCTCCGAGCAGCACTTTTCTCTCTGATGGGTTTTACAATATTCTTGTTCAAGAAACCATTCTTTCCAAAATGCTACATTTGCAGAGGTACATTCTCATTTCACTGTGTTTTAAAAAACAATAATTCTGTTTGAGAGATGTCAGTGGTTTTTGGTACTCAAAGTGTAGGTAAGGTAAGATTCAGCTGTTTTATTGGCTCAGTTTTAAAAGTCTTGAAAACCAACAATTCTCACTGATTACAGCTTGGTTTGAGAAAATGTGATTTTTATTTAAGGCAATAGCTAATTCTCCAGCTGCTTTGCAGTGCAATATTGGGATTTATCACTGACAGTGACCATGGGGTTTTTATTATTATGAAGCTATTTGGACAATATGGATTATTCTTAAGCTAAATCCAAACAAGTGCCAAGAACAAGTCCAACTAATTTGTAAATATAAACAAACCCATACTGCCACAGCTCCCAGGAGCTCCCAGGACAGTATTATTCATTGCTTCCATGTCTCAGCACTGGGAAAAATATTCTGTCACTTGTGACTGCAAAAATAACCTTGAAAATGCCCCATATTAGAGCAATAAGTGGGTTTAAACCCAGAAAAGAGCTTTTTGGTTTTTTTTTTTCTAAATTTGGATATTTTTCAGTCAGTTCCATAATTCAAGTGTCTCATTTAGAAGATGTCAGAAGTTTTAAAGCAAAAGTTTTTTTCCAAAGAGAACAGTTTTTAAAAAGCCTGGACCTGGCACTCAGTGCCAGGATTTAGAGGTGTTAGGTCATAGGTTGGACTTGGTGATCTCAAAGCTCTTTTCCAACCTAGTTCATTCTGTGATTCTGTTACATTAAAGGTTCTTGTATCACACTTGACATTTTCCATATTCCAATTCTGAAAAAAAAATCAATTCTGAGAAAAAAATACTGAAGTATAATACAATTTCCTTTAATTTAAAACAAAGTGGGAATTTTCCAAATCTGGAACTTCCAAAGAGTTTCCCTGTGGCACCAAGTGAGGTTTATATTCCTAGCTCATCCCCCAATAACAGCAGCACACAAACACCTTCCCCCCAGCCCTGCAGACCAGATTAATCCCCTCAAGCTCACCTGCCCTTACCAGCTCCTCTGGTGCTGACAGGATGGACAGCCCTGCAAACCTCTGTGAAAAATGGCATCAAATTATGGACACATGAAAAGAGCTTCAGATTTTTACTGTTGAAACTTAACCTGCTCCTTCTTTTACATTGATTTTTCCATTTTCCCTAGGTAAAGTGATAAATCTTGGCTGCCCAGCAGCATGTAGGGCAAATAAAAACCCATTTGATCTACTCTGCTTGTTAGAGTACCTTTGGAGAATGTTTGTTTCTCTGGAAATACAAACATACTTGAGAACATGTTTTTCTGCACAGCTTCCTGCTGAAAGATCAAATTCCTGCCATTTCTTCATTTCCTGGGCTCTCTATCACATACCCAAGAGTGCAGATTACCAATGGCCACATCTTGTGTTAGCAATTAGAGACATGGGATGGGTCTGAGTGGGTTTGACTGCTCCAACACAGATTTCCCTATGTGCTATTGAATTCAGGATTAAAATTTTTAATCCTCTTCTGGAAACTGCCTATTTTGGGTAGTCAAAAGAGAATATTCCTGAACTCTCCTTCCCTTTCCTACAGCAGGGGATTGCTCCTTTTTTTGAGGAATTTGGTCTTAATCTGAATGGTAAATTGTGATGGAAATGGTGCCTGCAGGAGCTGGACCCTCCTGCTGCCAGCTCTGAAGGTTCCCCATGGGATGTACTGAAGGATGATAAATGTTAGCTCTCTCCAGACAGAATGCAAATCCTATGCAGAAGTTCTGCAAGAAACTGTGAAAATTGATTTCCCCTTTACAAAAAAAAGGTTAATTACAGAGCCTTGGGCACATGTTTGTTATTTACTACAAGCAATAAAGAGCTCACCTTTGGCTTGGGTAACATTTTAGCCCAGAGATTAAGCTTCCTGCTATTCCAATTTTGCAGCTGAATAAACTTTGATGTGCAGAGGGAACAGGGCCATCCCAGCTGCCCCCAGTGACCTGCCTGAGGAAGGTGGTGTCCCCAGCACCCATCCTGCCCACCACTCCTATAAATTCACTCAGGGGGATGCACCAGCCCAAGGGATGAAGCCAGTCCTGCAGTGCTGTGTGCAGCTGATGTTTCTGTCCTTGGAAAGGTTAAATTCCTCCCAAGAGGGGCATTAGGAAGTGGGCAGCACTCTGCAGAGCTCAGCCCAGCCCTGCCCTGAGCCAGCACTGCACAGCTCTGGTCCTTCTTCATTTTTAAGGTCTCTCTCAGGTAATATGAAGTTTATGGATTTAAAATTTAAAAAATAAAAATTAAAATTCCAGCATTCGTTTTATATCTGTGCACTTAAATTTAGCCATGACTGGTTCTACAGAGGAACTTCAGATCTGTCCAGGTGAGAAACAGAAGGCAGAACCAAGATGTCAATAAACAGCCAAGGTGTAAATAGGACTTACAGACAGAACACAGAAAGAGGCAATAAAACTTTTATAAGAGTAGCTTCATGGTCTCACCTTGCAAATGAACAGTTATCAGGAAACTAGTGGTTTTTTAGGCTCTCCAGGTTAAGGATATATTTTTAAAACTTCAGATTAATGAGACCTAGTGCACTCACTTAAAGCAGGAAAAGTTCTTTAATTACTTAAAAGAAAAACCCAAGAATTAATAGCCACCAGAAATAATAAATCAGCCAGAGTAATCAGATTTTCATTACCCTTATTAGCTCAAGAGACTGGTAGACCAAACCAAATTTCATTCTTCCAGAAATAAATACACTATTATTTTTAGCTCATTTCCCAAGACTGCAGTCACTGTGCTTGGGCTGCCTGCCTGTTTGTCCACTCTGATAAGTTTGGAGCCTGCTGGCCAAGTTCAACTTGAATTAATGACAACACAGTAGTCTCAGAGGTGTTATTGTCAGACCTGTTTTGTGACCAGTCTCTGGCCAGGAAGGACTCAAATGCTTTGGCAGGCAGAAGAAATGTGGTGTGAGACCTCCTTACCTGATTGCACAGGAATGGGTGGGCACAGGGAGAGGGGGAATACAGAACCACACATGAGAATATAGACAGGTCATAGAGGAAAGTTCACACAGTCACCAAATTGCCAGGAAATATATCTGTGATTTCAAATAGATTTCAAATAAGTGATAGAATCACTCATTATCACACCATATTTATTTATCCTGAAAATATCAGATTAATTTAATGCTAAAAGTATCCTATTATCTATATGGCAAAAGATATATTAGAAAATTTCCTGGCACTGACCCAAAATTCCCACTAACTGGGGGGATAATCCTTAGCAAGCTGATGAGCAGGCTGTGTTCTATGAAGGAAATTCCAAACCTGTTGCTCGCAACCTATTTGGTGTTATTGCTAAAATATTTACTGAATGGATATGATGCAATATCTCCTTCTCTTTGCAAAAGTCTCCTAAGGCCTAAAATAGGTTATGACTTTAAAATAACATGCACCAGACTGGAAATCAATGAAACACTCTCTGACCAAGGCCCAATAACCAAGTCACGAGCTGTCACACTTCTATTTTTAGGAATGGATTATGTTTTTTCCCTGGGCATTGGCAATAGCTGCTTTCTTTATTTATGTAACAATTCTGTAACATGACCACCAAATTAGATGTTTGATACACAACCCTGTGACAGTGTTTATGGCAAATACTGCAAAGTTAATGACCAGCATTACCCAGAGGCTGGGCTGGAGCACCAAGTGTGCCTTGGGTGAACACCAGACTTCTCTTCTTTAGCTGAAGCCAACCAGCAAAAGGGGATGACAAAGTGGATCACAGCACAGGAGCCAGCTACTTCTACAGTCCCATCCATGCCCTCCCTGTCAGAGCACTTGTGGCTGGACTGGTACTAGGAGAGAAAAGCTTTGATCAGCAGGAAGGAAGAGCAGAACCCACAGAAGATCTCAAACCCCTGTATTGAGGGCAAAGACAGCTCCCACCTTGATTGTTGCATGCACTCCAAAGAAGCAAATGAGGAATGGAGCAGCCCAAACCAACTCAACAGCACAGCTGCTTGCCTCTCACCATTTAGCAGCTGAACAGATTATATTAAAGGGTATAAAAGGCCCTAAGCACCAGGAACACTCAACAATCCCAGTATCAATATGATTCCCATCTGCCTGGCAGGGATGGTCTGGGAAAGGACCATGCTGGGGACAGTGACTGGCAGGATTTCCTCTGCCTTGGCTTACCACCAGGAAATGGAAAGCCACTGGGAACATGGAGTGAGAAACTGCAAGAAGAAAAAAGAAAATCATTGTTTAAAAACTCACAGGGAAATTTTTCATGGGGAGTTGTTACATTTCTGCTCAAAGCTTGCTGCTCTATGCAATGGCCTTTTATGTTTGCTTTTTTATCCCTTCATTAATTCTGATGTTGACCATTATCACATCCTGCTTTCTGTAGTAATTACAGCAGACAAGAGAGACGAGCCTGAAACATCAATGGAGGCAAGTAACACTTGACTTTGTGGTGTTCCAAATCAATTCTCTGTAGTGTGAGCTTATCTTGAGCAAAACAAAAACCTGTGAGAAGCTAAGTGCAGCAGGGAGTGAAATGCAGGTTGGTAAGCACTGCAGATGAGGTCCCTGCTAGAATTTTGAGAAGGATGTGACATGTCAAGGTGCAGATACCTGAATTCCTGCTGAATGCACTGGACAGTGAAAACTCTCAGCCCAGACCCAGCATGATCAATCCCATAATAGCTTAACTACATGCTAAAGGGATTACCTGCCCAATGTGACAGTTCACAGGGTGCCAGCTCACCTTCAAACACATGCCAAAATGTGGGCAATAAATTCCAGGATGCTGGCACAACATCCTGAATGACACCAGAGCACAGAGCAGCTCCAGCTCTGTCAGTGTCACACGCTGTGACACATTCAGAGACTCACCTCTTTTTGCCTTAAGGAGCAGGTGACAACTAAACAGGAACCTGCTGAGATGCTCTAAAGCATCCTATCCAGCCCTAAGATGGGGATGTGGCTGAGAAGCCCTCCTTACTGCAGGTTTGGGATTTCTCATAGACCTTTACCAGCTTTTTTATCAGAGATGTGCACACATGTGACAAAGCTGGGGACACTGTGCTGAGGGAAGTGTTCATGGCTCTTGGTTCTCTTCAGCACCTGAATCTACAACTTGCAGTCCAAAAGCTCCAGATACTCAAATCTAATGATTTCACTAGTGACTCACCAGAAAACAAGCATTTTCTGCACTCTTTAGTCCAGCAGGATATATACTTTTCAAAAAGTAAAAATTTGTCTTTCATTGACATAAGGGTATACAATCACTTAAAAGTAAGTAGATAAACTCTAAAAGTATTTCTTTTTTACAGTTGCTGCGCTGGTTACTCTAGACTGATATGCAATGCCTTTACCAGCTGATTGCAAGTAAGATCTTGTCTAAAAGGAGACCAAGATGCATAAGCATTTGCCAGAAAAAATGCTTTTTGATTTCCCTTAAAACTCTCATTTATCAATATTTTAGTCCATGTTCAGCCTTATTCCACATAATCTTCATTAATTTTTGTCATTAACTTTTACTACTAATATTATCACTCACCATATTCTAAAGCAAAAGATGAACCTGGGAATGGAAAAATACTTGTACATTTTTATCCCTGGTGCAGCATGCATAAAAGGAGTGTGGTTTCTGTTTCTCTGACCCCCTAGACAGAGAAAAACACTGCTCCAAAGAACCCTGGTGAAAATACCTTATTCCTTACCTTTCATATTTGCTTGGAACTCAGAGAATAAAAGCAACACTTTTGCAGGACAGCCAAACTCCAAACTGACCTGGTGAAGGGGGTAAACTCCTCTGCAGCACTTCTGGTCCCCATGGGAGAGATTTTGACAGCAAAGCCTGGAACCATTTAAGTGCAGCAGAGCTGCTCTGAGCTCATGGAGCACAGCAGAGCTGAGTGGGGTGTCTCAGAGGGCAGTTTCACACACATCCATGCATCACTCCTCAGCCATCTCCTGAATTCTGTGAGCAAGAGCACACTGCCACTGCCCCTCACAGGCAGTGATTCCTTCTGCCTGTTGCCATTCCAGAAATGCAGGAATTCCACCTACCAGGGACAGCAGATCCACCTGGCAAAGTGGGGAGTAACAGGGAGGGTAAAATTAAACTCCACAGCACTGGAAGTGCTTCAGCTTCTGCTTACAGTGAGTCCCACAAGGATACTTGTAAATGGTTTGGAGTTTTTTTGGTAGGAACGATCTAATAGTCAAATTGGTTTTGCACAGATCATTCTTATAATGGGTAGCATGAAAAAGAGGGAGAATTATGCTTCCTCCTGAGCCTCCTGTATTAAAGTTAATTTCATCAGGATAATCATTCCCTGGGAGTACCCAGCACTGTGAAAACCCTTCTTTTCATGCATTAGTGAATTATGTTTTAATTTCTCATTATCAGTGATGGAAATGCTATGCAGAAAATCCATCACACACAGATAATTTGGGACCATGCACCCATCTTTGCAGCTGCCTCCTCCAAGGAGCTGCTGTGCTCCACACTGTCCTCACCTGAGCAGCACCTCAATTAACAATTCTGAGTATCATTATCTGGACTGAATTTATTCTTGGTCTTTGACCCCTTAATACAGAAAAATGCAATAATAAAGTGCCAGCTGGAGGGCTGGCTTTCCATAGATCACTCAGAATGTTTTTCTATTCCAAATTTAAAGCCTTTTCAGACACTTCTGCTCCACTGCTTATTGAGTCCTGTGGATGTTTATCTCATCTGCTTCTCCTTGTCTCATTCTGTTGGAGACCCTCCCTGTTAGATAAAGTCATCAGGTCTTTGAATAAGGAGAAACAATTTCTTTCACTTGATTAACTGCATGACTTAATGCTATTAGCTCTATTAAGGGACAGGAACATGAGACAGGCTATCAGGGAGTCAAAGTCAGTCACAGCAACACAAATCTCTGCAGCAGCACCATGAGGTTTGAATAATCAATTGCACACTCCCAGGGAGTTTGCCTCCAACAATAAACATATTTCTTGCAGTTTTCAAAGGTATTGTGCAGCACAGGAGATTGACAGTAAAAAAGCAAAATTCCTACAGCATCACTTCTTAGGTTATTTGCAGAGCTTGACATGGGTAAGGTGCAAATTTGAGGCAATCCAGATATGAAAATATGACATTATGAGAAAGATGTCTGTAAGTAACTGCAATTATTAAAATGAGATAAATTAACTTTGGCTCTATCCAGGTGCCACTGGTCAGGAGAGCACCTGTTGCAGAGTGAACTCTCAGCTGCCTGAAAGCAGGAAAGCCTGTCCAGCTTTCCATTAACTAATAACTCAATAAGTGCTTCTTGGTAAGTGAGAGCTCTAAGGCAGTGCTAACCTGCTCAGTGGTTGTTGACTATGTGAAAGAAGATCCCCAATGCACCAGGTGGGTGTTTTCAAACCTCAGGGACCACACAGTTCTGTTGGATATGACACACAAACCCTGAACTTTCCTGGAGCCCAAGGACAGCCAGTGCAGCCCCAGTGCAGCCCCAGTGCAGCTCCAGTGCAGCTCCAGTGCAGCCCCAGTGCAGCCCCAGTGCAGCTCCAGTGCAGCTCCAGGAGCCCCAGTGCCTCCATCCAATGAACTGCTGGGCTGCAAGAAGTGTTTGAAGTTTTGCTGGGGAGGAGACAAAATCAGATAAGGCCTTTGCTTTTAAACCAAGCAATTTGGTTCAGTTGCTGATACACACAAGTTATTTTTGTCTGATGGGATTCATCAGTCAATTCTGGTACATCAGTATCCATGTCAAAACTGTCACATGTGGAAGATGTCTCAGGAAAAGGAACTGGGACTGATAAAGTCTACCAAGGCCAACCAGGACTTCAGAGAAACTCTGGAAATTTGGAGCCCAGGCCAAGAACCCTGTCTTGTAACTCTCTGTCTGAGATTAAAACCTTTGTACCACCTCATTCCCAGCAGCTTCCCAGAATAAACATCACTACAGCTACCAAGAACATGGAGTGAACTGCAAAATAATTAAACTCATCATGTGCCAAGAGAAACCTGACTGATTGCTGCAGTGCTGATTAGTTGCTCCTCCTGCTCTGGAGAGCATTAGCATGAGAGCAGAAGACACCTTTGGCAGGCACTGAAATATCAAGGTTATCTCTTTGGCAATGTGCTTGAGGTTATTGTCCCAGGAAAGGCTTTTTAATCTCATTATCCCAACCCCTTCCCTTCCTGCTGCCCATACATCTGTGAGGGTGAGGCATGACCACCCCAAACCAGAAACCAGTCCAGTCTGGGGCACTTCCAAGCAACCACAATTCTTCCAGCCTGCTGAGGACACTGCTCTCACACAGCAGCATGGCACAGTAACTTACTGTGCTCTGCAGCAGCTGCTTGCCAGAGATTAGGACTTTCAGCACTTTTTTTTAACTAAAAGAATTTACATCTTCAATTCCCAGTCAATTCTCTGCTGCAGTTCAGCCATCTGACAGGAGCACACCAAACCTCATGTTTGGGAAATTTGTGTATGTGTATATATAAGTTCCCAAGTAAGATATATTCCTTATCTGAAGCCCAGCCTCCAGGCCTTTTTCAGTGCTGCTCAGCTCCAGCCATCATAGGCTGCAGGAGGAAGCAATAGGTCTCATAGCCAAGTAGATTAACTCTCCAGAGCTTTTCTAATTAGAGACACCAGCTCCTTGCCAAGGAGATGTGCTTGCTGCAGCTTATTTTAGCTCTGCAGTTCTGACAAACGAGACACTTTTCTTCTTATGATCCTGTGTAATTGGAAGACAAACTTCTTCTGAATAATGAATGCTCAGAGACACCACTGTTCATGAAGCAGTGTACTTTCATGATAAAAACAAATCTACAAAATGATTGCTTAACTGTAGCAGAGGATTTGCCCCTGTAAATCCCAGAAGCAGAGGAAGGTGGAGGAATCCCCACTCCAGCCCCTGCTCACACTGGAGCCATCCTCACCATCAGATCAGGCTGCTCAGGGCTGTGCCCAGTGAAGCTCTGAGTGTCTCCAAGCACAGAGGTTTCCCTGCCTCTTGGGGTCCCCATGGCAATTAATGCCTGGCCACATTCACAGACAGAAGAATTTCCCTATGCAACCACAATTCCACTTGCTGCAAACAGCTCATCGCTGCCCTTTGCTATGCAGCTCAGAACAGAGTCCACCTCTAGTCTCTGCAATTTCTCACTAGATTACATTATATTTATTATTTCAATTGATCTTTGGTGCTCTCCACATTTTAAGCTTTTTAAAAACAGGCCTTATTTAGTTGTGAGAGTTACTGGGTAGAAACAGGAGGAGATGCTTTTCTACAAGAGTCACTCTGAAGTGTGAGGGTCTCTTCTGTAGGGAAACTCGGTGAACTAGGACCACAGCCCTAGCAAAAACTCCTCCTAGGCAAAGGAAAGTACATTTCCAGCTTACCTTTCCTTTCTGCCTTCCTCTGAGGGGTGTTTGGTGGAGCTCCCCAGGAGCAGAAGCACAGCTCCTGTCACCACAGAGCACCATGCCCAAGTCTCAGCAGAAATTCAGTGCCTCCTCTGGACAGCAGTGAGGAATAACTTGCTTTCCTAACTCTTTTTCAGCTTCTTCCTTGTACTGGGACAGAATTCACAGAAATTTCTGGTCCTTTGTTCTTCCCCTAACAAAGGGGGGGAAGAAAAAACAGGGGGAAAAAACTATTTTTCTTCCTTTTCCATTGTCTGTGAGCAGCTCCAGGCTCCCTGATGTGCAGCATGAGCAAACAGCACCTCCAGAGTAGGGCTGAGGAGCCAGCAGATGGAGGTGAGGGGTGTGCTGGCTTCTCAGAGGAGCAGTCCAGGAGCAGGACAAAGCCAACACTTGGGTGTTTTGGAGAATCCCAGCACAGAAACGAGATTTCCACTTGCCCAGATGGTTTCACTCCATGTGTCACCTGTGTGCCTCAAGCCTCTGAGCTGAAATCAGGAACAGGACCTGCAGTGCCCACCCTTCCCCTCAGCTGATGTGTATCACATCAGAGAAACCAGGAAAAGATGGGAGCAAACCAAAGGTCAGTGCAATACAGAGGTTTAATAGAGTTTTCTGTGCTTTTCCCTAGGACAACACTGAGGGCTCAGCCCTTTGTCTTAACACACCACTACAGGTTTTGGCAGTATGTAATAGAAAAAATACCACAGGGACATTTTATTGTGTTTCCTTTTCTGCTTTTCTCCTTCCCACTGTCTTGGGAAAAAGTAGGTAGAGCAGTTTCAGCCATTGCCAACTCTCTATTAAAACAACAGAATTTTGGGAAGCCCCAAAGCATTATTTGTAGCCACAATAAGCACAGTTTATAGCTAAGCCTTTCACATCAGCAGATCACAGCAGGGCACTGAAGAACTGATTGTGTACCTAAGCACGTTTGCATCCCACCTAAACAGCAAGCATTAATTTAAAGTGTTGAATGCCCACAGCCCACACACAGCACCCTTCAAACTGCAGAGGGAGAATCAGCTGAGGTGAGCTGAATAAAAACCCAGATGTGCAACTCAGTCTCTGCTTCCTGCAGAGTGAGCCCACAGGGAATGCTGTCCCATCCCACAGAATAAATGTCCAACCCCAGGTGAGATGAACCCACATCCCCCCAACAGCCACCCACAGCTCCCCCACAGTCAGACATCAAGGCTCTTTGTCATTCTACATTATTTAAAAATTCAGCTGTTGATTCTAGCAGTCATATCACAGCATATTGCTCTTCTCTCTTTAGAACAGATAGTGTGGGGTGTGTAAAATAACAGACACCCCCTTTTCTCCTCTAATCAAGCTTCTACTCCACAGAAGAAGTCCTTTCTCCTCAAACCTTCGCAAGCTGCTCCTACATGCAAGACACTGACCCTGAATGAGTTCCTTGTAGCAGCAGGACCAAACCACACAGCATCTCTTGTCATTTGCATTCTACTAATTTGCATTATACATTAATCCAACATTATACATCAATCAATAGGTGAGAAGATTTCACTGCTCACTGGTTATGAGGAACCGATTAAAGGAGTGATAAAGATTAATTTATTCAGGATCTGCTAGGAGGCTAAATGGCTGCAGGAGGAAAGGAATTATTGACTTAGATTTAACAGAGGAATAATTCCAATTCATATATGCGTACATATATATAGAACAAGATGTAGGAATATATGGACAGCTTTGGCACCTGCTGTCAAGTGGGTTTGCTGGGCACAGACTGGAGATGAAGGACAGAGCAAACAGCATGGACCTTCCTTATCTTGCAGCCCTCTGCCCTGCTGGAGAAGCACCACTGTTATTCTCTGAATGCAGAGACTTTAAGCCTTTAAGTGTGAAAAGGTAATGAAAGCCCCAGCAGTGAGCCTGTGTGAGCTGTGCTGCCCTCAGTCCAGCAGGGGCATGGACAGAGTGTCCCTGGAGGGTGGGTGGCAGCAGACAGGCCAGCACAGCATCACACACAGTGTGACCCCAGTGTCACCAGCAGCAGGACCCACCCAGCAGCTGCACTGCTGCTTTTACCACCCCCAGCCCAGCTGGCTGTTCAGTGTGCTGGGATATAGATGTGCCCCAGCAGCATCTGCACCACATCTGCTCATGATGTCAACCTCCAGGACTCCCTTTTGCATGGTGGGCTTGCCCCTTAATTCATCTACCAAAAAACACCAGTTTTCCATTGGGATTCAACTACAGCCTCACAAAACCTGATGCACACATGGTACCAGTGCCACTCATCACTGGGAATTTGACCACACCAGCACCAGGAGGAGCATTCCCACTGGAGCAGAGAATGTTCCCACACAGGGGCAGTGTGGAGAACCCTGCTGGGCAGTGAGCTGCCCAGGCTGTGTCCTGTGTGCCAGGCTGTGCAGTGCCTGCAGGCTGAGCACACTGCCTGGGGCACAGCCAGGATGGAGTGAGAGCCCCCACAGTGAGAGGATTGGCACCCACCCAACAGGCTCTGCTTAATGGGCTGATCCTGGGTACAGACTGGGGACAAGGGGCAATCATATCACACAGAGAGCACAACACAGGCATGGTCTGCAGCCAATTATGCTGCTGTCTCTGCTGTGCAATATTCATTTTAATGTTACCCTGGAAGGGGGGAGCACAGCAGGTCAGCCAAGGGAAGAGGCAGTGCTGCTGTACAACCCAGCTCTCATTTCTTTGAAAACCCATGTCAATCCAGTGCAAATCCTGTCAACCAGATCCTTACAGAGCATGGTTTGAGGAAATCCATTAGGCCTTTACCCTGTTCAGCATTGCTACTGTTTTCTCTTGCCACACATGCTTTTGGGGCTCTGCTCCACACCCAGCACAGCATCTCCCTTCCCACCAGCTCTCACCAGCAACAGCTCCCCAGGGAAATGCAGGACAGAGTCCCAGGGACTCAGGTCATTGTCCTCTTTCTGACCACGCACAGGCTGTTTAGAGCAACACAAATGCCAAAATTGAGCCTGGATACCTGGGGCTTTAGCCCGTGCCTTGGTATATGACTATTGATTCACCCAGCACAGGGCAGCACCTTGAGGAAAGTTGTATTATGGGACCAAAGATGCTGCTCTGAGCCAAAGAGCTTGTCCTTAACACAGCACTGCAGTCTGTTGGGTCACAGAATCCTTCATCTTTTTGCACATCAACTCAAAATCTGTGAAATGCTGCAACAATCCTTTTCTCCCAACCTTAATCTGAGTCTTCTTCAAGGCTGACTCTTCCCTCACAGTATCTTCAGTTGGAATTGAGTGTCATACTACCTGGCCTCTGTTTTAAAACCTCAAAATTACAAAAGAAAAAACCCAACACCTAGAAAAGCAATTATTTTAATTACTCATTCTGGGTGTGAAAAGACCCTCAATTGTTTGAAGCCCTTGATTCAAGGGTATGGCTGTTATGGGCACTGACCAGCACAACACACACTGCTGCCATGCCCTCTGCAGCACCCAGAGGTGCTTCTTATCCCAAATTATAGGAAATTAACATTTTCAAAAGCTTGAAAATGCTTCCTTACAGGCAGGAAGCATTACAGGAGGCAGCAGAATCAGTATTATTTATATAGATCCCATTATTACAAACCAGAACTCCACACTGTCACTGTAATAAAACATTACCCAGGAGGCCACTGAAAAACCTGAATAAAATCCTGTAATACAGGATGAAATAAGAACAAAAAGGAGGCAGCCTTTCAGATGCCTTGATGTTATCCCTTTAAAAGGGGCTGCCCTGACATATGCTGTGCATCACAGGGGATTGGCACATCAGCAGAGCACTCCACGACAGCCACAGGCCTCAAAAATACACCTTTCCAACCTCACCTGTATTTTTGGGTTTAATTCTTCCTGGTTTGTTTTTCTACCAATATGAATATGTCTCCTCTGTTGGGGATTTGGCAGTAAAAAACCCAGGGGAGAGCCCTGGCAGGTGCTGCCTGATTTGAAGGCAATACTGAACAATCCTTGTGCAGAAGATCCCTAACAGGGACAGACTGAGGCAAATTCCTCCTGAAATACCAGGCTACTGCTCTGCAGAACCCCACAAGCTATGAAATGATAGCAGCAGCATGTGCTGCAGAAGCAAAGCCCAGCATTGCCTGGCTCCGGACCCAGAGGATGAGCAGTTTGTACCTGTGCAGCAGCTGGGCTTTGCTCAGTGTACCACTGCTGCTGACCTGGGCATGGCTGCAGGCTTGGCTGACACCTATGGGTCAGGTTGTTCTTATTTTTAGGCACAGGCTTCTCAAATGGGGTGCTCCAGGATGGGGAGACACTTTCCTTCTGCTCCAACTGAGCCTTGCAGCACCACTGCCACAGCAAGGAACACCTGGGGGACAGGGAAAGCCAATATTGCTCATGCTCCCACTGAGGGAGCTGCAGAGACAAGCTTGTTAGTATTGATATAGAAACCCAAAACCAGGACACTCTGCCCCTCCCATTTGTAGAAGCAATAATTCTCTGTAGCTGCTTAGGGAATACAGAACAAACCACACACAAAGTAACCTCATTTCAGCTCTGGATCCATTCCAGGACACTTGTGGACAATTATCAACATCTGGTGATTTGCAGCAGAACTTTTGAGTCAGCATCTCCATGTGCCCATGTGAGACCCTAAGGAGCAGTGCAGGGCTGGTGCAGTGCCAGGCTGAGCTGGGACTCTGCAGCACTGACACAGCCCCAGCAGTGCCAGCCCAGCCCTGAGAAGGGCAGAGCAGGGTGAGCCAGCACTGCCCTCCTGCCTGACACAGGAGGGGACAGAGCCAGCTGGGACAGCACAGCCTGTTAAACCCATCCAGAAGCACCCACTGAGCTGGGCCAGCTGAAGCTGCTAGCTGTCACCAACTAGGCTGCTGTATTTTAACTTTCAGTGTTTCACAGCACTGCTGGGACCTGCACCTCTGCCAGAACCCCTTCTCTTATGACAAACTCTCATTAAACAAACTCCTAAACAAGCAGATTTGTATTACTTCCCAGCAAGCATGTGGAGACCAGGTGCCAGGGAGACCCCTGAGCAGTTCAAGCCAACTATTAATACACTCCAAAAATATAGCAAGATCCACCTGAGGACTATGGATAAAGCTCAGTGTTAGCCAATAAATAAATGGGATGTAAGCGAAAGATCTGCTAAAGATCAGCTAATCTGCATGTCATCAACCATGGAAAATAAAATGTCAAGTAAACCAGGTGTCTGGGTTGCATCAGTACTCTTACAGAGACCTAAGCTCCAAGCAGACTTCCAGGTGCAGCATCTTTTCAGTCTAAAAGTATTTTATTAAAGAAAAAAAGGCACTCAAATTATTTTAAAACTAGTTAACCAATAGGTACTACACGATAAACATACACAAAGCCAACTGGTTTCTGCCCCTGGTCCAGGCCTGTTCAGTACATTACTCAGTTATGTGGGGAGCACACAGAGCCCTGCTGATGCAGTGCTGGGTGCCAGGAGCAGCACTGATGATGGGAGCAGATCTGGAGAGCCAGGCAATATCCCTGTGTTTGAGCAAAGTGCTCTCCAGAGCTGCAGATGGCACAGTGCCTGGGTAAGGACCCAGCACAAGGGTCATGCTAATCATACAGAAAACAGCAATTAAGGAAAGGAAATGAGGAGGTTTGTACAGAACCAGCCATACATGGACTCCTCATGTGATGCTGTTACTAAGAGGGGAAAGCAATCCAGGGCTACATAAATAGGAGATTAACCAGCAAGCACAGGGAAAGGGTGTTATTTCAGCATCCAGTATCCAAGATACCACTGCTGAATGCTGTGAGCTCTGGTGACCATATTGCAAGGATAGGCCTGAGAATATATGAAGGATTCAGACAAGACTCTGCAGTCATGTTGGCTCTGGAAAAGTTGCCTCATAGTAAGAGGCTTTTGTGGCTCAGGCTATGCTGCTTTCCCAAGAGGTGGCAGGGATAATTCAGCCCCAGCCTGCAATTACCTCTGAGAGGAAGAAAATCTGATAGCTTTTGGCTCCTGGCCCAGCCAAAATAGACACTACAGAAGGAGTAAATGCAGCAAACATTTTAAAGCAGAACCCTGGGCTGAGATCAGCTCCATTCCACTCAGTGAGAAGACGAGTGATGTGGAGAGAATGCCAGGCTGAGGTCAGGAGCCCGAAGCAGAAGGTGCAGGTGGAGCTTGGATGTGCAAAGCAGCACCTCCTCACTTGGACACACAAGGGAGAAGGGTGTGGGGGTCCTGCAGGTGACAAACCCCTCCCAGTTGTGTTAATGACCCTCCCCAGCTGCCCCATCTCTGACCCAGGTGTGACACAACCCTTAGCAGTATCAAAAATGAGGTTAATGGCAGTGGGGAAAATTCCAAGATGCTCCATGGAGAGTACCTGAGGAGCCAACAGCTCAAACTGCCTGCCAGGGCTGTTTGTAGCACAGGACACTGAGATCTTTGGAGTTTATTCCTCTTATTGGCACGTGAACAACCTGAGGATGGTTTGGTGTTACTGTACCTTTCCACTGAGCCCATTGCAGGATTCAATGAATTTACAAAATGACAGATCAGAGGTAGGACAGTGCCCAGCAGCCTCACAGCCTCTCCCCAGGGCCACAGGGTTTGCCCAACACCCACAAAGCCTCAGCAAAGTCACCTTTGGGGAGGGAGGGAGGGGCAGGACAGCCCCCTCACATCTGCAGAACTGCAGGTTCTGATGCCAGCCTGGAGGCAGAAATACTCATTTCTCTCACTAAAGAGTGCACTGGGGTCAGGTTATCATGTAAAGAGGAGCACAGGAGGGCTCATCAAGCCTTTATATATAAATGAATTATAAATTACACATAAATGAAGCACCCTGTGCAGCCACATGTCTGTTGTGCTTTCCAAACCACCACGAGCACTTCCACCCAAACCTGTGCATGGATTAGCTGGGGGAAACTCTGCACATCATCCTATTAAAAGGTGGGGGAAAAACGTGACAAAGCTCCAGAGTGACTAGGCAATGTTTCACGTGTCAGAACAGCAGATTTAATTCAAGTCTGGAATTTATCAGAATGCTTTGACTAAAAAGAAATACAGGCTGGCATTACGACAGAATATATTATAATGGAATCTGCAGCATCAGATCTTTTCCAGGCAAAAACTAGTTGTTACAATAAATTATCTAAAAACATTAGCATTCATGTAAGAATCTGTGTGCATCCACTAAATAGGAGTTGCAAATACATTAGGTTTAAAACAATCTCAGAAAAACTCATTTTCAGCTAGGTTCCCCCATAACCTGCCCTCTCAAATGACTGCAAAGAGCATCCATACAGTCTCAGAAACACCATTATCTCCCTGTTCTCATCATAAATTCAGCAGCATTTCTTTGATAAATTACATTCCTATCATATTATTTTAGTAAAAAGTACACATCAGAACTCTTAATTAAAGCCCACACCTGTAAATTGGATTGTTTTATACATATAAATGGAATATATACATGTGTAGAATATAAATATAGTACATGCACGTAGAGATGGGATCAGGATGTTCCATTACCAAAACAGCACTATCATTTCTACAGCTCTAGAAGGGCCTATTGTGATCTGTGATTTATGTGTTTGTGGGAGATGTGCTTGTCACCCAGAGCTCCATGCCTCCTTCATTCCTCTGGTTAAAATAGATTAGTTTTTTTAGTTTGTCTATGTGATAAGCTATTTTGGAAGAGTTATTCTTGTGTGGATGCCCTCAGTCTGAAATGAAATACTTTATCATTTTGATTTAGCTCAAAATTCCCCTATTCCACACAAGGAAACCAAAGAATGAACTGAACAGCAAGTCTGCTTCCAGTCCAAATGTCCTAACATTGGTGTTGGGCTGAAAAAGCTCCTCAGGAACAAAGTGCTCTCACACAGTGACTGTACCTGTGAACCCTTCTGGAGGAGGGACTGCTCCAGCCAAAAGGAGACAGGAGCAAGGGAAGAGAGAAGTCTGTACAAACACCATCTCAGGGTACAGGATATGCCATTCTTGTGTTCTTGCGTTCACCACATCTGTCAGCAAATGCTGCCCTTGCACCCCTTCTGCAGAACAGCAGCTGAGGTGTGTGTGGGAGCACAGAGAATTCCACATTCTGGTATCCAAGGTGTCTTAGGGAGCCAAGAAAGCAGCCTTTTCTCAGCCTGCTCAAGGACAAGAAATTATAACAGTGATTAAACACCTGCAGGGTGCATGTGCTGATGTTTTGCAGAAAGCAAAGAAGTGTTTTCAAAGCAGTGTTGCCTTCTTGGACCAATGACCCTATTCTGTATTGCACAAACTACTCTATATAACTGTAGTGTTTCTATTAAATAAAAACTCTCTTTTTGCTTCTCTATTGCATGGAAGGAATTTTGTTTCAATATCTTTTTCAGTGCACTCATAGCTCAAATGCAACACCAGGGAATTTGGATCCTTATCTCTGTGGCACATATTATCTGCTAATGGGCCATCTTTAAACCAGCTGGGGCAATCATCTTTATCTTTACACAACCCATCCTCCCTCCAGGAGATATCTCCTGTTAATGGGCCATTGTTAAAAACTGGGTGTGGCAGCGATTATTATCCCTGTGGGAGATATCACCTGTTAATTGGCCATTGTTTAAAACTGGGTGTGGCAATGACCTTGATCTCCAGGCACACATTATCTGTAAATGGGCCATCTTTAAACCAGCTGGGGCAATCATCTTTATCTTTCCACAGCCCATCCTCCCTCCAGGAGATATCTCCTGCTCATGGCCATTCAGTCCCGGTGCATGACTGATAAAATTCCATCATCCCACTGGGAGATGCTCCAGCCAGGGGAGGAGCCAAGCCTTTCCTACCCAGATAAAAACTGAGATTTTGGACACCAAGGTACCTTTTTTCCACTGGATTCCTGAAGAAAGCCAGACCTTTCCACATCATCCCTGGATCTTGAGAGGAAAACTGCACCTTCTCCAGGAGCACTGCTCCAGCTGAACCACATCTGCCCCTGCAGGAGGATGCAGCCACCATGGAATGGGACTGCTGCCACCACCCTGACTGACTGACGGGTGTCAGCTTGGATTCTGACTCTGGCAGGGTTTGGGATTGTTCTTTGTAATACTGCATTTCTATTTTAATTTTCCTAGTAAAGAACTGTTATGCCTATTCCCATATTTTTGCCTGAGAGCCCCTTAATTTCAAAATTATAATAATAATTTGGAGGAAGGGGGTTTACATTCTCCATTTCAAAGAGGAGCTCCTGCCTTTATTGGCAGACACCTGTCCTTCAAACCAGGACAGCGTCCATGCAGTGTCACAGGGGGTGTCACAGCTCCAGAGGATGCAGGAGCATAAGGGACAGGGTGCCACATGCAGTGTCACAGGGGGTGTCACAGCTCCAGAGGATGCAGGAGCATAAGGGACAGGGTGCCACATGCAGTGTCACAGGGGGTGCCACAGCTCCAGAGGATGCAGGAGCACAAGGGACAGGGTGCCACATGCAGTGTCACAGGGGGATGTCACGGCTCCAGAGGCTGCAGGAGCACAAGGGACAGGGTGCCACATGCAGTGTCACAGGGGGTGTCACAGCTCCAGAGGATGCAGGAGCACAAGGGACAGGGTGCCACATGCAGTGTCACAGGGGGATGTCACGGCTCCAGAGGCTGCAGGAGCACAAGGGACAGGGTGCCACATGCAGTGTCACAGGGGGTGTCACAGCTCCAGAGGATGCAGGAGCACAAGGGACAGGGTGCCACATGCAGTGTCACAGGGGGTGTCACGGCTCCAGAGGCTGCAGGAGGGTCCCACAGCCCTGCCTGCCCCGATGAGTCACAGCCCTAGGTAGGTCAGCCCCTAAAGCATCCCCGCGGGACACAGGCAGCCCATTCACCTCTCTTTTCAGCCCATTCACCTCTCTTTTCCCAGCCGGCAGACATGAAAAAACCCAGTCAGGAGCTTCACAGCCTCTTTATTTAAAAGATAAAATGGAAATAAACTTTCGGATGACGTTAACTAAAACTTTCTAAAATAAAACTCGCATTAGAAGGGGAGCTGAAAGCAGATATTTCTGAAGCTGCCGCATCCTCCACAGCGCTCCGCGTGTCGCATCCCGAGCCCCCGCCCGCCGCCTCCCACCGCTCCAGCTCAAACAAAAGGGAAGGAGCCCTGCCTGCAAGCCTGCCCCGAGCCCCGCTCCCAGCCATCCAGCGCCCCGTCAGGTTAATTAGCACATCAATTAAGAAGCGCTTTGCTCGCAGTTGTAGCAGGCACAGCCGGAGCCCTCCTTGACACGGCACAGAAGGGAAGCTGTGGGGATGGAAATGAATGAAGCACCAGGGAGCCAGGACAAAACTTTTTGTCATATCTATGGCCCGTGGTGCAGTCTCTCAATAACCACAGCGAATTTAAAAATTCACCTCGTTTCTATCATAACAGCTGTTTCTTCTTTGATTTCAAGTTTTCTGCTTAAAAAGTTAGGACATATTTTCCTAATATTTGCAAAATGGGCATCTAAACTATGCTTCAACCACACTCTTTCTGGAGCCAGACCATACCTGGAAACCACCCTGAAGCTCCACCAGCAGGTCAACTCCTCCATCTCAACCCCTGCCACCACACCAGAAGAAACTGGTACATCCACAACCACCTTCATCCCACATTGCCCTCTCACACCCAGGCAGTATCTTATAAGTACTTATTTTTTGAAACTATTTCCATTATTTTTTATGAAAAACCATTAATTGCATCACTTAAAAGAAACCTAGAAAGCAAGGAGTTCAAAAGGTTAGTGTCCACAATAGTGACCAATTCCACTCAGCTGCCCAAAATTTTCTTGAGGTTCCTTCTTACCTGAAGATGGCACAGTTGCAGAAAAGACTTGAAGAAACTTATTCTTCTGAATTGAGAAAAATGAAAAAAAACAAACCTTACCAGTAATACTGAGCCAGCCTGCCAGAAGAAAATGGAAGACAAAAAACAAAAAGATTAAATGCCTTAATCTTTTAATGCAATAATTTCTGCCTTCAAGAGACTTCTGGTAAATAGCACAAAAGTCTCACCAGATAATTCCCAGATGCATTAATCTCTCTGCTGGGCCCTGGCAGGTTCTCTGTGCTGCAGATCTCTGTCAGAGGCTCCTCAGTGCAGGAGGGTGCTGCTGGGCCAGCAGACAGACATCAAAACCTATTTCAGCTCTAAAAGCAGCACAGGTTCAAAGCCTGCTTCAGCTCCTGCCACGGGGAACCCCATCTGGAGCTCTGCCACCCCTACACATTGTCAGAATCCTGAAATTCCTGTTGTCCCCATGTCAGCAGCTCCTCTGTGGAGCCTGAGGTTATTTCTGGTGCTCCACCATGGCATGCTCAGGTCACCTGTGACTCACCAACCCTGTTTGCTCTGTCAGGACAGCACAGTTCTTCAAGTGACTCACATCCTGCCTGACCAAGCCTTGGTCCATCCTGTGGTCCATCCAGTCACTCCTCCCTGCCAGCACAATGAGTGACAGCTCACCAGGAGTGTTTCCATCACTCTCCTGCCTTCATACCTGTGGGGCAAACAGGCCTGGGAGGAGTAGGCACAACAGAATCCAAAGCAGGCTCAAGCAGCTCTGAAGGAAGAGTGGGTTCACATGAACCCACCACGAGCTGTGCTTTTCAGAGCACCTGTTAATTTTAGGAGGAGCATTGAGTGATGCAGCTGAGGGTTGGAGCTGCAAGTCAAAGTGTCACACAAAAGG
Organism: Erithacus rubecula; assembly: GCF_903797595.1. Lineage (NCBI taxonomy): Eukaryota > Metazoa > Chordata > Aves > Passeriformes > Muscicapidae > Erithacus > Erithacus rubecula. Next base: position 10,461,059 of record NC_136669.1, read on the forward strand.
CTTTGCGGGCAGGAAAGGGAAGGACAGGATGGAGACAGAGGATGGGTACTTGCACATGGACAGGTAGATTTTCTTTTCACACATCTTTGGTCAATAGACACTAGAAGATTATGTAATTTAATTTCCTTAAATCTTCTAATTTGCACACATTTCATCCTCTTCTACCTTGCTTCAGCTAGCAGGCTTTGAGGGCATGGGTTTGAAGGATTGGGCAGCAGCTTTACCACACCATTTCTCAGAGTTCCCCCCAAACAGCAACAACAATCACTAAACCACAGAGGCACATGTGAGTTTGGCAAACTGAACTCATGCACATTGGCAAGAATCAGCTGTCAGAGCTGCCCAGCTAGAGGAGCAGAGATTAAAGGGTAGAACTTTAGGAAGTGCTTTCAGGCATGCAGGTAATCACAGCAGAGATGAGTAACAGCAGTGGGCAGGAGGCAGTGGGAGCTGGCACAGAGCATGTGAGCTGTGCTCATACCAGCACCCCAGGCAGCAGCACACGTGGGCTTCCAGGGCAGAACCACAGCCTGGTGACAGTGGGCACAGGGCTGGCAAACCCTGCTCTGAGAGCTGCCACCAGCAAAGGCTGCTCCTGGGAAACATCCAAACAGTCTGTGCTGGGGGTTTGCTGCACTGGCACAAGACCATGGCCAAGTGCCCCAGCACAGGGAAAGAAGGGTCCCTGCAGCAGCCTGGGATGCTCTCCAGACATCCTCTTTGAGCCAGTAAACTCCACAATTTTACAGTAAGCTATACAGGGAGTTGCATACACATCTTGCACATGTACGCTGGGCATCCCCAGATATCTGCAAAAATTAAGGAACTTGATTGTCTCACATTCTGAAATCCATACCATGAACTCAAACCATTGGAAAAATGGCACCAGTGGCATTCTGCTTCTGTTGGGGATGCTGCCATTTTAATGCAGTTTAAAAATGCATGTTGCTGTTGCCACCTCCTCCATCTCTCTTCATGCTTCCTCACTGCACTTCCCCAGCCATTTCAGCACATCCCCATACATTCATTCATCATCCTCCCCAAGCTGCCTTTATTGGATCCTGCCTTGTATTTGGTTCCCCCAGACATTTCTCTTCATGCCCAAGAATAAGCAGAAAAATAAATCTGTAGAAGAACATAAATTTGCCTCTAAAGGTAAGAATGTATTACCCTGAGGCAGGTTAGCAGCATGTTGGTATCTAGCTAAGGAGCATCCTTATTTTCCAACCCTTTTGCTATATTTGCAAGCCTTTGAAGGCCAGGCTGTGTGACCTGGGGGACAGAAAGGGTGAACAAGCTCAGATGGGCCAAATATCCAGTACCAGAAAGACTCAGAAGTACCTTTAAGGACAAGAAATAGGTAGGTGAGGAGTAGAAGTGGTTAAGGAGAATACTCAGCATGTATTATCAGGTGAACATTAAGGGACCTGCTCCAGAAGAAAAGACTGTTCTAAGTTCCCAGAGCTCATAAAGGCTAAAAGGCCCCAGTTAGGTAATTTCTCTCCCCCTCTCTCCTCTTTTTCCTTTCCTGCCCATTCACATAACCAGAGTTTGACAGAATTGCGACTAAAGTTCCAGGCTGTGACTGCTGAAACTCCTCCCTGTGCTCATTTTCACAAGGTTTTAGCAGGCTGCAGAGTGCCATCTAGACTGAGCATGAGGGTGTGCTGCTGATAAATCCTTCAGGGGTGCATCACACAATGCCTACAAGATGCTTTGCAGAACAGCTCTTTGCACACTGCAGATGTTTTGTGGCAATTTTTTTAAAAGTACTAAAATGCTCCCGTGGCTGAATGAGCAATGGTCTCAAATGGCTTGGGGGATGAGACCAGAGCTCTTTTAGTTTAGCATTTGAATATTTATGCATTCTCATAGAGAAATATTTTAGCTTTTTTTTTTTTTTTTTCCCAGACTATTAAAGGTTCAGATGACCACTGAGTCAGGACAATTTCTAATGCTGGGCTTTCAGGCAAAGCCTCATTAAAGGACACATGGACCTGAACAGGGCATTGCATGCAAATTAATGAATTTTTTATGTATGTGCAAATATTTGTCTATGGAGAGGTATTGGAAGGTATGAGCTCTGGATTTTTAGCAACAGGGTAAAAATCTTGTCTCTATCATGAGTGGAAAAATTTAATCTGGGATGACCACCTTGTGGTGAGTAGCAGCTGCTGCAGCAGGAAAGGTCTGCTCCAAGGGACAGTGCTTCCACAAACCTGCAGAAACCAGACCACATCAACACCAATTTTCTGCTCTCCTGTGTCAAAAAACCAGCATCCTCATTTCTGTAATAGTATGGAAAGTGCAGAGAAGTGTCTCCTAAGCTCATACATTTCCCTTATACCCAGATGTGCCAATCCCAAACACCCCAGAACACCAGCAGCTCCACTGCCCTCCACAAACAATGCTGAAATGCAGCGACCCCCTAAACCTGCTTGAACAAGACTGAAATGTGTCTTTGCTGCCCAGCACAGCCCTTCTGGTTTAGATGAGCCTGAGGATAAGCCAGTGCTTGTGAAGGTCATCAGGGAGGATGAAGTTCCACTGACCTGCTTGGGCAGGAAAGCAGGTCCTGCTGCCCCATCACCTTTGTTAAATCCAGCATGGAAACCACTCCTCTGCACCTTGCTGCCTGCCCTTGCCAAAGCTCACAGGATAACCTCAGGAAAAATTCAGCAGAAGGCTGAGCTGGAGACACAGCAAGCAGAATAAATGTGTTCACCTTTCTCCTGTCAGAACCTGACCAGACAAACTCACCATTTAAACTGAGCAGCACTGAAACAGACCTGTGAAATGGTTTGGGTTAGAGGGAACCTTAAAGATCATCTCATTTTAACCCCCCTGCCATGGGCAGGGACATCTTCCACCATCCCAGGTTGTGGTAAGCACCTTCCAGCCTGGCCTTGGACACTTCCAGGGATCCAGGTGTGCTCTGAGCACCTGTGCCAGGGCCTGCCCTTCCTCACAGCAGCACAGCCAGAGTGCCTCCTATCAAGAGCCCATATTTAAAAGACAGCAGCACAAAGCTGCCCCCAGAAGCATGATCATCTCTTTAGGAGTTATAAAACCAGCACTAGCACAGCAATGTAATAAATAATAGAATCCGGTGAATAATGCAAATACAACATTTTCTCTTCCTATTTTTCATGTTTCTAAATATATTTCCTTCCGTTGCTGTCAGGCCTATTCTGCTTTGCCTTTCTCAAACCTTCATGGAGAGCAGAAAAAAATTGCAAAGGACTTGGGAGAGAAGCAAAGGGGCTGCTGTCACCCCTGCCTTGTTCCCCCTTCCTCTGCCACTCTGTGTCAGGACCAGGAAGCTGGGGGCTGCATTCAGATTCAGCAGGAAGGCTCTCCCAGCCTGTAATTATGCTGTCAGCTCCACAAAAGCTTTACTTTGGGTCTAATTAAAACTTATAAAATTTGAAAACAAACAGAACTTGGTTCTTTCCAGTATGATAGGCCCTTTACAAGTGCAAAGCAGAAAGGTGAATAAAAAAGGATGAAAATTCAAGGAGAATCAAAAAAAAAAGAAAAAAAAAGAGGTCTATGTCCAGCATTTTGAGTCAGGGCATGGAGCCCTTCATGAGCATCACCACTGGAGATGGTGGCCAGAGACACAGAGCCTTACTCAGAGCTCCTCACCCACAGGCTGGGGGCCACTGGCACATTGCTCCCCAGTATACTGTGGGTAATGCTGTGAAGCAGGAGGGAATTTCAGCCCTCCAGAGTGTCTGATGGCTGAGAGATGGGGCAGGAGGAGAGGCAGCACATACAGGCTCTAGGGGTGAAGGGAGGGACTGCAGGACAGCTGCAGGAGAGAATGCACAGCCTGGGCTTGCCTCAGTCAACACGAATGTCACCTTAGTTTGTGTACTGAGTACCTGATGTCAGTGCAGAAAAAGGACACTGAAGCAGAGATTTTCAGAAAGACACTCCCAGGAGCTGCACCAGACAGCAGCAGGTGAAGTTCAAAGGAAAGGGGCAGGTTCCCACCTGGTGCAAGTGGATTTTCCTTTCCTCAGAGAGACACAGACAATAAATGCAGCTCATTCACTCTTTTCATAGACTCTTTTCTCACATTAAGAGCAGGAGATGATGAGAATGTGTGTGCTGAGCTGCAGTGAAAATCCATGCTGAGCACAGCACAGCTGCTGGAGTGCCAGTGCCCTCTCCTGTTCAGTGTGCACCAGCTCCCCTGCTCCTTGCACAGCAGAGCTGGGGAAACACTCCCAGCCTGACATCCTGCTAACAGCCCATTAAAAATGGTGTTTATAAGGTTAAGGGCAATGAGAAAATGCTGCAGAACTTCTGTGTCCTCTTTGCTGCAGTCCAGAAGAGTTATCACTTGCACCGGGCCATTTAGGAAGAAATAATCCTCAAACTATCCCATGTCATTATGTACAGCAGGTTTGCATCTTCCTTCCAGAGCACATCTTCAATGACATTCACTTTTACTCTGTGTGGCTGTAATTGAACTCCAGCCACTGCCAAATGTATTCACAAAGTCACAGAGGAGGAAACTGAAGCCAAAGGGAGTCATCAGGGTCTGACATTGGGGTTTATCCTCCCACCCTACCTGGACTGTTTTCCACACTTCTTACACTCATGTAATTACAACAGCATAGATTTATTCTCACTTTACCATGGTATTAAAAACAAAGTGTTTCCAAACACTCTCCTCTCAGCCCAAGGATTTCTGAAGGGGAGCTGTTATGAAGTTTTCTGGTCTGATATTATTAAGCATCCTAAAGCAGCTGAAGGAATTAAAAGAATGAGTAGCAAACCTTTTCACTATTGGAAAGTGGGAATATTCCCGGGGACACGGTCCCTCAAATGCCTTTGGAATTGTTATTGAGTGTTAACAGAGGGAACATATTTCCCCTCCTGAATCACCACTGCCTGGGGCTGTGCTGCAATGTGGCAATTCCAGCCACCAGGCTACTGCAATGAATGAAGGTCTCCAACTCCCATCCTTGAGAGAACTCACACTTGATGACACATGACAACACAACCCTTAATGGCCTAAAACTGAGACAAAAAGAGCCCAAGGCTCCTCAAAGCAAACTCAGCTGAGCAAGGTTTCTGGCAAGAGCACTGCAAACAATGAAGGCCCCCCACCCAAACAGGATTTCCTGGTTCCTGACCTGTCCTTGTAACCCCAGCAATTTCCTTTCCTCCTGCCTCCCCTCAGGGCCACAGGTCTCACACAGCCTCATTTCCCCAGGGGCCAGGGTTCAGGGAGGAGAGGGGTGGCACACAAACTGCTGAGACCATCTCAGTGCTACCCAGAGCATGTTCACCAGCCTGAGACACAACTCTGATCAGCTGAATACATGGAGAGCAAAGAACACCCCAGATAAGCAGAGCAGGAACATGTTTAGCTCATCTGTGCTTTAGGAGGTTTACAAACACCCTTGTGCAGGAAGGAGGAGCTCCTGAGACCCTGCTGGGCAGAGCACAGCTTTGGTGGCACCAGTGTCACCAGCACCAAGAGGAACTGCCCTACAGGGGTGGACAGACCCTCCTGGCAAAGTCAGGCTCTCCTCCTGGGGTGCTGGGCCATCTGAAAGCTACATTGCTCTAACTGGAGCAATACCAGTTTGCCCAACTGAAAACCAGGGCTCAGGTGGGCTGGCAGAAACTGCTCACCCTGTGAAGTGACTCTCGTGCCCCTCTCACTGTCTCAGTTTTTCTCACCAGCACCAGCATCCACCAGCAATGGATGATAAGAGCAGAGCTTCTGTGATCATGGATGGGCAACCTGACATGATGTGTTATTTCTTATGTTTCCTCTATGTTTTTCTCCAAGTAAAATTAATAAGATCAGACAAAATTTCATACTAAAATACTGCCTAGGATGTTGGTGGCACTATATTTATACAGTATCTCTCACCTGAAAGGATGTATTAACCTGTACAGTAGCTTAAATTAATCCTGCATTGTGTTCTGGCAGCCAGAAACAACAAATACAGCTGCTCTGCTGTCAGCTGCCAAGTCTCCTGCCACTACCCTTCAATAAACCTATTTGCTGGGAGCAGACACCTGGTGTGGTGTTCACAGGGGTCACAGAAGAGCAAGGTCACACTGCAGCCACTGGGTGCTAGCAGGGTGACACCCAGAGCCCTGCTGCAGCCAAAGAGCAAACCTCAGGGCACACAGCACCTCAGTGTCACACCCAGCTCCTCACATGCAGGTTTCCACATCTCTAACTCCTTTTTTCTGCAGCTTAGAACTGTGAAAGAAAACTAATCTGTCCCAATTTGGATGCTGACACAAAACCCATCAGTATACCAGGGCTTTTCCAATGATGATTTTGGGTTTTGTCAGTTCTTTACATAACATGTGCTCACACACTGCAGTAATTAGGACCAGATCTGGAACTCATTGAAAGCCAGCTGGGAAATGGGGATTTATCCAAGAACAAGTTTTGGAAACTCTTACAAAACAAGGGAGATGCTGCATGCACCAAAGTAAACTGAAGTTTAGAAGACACTAAAGGTGTTTCCACAGCTCAAACTGTATTGGTTGGAGTCTAAGATGAATTCTATGCAAGCTGCTTTTTTCTCTGCTGATATTCAGTGTTTTTCTTCCATCTCCTCTGTAATGAGCTTTGAGGTCCATGTGCTCAGGGTGAATTTAGACAATAATTACCCCTGTGAAATGTCACAACACAGGAGAGGGATGTGCTGAGGTACAATGTCACCACTGCAGGGACAACACCTTTCCTCACAGTCCCCATCCAGAAAGCCTCAGTGAAACACTCACTTCTCCTGGTTTTTGACCCAAAAGCATCATTTCAAGGTATAATAGAACTCTATAAACAAAGATACAATTTATAATACTTGTGATAATCTAATTGCTTTCATAAAACATTGCTAGCAGCCTCTGAAATCTCTAAATACCCAAAAGCAGAAAGAATTTAATTGCACTCTGAGTCACAGATGGATTTCAGTCCATCTGTAATACTTGCACTGAGTAGTTATCTCCAATAGCTACATCCATATTAACAAATAAGAAAAAGAGTCAAGTCTCAAGCACACTGAAATCAATACAGCTTTAAATGTACTCACTTGAGATGAATCTAAAACCCTCACACATTAAAAAGTGCCAGCTCAACATTTTTCTAGGAACTGAATCACCTTCTCACCAACCCCACAGGACTCCAAAGAGTGCTTCAGAGAAGTGGAAAATATCCTCCTGTAGAAGCCTTAAAAATGGGAAAAAAACTCAGGGTGGCAACAATGAGTAACTTCTGCCATGTACTTTCAAAGATAAGGGAAAAACAGGGGCTACCCAAAAGAAAATTCAGGGAAATATCCACTAGGAAGAACATTTTCTTTCAACTTCACATTATTTTAAAACATGAAAAAATAAAAAAGAAGAAACCAAAACAATGTAGCAAGTCAGTTAAGTAAATACTGGCATTTACTAATATTTATTGATAGCAAGTAAATAGTGAGTCCCAAAGCCTTGGTGTAAATACAAGTAGCTCTAAATCTGCCCCATGCACACAGCACTCCAAGCCACAGACATGTTCACTCCAGTATTATTTTGCATGTTTTAAGCCATGTCTCCACTTCACACCAATTCTAAGGTTGGATCAACCCTATGCTTACATCAAAAGAGCAAAAGGTTGTAGTAGGTGTGTAAAGAATTGATTTGTAAGGAATGGAGGAGGGCAAGTTACCTGCATGGACTAATAACTTTATAAGGCTTCCCAAAAGAATGTCAAACCATTTGTAACTATAGATCTTCTAATATCTTATCCATAGCTCATTCTGCAGCCACAGCACATGTCAGAATCTGTGCTCTAAGTTGCTGAAATTCATCAGGATCAACAGGAAACCTGGAACAAAGCACAGCTCCCACTGAGATGAAAACACCTAATTCCTGCTTTTGGCCTTTGGTGGACTTTGTCTCATAACTGTACACTATGGACTATACAGATAATTTCAATACAGACTTATTTGAAACAATGAAAAAAATAGACTATGTAAGGAAAGCAAAGAATGACAGAAAAGGTGAGTTATTGCTGAGTGAAAGCAGAGAAAGGAGGTACCACAGGGGGGCACAAGGGGGAAACAATTTGCCAGAATAAGATGCAGATCCACAGCTTTAGTTCTACTTACATCAATGGTTAAAAATAAAAAAACAGTTTAAAAATGTATTTGCTTGTTTGTGGCAATGTGTCTCCCGTTCTGAAGTCCACAGGCTTCCCAAAGGCCATTCCTTCAATCAGGAGGTCACAGTAATACAGCTGTGCTCTTGACCTGGATTACTCAGTGCCTGGTTCATCCCTGCCAAGGGTGGCCAGCAGCCCTGGCAGCCCCTCACCTGGCTCCAGGACAGCAGGAGGGGTTCCACACTCTATGTCAATTTATTTAACCAGGAGTTTGAGCTCAGAGCTTCACCTCACCCAGGAAGGCTCAGGGAAAATCCACATGGTGACAGTGCACTCAGCCAGGCTCCAGCTTGCTGCTGAAAAGTGACTCCTGTTTCCTGGGCTTCACAAACATGCAATCTGTGGAAATAGTCTGTAAAATGGGATTTCAGTTACACCTGGGCTGGAACTATTAAAAAAATTCCTTTTGCTTTGAAGTCCCTGATGCAGGCCCAGAGCCATTAGTGCAGGTTCAAGCTTGGGAATGATTTTGGTTTGAAGTGAACATCTGTTCCCCCCTGTGCCCCTCAGGCTGGGCAGGAGCCAGCCTGGCTATGGCTCACACACTAAGTGTGAGTAAAAACTTGTTGGCTTGGCAGACCAGACCTGTTTAACACAAAAACAAAGGTGGCAGTACAGCCCAGGTGGAACACAAGCCCAGAGCAGTGCTCCTCTGCAGCCCTGTACACAGCTTTTCCCTTGCAATCACACATTGCAGTAAGGGGTCCATGTTTAACCCCAAGGTGGCTCAGCCCTGCTGCCATGAGCCCTTCAGGAGCAAACCCTGGAGCAGCCTGGGCACGGTGTGATAAGGCTGTGGGATGGTGTCATGAGGCCATGGACAGTGTGATAAGGCCATGGACAGTGCAATAAGGCTGTGGGACAGTGTGATAAGGCCGTGGGATGGTGTGATAAGGCCATGGACAGTGAGATAGTGGGACAGTGTGGCTGTCCACAGCCAGCACTGAGGCTCTGCTGGCTCACACCCTAGATGGCAGCAGCACCCAAGGAATGGGCTGGGAAACCCAAATCTGCCCATGCCTGATGGGGTTTCACATTCACATCAATCCCATCTGAACATTCCACCCAAAAAGGAATTCTTCTGGAAACCTGAGCACGATGTGAGCACGGAGCATTGCTGGAGGCTGGGAGCCAAGGTGGCAGATCCCCTTAGGGCAGCAGGGACAGAGCCAGCCCTGCCAGGCAGCCTGCAAAGATCACAGGCACAGGCTGCTCTTGGCTGACAACAGACTTTTCTGGCACAGTAATGGCAGCTAACCTGCTGGGAAGGGCTAACTGGGAGGGCTGAAGCACTGGGGAGGGATGACACCCTCAACAGGGGAAACCTTGGCCCATTTCTCTGTGCAATCCTTTCTCAGCCATACCCACACCTCCCAGTAAGTGTCCCCCTGTCAGTCTGGTGCACCTCTTGCCCAGGGCCAGTCCAGGAGCACAGCTGTGGCACTGGCAGGGCACACGGGGGGTGATGGCTGGGTGGACATTCCCCTGCAGCCACCCAGCAGCAGAGGATGGCCTCTGTCAGGATTTTCAGGGGTAGCAGGTAATGCTGGTGCCATTCCCACGCTGACACAGAGGACAAGCACTGCACAGCACCCACTTCACCCTGCAGGGTGCGCCCAGGAAAGTCAGCTCACACCAGGCTCTTCTCTCCCTGCCTCTGCTCTTGCAAACCCTGCAGCACTGCAGTCAGGGAACTCCTGGGAGTTCACTCTATTCCACCCCTCATTCTGAAGAAACATTAATATTTTAGCATCAATGACTATTGATTTTCTTTTTCCATCTTGCATTTCTTGAGCACATCCTTTATGGACACAAACTTGACAGAGAGGAAAAGAGAGCAAATAATGTTGTTTAATTTGCAATGTATTCCCAGCTTCATGATGTGAAATGCTAAACCCAGACTTTTCCACATGGATTAAGTGCCACTGTGGCAGATAATGGACACAGTATGTCTAGAAATGAAAAATAGAATGAGATAAAAGTAGCAGAAGTGGGAAAGCATCACTCCATCCAGTGCCTCAAGCATCTCCCTGCAGCAACCAAGGCACCAGCCTGAGCCTCACCCTGCTGGGCTGGGCAGTGCCACAGGTTTTACCAAAGCACCTGAAAAGCATCTTGGCCATCTTGCCCCAAATTTCACTGCTGCCTGAGAAAAGTTAACTTCGGGCTAGATATTCAAGAATTACTCTTGTATAATAAAGGCATGATTATGGAGATTACACCAGCTCTACTGATATATTTGAAAGTTTAAACACAAGAAACACAGAGGATTAACAAAAAGTGACAGTTTCAGCTCCAAGGGCCTGAAAAGTTGCCTTCAGCCACTGAGAAAGTAGGCAAAGCAGGCTGTCAGGATGGATTTTGATCTTTATAAAAGAAAGATGACAGCACACTGTGCTTCTAAGGATACAAACACAGCTAGTAAATTCAAGATTTTCTGGTGCACAGTTCTGTTCATCTGATAATTTTAGGAGTTCATCAGCTAAAAAAAGCATTGATTCCCCACCAGTCACAGGTGCAGGCAAAGGCACAGGGAAGCAGCCCTGCCATCACACAGGGCTGAGCATTGCTTGGCACAACCTGCTGGACACCACATTCCAAAAGGAAATCTGGGCTAAAACACAAGAAGCCCTGGACCCTGGGAGAGCCAGGACTCCTTCCCAGGACACACCTCAGGCTGCCCATACCACCTTGCCTTTTCTCTGCCTGCTAATACGGGGATAAATGCTGTTTTTTAAAAATATTTAGGCAGTAGGTGGATAACTGCCACATTATAGGTATGTTCTAGAGTGAGACTCCCAAAGAACCAGGGATTCCACCACCACATGGGACTTAGAGGACACAAGATCTTTGTTATTTTGCAGAGGATTCTCACCTCCTCCTCTCTCCTGCACCCTACAAATATCAGTGAGCTGCAGCACCCCTGGCAGGTTCAGCCCCTTCTCTCCTGGAGGCTCCAGCATGGGAAGAAGCTCCTCCAGCTCATTCCCAAGCAGTGGAAATTGGCAAGGCTCCATAAAGCAGCTGAAGATCTGGCTCCACTTGATAGTTTTATCTGAGATCATGATGAGCTTGACTAGAGGGTGCCAGCTGGATTGCTTTGGGGAACCGTATTTATAGATAACACTTGAAAGGGCAAGTTCAAGGTGATGGCCCCTGGTGGCCCTTTTTGTATTCCTTCGGGAGAGCCTTATTCACACCTACTCAAGGGCTTGCCAGGCAGGTTGGAAAGGCAGCAGATGAGAGCTCCTGGTGCTCTGTGCTTGATCCAGCCTTCTGGCAGGAGCACTGCTGCCATCCTGCCCTGCACCACAGGCCAGGGACAGCTGACATGTAACTGCACATTCTTCAGACCAAACCTTCATTTTTGTGGTCAAGCAGTTTGGTTTTTTTTTCTCTCAGAGCAATGAGATTCTCAGTGCAGCAACAGCAGATCACCACTTTTTAGATGTCACCTGCTTGCCTCTGAGCACAGCACTTGTTACTTGACTCTGGGCATTTTATTTCACAAACAACATTGCAAAATCACTGGCAAGAATCACCTGAGGAATTATTTTTGTTTGCTGAAGGACTGGTTTTCAAAGGGGTAAAGGGACTAGGCATAGCATCTAAATAATCCCAAGGGCTCTTTGCATTGCTTTAAAAAAACTTGGGAGGTATTTTAGAGCATCAGCATCACTTCCATGAAATCCCCTGTGACACAGAGATGCCTTCACGAGCCTAAACCACGAACCAAAGCCATAGACTTAAAAAGGAGAAAGGATTCCCTTCCTATCATTGCATCAGGCTTTTTTGGGGAACTGAGGCCACTTGGCTTTGCATAGCTCTAATGAATACTGCACATGGATCAATGTAAAAATGACTTTTTGAAGTCACCCAAGCCATCCATTGGCAACTCCAGCCAACACTGAACCAGGGCCAGCAGGAATTCAAACCTACCCCAGACCAAGCCCAGAGCTGTTGCAGCTGAGGGCAGTAAGAGCCCACAGGAAAATTCACCTTCACCTTCCAACACTCCTGTGCCACCTCTTGCATATCACTTATTCCTTCTATTTTTCAGCATCTCCTGCTGACCATCTGTGCATAGTCTGGTCTCACTGAGGCATTGGAACAACTTCAAAAAAATCTGAACTTCTGGAGATTTTAGGCTGAAACAGAATCAACTAATTCAGAGTCTAGTTTTCAGGCAATATCCCAAGTTCAGGGTTAGGGTCTATCAATTAGTCATAGAAGAAATGGACATAACACTTAGAGCCTTAACTGATTATGTATCTAATCCTCAGTGTTCTGCCCTTTGCCCTTATCAAATCACATCAGAATGCACATTAACAAAATCCAACATATACAACATTTCACTCCCCAGGTCACTGCATTAATTGCTAACCTGCCAGAACATAAATGAGGAGGAGGCCTTAATGCAGAACCACTGAGAAACTTTCAAGTGGAATTTCATCCCTTAGAAAATGGCATTTTTATGCCTTTATCAAAACCAGGCTCTGCTAAATGTTCCCTTCCCTTGGAGGTGATGCTTCCATCAGGTGACACAAACTCCCAGCACACACCTGCACCTTCACAATCCACCCAAATCCACCCAGTTACTTCAAAGCTCATGAAATGTGCAAGATTGAGACAAGAAATCCACATTGTCAAATTTGGGATTAGTTTCTGCTTTGAAGGGCTACCTGTACTTGGGAGTAGCAATTTTGATGACTACCTTTAAGTTTCCAGAGGAGCATGTGCCTCATAGGTAAAGAAAATTCATCTGTTCTTGCCAGTGGTCAGTGTTTTGAGCCGTAGGTATGGCTTGGCAGCAAGGACAACAGTGCCTTTTACCCCTCACAGAGAAAACTGTGTTGAAAAGGTCAGCACAGAGCAAATATTAGACTAATTCAGGTGGAAAGGGAGTCTGGGAGGTTACCTGCTCCAATCTCTGCCCAAAGCAGGTCCAAGAACAGGACAGAGTCTGCAGTATCTTCAGGGCTGGAAGCTCACAACCTGCAGGCAATCCAAGATTATGTTAACTTGGAAAAACAACCACAAATGATATAAAGGCACTTACCAGAAACACCTGGACCTTCAGACAGGCTGTGTTCAGCACAGGGAGAAGCTTCTTGGCTATGGTCACACACAGGAAGAAAACCAGATGCAGACAAGGCTTGTGGGTTGATCAGGAAAGATCAAGTCAAGCTGGAAATTTAACTCTGAGGGAATTCTTAGGTCTTGGGCTGAAGGTGTTAAAGACCCAGTCATTGGGATTTATATATATTGAACCCATTTTTCTGGAAAACTACACAGGACAGAAGAACTGCTCATATTTTGGGATATGCATCTAGGCCTAAGGAGTCCTGAGTTCTGGTGAGACTACATCAGGAGTTGTTACAAAGCAAGCAGATGCAGACAAATCACGTTTCAATTAATAATCTCAGACTCCAAATGAGTTGCATCCCTGCACTGTCATCTGGAAGCACATAAGCCTCTGCAGCTACAACATTCAGAGCAATTTCAGCAGATTCCTGCTCTGAAAACTGCAATCACTTAAATCAAAGACTTTAAAATTCATTTTAGCAGCAAGACATGCATCTTCAGTGATTCACATGAAGGACAACAGTTTCTCCAGGGAGAGGAAAAAAGCCTGCCTACCCCATGGGAGATCACAGATGCTCTTTCACAGGAAGTAATTTAAGTGTAGCCAGGAAAAAACAGGTTTCACAGAGTGAGCTTTTTCAGCAGAAAAGCTTAGAGATGAAAGCAAAAACACAAAATACAGTTCCCTGAGTAGAATAAACAGTTGGATTACTGGCAGGGCATTCAATGCAAGTCTCTAGAAGATGGTCCCCTTTAGCTGAGAAGTTCACTCACCTCTAAGCACAAATCAGGTATTTCTTTTTGTTGGGGCTTTCAGAGAGAATAGGAAAACAGGCATTAGAACTCTTTTGTTGAGGACAGCATTAGTTATCTTCAGCTGTACTCTATGAAATAGATGTGGCAATATCACTCTTGCAAACTTACAGTGAAGCTCTCTCCTCAGAGCTTTGAAATTTGAAATATATTCAAAAAAGGACAGCAGCTATTTTTTAATAACAGCCACAAGACTGGCCTAAAACATGCTGAAGATGTAGAGGTTTTTGTAGTCTGAAAGTGATCTAGAAACCATCATTTTGCAGAGAAGTAACACTAGAGACTATGAGTTATTTAATTTATGAGATCAAGTAATTACTCAAAAAGCAGAAATTGGTATTTTCTCCCCATCTTGATCTCACATACCTGATTATAGATGACACCCAAGGAATTCACTTCAAAACAAGAAAGCTAGGTTTAAACAGCAATATAGAAATGGAAATGTCCAGAAAAGTAACAAAGTCTAACCTCTGGGCTGGGCAGCACTGTGAGCACAGGTACACAGGGCTGCATGGGCAGGAGCTGGACATGCCCCTCTGAGAACTCCAGGAGAAACAGAACAAGGTTCTGAGCACACCTAGTTTAAATGCAAATGTTCTATATCCTCTGCTTTGATGTTTTGTAAAAAACGCACCAGGTGTTCAAAGTGCCAAAAAAAATTTCTTATGGCTTGAGTGTCAGAGCTGGAGAAGCATTGTAAGATTTTCTAAGATGCAGAGTTGTTACACCATGACAACACCAACAGGGACCCCAGGATTCCCCTTTATGCATAGCCTGCTATTCTATAGCATCCAGAGACAACTTCACCCTAAAATAAATCTGATACAACAGGATTATGACTGGTCTTATATGCTGTTTTAACCAGATTGATGCATTTAATACTGAATTTTAGGATTTTCTACAAGGCAGTGTCTGCCCAAAGGGCTCACAGCAGATTCCAAGGAGATCCTGGTACTCTGTGCACTCACCCCCTCACATCCCATTGTGGTCAGTGAACAGTCCTGGTGCTCCACAACCCTGGCAACTGCAACACCAGCAAAGTCACACAGGAAATGCTGCAGGCTCACTACCCACTGAGAAACATTTGGCTTCCATCTCTTTTATAAGACCCCCAGAGGCAGGTGCTGTGTGCTCCTACCCAGGAGGGACTCTGGCTGGTTTATTCACTACAGCCCAGGTGCATTGTCCTTTTGGGACAGTCTGAGGGGCCCAGGGCAGCAGCACCAGTGTTGACTCAGGGCTCTGAGGAATTCCCCAGGCTCCATCTATCCCCAGGCACACACAGGGAGTGCCAGGGCCTTGCCCCTGACCTTGCACAACCAGAGGCTCTGGAATGAGCAGCCCACGGGGTCTTGTGGCCACCCCACAAAACCACATCAGCCCCACCTGGTGCAGAAAACCCCACACAACACATCAGGCATGCATTCCTCATCCCTGCCAAAGGATTACTTAGCTCTAGGCTAGTAATTGAAAGATGCTGGGTTTCAGAAGCCATTGAATAATCTAAATTCCTGTTGGAACATTTCGGTGGCTAAGTGAAAAAAAAAGTTAGCACTAATTAAAAAGATATTTTTTAAACTTGAAAGCTCGTATCAAATAAAGCTTTCCTTCATAATGGAATTTAAAATCTGCTGATAAAACAAGTGGAAAACAGTTTGCAGGTTTAGGGACACACACATGAAACAGGGAAAGCTGCTAATTAAAGCACCTGATTTCACTTAAGTCCAAGGAGTCTGTTGGAAAAGACTAGAAAGCTCTACTATTGAAGTCAACACCACTTCACTTCCTAAACTATGCCACTTAAATCTCTTTAAGATGCTTAAGTATTAGTGATGTTGAAGTCTGCAGAACATCTTGTACAAATGTACTACACCCCAATCTTGGGTATGGTCATTAGCCCAAAGGAAACAAAACAAGAACCTGTATGTAAGCTACACCAAGGAGCTTCCACTGCAGTGCATTCAAGGAAAGTCCTGATCCACACAACCAAGGCAGCCTGTCAGCTCACACTAATCACATCTTGTCTGGGATTACCCATGGCCTCTATTATTCAGGAACTTAAAAGAACTACGAAGCAGCCTGATTAGTTGTATTTTTTTTTTTATTAGGTTTATTATGACTTAAGAGTTTCTATTACTCCAGCTGGGTAAACCACATTTGAAAGTAAGTTTAACTGCAGGACTTCAATTTCAACCAAAATCATTTTTGCATGACTTTATTGTAATATAGATTTAAATTGAACATTGAAAACTTACTTCATTAATAAGCAAGCCAAGCTCAGTAGCTTCAGTGCAGGATGTACTTTATGTAACTGCCGCACATTCAGGTTAGATTGGATGGACATGGAGAAGAGACCGGGCAACTGCACGAGTCAGAGGAGAAAGCAAAAGTAAAAGCACCATTTTTACCAGACTGAACAGTCCTCCAGTCAGTGTTCCTTACTGGAATCAACTCACTTCTGGCTTCAGGAGCTACACTTTGGATAATAGCTGAAAGCTATTTCCAGAACATTAGTTTTCTACACTGGCACAAGAAATAGTCTTCAAAGCAACAGGTACTGGACTTTTTTTATTTTTTTTTTTTTTAAAGACAACCTGTTCTTCTGTGTTTACCAGGTGAATACATGCATTTTTGATCATTCTGGCAGAGGTCAAAGAGCAAACAACAGTTGGGGCTAAATGAAAAACAATCAAAAGTTGCCAAATATTTAAGGTACAAGCAAAAAAACATTAATGCAACCAGTTGAATATCAAAGTCTGCTTTCTTTCAAAGAAAAATGGCACAAATTAAGTAAGAAGCCAGACAAATTTAGTTTTAGATGGTTTTAGACTGAATTAATGCTTCAGAGCATTAACAAGATTTATTTCACTGCAAGAAAGGGGAGAAGAAATTTAAAAAGGCTCTGTATTTGGGCTAGGCCAGCAGCACTACTACAGTTCAGTCCCTGTGTGCAGAACTGATACCAGTATGATGTCACCTTTACCACATCAAGAAAAAAGTGTATTATAAGTTGCAGAGCATAAGCATCTTACTTGTACAAGCCAGTTTAAAAATAAACAGAAGAGGTGAAGAATGGCTCTCACACCTGTCCTTTCTGTTCAGGACTCCACCTTTCTTTTAGAACAGAAAAATCCCTCTGCCAACAGTCTAATAAATACTAACATATATTCAGATACCATCTTCAAAATCTTTGCTGGAAATGCAGTCTCCAAATGAAAACTAGCTTTATGCAGTATTAACATCTTACATAAACTAAACCTTGTGAATTGAAGTTAATCGCAGTAACTGAAATTAATGTATACTGAGTCTTCAAGTGATGTGCAAGTTCAGCTATGTAACACAGGTGGGGGTAGGAGCAGTTCTTACCACTTTGTTCTGGACACTTCTGACAGCTGTCCATGAACTACAGAGCCTCTCACTACAGTACTGTGCAACTGCTGACATCTTCAAGGGCTCTTGGGTGTAAAGAAATGTGATGGAAGCACCACAAGGCAAGGAAATCACACTCAAGTAGAGAGCCTTGAGTATCTCACAGAGCATTGCTGTCTTGCCTTGACTACAGACATCAATGAGAGGGCACCAGGGTAAAAAGGGCAAACCTACAGTGAAGTCTGCTTCAAACAGCAAGGATAACACAGAAGAATCTGACTCTACAAGCACATAAGCGAAAGTCTTTAAGAGCTCTGTATTAACATGGAGCTCAAGGTGCCTTAACTTCACCAGAAACCACAATTTTTAGTACTGGGAATCTAGCATAGTTACATTTAATCTCAGGATCACCCAATGCTTCCAGTTAAAGCATCCCACCTCTCTAAATACCCCCTTCCCAACATGCAGGGTTGGAGCTCCTCATTTTCTTCTTCTTCCTGTGCTATCCCTTTCTGAGGCAGAGATTTAGAGGCCTTAAAGCCAGAACTCTCCACCAAAGACTTTCTCCCTCCACATAAAAAAAAAAGTCAGAACACTCCGAGACTGACATCTGTCCTTCCCCATTCAGAAACAGATTTGCAGCAGATCTAGAACAGTCTTGATCTCTAGTTCAGTTTTAGACTATGCTTAAGTTACGGCAGCCAGAGTTCAATCCTATGAATGTAAGCTAAACACAAAAAGAAAGCCATTTATCCTTTTCAATTCATGCTTACAGCATGTTTATCCAGAGTTTTATAATCAACTTCCAGTTTTAAATTATTTTCTTAGCACTTCACAGAACCTGCATGTCACTCCCACCTGAAGGGGATGGCATAACAGAATCTTGTTTAAGTTAGTCCAAGTTTCCATATGTGACCAGAAGTCTTACTTGTTAGAACACACCCCTTTTCCAACTATTCCCCACATTCCCTCTCCTCCCACCCCTCCCCAGCAATGGGCAATTACTTCACAAGAAATGTAAAATAGGATATGGGTGTACACAAAACCTACCCTTCACTAATACTGAACAGAAAAGCCTATTTTCCAATTACAGGACATTTTTCTCTAAATTTAGGTCAGCACTGGTGCAGTCTGCACTGTGTATGATTACCACAAGGATAATACCAATAAGTACATATATTTTCTCAAACTGATTTAAAAGCCTATGAAGTTAATTGGGGAAAGTTTAATATTGCTACTTCAGAGCACTAGAACACACAAAGTGAATCCAATAAAGATCCTTGTATTGATTCAATATTAAGTATTAATTGCATGACCATCATAGCACCTCTTTACATTATCACACAATCACCAGAATTATCAACTGCTTTTATAACTAAAAAGGGTACAGTCCAATATTTATAACTTGCACACTGTTACTATACAGAAACTAGGTGCATGGTACAGTGCTGCAAAAAATGGAAGCCTGCAGTTTTGACAAAGATGCCAAGTCATGTTGTAGACAATTTCAGTCAAACTGGCAATACTGTTTAAGCAAATACTCAAAGCAGGAAATAAAGGACAAAAAAAAAAAAAAAAAAATTCTATAGCCAAATAAACATCTGAAATCTCCTTTCCCTTTAATAATACAAGTAAGGTCACTTTTAGCCTTGGAACAGATACATGTTCACCTATGATGATCTTGCTAACTACTACACAATATCTGATGTCCTCTGCTAAGAATATAGTTTAAGAAAGCCGCAGTTACAAGAGGCATCTAATGTAATATCTAAAATTTCCTTTATGGCATTTACTGAATTCTTTGTCTTAAACAGTGAATATGGAAAGATGGCCTCATGTTTCCTTTTCAATAGTACTCTGAGGATCAAGTGGCTTTCAAGCAGCATGGTGGGTTTGAAATTTTTGCAGTTTAGATCATTCTGTTGCGTTTATGAGTTGGTGAGTCTGTAATGACATCGCCACACTGGGCTGAGGTACGCTTTCTAGTTCCACCATTGTCCAAGTGGAGTGCCATTTCTTCTGATATGAAAGTGTTCAAATCAACATCATGGAGTCCATTTCTCCTCCGACTAGCATTGGAGCCACTGCTCACGTGAGTAGGCGAGCCTGGGGTACTGGAGCGAACACTTATACTAGCCATTGCACCACTAAGACCTGGGGAGAGAGAGAAAAAGGGCTTCAGTCAGACAGCACAGCAAGACCCGCTCCCGTGGGCCAGGCGGCTCCGCGCTCAGCCCCGCCAGCATCAGACACTTCACCTACTGCTTGTACCCCTGCAGCCCAGAACCACCACCTCAGCTTCCACTCAATAATCCAGCAACCACCTGAACTGCATTTCATCACCTTGAAAGTGAGCTTCTACACCGGGCTGGAACAGCTCACTCTGGCAAACATTAACTCCATACGCATGACGTGCTGTTCAAAACATGGACATGATCAAGAGCAGGTAACTTCAATTTAAAGGCTTCACACTGGAGCAGGAGTTGCACAGCCCTGGTCTCGTGTCAACACCACCACTCTGCTCCCTTTCACTCCCTGAAGGAAACTGCAGCATGGCAGCAGGTCTCAGACAGGTGTACACCACAGCTAGTTTATAAATACAAGCTTTTATTTCATGGCTAACACTAATAGCCAACATATTAGTATTATTAAATTCAGAAATGCACTTAAGAAAACAAGCAAGGAAAACCATATGACAATCACCCAAAATTTGTTATCAACAGATCTGATACAAATCACTGTCATAGGTACCAGCAAGTACTTTGGTTTGTATTTAGATGAAAAATCTTTGATTCAAAGTTTATTTCTTGTAGAAACAAGGCCATAAAAAGACAACCAATAATTTTCATACTGATTTAACCTCTGCCTTCTGTAACATTACAATTTTACCAAAGTGGGACATTTCAAAACATAAGCTTAGTAAGGACTAATACACAAAAATCTAACTACTCTTCTCAGTTTTCAATGCAGGCTGTATTTGGAGGTAAACAGGAGCTCAGAGATAAGACACATCTTTGCTATCTTAACTTCTTCAAATCTGACTATTAGGAGTGTGCAGAAACATCTGTTGGCCCTGTGAAAGAAAGAAGATAGATCTGCATATTTTCTAACAGTAAGAACAAGGAAATGCTGAACTTTACATGAAATGCCAGGAAGATTCAGCCCTCAGTAACCTTCAAAATCTTCAAGCTCTCTTCTCCAGTCTTAAATATTCTATAGCTCTGCCCAGCCATTATAAATCTTGTGTGTGCAATAATTCACATCTCCATGTATTGTCATATGAACAGCCAAGAATCACGGACTGACAAGTCAAGCCTAACAAAACCCAATCCAATTTGGCTGGTAGGCTAAATAGGCAACTTGAGAGGCTCTGGGAAGAGAGAACTGCTAGAACCATCAGTCACCAGAAACCTCAGTCAGAAGCTGAAGGCTAAAAGCCACCTGCAGCAATACACAAGCCAGGATGGAACAGGAACCAATGTCACTCCATTGAACACTAGTAAATGAACACTTAAAGCTTGGAGCTTCTAACAGCACAGGAAATACTTTTACACAGAGCTGGCATTACACAGCCACTCATCACTGATTCTTTCTTAGGGCTTTTGCTTACAGCTCCAAGTGGTGTTCAAAGAGAGCTCAGAAGCATGGTCTGAACTTCAAAACCCACAAACATTGTTCATTCACAATGCCAAGAGTATTTAAACAGAAGCAGCTGTTTTAGTGTAAAGGTAACTCAGAAATGTTAGGTCTGTGACAGTATTCTCAGGATTAAGGTCAAGCTTAAATTCAAAACCATTAGGAAAAGAATTTCCTATGCATCTAGCAAAGAAAGTAAAGCAGCTACTTGATGACAAATGTATGAGAAAAAGTCAATCCAGATACCATACACTGGATAAACTACTAACATGCACAATTTGGGCAGGTAACAAATCACTTCACAATTCAAAGACATCAGTAGTTTAATTTCAACTGGCATGATATACATTAGGAAAAACATTAATTCATCCTGTACATTTAAACTGGAAAACATCTGAGCATAAAGGTGACATTTTTTCAAATCCAAAGTGATTGTAGAGATTTCCCCCCACATCCCTATTCCAAGCAGAACTTGCTGTGACCGCAAGTTCAGTGTCATTACTTACACTTTAAGAGTTAACATTTACATCACTTATCAGTCATTTACTGTTATACAACTCATACCAAAGGAGCAACATAGCAATTCAGTTTTATCATGACATTTTTTTACTACATCTAGTGCCCAAGAGAGGAAAGAAAAATTATTCTAAATAAGTCCCCAAACTGACCTGTGATGTGAGAAGACATTTTTTAGCATCACTCAAGATCTATGTTTTTTAAGTGGAGCCTTTTCAAGTAATGAGCATTTTTTAAACAGTTGATACAGTTAAAAGATGCACCTGTAACATGCTGCAGCATATTGTAAACCAGACTGGCAAAGTTCACAAACAATGCCTAAAGCAGTCACTGACTCCCCAGTATTTAGGTAATGCTCAATCACTGTACATTTGAATGTACAAACAACCTTCAGGAGATAATTAGAAGTTAACATCTTCAATCAAACTTGGTGTCTAAGGCAGGAGAGTAGCTCTGGATTAATTTCTGCAATCAGAATACAAGGATATTGCATCACAGCATGGACTTTGAGCTACAGGTTAATCTTGCATCTCACACAGGCATTTAGTACCAGTAAGAGTCATGGCTGGGTACACTGACAGACTGAGTGACAACTTCAGCTCCTGGCAGTGAACCAGATTACACAGCACTGCCCATCCATCCAGGAGAGCAACACTGCCAAATGAAACACTCAGATCACACTTTAAGATTGGCTAATTGAGCTAACATGGAAGAAGAAAAGCAAACTCAAAGCACACATTCAAGTATCAAGATGCCACTTGATGTAACATCTCTGAGAACAATCTGCAAAGCTCAAAAAAGGGAAAAGAGTTCAGTTTTTTCCTTGGGAAGCTGTAGCAAGGCAGAGGAAATCTCAGATAAAACATTTACTGTGAATTACTCTGAGTTTAAGCTTGCAGACTCAGAACTCTTCCCAAAGCATTTAGAGCAGTAAACCTAGTTACCACTAGGAAGTGGCAAAATGACATGACTGTCAGCAAACACCATTTCCCAACCTCAGTACAACAGCACAGAGATCCAAACAGCTGCTAAAGTGGCTTTACTTTTCCCACAATCTCACATCCACCTCTGAAGTCTCCCATTCCTTTCTACCAGGGACATCTCCTTTATTATCAGAGGCCTTTAAGAAAGCACACATGGCTCTCAGCCCCTTTTTAAATTGGAAAGGTTTGAAGTGGAAGGCATATCTCAAACATTTTGCAGTACCTAGTACATTCTCATTCCTATCATATCTTTCATCAACAATATGACATTTCATAGACAAGGATTTTTACAAAAAGTTGTATCTTAAAGCTCTTTCAGTACAATTAGAAAAAGCTGTGATAAATACTAGTCAATTTATAACTAAGTACACTCCAAAACTATGAAGATAATAGAAGGCTTGACTGAAAGTATGTTTCATGGGTTACAAAATACTTAACTGTCAACTCAAAATTAGCAATTTTATCACTACTGGCTTAACAAACTGTAAATGCTGTTTCATCTGCACTGCAATCATGCCCATGTACAAATTATTCAGGTCACTACCACAGCATAATATATTGGGTAGCTACTGTTCAGTATAGCAACAGTACTAACTATTGTTTTCTAGAGGTTTTAATCAGGAAGTATCAAAAGGAACATTCATGCTTAGATAAGTGTGACTAAAGTAGGAATTAGTTAATAACCCCAGATAAATATAAAATGGCATGCAGAGATTCTTGTCACTCTTCTGTCAAGTTCACCCTTCCATAATGCTGGCTCAAAGACCAAGTTTTAGCAGCACATACCAACACAA
The DNA here is from genome assembly GCF_903797595.1 of Erithacus rubecula. Lineage (NCBI taxonomy): Eukaryota > Metazoa > Chordata > Aves > Passeriformes > Muscicapidae > Erithacus > Erithacus rubecula. Next base: position 10,484,443 of record NC_136669.1, read on the forward strand.
TTCCATCACAGCTATATGTACAGGTAACCTTTAAATTGTGTCAGACCAATATGAACAGTGTTCTCCCATCCCCTCTTTTACCAACTGCTACTTCTCCACTCTGCTAAGTGCTTCTGTTTTAAACTGCACTTTATTATTCTATGAAGGCCTAGTTGAAATTCAGACTCTTAAGGGCCACACACTTCTTTGTTCAAGTGTTCTCCCCACCCCAAAGAGACCAAACCACATGAATGAGATACATCAACATTAAATCTAAGGAGAAAAATAACTAATACTCTCTCACTATACTGTTGCTCTATTTTTTTCTCCAAATTCACCTAATTTTTGATTAAGAATGCTCAAGTCAAAAGTATTTCAACATTACCTTTCCAAGCTTGCCCCTTCTCCCTCCTGACATCACAGCACCGTCTCACATTATGCAGGGAGGACAGTTTGTGAAACTGGAGCACATCCCACAGTAAAGCACATGGGCTGTGCACCAGACTTGCTAGGCCAGCTACAGCCAGGCACAAGTGGCCAAGCACGTGGCAGTGTTTGGGAATCTTGTACTGTTAGCTCAGATTGATGTCATTCTGTCATTTGAGACTCATCTCTTACAGAACTGGAAATGTCAATACACATCCAGAGAGTAGGTGAAGATACATCCATACTCTCCTTAGCTGCAATCACATTTCAGGGACTAATGGAAGTTAAAAACCCAACTCTGCAATTGATATGTTGGACAATAAAGGTATTATCTTCTACTACCACATCTTAAAAACACCAAGCATCAGACTGATGTTTCATTAAAGTTTCACAAAACTGCACTGGCACTTCAGAGTAAAACATCATGTATTAGCTGGAGATAACTACTCAGCTTTTCTAAAAGGCTTGAACTTCTTTGCAAATATTCAACAGTTCAAGTCACCAGACATGCTTTATTTCAAAGGTTACCCATCAGCATGCTAACATTAAAAAGCTGATAATAAGGGAAAAGACATTGTTTACTAAAGCTTACTCCCTTAAGAGAAAGGTTCCAAAGTCTCATTCCCACTAAGTAACACTTAAGATTTCAGTAAGAACTGCAGAGCATAGGTGCCATGGAGTTATAAGAAAAGGGAGATCACATATCTTAAACATTCTCATGCTTAATTTTTTGTCACGACCATTTTGCATTTAGCTACTATAACAAGTTCTTCTCTACTGTTTTGCTTTCATGACAAGTTTTCTTGTAGTAGAAAAAGACTTGATAACCAGTATCACAAGATTAAATTCTGGGGTTAACATCTTGTCCAAAAAAGTGGCAAAACATCTTGCAGAGATAAAATACAGGTCAGAGTTACAGCGTTGGAGACAGAAGAGGCAAGGTCAAAAATCCAGTTTTAAGGTATTTCCCTTCAGAAGAAGCATACAGTTTAAAGACTGCACTGATGCCTAAAGGATGCATACTCCTAGAATCGTGTTTGATGTGCCAGGAAATACTGAATTATTAGCTAATTTGTTAGCACTGCTTCTGTCAAAATTTTCAGACGTGCTTATGATGCATTCAGGGTTACATGATGAAAAAATAGGTATTTTCCACCATCAAAGGAGAAGATTAGCAAGTTATAATGCTGTGGTCTTTAGACATGTATTAGTTTCTGAGAAGTCAATACACCAGTTCTGCTTCCACAGAGCTATACTTGGTGCCATAGGCTATTCATACCCATGCCTTCACTAAAAGAAGTCTTGCTGCAAGCAGCAAAGTTTTAGTATTATCCCTCAAATCAAATTCAACCCATCCAAATGATCAATAAAGAAACACTCTATACCCATCAGGAAGCCAACCAGCATAAAGCAGCCTCCCTCCTTTACATGCCAGTTGGACACTCCTCTCAAAACCTTCATGTCTGGACTGCTCCTCACAATCATCAGATTGTCATATTCCCTCATGATACCTAGAAGCAGCACTTCCAAACAATGTGCCAAAAATTAAGCTAAGCACAGGCCTAATGAGGACAAGTTACACACACTTGAAGATCCTTGGCAGGTTTCAAAATGAAAACAATTTTGAGAAGCCCTACAATAAATAGGAAATGAGTTCATGGGATTGCTTGATCACAACTTCCTTAATGTTAAAGAAAACAAAAGGGGGAGAAGCTGGAGCAATGCAGACATTGCAGGCAATAACCTAAAAACAGTTATGAGGCCCAGTACAACCCTAGTCACTAAAGGTTAGCACAAAAGCATTTGTGTCAAGAACCAGATTGAAACTGATATGAGGACAACCTAATCCAGAAGGTGACTGGCATGTAATCTTGTCAACCAGCTGATGAAGGGGAAAAAGTACATTTTGGGCCCCTGCAGTGCTACTGCAGAGGACAGAACTTGCTCATGACCCTGCATTCCATTATGAAATACAGGAAACTTTATACATCACTGTTCAGATCCTCACACTATAGAGAAGTGACTTCCATAAACCACCTCTGTACAAAGCAGATGCTAAGAAATGACACATGGACACAAAAAGAGCTGCATTACCACTAAAAACACCTGAGTTTACTCAGAGATCTCACTGTGCTTAAATGAGTCCACCTAAGCTTCCTCTCACCTGAGACTGAACTTTTACACTTAAATCCAACTCCACAGATTCAATCATATTTTTAGAAAACCACTTTTACGAGGGTACTTGTCACAGTGAGAAGTAGCTTCTGCACTTGTTCTCATGAAATTAATTTTATCTACACTGAGTAAGCAACAGTGGTGCACAGAGTTCCCTAATCCACTTCCAGTAGGAGACAGGGAACTGCCAAAACCAACATGACTAGGTGGAGAAGCATGTTTGGTTTAAAAGGCAACAGGGCAGCAAATAACACCAGACTTAGGCTGTCACCTAGACAGTAACAGTGTCTGGACTGTGTATGTTGAAAAACCACCACAGCACAGCAGAAGCCAAGACTGCATTTTCAGGAATCCACTCTTCTAATTAATTCATCAATTCAACCCCACCCCAATGAGAATATCTAGACAATAAAAATTTCATTTAGGTTGCACTTCCAGATAGCTTAATTTTTTACTTTTAGAATGGTCTAGGGTTTGTACCTCATGGTATCTGTTACCCTTTAGAATTTTAGAAGTCATAAAGCCCAGAGGTGAACTACCTCATCTCACCTCAAGAGCAATTCAATGTACATTTGTCTATCACTTACTAAATCATAACCCAATACAGAATAAGCCACTGAATATTCATGTCTGAAAAGAGATACAGCACCACCATTGCTGGTGACAGCCAGGAAGGCAATTCAGTATGACCTTGGAAGACATGTAAAACTGCAAGTGAACTATAACAAAGTTCTGGACAGAACTCGGTTATTTCAAAAAGGTGGAAGTGAAATAGCCTTTCCAGGGTACTTTAAGTAGAATTCTGAACTGCATTATCCAGTGTCTAACAAAGGTACTGGAGAGCTAGAGACAGAAGCCTCAGACATCAAATTCCCTCCCTGAGCTCCCAAAATTTTCTAGTAGTCAAATCTTAATATTTAGCTAGTTGCTAGCATAGCATTGCCATTTTCCAAGAATTGCTTACTTTAGCATTGGTGTGAATAGCAAGTCTTTTCATGCTTCAAAAACACTAACAAGACTTCATACTTAACTGTTGAGTTCACAGCTGTGCAATACTACAGACCCAAATTTCATTTTTATTCAATACCTTTTCTTCATTCAAAATACTCAACTATACAAACTTTTAGCAGTCAACTCATGCCTTATACATGCAAATGCTCCCTTAAAGGATGAAGGGGACACCTTCAGCTGCAACACCAGGTACATAGCACATCATGATATGCCAAACATGCTTTAAGAACCCCCACCCAGTTTTAACCAAGTAGTATTGAAAAAGGGACTGTTACCATGCAGAGCTATGGCTTCACGGAAGGGTTGCAAATCAGTCTCTACAGATGAGCTAGTTTCTGTTGAAGTAGCTCGGTTAGGGGATACTACAGTCAGTCTTGGGGGAGCTCTAGAATTTCTTGGAGGAGGGACTTTTCCACAAAGGAAGCTGATCAAGTCTTCTCTTCGAATAGTTCTTCTGCGTTTTTTAACCCAGGCTAGCACATCCTTATTCCGACGCTGATAGCCAATCTGAATTCCTAAATCAAAGCTTCGCTGGTGGGCATCCACACTCTCTGCAAGAAGAGAGAAAAATGTTCTTAGTGTTACACAGCAACACAAAGCACTGATGTGCCTTCCTGTCAACCATGGGAAAGAAGAAGCATCTGCATCTTCTACAGGTTACATCCTATGGCAGCACCAAGGTGGCTGCAGCAGCAAAGAAGAGTTCCATTAAACCTGAAGAGAGTATTAGCCAAAACGTTCCATCCTCTTTACAAGTCAGATAGTCAGCAGCAACTCCAGCACCACTTAAACAGCATTTACTGTACTTCAGGTCAACACTACAGCACTGTTTATTTACATTAAAAACACACTTGGAGCTTGTCAGACTGAGGAAAATACTTAAATCAACAGACAATAGACTCAGACACAAAGTGTATCAATACAGTCAGGAAGTCTCAACATAAGAAAGGAGTAACTGCTTTTCTTCATTCTGAAAGGTAAGGAACTGCCAGAAAACTCAAGGTTTCTTTCAAGTTATTCTATTTTCAGTTCAATTTCAATTGCAGAGGCAATTCACAGGCCATAGTTTTCAAACTAGTTAGAATACAAGTGTCCTTCAATTAGCCAATGTACTATTTACAAAGGCTAAGAAAATTTCCTTCCCCATTTAGGATCCCATAGCAATTTTGATATACAAAAGCTTTAAACACACTATTACAAAAAAATCCTACTATGAAATGCAATTTCACTCTGTTAATGTAACTAGTCACCTGTGCACATCAGTTACAACTGTGTCTCCAAAAGACTTAAATGCCATGTATTAAGTTGCTTGCAAACTTCGGGAAGTGTATTTCTGGCTACCAGTTTGAGTAAGTTTCAAACCACAGTAACAGGTGGGACAAATCCTGTTCACTACACAATTATGCTCATCTTGCTCGTCACAGCTTTGCTATCAGAGCTTTGACAACACCTATTTCAGTTTCACATAAACTACTGTTATGTTCTTCTTGCTCCTTAGACATGAATATAACCACTCCAATTTTTTTTTTTATTTCAATTCCACAGAATTTTTTCAATGTGGCAAGCTAATTTAAACAGCATTTTATATTCTTGTTTTATTAATGAAGCCCAATGCAAAAGCCATTTTTGGAACATGAATGTATTTCTTTAATAACAGCTATCCCAAGATATTGGTTTACAAACAGTGACGTACACATCTAATGCAGCTTTGTCACACTCCAGAACCCAAAAAGAAATACTATAAAATGCTATTCTTGGACTTATATTCTAAGGCACCAATGCACAGTCCTTAAAAGACAGCACTGAGATCTACACTATCAAAGAGCAGCACTTCAAACCTAACACAACAGACCAAGAACAACAAACTGAGCTGAGTTAAATCTTGGAGCATCAACTAAACAGGTACACATACACTGAACCTGTTACTTTTGTCCACTCTAAAGATATTTTACCTGTACTACTTTGTAATCTAAAGGCTACATTTACAAATGCTAATACCTCTGAAAGCAATGCCAATGTGACAGATTATTCCTCCTGCCATTTTATACTCCACAGCAGCCCAGACTCCAATGCACTGGCAGTAAATGCTGCCCAAACATTCTGGAGGCAACTTGGAAACTGAAAATGCTCCTTTAATCACTTCCTGAAATACCAGGGGCGTCCTTCTGAGGCTGGGAGGCCAACTTCACATCAATACCCTGCTTTCTTTGTTTGAGAATGCTTTACAAAGTGCTAACTGTGAACTAGGTATGAGGTCAAACACTGACTGCTGATGCAGCCCAGAGAAGTTTCAAGCATCATTACCCCGGGTAGATTAGATTTTTATGGTAAAAGCCACAACTACCTTGTTTACAAAGCTGAACTGGCAAAACCTAAGCAGTCAAACTGCATATATTCTGAAACTACTAAGTCAAAATTAACATTAGAAAATATTCAAGGTTTTTTTTTTTTTTAATAAAAACAAGGTAAATGGTAGGCTCAAAAGTCTTATTTTAACATTACCTAGAACTTTCCACAGTGGCCTTAAGTTCTAAATCCTATACCATGAGCCATGCCTTCACTTTTTTTAGTGCAATCTGCAGGATAATGAAGTGCCTTGAATTCAGTCTCTATCACTAGCACCAGAAATTCAGGATGTAAGACCATCAGTGTGGTGTGATATTAAACTTCTAATCTATATTCAGAAGAAATGCTGACATTCAAGATATCATGGCACTCTCATTATGCACCATTCTTCGGGTTGCTCTTGTTAAAAAGATGATGCCTCAAAAATCCAAGTATTTATCAGATCAGAAAGCAGCTGACAAGGCAAGAGGCAGTTTGTGGTGTTCAGTTCACCACACCAAGTATTCCTCCAGTGTTTTGATAGAGTCCTCCAAAACAAACAGTACTGAGAATGTGAAAAACAGGAGTTTTTTTAAGAGCCATGTTCACCACTAGGGAAAGCAAGTTCACAGTAAGAGATTCAAACTTGTCAAATATGACAGTGTTCAGCTGGCTCTACCATGTTATTACCAAATTTCTACTCACTTGCAAGTTAACTGAAAACTGAGAGATGGCATTCCTGAGTAACTCAGGTACTTTAACACTTAAGGATCTGTATGAAGAAAACATTTGTTTCAGGTGCCAGTTTTTGAAGTATTACATAGAAGCTGACTTTAGTCAGGTGTAAACTTAAACTCTAGTTTCCCTGATCACCTACTTGTCAATTAAACCCATAATTGCCAACAAAAAAGCTCATTATCAAAGTAATCAAACATTTTAACCAGAAATAAACAGCCTCAGTCTTCATACTAAAGATGCTGTAAGGGAGAGCCATGCCATATTTGTAAAGACAGACTGTAATTATCCCAGACAATTTATTAAAGCTACCTGCTCCACCACCATTCTCAAATGACTGTTGTCCCCAGACATGTTCTAGTGACCCACTCCCTCAGGCCAGCACCTTCCTGCTCTGAAGTGCTGCCCCTTCACATGACTTCACACACACAGACAGCATTCAAATGCACTTTCTGCAGGAGGCAAGACTCTGGCAGTGAGGGCTGTGCACCTACATCACCTCTTTGCTCTGTCCACATCTGTCAGAAATCTGATCATCCTACACAAACACATCCAGTTCAACTGCTTAAAGCAAATCCAAAATGACAAAACTGGAAGTAAATGAAGGAGCATAGAGGTAGAGCTACAGATAATGCTGTACAGAACCAGAAAAAAAAAGAAAAAAGAAATTAAAAAAAAGAGGGGAAAAAAAAATCAAACTGTAAGCCAGATAAACAAACATCTGGAACTTTAAAGCACTTTCCTTCCTTGGAATGGAAGGCAGTAACAATAGGAATCACAATGTGCCAACTTCAGCCTTCACTGACATGTACCATTTTAGCACAACCTTTTGAACAAAGTAAAAACCACTGAATGATCCTTCTGCACACAAGAATTCCTCTGACAGCCCAAAGAGCTGCAGAGTTCAGAAGCATCCAGTACACCAGCACTAAAGCACAGCCACATGAAGAGCACACTCCTATCGAAGTTCTGACTAACACTGGCTTCTTACAGCCATGCTAGACACAGCCATAATAACATTCTAGTGCTTAAAATACACTGGTGGGCTTAATTAAGAAGCCTCACTGCCACAAGAAGACAAAACTTTCTGTCACATAACATCTACGCAAAATTTTATAAACATTAAACCCAGCACTGCTTACCACAAAAGAGAAGGCATTATACTGGCACCCCAACATCTAATGCACCATGAAATATAAACAATGCAGGGAATTTCAGTACCGTTTAATAAGACCTTGTACGCTTGCCTTGCATTCACAAGAAACAGACACATATTAAAGATACCCTTTTTCAAGGGTCCCAAAGTAAAACAGCTTTAAAGTTTATGAGTCACTGACATGAGGCAACAGAAAAGATTCAGCTACCGTCAGCTAAAGTGGCCCAGGGAAAACCTGCAAGATTCAGGAAGCAGTCTCGGGTTAGATTTTATCAGGGTGAATAAGAGACATTAACAGGCCCTACTTATGAGTAAGCCGGGGCAGGAGGCAGAGTGGGGCCCGGCTCGGCGGGGAGGGCTGCGGGGGCAGCGGGGGGCAGCCCCTTACCTTTGTAGAGGTTGGTGACCGCAGTGGCGGCGTTCTGGAAGGGGACCCAGAGGGAGAGCCCCGGCTGCTGGCACACCCGGTCTGCAGGGAGGGAAGGACACACGCTGTTTATTTTGGAGTCACCCGCTCCGAACGGCCATGTTAGGTTTCGCCATTTTGTTCCACCTTCCGGAGGCAGCTCCGGCTCGGGGCCGAGCGGGGCGGGCGGGCAGCGGCCCGGCCGGGGCAGCGGGCGCGGTGCCCCCGGCGCGGCGGGGAGCGCCCGGCCGCCCCCGCCCCGGCCCCGCCGCACAATGAGCCCGGCCCCGCTTCGCCATTTTGTCGGAGTCTCTTCCCGGGGCTGGGCGTCGGGAGCCGCCGGCTGGGCCGGGCTTCCCCGGCCCCCCCCACCCTCCCCGGCACTCGGGGCTCGCCCCCGGCGCCCGGACCCTCCCGCAGCTGCCCCCGCCGGAGCGCCCCGACGCCCCGCGGCCGCGCTCCGGCCCGAGCGCTCCGACAGCCGGGGGAGGGGGTGCGGCCGGGCCGGGCCGGCGCAGGAGCCGCCCCGGAGGCCGCGCCGGGCGCTGTCCGGGCCGCGACCGCGGCTCCCCCTCCCTCTCGCCATTTTGTTTTCCCGTCCGTCTCTGAGGGCGGCCGCGGGCCGGCAGCCGCTCCTCCCGCGGCCTCGGCCCCTTTGTACCGCTGCGGGCACCTCCCCACCCCGGCGGCTCCGCGGCTGCTCGGCGCCGCCACCCCCCACTGCCCGGGCCCCGAGCCCACCGCGGCCGGGCGCCACCGGCCTCCCGGCCGCAGCCGCCCCAGCCGTGCCCTCCCCAGGCCCCTGGCCGTACTCACCCTTGTAGAGCTGCGCCACGGCGGTGGCCGAATTCTGAAAGAGGTGCCAGAGCTTCTGCTGCTTGTGCTCGGGCTGCGCCGCCGCCTCGTCCTGCAGCTCCGGCGCCAGCGCCTCCTCCTGCTCGGCCTCAGCCAGGCACTGCCGCTCCCACTTGCTGAACCAGTGCTCGGGCCCGTGCTCCTGGATCTCCGCCTCGCCCTCCTCCTTCTTGTCCTCCATCCTCCGCCCGGCTCCGCGTCCCACCGCCGCGCACACCCGGTCCCGACAGCCGGCCGCGCTCGTTCCGTGCGCCGGACCGGCCCTACCTCACCCCCATGCCGGGCCCGCCCGTCGCTCCGCCGGCCCCAAACACTCTGAGCGCCGGCACCGCCCCGAGCGCACTGAGAGCCCGGCCGAGGCGCCTGGGAACGCGCAGCCGGCCCGCCCCGCCCACAGCGCCCGATTGGTCGTCACCGCCCCGGCGCCGCCGGCCCGTGCGGGGTTCCCAGCGCTCATTGGTCCGTTTGCGCGTCCGTCAAGCGGGAGACCCCGGGGGCGGGGCTAACGCAGGTTTGGTTACACCGTCACAGCCCCGTGCCGGGGGCGTCGGCGTGGTGCGCGTGCGCAGTCCGCTGCCTCGCGCGGCCCCGGCCCCGCCCCTGGCGTGAGGCGGCCCCGCCCGCGCCCCCCGGCAGCGGCCCCGAGCGGGCGAGGCGCTGCCGGCCTCGGGCGGCCCCGACACCGCTGTCCCGGCCGCACCGGGAGGTGGCAGCTGCCGCCGCGGCTCCGTGAGGGGCGCAGCCCGCCCGGGAGGCGCTTCCCTTCCCGGCCCCGGGGGAAGATGGCGGCCGCGCAGGGCCCGAGGGCCGAGCCGTGTGACACGGCCGGGCCCGGGGCCAGCAGAAAGGGCTGCGGGGTTTGCCCCGAGAGTTCAGACCCACGGCATCACTTTTCTGCCTGTTTTACACATTATTTACCGGTTTTTGATTCTGCGCTGTACCAGGCACGGTCCCAACAAACAAACTGAAGTCGCCGCTGCTTTGCGCACGTTTAAAAACGCTCGTTCACCTCGCCATCTCGCCGCTGAGCTGCTGTGGGAATGCACTCCCAGCTGCTCCAGCCACGCTTGCGGCCCGGGCAGGTGTCCCGGTGCTGTGGAGCCGGGCCGGGCACACCCGCGTCCACACCTGGGGTCGCACTGTCCCCGTCCTGCTGCCACATCCCCACAGCGATTATAAACACTCGGGGCCCGGCTGTGGGAGCCCACCCCGCGGTACAAACACACTCACACCCGCGTCCACACCTGGGGTCGCACTGTCCCCGTCCGGCTGCCACATCCCCACAGCGATTATAAACACTCGGGGCCCGGCTGTGGGAGCCCACCCACACTCACCGGCTCCATGGGCTGCTCCTCTGACCGGCTGCTCTAGCCAGTCCGTGCCCGCTCCCTTTTTGAACTTAGATGCTCATACAACTTCCTGAAGCATTCAGAAATTCAAGCCTAAATCATATATAGTGGGGAAAGATGTGGTATGAGGGTATAATGGGAACTGTTGGGTTGTGGGTTTTGTCTCTGAGGACAACTGAAAACTAAAGTTGCAGCGACTGCATTTCCTAAACCGCTGGGACTAATTACTAAGGACTTCCTACTTGTGGGTTATGCCTTGGCACTCCATGTGAGTAGAAGGGGAAGAGCACCCCTAACTCTGTGCACATCTCCTTAAACTGAAATCATGGCATTGGCTTTTAAAATGTCTCAGATATGTAACACTAATGCACAAACTCAAAGGCATGGATATTCCTTTCTAGGTAAGGCTCTGTCCAATTCTTGTTTAGGATTATGAACTTCAGCCAAATTGGATTTGTAAATCATCCATTGATCAGTAAGTACATATTGTGGTGCAATATGGATTTTTCTCCTGTGCAACGGGATTAAGAAAAGCAAAGAACAGAAGAGAAAATCTCTACTGAGTAGGATTTCTTATAAAGTACCTACAACTTGGAAATACTCAATCCTTGTACTCTTAAATTGTTGAAGTATTGTAAAGCATCACACAGGAAATGTGTGATGGGATTGTGTTCTAGTATTTTCCAATAAATCAAGTACTGAAATTCGTGTCCCTCATCAGAAACATGGCAGAGTTTCCTGCCAGCTTTCAGGGGTTTGCAGATGCTCCCTGAGATCAGAAGTTAGGGCAGGGAGCTGGATGGAAGAGGAGCAGACACGGCTATTCTGGACTTTGTGTACCACACATCTGTTTCTCAGACCATTTCTAAAGAGTTGCATAATGTTGGCAGCAGTGAAATAAACAGTTCATTCCTGCAATACAATGTAGTGTCAGTCATGATTTATCAGACAGATTGTCCTGAAATTTGGCTGTGGCTGATGCCCATTCAGAGCAAACCAAACAGGGAGCAGTAATCATCTCTGGGCAATCCTGGGTAAAAGCTTAGCACCCGAATTTCCTGCCTTTAGACAAACCTGGCTACACACTGCTCTGAGGAGTAGCTACAGCTGATGCAATCTGCTCAGATTCCGAGGGTTTTTTCCTTTCTACACACCATTACACCAGGTGGGGTGGATAATGCTGGACTTGTTGTATGAATTGTTTTTGTAGTTTTGTGAAGTGGCCATTGGTGATTTCTGGGATAGTAATGGAGGGAGGCTTAGCTGAGGTATAGAGATACTGAATTTTGAAATCAGAAAAATGTCATTTTTTGGTAGAATAAAGAAGTTTAACTTGGTCTACAGACTTCTTTATGCCACCTGAAGATTAAAAGGGAGTTAGGGCCTCAGGAAAGGAGCCAAGCACTTTCTGGGACAAGAAGAATAGAGTACCCAAGGAGTCCTGCAGGTAGAGGAGAATTAAATGGAGAATGAAGACAATATTGATTGACTTTTTGAGGTTATTTGTGGAGAAGGCAGTGAAGGAGAGAAGAAAAATGAACAAAAGCACCCTGTGTAAAACCCTTTAACACACCCAAACACTCTTCTCCCCAACACTTTCTTAAGCAGCTCTGAGAACGCTGATTCACTAAAGAATCTTTTCTCCCTAGAAATAAAGAACAAGTTTTGTGCTTTTGACCTGCCATCAGTGGCCTGGCAAAAATACAATTGTGCTGGTTTTGTTTGCAGGTAAGGGATTTGCTGGCCAGAGTCAGATGCACAAGGACTGACCATGAGGGCACTGATGTGCACATGGCAAATGTGGAATCTGAGTAATCTTAGTGTTTTGCCTCTTAATTTCCCCCATGGGAATGCTGTAGTGATGAGAGCAGTGTGGCATCCCAACTGAAGTATCAAGGGAGATAATTACTAGAGCATGATGAGAATATGCTAATTGTAGGAGACTCTGAAGACTTGTTTTATTCCCTTATGCAGATTCTTACTGAGAGTGGAATTTAATGATAAATAAGGGAAAACATTTTTTTTTAATATGAAAACAGAGAATGGGGGAAGAGAAAGGTTTATTGAGAATATAATGTTTCTAACATTTTAAATTATCTGAATATGTAAATGGCTGATTATAGACATGGGAATGTTTTTACAGTGCTGCAGCCAAACTTGGACACTTGTATAAGAGAACTTTCATGATATTTTAAGAGGAGGAACTGAAGGGAGTAGGTATTCATTTCACCAAAGGGAAGAAAGATCTGAATGACAATATTTTCATTTCTCTTCACCATTTTGTCCTTTGGGATTAGACTCTCAGTATGCTGTCCTCTAGAAAAGCAGGTCAGCAGGGAAGGTGATTACTCAGCTGCAAATTGTAATGTTTCTCAGACAAAATTTTTCATCCTGGGGAAGTCCAGCATAGTGTGGCTGAACAAGCAAGCAGCAGGTATTTATGAGAAGTCTGGCTCACAGAGAACAGCCGTGCACTGACTGTTGTATATCACATAATCAAGACAATTTAAGCTGCTCCTGTTGTGCTCAGATGAGTTTTTATATCTGCTAGCTGTTACTGCTGTTCACCACTGAAAAATGAGATGATAGAGCACCCTTAGTGCAAACACTTGATCAGTCTGAAACAGAAACCAATTGACAAAGGTTGAGACCATCAAAGTATGGGGATTCCTTATGGTTGCAAGTGCCTCATATTCTCCTGGTTTTGAGTCAGGACAATAGAAAAGTAAGGAAATAGGATGAAAGGATTTATTTTCTAATATATGTGCTCCTAGGTAATGGTTTGTTCTGAAAAACAAAAACTGCAAAAAGGTTAGTTGAATGCTGCTTTGAATTTTAAAATGTTGATAACTTAAATAAAAGATGTATATTGCAACAGCATCTGCATGACTCCTATGAGATACAGATAATTTATGTGTGAATTCAAACTCTACCAAAAGGAGTAGGACACACAGTTTTCAGTTTTATGTACCTCACTACATATTTGGTTCCACTGAAATTAAAGGTGTTTCTTGCATGACAGGGTAAAACACATGGTGAATGTTGTCTTCCTGCTCAGTACTTCAGAGCAGCCTAATCTTTCTTCATACCTTAAGAACTGCTCTGAAAGGAGAACTTTACTTGTCTATAAAACTTCTCTAAGCAGTTTATTTTTTCTTGAAAATTCAAATCTCTAGTGCATCATCAAAAATAAAAACAGTCTCTGCATAGCACACCAATCAAGATTTGCCAACAATATGCTGAGAGCTGCATACAAATGAAAGAGATGGACTTTGCTGTGAAGGACCAACAAATAACATTTTCATGCTGTACAATAAATGAGCAGATGACTTCTAATAACACCACCTTATTTGTCTGTGCACAAGCTGGTAGTCCTCAGTGTTGTCAGCATCAAGACAGGTCTCCAAACTAAATTCAGTTTGGGAGTTTGTGCTATTATGGTTAGTAGAATTGATGGCCTATACGCAAATTTTTACCCAAAATTGAATCCCAAAGCCATGTCCAAAGCTGCCAGAGAAACAATATCCCATTAACTTCCAACTGCTACAGGTCACAGTCTAACTGTAAAATCATCTTAATTGCTTACTACCAATACATAACTGTATGGAAAAAAAAAAAAAAAAAAAAAAAAAAAAGTGGTGGGAAAAAAACATTGTGGAGGTCATCTAAGTGTTCCCTTTGCTGGTAGAGCAGATTATTTGCTCCAGTACCTTTGGGAGACAGGAAACCAAGGGATATTTGGCACTATGCAAATTACTGGAGCTGGCAGGTGTTTCAGCACTTACTGCCATGTGTTAGTTGGAGGAGGAGCAGGATGCCAAAGGTCTCCAGCAGGTTGCCTGCATGCTCCCAAAGGCAGTTCTGAGTCCCTGCAACATTTAGTTGCTCTTTTTTTATAGAGCATCACAGACTATGAAAGAAAACTTAGTTTGCTGTATCACTCTTTGCAGAGTGTTTTGGAATTGCAGATTGCAAGAGTGTTTCTAAAGCTAAGCCTGTTCTGTACTGAAGTGGATTGATTGTTTGTTTGTTTGTTTGTTTGATTGATTGATTGATTGATTGTTTCTAGGCAGGAAGTCTCCATCCAATGGCTTTCTCTCTGAGCTGGCAGCAAACCTCCACACATTTCTCACCATTTCTGAAACCAAGAAACAGGGTCATAGGCAGAGCACAGGTTTATTGCTTGCTTTAGTCAGTGCAGTCATGCAAACACTCACTTTGTGGAGTTGGCTTTGGAGAGCAGCATCATCTCATACCTGATATTGTTGCAAATGAGAACAGATGCTCTCCCTTTCTGTGGTACCCACAGCAGTGCTAGAGCCTGCCTGAGCCTCGCTGACTAACTCACACTGGCCTAGGCACACCAACAGGAGTGCTGCAGCTCTGATTCACTCGTACCCCTGGGGCTCTGTGGGGAGTATTCTAGCAGGATTAGATGGCTGAGTAAGCCATGGCTGCCAGCTCCCTGATCCAGCCTTTGAGGCTCAGCACAACCCCCACTGAAGCTACTGAGCATTCTGCTTGCTCAAGGACAAATGGATTTGAACTTTCTTTAAAAGAGCAAGTGGATATATTCTGCATAGTTGTGGGCATTAATATGAACAGAGGCTAGACATTGGATTTTGGATACCAGCTTCAATGTCCTTTCAGTTCTTCACCAAATTATTTCTTTCAAAAAGTACATCTCTCCCCACACTCTTCTAATCAGTTGAGCAGGAAAAATCCAAACCACCTACTCCCATGTTGTGATGTATGGAATGACTGACTGCTCAAGTTTAAAGAATTTCAAGTGTTCAATATATTTGCTGTCCCACAGTTCAGTTATTGGAGGAATCAAGAGCACCTGGAATACCAGTAATCTCTTGGGACCCTGGCCAGGGAAGACTTCATTTAGTTTGTGTGGGAGTAGGATGCACAACACTTCCCAAAATGGGTCCTCTAGCTTCTCTGCTCAGTTCTCCACCTGTATAAAGGAGATGATACACTTCTATTCTATCAGAAATATGGAATAATACCTGCACTCCAGGGATCCCCATAGTGTCAGTTCTTCAAAATCTGAGCAATTTGTCCTGAGCAAACAGAACATGAGCTGGGGAGGGTAGTGGAGTCATTCAGTCTCAGTGCATCATTTATGTGGTTTCTCTTTTGCAATTACTGGTTTTCTAGCTCAGGGAAAAAGAGGGTGATGTTCTACTGACTCTAGAAGAGCTTAATGAAATACCTTGTCTCACCAGGCAGACTGCATAAGATTTTTGCCATGAAGTATTAATAAAATATTTCAAATGAAACAGGATGGAAATACTAAAGAACACAAAATTTAACAGATGAATTCTGGTTTGTAATGTGACATTATCACCTCTGGCTGCCTGGCTGGCGTTTGCCAGAAGCCTCAGATAGGACATCAGGATAGCAGAGGTGGCAGGAGGTGGCAGGAGGTGGCAGGAGCCCCAGCACCATCTCCCACAGAGCAGCCTAAAATCACTTCCCCCAGGGCTCAGGCCATGATCTGAGCCCCCTTCTTCACAGTGGGGTAGTGGTACAGTGGTAGAAGAGGGCAATGTTCTGAAGAACACAACCAGAACTTCAGCTCAGGTCATTAAACCTCTCCAGCGCTCTCCATAAACAGCGAGTGCTGGGTCCCAGAAGGTTGCTGTGTATTGAAAAAATTGGAAATACTCTTTCCCGGGTTTGACCCCGTATTTCAATAGCTCTCTGCAGCACAGAGAGCTGCTGCTAATGTTCCCAGCTCTGCTGCTGGGTGGAGTGCAGGGACTCTGAGTGGCACTGGAGCTGGGGCTTCAAGTGCTGCGTGCACCATCTCCTTTGAGCAGCGGGCAGGGCGAGGTGGGTGCTGCAGAGTGCAAGCTGCTGTGTGTGATGGGGCAGTTTTCTGGGTTGCCATGGTGAGAGCAACCACCATGCTGAGCTCTGTTGTAACAGCCTCAGAAATACAATGGCCAGAGTCTATTCCAGTGCAGATTTATGAGGATGCTGAAGCACTTACTCCAAAGCATATTTTTCTCCCTCCATTTCTATAGCCAGTTGTTGTCAACAAATGTTCTGTAACTCTTCCTGTATTTTACTCCTGGGAACAAACAGAAACAAACCCTAAAATCCAATAAACATGAAAATGGGATATGCTTTCTCTAAAAACTTTTTTTCCCCTATATTCTCTTTGCCTTTTACTCCAGATCTGATGTTCTAGTTCTGGCCTTGCAGATCAAAGCACTTTGGGTCATCTCTGCCTGCTTTTGCTGCTCCAGCTCACCCCATTTCATTGTGGACAGTGTCAGCCAAATAGGGACAAAGTACAGGCACTCACCAAAAGGTCCTCAGCCAGACTTTTCCCTCCATTTCTGTTATGTCAGCATTCCCAATTGTCCATCACGTGCCCAGACAGGTCAGACTGAAGGCATTTTTTTCATCTTACTGTGTTTGTAAAAGTGCTGGTTTTCAGTCAACTTGGTTGCCCAAGCTGCTCATTGGCCTCAGTGTGGAGGTGCTGAGACACATTACAGTGACAGAACAGATATGAATCAAAATAAAGTCATCAAACAACAGCAGCTAAATACTCCTAAATCATTCTTTTCTGCAGGTGAAATACTAGCTACCAAATTCCTTCACCTTTAGGTTGTCTTTTGGGAGGAAAGGAGAAGGAATAAACTAAGGGAAGGAGAGTTTTTAAAACATTGGCCTTGCCTGAGATAAAAATGTCTGCTGAAATGGGGAGGAAAAATCATAAATAACCCCAGTACAACTTGTAGAACAACTGATGTATTCTAAAACTCAGCTGAAATTTGTTTTAAATTCCCAGTGCCCCCACTGGCATACACTGGCTTTAGCAGGCTGTGTCAGCTGGAGCCCTTCCAGCCCAGGGTGATCACTGCCATCCATGCAGGTTGTTTATCTGGAATAAAGTACCCTCCTGCCAGCCAGAAATCCTGTCTGCAGGATGCCAGGTGGGCAAGAGCCTGTGGGGTCTGCTCAGGCTGGGAATTCCTGAGCTAGATTATTGTTTGGAGCACTGGGCTGGTTTTCTTTGCTGTCTCAGGTCTGCCACAGGTTTGAAGAGACTGAACTTGCCCACTCAGAGCAGAGTGGTTTTGGTACCTTTGTGTTTGCAGTGAGTACAGTGAGTTCTACCTGCCTGCAAGGTACCTGTGGTGTGTTTTATAAAGTGCTTTTAGATCTGGGTTTTCCTTGTACCCAAAACCCAACAGTTGTCACAGAGCACAGCAATGGCATCAGCTGTTTGATACATTTCCCTTCTTCCCAGGAATTCTTACTATTCTTCCTCTGAAGTTGTGCTTTCCTGCTGCCACCTTTTTTGTTGTTTTGTTAGTTTTTTCAAAACTGAATTGTTCCAGTCCACATGGCACATCATGTTTTCTACACAATATTTTCTCCATTCTGGGGAGAGTGACCATCACATATCATCATATATCCCTTTCAAAAGCTTCATTTGCATTTATTTCTGTTAACTTAAGGTCAGTGTGCCAGGTCCTTCCCTCTGAATCAGTGGAAACAGATTGTAAAAATACACATGGGATATGAAATGTCTACCTTTTCTTCTCTGGATCAGACTCAGTGTCTTGGCTCATGTTGTGCCACAGCTGGCAGTTCAAGGGATGTTGGGGATGAGGATGAAGGAGAGGGTGTGTGTCAATGCACAGATGTTCAAATATTTGGGGAAAAAAGATACTTATTCTGTTCTAAAAAGCAATATGTTTCTCTAAATAGCTTAGAAGCATCACATTGAGTTAGAGTTGGGAAGGGATGTACTGCTGGTTTTCATTTGGGGGCCTTAATACTCCACACATGTTTTTTTACAACTGTTTTATCTGAATTCATGACAGTTAGATTATCCCTTGGCTTTATATTAATGCCTAATATATTTAATATTCATAGATCCATAGTTCAGCATGTGTAATCAAATAATTACAGATGCAATTAGCTGAGTTATCACACTAATCTGAGTGTATTTCTATGGATAATAATTTTATGAAATTATCACTTAATTTCTGGAGCCCTCTTCTCTGCCCAGAAATGAAAATTAAATGAAAGTGCTGCTCTTTTTCCTTCATTAAGAAACTCCAGCCTTGATTAACAGGATCTGAACATCCAAACATTTAAAACTTGGTTTCCTGAATTTCTACTCCCAGTGGCATTCACAGGAGGACACCAGATTAAGAAAATAGAACAGAAACTCCCCATTTGCACAAAGGCTGTGTGGGAGGGAGGTGGAGCAGTGGTGCCTCCTCCTGCTGTGCTGCTCTCCTGGAGCAGGGCATGCACCAAGCCTTTGCATGGCAGGAGCAGCCGTGGCTGCAAGGGGGAAGATCTTGTCCCTAGGGGCTGCCTGCCACCCCTAAAACCTGTCTGTGGAAAATGCTGCTCATCACAAGGGCCAGGAAGACAAAAATGTTGAGAAAGGACATGTGAGGGGGAGAAGGGAATGGATGGCAGAGAGTCTGCTCCTGCAGAGGGCTCAGCCTGGCTGTGATGGGGCACCCCCACCTCGGCTGTGTGCAGGGCTGAGTCCTTGGTGCAAGTCACACAGCTGCAGTGAATGGCTCCCTGCTGTCACTGACAGCAGGGGTTCTTTCTGCACTGCTTTTGAACCAGCCTTGAACTGATGCTGCCTTTCTCAAACAGCTCTGAGAACTGTGATGTGAGCTCAGTGCAAGGCTGGCAGCTGCAGAACACTTGGATCTCCAGGTGTTCCCCCCAGATGTTCTCTCTCACCTTACCTGATCCTCCCATTACCTCAGTGTCCACATCCTTCACCCCCGCACAAAGGCAGGGTTGGAATTCCATGGCATCCACAGGGGACAGAAGCTGGGACAGGGAGCCTGGCACAAGCAGATCAGCAGCACCCATTCCTGGACACCCCAGTTTGTGGGGCTGCCCCCCACTGTGGGGCCACTGCAGCCCTTTGGGCAGGGAACCTGCACCTAGGCAAGCCTGCAGCAGCCAAGGGAGATGGAAACAGCCAGGCATCTCATCAGGAGTGCAAGAGAAACAAAACAAAGGGATTAAAGGAATTAATGGATTCGTTATCAGCATCACATCTGACTTAGGAATTCCCCAAATTCCCACTACAAAGCCTGCAGGAATAGGGCCAAGGAGGCTGGCAACCATCTTCAGCAGTGAGGCAAGTACAGAGCAGCTCTTCCCTGATGCACACTCCCACAGCAAGGGTGTATGGACTTCTGAGTCCATGGCTCATCCATTTCCATTAGCAATAATGCTGATCTGCCCTTTTATAAATAAAAACAAAACTGTTGGGAAGTTATGCACTATGGGATCATTTTCAGCAAACCAGACTGTAAGTAGCTTTTTGCCTTCTGTTTGACCTGAGAGTGAGTGCATTTGATGATGCAGAAGGATGCTGTGGTACCAAGGTGTGTGTGCTGCCCTCCACCACACTTGACACTCCCCTGGTCTGAAACTTTGTGACTGAGATCCTCTGCTCTGTCATATGCCGAGAATCAGATTTTCATACTAGAGTTTCTGGTAAGCAAGAAAAATAAATTGGAATTCTAGATCAAGGTTTTTGTTGAAGCACTACGTTATTTCTGAGTTTAAATCCCTCTTCATTTTCAGACCTATCTTTGGATGTGGTTCTTCACTTTTTATGCTGGGTATTGCTGTGCTATTAAGGGAATGTTATGTTACACTTGAGAGGTGGTAAAGTGTAAATCACATAAATACTCAGGAAGAGCTCTTTAAGATGCTTCAGGACTTAAAGAGAAATGAATTTGCAAGCTCTTCTAGTATGATCTCCTTCTATGGCATATGTTTGTATCAAAATATGGTATTTTAACACTCAGATTTGACATGTGGATTCCTTCCAACAGGAATAGAAAGATGGCATCAGTCATGTGTATTTAAAATCCAAATGGAGGATGTTGCATATAAGAACTGGCATTGGGTAATGAGAGGGAAGTCACCAGTGACTTCTATTGATCCTCAAAGTGTGACCCTGAGCAAGTCCTTGAATCTTCTGTGCCTCAGCCTGTGATGCTCAGACATGATTAGCATGTGTACTTTATCAGCAAGGCTGTTGTGCAAGTTATTTAATGAGTGCTTGCAAAATGATTTGCAGCATTTGAATGGCAGAGGCTGTGTAATTGCCCAGCACTGCTCTGCTGTATAATTGCAGAGGCTGCAGGGAGCCTATGGCAAGCCACTTGCTGCCTCCCTGCTGAATAACCCGTGGACAAATGAGCATTTTAGTGCTGGGAGGAAAATCCAGTTACCCTGGAGCACAAGTGTGGATCCTCCACATTTCTGGGCAGTTCATGCTTCCTTGTGTATAACTCAGGGGCAGAAGTTTGCTGCTGAGTGCCAAGCAGATTTTCCTAGTGCTGTCTTCTGACTTGAAAATATTATTTAAGCAGAGAAAAATCTGTCAAGGTCAGCAACAATCTTAACAGCAGGGAGAAAATGCCATACTTGGAGTGTCTCCATCAGGAGGAAGAGCTTGCCACTGGAGGTATCTCTGCCCCAGAGAGGGAGTGCAGTCCTTGCATGTTTTTGTCAGGCCTATCTCTGTAGCCCTGTACTCCTCACATGCCCAGCTGGAAGGTCAGCCTGTGGGTAACTGTTAGCTGTCACATAATACTGAACCCTGCCAAACAAACCTGTCCAGCAGTGAGGAACTGGGCACTGGGTCCTGCTGGGCTTGCCTCTCCCTCTGCCACATCTGCCTTCATAGCTGATGCCCTTCCAGATGTCCTGCCCCTGGCAGGGCACCAGCCAGGGCTTTGACCTTGTGTCTGTGTAAATAGAACAGCTTTTCTCCAGTGTTTGCACTGAATTCCCAAACTGCAGCAGTGCAGAGAGGGACAGGTTCAGCTGTCACTTTTGCTGCTGTTTTTTCCCTTGAGCAGGTGTCTTTACAGAGAGTTTAAACTGGTTTAAACTTCCAGCTCTGTCAGAAGGCTTTGACATGCACCTAAAGACACAAAATATTTACTGTTAAAGAACATCTGTAGGACCTGCTCCAAGCACCAGCCTGTGCTGAGGAGATGAATTTTTACTAATTTGGCCTTTTGCCAAAGTTTTATTAAATCTTCCTCCTCACCTTTTGAATTGTGCTGCTCCTTTGCAGAGCCAGGGCTGTGTCTGTCTCACCCCTCAACTCAGAGTTTAAAAGCACTTGTTGAAAATTAGCTTGTGGCTCATTTTGTTGCATGTACAATGGCCATTAATTTTGAATGTGAGTATGGATTACATGAAGCCCATGGATTCAATCTGATCTGCTTCATTCCTCAGAAGGAATTTCATTGGGATGGAAGGAATAGAGCTACTGCCCACCCTTGGACACATGCTGACTTTGAAGGGGATTTGCTAGAATTTAGGCTTTAAGATAGCACAAAGACAAGATGTTTGGATTGCTATAGCTATCTTACCTGGATTTAGTTCCAGTCCATTTCCTTAGGGAACTTCTTGTGAGCATAATTTGAATGAACAGCCTTTAATAATAAGCCCAGATATACTTATGATTGTAGGTGATCTACTTCTGTAGTGAGTGTTGAATTTGTGATATGGGAAGAAAACTCCTGAAAGAGATTTTTAAACAATTAAGCCCATTTCTTAGGCAGATGCCAATTTAGGTGATAATCTAGAAATAATTATTCCTTCTACCACTGCAATTTAAAACAGCTGTGGTATGACATTGTGAGCTGTGCTTTGGACCATGTTGTCAAAAGCCATGCCCAAAGTCACTAAAGGCCAGAAGGCTTGTTAAATGGAAAAATAATGGGCAAAACTCTTAATATCTCCCAGAAGGAAAGAAATCTGTTTGACCACTTCAGATTTCTTCATTCTGAGTGCAGATCTAATTTTTTAGGCCAACTGAACAAAATGTCTGTCTAGAGAGCTCCAGAAAGAGGAACAAAAGTAAATTATAAATATTCAGCTCTTGATTTCAGATTTTAATAAATTATGAGCTCTGGGAGAAGCATTTTTTTCTTTCAAATAACAGCTGGCTTGATTCATCTTATAATTTGGTTGTATAGTGCTTGTCACCTTCTATCTGGATACAATCCATAAGTCTCTGGCAAGACTTTAAGATGACACATCCCCAAGGAAATTGGGTCCAAGTGGCTAATGAGGAACAACCACTCCCCGTGGAAGCTGCAGTCCGTATCTCTGCACCCGTGTCTGCAGCTATAAATAAAGTCTCCTGCACGGGAAGGGCTGATGCGAGACACGATGCTCAAAGATCGCCTGACCTAAATAACAACCGGGCAGTGCTGCGGTGCCAGCCCTGGCCCGAGGGGGAAAGCGAGAGCCCGCAGTGTGTCCCGGCAGCCCGGCCACAGGCAGGACACTGCTGCCAGCCCGGACACCCGCTCTGTGTGCCGGGAGCACAGCTGGCACAGCTGGCACAGCTGGGGCTGAGCGCCCCGGGCAATCTGGATCCACAGGACACCCGCTCTGTGTGCCGGGAGCACAGCTGGCACAGCTGGCACAGCTGGGGCTGGTCACCCCGGGCAATCTGGATCGACAGGACACCCGCTCTGTGTGCCGGGAGCACAGCTGGCACAGCTGGCACAGCTGGGGCTGGTCACCCCGGGCAATCTGCATTGACGATCCAATTGACAGTGTGGATGCAGAGTCACTTGCAGCCCTCAGGGAGGTGATGCCAAAGCAGACACGGGCCGGTGGGAATCCTTAAGCCGCACCTTGGGGGTGCTGCCCAGGACACAGCCGAGCCCGGGGGGAGTGCTGCAGCCCCCGGACCCTCCTGTCGCCGGGAGCAACCGCGGTGCTGCTGCTCCCCCCGGCCCGCAGCACTCCGGGGCAGCCGGCAGTACATTATTGTTCCGCCAGTGCGGGAATCGCCGCTTGATTTCCAGCGCTCGGATTTCTGGATGGGTTAAGCCAGGCGGAGCTGAGCTCTGCGGGCGCCCGGGAAGGAGGGAAGGGAAGACTGGGAATGCCGATTCTGCAACGCAGCCCACGGAGAGAAGCCCGGCAAGGTCAATGCCAGGGGACTGGCTGCCCTCTGCTGTCCCCTGCTGCCCGCCGCTGCTGTCCCTGTTGTCCCCTGCCCGTCACTGCTGTCCCTGCTGTCCCCGGCAGCCCGCTGCTGTCCCCTGCTGTCCCCTGCCCATCACTGCTGTCCCCTGCCGTCTGTGCTGTCCCCTGCCCGCTGCTGCCAGTCCTGCCCGTCGCTGCTGTCCCCTTCTGTCCCCTGCCCATCACTGCTGTCCCCTGCTGTCCCCTGCCCGTCGCTCCGGTCCCTCGCCATTGTCCCCAGCGCCGTGTCCCATCCCGGCTCTCAGCCCCTTCCCAGCGCTTCCCCAGCTCCCAGGAATGTCCCGAAGCCGGACGCTGCCTGTGAGAATAGTGTTTCTCTGGTGACTTTGGAAATATTTCATGTAACTTCAGGCTAAGCAGCATTTCCTCCTTTCTCTATCTTAACGCCCACCTCCAGGGCAGAAGGGTGGCCACGCTTCCCCGCAGGCTTCCACCGTACTGACCTTCCACGCGGGTTAATTATTTTAAGATCGATCCGAAATATATTTAGAAATTCCAAGAAATAACTTCTCCTGCGAAATAAACGCTTCCCAGCGCTGCGGGGCTTACCACAGCATCACCCTACACTTCAAAGTGAAAACATGAATAACTAAGCATAAATGTGACTCGCGCACTCCACTGAACGCTCCGGCAAAATTTCACAGGGAACCTTTTCCTTTAATAGAAACCAGCAGATTAAATTCTCCCTGCTGCTTTAAGAGGGGGAATTCAATTTACCCTCAAATATTATTAAACACTAAAGCAGCTCTAACTTCGGGAACCTGTTGAAGAGTGTTTGTTTCCAGGAAAGAAAAGCCTTTTGGATTTAAAATAACGAGTTGTGTAAGGAGTGACTTAGAGAAATACTACAGAGAGAAACCCCGGGGTATCAGTCGCTGCTCCAGGTTACCTGTAGGGCCATCCGACCCTTTCAGCTGTTAATGTGGGGCTATCAGGGGCTTTTGTGTGGGCACAGAAGGGTGGGCGGCGCGGATCGCCGGTGCTGGTTCTCGCTGAGGCACGGGAGGTCCCTCGTGGTCCCGCAGGCACCAGCACAGCCCCTTCCTCCCTCCCGTGTTCCCCGGGATGTGCAGCTGTGGGCAGGTCTTTAGCACAGGTTCTGGCCCACACTTACTTTGCATCTCATTTCAAACTGCTGCGTTCACTTCTCTCGTTCCAATCGATGCTGCGGCACCTTTGGTCCCTCACGCTGGAAGATGTGCTGGAAGCGCCTTTTCTATGCGATGGTGCCAAAAAAAAATTCCCAAATCCCTTCCTCTGGGTGTAAGCAAGACTACACTCGTACCGGTCACTCTGGACATGACAAAATCAGCGGGCTGCTGCCCTTTCAGGGGAGACACGTTTTGCTCTGCCTAGCCCAGGAGCCCCTGCCCAGCCCGGGCTGGCTCCCCATCCTCGGCCTCTCCATCCTCCATCCCGCCCCTCCTGCAAGGGAACCAACAGTTTTTTTACCTTTTTGTCCTTGTCAGACACTGTGCTGTGTCTGCCCACTCATCCCTCAGACTCCCAGGTTTTAGGGGAATTTGTCTTAGGGTGGATGGGGCTGACGCCGGGCTCAGACCGTGATCAGGAGCGCTTCTGTCGGGCACTGCCTCTGAAAGCACAAAGCTTCCCAAATCACCTTCCTCTCCTCTGAAACGGCAAGTTGCGGGTTACGAAAAAAAAATATCTAAAACCTGGACTGAAATTCTCACGGTGACATAATTCCAGCGTGTGAAGCTTTAAATAAAGAAAAATAATAATAATAATAAAAGCAATCAGTTACACAAAATACTGTGAAATACCTCATATAATAATTGACAATTGTCAACGCCGCAGGAACTTGTGTACGTGAAAGGCCTTTTCTGTCCCCTGCCAGCCCACTTTAGGGACAAATTAGGTTGCTGTTGAGATCGGGAGATTAGGGGAAGTTGGCAGAGCCCAGGAATCTGGGCTGTTAAGCAGACATCCCCCATCCATCCTGGCTGGGGGTTGGGCCAGCAGCTGTCCTCCCGCACAAAAGTCACCTTTACAACCCTTATAGAGCTTTAGCTCTGCCTTGGTTTTAGCTTCCACCAAGATGGACCGTGATTTATTCGCTCCTGAGATTCCTTCCCTGTGCCTGCGTTGTGCCTCATCCTTCTGCTCGGACTGACAGCATCCATTCGCCTGATAGAAAGGAACATTTTTTTTATTTTTTATTTTATTTGCTAAAGACGTCCTGCAGCAAGGGGGACTCGCATACAATACCTGGCACGAGCTCCTTGCAGGCTAACTCCAATTGTCAAATTCTTGCTCAGGCAAGTCTGCAAAGTTTTAAGCGCAATCTTCTGTCCTTCCTGCTGAGCGCTCAGATGTGCTTAAATCCCTCTTGGTGACTCTTGAAGTATGAATGTGCTCAGATACAGAGTATTTGTCATTGTGCACACTAAATGTTTATGTCACTGCCATCGCCTGTGGGCAAAACAATGAAATTTCCTTTTCTCCAGAAGTGGGAGCAGATATGCCCCTCTGCGAGCTCGTCTCTGTCTAACATCAGAGAGGGATTCGCAGATTTGAGATGAATTCAGCAGGTCTGAGGAGGTTCCCCTTCCTGCACCACGAAAATATCTCTGCAGAATTGAGTGTTTCGGGTGGGGTGTGGGGAGATCAGCCGTGGCAGGGATGGGGCAGGGATGGGGCAGGGATGGGGCAGGGATGGGGCAGGGATGGGGCAGGGATGGGCCCGTCTGGCAGCTGAGCACTGGCACAGCTGGGGAGGAGGGAGCTGCTCCTGTCCCACATGGAGGGAAGAGCGCTGGCACCGGGAGCAGCTGCCTGTGCCAGGGTTACCCGCACTGATGGGTTAAACAGGGTTATTGTGGTTTTCCATCAAAGCCAATTCCTCACGGGAACAGCAGCCCAGGAAATCTCTGCAGATCCGATCAGCCAGGTCAGTGCATGGCACGGCAGCCGGGGAGCCGGGTCTGTCCCGGGAATGCTGCTGGAGTCCCGAGCCAGCCACAGGCACCGAGAGCACAGGGTGGTTTGGTTACCTCACACAAGATCACTGCGCCTTTAGAGAAAGGTCTGAAAGGTCTCAGCAGGCGCCTTCCCACCAGAAACACTCTCCAGCGTGTTTGCCTTTGCGTGCTGCATAATCTCTTGTGTCTTTGGTACCTCTGTCCCTGTGTGGCGTATCTAAAACAACATTCCAAATTCAAGTGGAGCACCTTACGGTCCTAACTGGATTTGGTTTGGTTTTTTTCATTGTGCAGATTTACAGCTATGTCTTTCTAATGAAACAAGAAAACCAAACCAGATCCTGAATGACTAAATTTACTGTAATTCACTGTAAATTATTCTAGAGCAGACGTTCCTGGGATAACCAGCGGATGCATTGATTTCTGGGAAGAAATAATTTTTAGGGACCTTCATGCTGCTATTTCACATAAAACCAGTCTAACAGCTGTAAACAGAAACAGAATCTCAGCTGAGGCGGGAGGAGGTCAGGCGGGTCCGGTCCTGGTCCTTGTCCTGAGCACAGCCTGTCCCTCCAGGGACAGCGGGATTAGCTGGGAGCCAATGCAAACCGCAGCCTGCCTATTGAAAGTAGGGAGGAGATTGAAAAGGTGTGCACAATAGCGCTGAGTGCTTTGGAAATCACGGCCATCAGCTCAAATTAGCATTAAATCGCTCCCTGAGCAGCGCCCGGGGCTCAGAGCGGGAGGGGAGGTACCTGGGCCCAGCTCCCTGAATCCAGAGCATCCAGCTCCCTGCTCCTAGAGCCCAGCATCCAGCTCCCTGAACCCAGAGCATCCAGCTCCCTGCTCCTAGAGCCCAGCATCCAGCTCTCTGCCCCAGAGCATCCAGCTCCCTGCTCCTAGAGCCCAGCATCCAGCTCCCTGAACCCAGAGCATCCAGCTCCCTGAATCCAGAGCATCCAGCTCCCTGCTCCTAGAGCCCAGCATCCAGCTCTCTGCCCCAGAGCATCCAGCTCCCTGCTCCTAGAGCCCAGCATCCAGCTCCCTGAACCCAGAGCATCCAGCTCCCTGAATCCAGAGCATCCAGCTCCCTGCTCCTAGAGCCCAGCATCCAGCTCCCTGAATCCAGAGCATCCAGCTCCCAGCATCCAGAGCCCAGCATCCAGCTCCCTGAATCCAAAGCCCAGCATCCAGCTCCCAGCATCCAGCTCCCAGCTCCCAGCATCCAGGTCCCTGTGCTGGGCTCCTCCCAGAGCCTTCAGCAGCCACAGAGGTCCAGGCTTTGTGCTTGGAGAACTCACACCTGCCCTCAGCTTCCCATCCAGGTACTGAACCTTTATAAAACAAGTAAATAAATGTATTGGCCACTGGGAGCTGAGACATGAAACATAAAATGACACAATTTGTAATGTCCATTTATCTTTTGGAATTTTTCAATAGTTACAATAGGTTCCCTAAAGGGGAGCAGTGATCTCAGAAATTTCCTGACCCTTGTAGTCAGTGCTGTACTAAAGTGCTGCCTTGGCATGGTGCAAAGAGTCTCACAGAGGAGTTACATCATCACCCCTCTGACATCCCATCATCAGTCTCAAAATGTGGCTAAACCAAAGCCAACCCAAGCACTGTACTCACCCCTGCTCCTACACCGGGTCCTGTACTCACAGTTTTCAGGTATTCCAGCAGCTTTGATCAGGAGTGTGTAATTTATGGCAGAATTTTGCTGCCTGGATGGGCCCGGGGGGCGAGAGCACGGTGGGGTGCAGAGCTCCCCAGGCTCCCATGGAGCCCCCCAAAAAGGGGGTGCTGCTGGGGGTCAGCAGCTGTGCCTGAGCCCTCAGGGAGGGCTGTGAGCAGCAGATGCATGGAGCAGGCTGGCCAGGGGCTCCTCCAGCAGCAGCCTGTGCACCACTGACCCACAGCCCTTCCAGGGACTGGATGAGGTGACCTGGAGGGGACTCTGTTGTCATCTCAGGAATTGTCTGGTGCCTGAGCACTGGCTTGGAGCAGCAGCACACAGACTATTCACTTCAAGCTTTTTAGAAGTAAGATCTCCAGAGTTGAGGGATGGCTGCTCTCTGCAGGGGAGGAAACAGCAAAAGAGATTAATCTTCTGCCAGGCAAGTGAGCGCTCAAATAAAATTCATCACTTAGTGAAATGGCTGCCATTAAAGCAATACCCTCTGAACCTCATGAGAGTGGCTTTGCTTTAAGCACAGCCTGAGCTGACAATTAGGAGACCTGTGGCTGATGTAACAGAGTCCCCAAGGGGTAACAGAGACCACAGGGAACTCAGTCAAACACAAGGACAGGAACTCCAAGACTGGAATCCCCATGAAAACAAGACAGTCCTATTAGACTTCACTACTTATTTCCCAGTAAACCCATGGCAGTCCTACCACATCATTTTTGGAAGTGGGAATCACTCAGGAGCCTTAGCAAGAGTGCATGAGATTTTTTTCTGTTGGACAAGGAGACACCAGAAATCCCCAGTGGTGCCTTGCTAATCCTTAGTGCCAGGATTGTGCAGTGCTGACACCCGGGGCCAGTGGGGCTCTGCACTTCCCACTTCTCCTGGGAGTCACACGGGAAAGGCAGTGAGGGCAAGGATGGAGTGCATCCCTCTGCTTCAGAGCAGAGCTCCATGTGCTGGGACAGGCTGCAGAAAAACATTGAACTTTATTTTCTAGTTATAGCTGGAACAAGGTTTAGGAAACACGAGTAGCTCCACTTCAGAAAATTGGAAAAGTGCCTCCTTGGGAATAGGGCTGTATTAGCAGGGTGTATTGGCTGATTAAGTGAATTTGCATGCAGATTTTGCTGTTTCAACAGAGAAAAAAGAAAAGATTTTTCATCTTTCTTGTGAGAGGAATGTTACATTTGTCTTTACAAACAAACTGTAGATCTGTTGGTAGGTAAAGTTAGCACCTATAGATAAAAGAAACAATGGGAGGGATTACACTGATTGATGAATGGAAAAAGAGATTTGCCTTTACAAACAAACTGTAGGTTTGCTGGTAAATAAAATTGGGTAACAGAAGATGAAAGAAGCAAAGGGGAGGGGGAAAACTGAATTCTACAAGAATTAAAAATTAAAAGGGAGGGTTATACATTAGAGGGGAATGTCAGGTGTCAGGCGTTCCGGGAAGTCTGTGCCTCTCGAGTACCTCAGCCAATGGGGAAAGAGAGAGGGAAAAGCGGCCGGGAAAATAGGATAAAAAGGGAGGCTGCGTCCTCCAAAAATTTGAGAGATCCCAGGGGAATGCCCCATGGCCTCTCCCTTTATTCGAATAAAGCAAAAAGGACTCCTCTGTCTCCTTTTTGGACATAAACCTCTGGTGTTTGTGGGTTAATTTCCCTTACAACTTGGGGGCTCGTGTCCGGGATATTTCCACCGTCCGGGGCAGCAGGCAGCGGTGGAGCTGAAGGCGCGCCTCACCCAGTTTCGGTGATCAGCTCCCCGGGTGCCGGCTGGCACCGGGCGATCGATTGGGTTCCCGAGACTGTCCAGGAGACAGACGAGTGGCGGACCAGGGGGGTCCGTGAAGAGTCCGCAGGGAAGGACCACTGAAAATCTCACCGGTGAGTAAAGTGGGATCCTCGGGGAAGAGGTACACCTGGGAGGGCGCCCATGGAGGGCAGCACAGGTGAAACGGGGAACCCATGGAAGGTAGCACAGGTACACCTGGGAGGGCGCCCATGGAGGGCAGCACAGGTGAAACGGGGAACCCATGGAGGGTTGGAAGGGTGAAGCCAGGAAAAATATTGTTATTTTGTGTGGCCAGAGTATAAGTTGTCAAAGGGGCTTATAAGGCCATGTTATATAGATGCCCTGGGGGGGCAATACGGGAAATCGAGAAGGGATCTCGATAGTCCATGCCCTGAGGGGCAAAAAGGGGAGTTGAGAGAGGGTCTCGATAGCGGCGGATGGATGGAGAGTGTTTGTGTGTTGGAAGAGAATTGAGGAGGAGTGTGTGATAGGTATGGGTGTGGCAATGAGCGGCAGGTCCGAGCACGAAGCTGCGGGACTAGGAACACGGGCTGGGGCTGTGGGGCTTCCGGGGCTCAGCGCGGGGCTGTGCCTGACCCCGCCAGCCCCGGGCAGGGCCAGCAGTGTCCACTGGCCCCCGTGAGGCTCGGGGTGCCCCGGCCCCGTAAGGTTTGGGGTGCCCAGCCGCCTGCGATGCTGCGGGCCATGCTCGCTGGGAGCATCGGTGGGGGAGGAGCTGTGTTTGCACTGTGACAGGACACAAACTGACTCTGGTATACCGTGTGTGATAAAGAAAGGGAGAACGAGAATAAAGGAATATATGGGAAATGCAGATTGTACGTGAAAAGATTAGGATTCTGTTTTAAGGATTTTGTGAGTTTTGCTGGAAAATACAAGTAATACAGGAAAAGGCATGGGAATTTGCTAAATGTGTGGGAGGGGTTTAAAAAGCATGAGTTTCTGATTGCTCCTCATTGTGACTGTAACTTACTGGGAAGAGATTTGATGACTAGAATGGGAAAGTAAATTAGTTTTGTGAAAAGTAACAAGAGTAAAAAAATAAATAAATAAATAATAAGAAGTAACACAGAGTCTGTGTTACTGTCTGTAATATCTTTATGTTAAATGTCTGGTAAGATTTATGCTGAAATGCAGCTGCAGAGATATACAAAGTTTGTTTAGGCAAGCTGTGCAGAAAATATTAAGAGTTTACTCCACCCTCAGGAGTTAAGCTGTTGCAATATGTAGATGATTTGCTGTTATCGGGGGAGCAGAAAGAGGTGGTTGAGGAGAGAGTCAGATATTTGGGACACCTTCTGACTGAGGGGTTGCAGTGTGTTGGTCCAGAAGGAGTGCAGGGGATTTTTGCCCCAGACTGACAAGGGGTTGTGGAAATTTTTGGAGTTAGTGGGGGACTGCGGAGCTTGGATCAAGGATTTTTCTGTTGTGGTTAGACCTTTGTGTAACTTTTTAACCCAGAGCGGTCCTGGTGTTGTGATGTGGACACCAGAAGTGGAGCAGTGCTTTGGAAAATTGAGGGATGGATTAGTTGGTGCTCTGGTCTTGGCTCTTCTGGACGCAGAAAAGGAATTTCAACTACATGTGGGTGTTGAGCTGGGTCATGCTAAAGGAATTTTCGTGTAAGAGAATGAGGAACACAGAGGCCTGTCGCCTGTTTTTCTGAGTTGTTAACCCAGCGGCCAGAGGCTGGCTCCATTGTCTGCAGAAACTGTGACCACAGCTCTGATAGGGGCTGACAAGGGGAGGGTATGTGATTGTAAAAAGTTTAGCATCAAATTAAAGCTTTGTTAACTGAGAGAGCCTCTATGTGGATGACGAGTGCTCGATTATTACAATATGAATCTTGTTTAATGGAACAGGAGGATTTAGAATTTAAAAATGGGGAAAATTTTAATCCAGCCTCCTGTTTGAATGGCCCCGAAGAAAGGGGGAGACAGGAGGAAAGCCATGATTGTATCCAGGTTATAGATCTCCAGACTAGAGCTAGGGAAGATTTGAGAGATAATCCCTGGCCTGAGGGAGAGAATGTGTTCATCGATGGGTCGTCAAGAGTAATAAACGGGAAGCGTTTTACAAGATACTCTATCGTGAATGGCAAACAATTAAAGGAAGGGGGGAGGTTACTGCCCACCTGGTCAGCCCAGACAGCTGAGCTGTATGTGCTTATCAGAGCCTGTGAGTTATACTGGGATAAGACAGTGAACGTTTTTACCGATTCTAAATATGCTTATGGGGTGATACATGCATTTGGGAAACTGTGGGAAGAACGAGGTTTATTAAATTCTAGGGGAGAGACGTTGGCCCATGAAAACTTGGGTCTCTCGCCTATTGGAGGTGGTGAGTTTGCCAAAAAGGGTGGCAGTGGTCCACATTGGGGGGCATCAGGCAGGGTGCTCGGGGGGGGGGCAATGGGAGGCCGATTGGCTGATGGGGAGGCTCGGAGAGCTGCGTTGTTGCCAAAGGTCTCTGGGATCCTCCCCTTGCGCCCGGTGGCTGCACCGCTGCCAGAGAGGCTGTCTTTCCCACCAGAGGAACTCGAGATAATTAGGGGGAGTGGGGCAGAAAAAAAAGAAAACGATTGGTTTACAAGGGATGGAAGGCAGTGGATTCCAAAAGCTCTGGTCTTACAGTTGTTAAAACAACTTCATGAAAGGAGTCATTGGGGCTCTCGAGAGCTGGCAGAAGCCTTCCTAAAAATGTATGCTGCTGTGGGTCTTTTTAGCTTGGCAAAACGAGCTATTGAGGGTTGTTTGACTTGTGCTAAAACCAATAATAAGGTTACAAAGAAACTTGCCAGGGGAGGGAGGCCTTGGGCTGTACGTCCCTTCCAGAGATGTCAGGTGGATTTTACTGAAATGCCCCGAGTGGCAAGGTTTAAATATCTTCTGGTAATAGTATGTCAATTAATAGGCTGGCCAGAAGCATTCCCTACTGTTTCAGCAACTACAGGATCAGTTGTTAAAGTATTTCTGGAACAAATAATTCCAAAATATGGAATTGTGGAAGCAATAGACTCAGATAGGGAACTCATTTTACAGGAAAAATTCTTCAAAGAGTTATGGCTGCTTTAGGAATACAATGGAACCTGCACACCCCCTGGCACCCCCAAAGTTCGGGTCGGGTTGAAAGAATGAATGGAGAAATAAAGAAACGCCTTCTGAAGCTGGTAATAGAAACCAAGATGCCGTGGGTACTGCTCCTGCCCCTGGCTTTGGCAAGAATAAGGGCCAGACCCAGGGAAGATATTCAATTAAGTTAATGTTTGGAATTCCTTATCCTTGCAACTCTCAGCCTAGTGGGGGGATAGAGATAAGTGATGTGTATTTGAAGCATTATGTGTCTTGGGTACTGTCTCTTGTGAAATCTCTTCGACAGGAGGCTCAGCTGGCACAGACCCTGTCTTTGGACTTTGCTGTTCACAACATCCAGCCAGGAGATTGGGTTTTAGTTAAGGAGTATAAAGAAGCACCGCTGGTGGTGAAGTGGCGTGGACCTTTCCAGGTGTTGCTGACCACAGAAAAAGCCATCAAGACAGCTGAACACGGGTGGACCCATCACACTCGGGTCAAGGTCTCTAAGGCCCCAGAGATTTGGACATCTCAGCTGGAGGAGAAGGATGGGAAGCCGCGACTGACACTCCGCAGGGGCAGACTGGAGCAGTAGCAAGTGTGTCGACATCGAGGGAAGCCTCATGTGCCTACCCACGGACTGCCTGCTGAAATAAGTTTGTGTGAGCATCCCACCTCTCGGATCTCCAGTCACTGGGGGGCCAGCCCTTTGCTGTCACTGTTTTCCTTTATATTAAGCTGTTTCTGTGCCTTCACTCACCACAGGTGCAGAAGACAACGTGAAAGTAAAAATTAGGTTAGGGAATTACATAACCCAGTTAGAATGTTTCTCTTAGTGATCTTACCTTTATACTGTCAGTTAGGATGGGGCCAGGAATGAGAAAATAAGTTTTTAACCTTAGGAGAAGAAGTAGCAAAAACCTTTAACCTTAGCAATTGCTGGGTCTGTGGGGGGCCAGGAGGATCTGAAAACTGGCCATGGGTGGCCAACCTAAATGGTGGGTTAGCACCCTGAGTGAAGTCCATAATGGAACAGGATTCTGGGATGAAGAAGGAAGTCCATGGCGGCTTCATTCTTCTGAAAGAGGCACTTATTGTCTAAATAGAACAGGAAGCATATACGTGGGGAAAAGTGTTTGTAACTGGACTTTATCTTTGGATTTAGATTGTTGGACCCCAAATGCCTTCCTTATGATTGTTCCAGATATCAGGGCAGATGGAATCAAACTCATGTTAAGCTCTCAAATGGTAGTTGGGTAAAGTGTTCCTACCATACTTACCAGAAAGATTTGGAAGGCTGTAAAGCAGTGGAGAGGGATAAGTTTTTTGACTCCTTATTTTTAAGCTGCCCCCAAGATAATTCCACAAGTAGGACACATGTTGTTCGTGACTATCAGTAGAAGTGGCAACACTGGAATGGAACTCGAACTCTTTTTAGCAGGTTCTGGTCCCAATCTAATAAAACAGATCTGGGATGTAACTGCAGCTGGAAACCTCATGTGGGAGCATGGAAGTGCAAATACTGTGATTCTTATGGTGGGGCAACTATTCTTGGGGGACCACTAGGCCCAGGAAGCAAGCTGTATTTTGACCCCCCAGTAGATCATGAAAATTGGGAAGGTCTCTTTGCCAACGGGACGTGGGCTTTAAAGGGGCATTACTGGATTTGTGGCCAATATGCCTATCGCAGGTTACCCCCAAACTGGAATATGTTATGTGGGATATATCAGACCTCTGTTCTTTCTGCTACCACAAGTTCAGGGAAACCAGTTAGGAATCAAGGTATATGATGATCTAATCAGGGAAAAGTGGTCAATTGATGTATTCTTGGCTGGGGGGAGCAGCCAAAAGTGGGGTAATGATGAGTGGCCACCTGAACGAATCATACGACACTATGGCCCAGCCACTTGGAATCCTAGTGAATTAATATCAGGTGCCAGAGAAACCATTTATAATTCAAATCGGATAATTAGGTTACAAGCTGTCTTTGAAATAGTAAGTAACCAGACAGCTACAGCTCTTGACCTTCTTGCTGACCAATCTACTCAGATGAGAAATGCAATATTTCAACACCGGATGGTATTAGACTACTTATTAGCAAAAGAAGGGGGCGTGTGTGGCAAATTAAATGACTCAAACTGCTGTTTGCAAATAAATGACAATAGAAAAGTGGTGAAACAAATAGCAAAAGGAATAAGAAAGTTAGCTCATGTACCTGTCCAAACATGGAAAGGATGGGAATGGGACATGTTTTCATGGCTACCTGGTGGACTGTGGGTTAAACAACTGCTTTTTTTCTTCTTATGTGCTGTAGCTACTCTACTCTTTTACCATGCATGATCCCTTGCTTAATACAACTTATTCAACATGTGATCAAGGGGATGCAAGTTATAGCCATGCCTACTGACCCAGAGCTGGCTACAAAAGGACAGAAATTGATGTCATTGCAAATAATTGCAAAACCAAAAAGGACACAAGAACAAGAAATTAAGACAATGATAGCTAAAGTATGTAAAGACAATTACTAAAAATAAAAGAGGAGGGATTGAGAGGAATGTTACATTTGTCTTTACAAACAAACTGTAGATCTGTTGGTAGGTAAAGTTAGCACCTATAGATAAAAGAAACAATGGGAGGGATTACACTGATTGATGAATGGAAAAAGAGATTTGCCTTTACAAACAAACTGTAGGTTTGCTGGTAAATAAAATTGGGTAACAGAAGATGAAAGAAGCAAAGGGGAGGGGGAAAACTGAATTCTACAAGAATTAAAAATTAAAAGGGAGGGTTATACATTAGAGGGGAATGTCAGGTGTCAGGCGTTCCGGGAAGTCTGTGCCTCTCGAGTACCTCAGCCAATGGGGAAAGAGAGAGGGAAAAGCGGCCGGGAAAATAGGATAAAAAGGGAGGCTGCGTCCTCCAAAAATTTGAGAGATCCCAGGGGAATGCCCCATGGCCTCTCCCTTTATTCGAATAAAGCAAAAAGGACTCCTCTGTCTCCTTTTTGGACATAAACCTCTGGTGTTTGTGGGTTAATTTCCCTTACACTTGGCTGTTAGTTTTTCCAGAATTTGCCTGCCAGGGTAATTGTTTAGGATGGCGAGCGATTAAGATCTGTTTTGCAAACACAAGTATAATGAGGTTTTAATATCTGGCATTTCCACAGCAATACCCTCAAATCCCCAAAAGATAAAATACACTCAGGAAGAACAACAGACATCTCCTAGGTTGTCACCAAGAACTTTCTGGCTTTGGTGCTTTTGTGTGGCTTTCAGAAAAAGAAAAAGAAATGCGATGTAAGATTATAATTATCCCTGATGGCAACACAATGCTCATAATGAGAAAACAATGCTCTTTGGACTTCCACCCAGGGCAGCACCCGCCTCTTCCTCTCTCCATCCCTCTGAGTAGCTGAATTAAAAATAAACTAGGAGCAGGAGGAGGAGGCAGGGTGCCACGGGCAGGAGGAGCAGCCCCAGCCCCGCAGAGGATATTGGATCATGGATTGCTCTGACAACAGGAAGCCCAAGACAAGGCATTTCCCATTCTTGTTCCAGCATTATATGAAAGGCTTTTACAAAGGAATGTCCCAGAGAGGGGTGGTTTTAACAATGCCCCTGCTCTCCCTGCCCTGGTTGTGCTGCTGAATGTGCTGCTCTCAAGTCAGAGCAGTGCTGCTCATCAAGGCTTCCTCCTCTGCATGGCACTGACCATGAGAGCACCTGCACTGCAAAAACAGCCCTTGATCTAACATTAATGGTCCTTACCTGGCACATTTCCAACAGGATATTGCAGTTTAGATCCAGGTGCTGTCCAGACAAAGCGTTTGACACTCACTTCAGTCACAGAGGAGGGAGAGGAGGGAACATCCCAGCCATGCTGGGGTCTCACTTCTGAGGTCCCACCACCTCCTAGGCATGGCTGAAGAGATTTCTGCTGTCCTTGATGCCCAGGGAGAGCCTCTACCAACTCTGACTGCTGT
Organism: Erithacus rubecula; assembly: GCF_903797595.1. Classification (NCBI taxonomy): domain Eukaryota; kingdom Metazoa; phylum Chordata; class Aves; order Passeriformes; family Muscicapidae; genus Erithacus; species Erithacus rubecula. The sequence goes on from NC_136669.1 coordinate 10,521,413, forward strand.
CTGACTCTTACTGTCTCCTTTCCCCTTTTGCAATCCCCCTTTGTCCCACCTTATCCTCCTCTGCAAACCCCTTTTCTTCCCAAATCTCTCTCCCTACCTTAATCCCTTCTGACACTGTGTCTCTAGAACAAGGTCTCATGTTCAGTGCCTCGATTTACAGAGCAGTTTAGACTTCTCCCAGTCATTATGTCAACAGCTGGACCTGTGAGAGGATAAGTGATGTTTTCACTACTGCCCTGTAGACATGGATCCTGGCTGCCTCCAGACACACTGTCCATTAATCAATGCTTTAGCTAAATCATAAATAATCCCTTTAAACTCTTTTTGCAAGTCTTCCAGCCTTTGAACTGCTCTATAAACTTTGCTCCAGTGCACTTTGGAAAGAACCTTTAAATGATTCAAATATTGCCTGAATTTTTCATGGGTCCTCTGCAGAGAGGTGACATTCATTTGAACAATCAGCTTTCATTTGCACCACGTGGGAAATGGGACCAGGAAAAGTTAAACGTTCTCCTCAGGATCACACAACAGCCAAGACAGTGATGTAGTTCCTTGACCCCAGTCCCAGTCCTGGCCCCAAACCACGTGGCAAGTAGATATCTATCTCTTTAGGAGGATTGCCATGCTGATCTCATCACTGGCATCTCACCCTCCCGCTTTTTTATCTCTAATTATGTCCTGACACAATTATCCTTCATCACAGAGAGTGCCCACTGTGCACACACAGACAGAGAAACAAGCTCTGCACTGCAGCTGGGCCATGCTTTATTCTGTCTACACCAACATCTACCCACCAGCATCATTTTTTAACTGTTGAGTGTAATAGAAACCAGTGAGGGGGGTGGGTTTTTGTTTTCTGGATAGAACTGCCCTGGTGTCATAGTTTACAGTTCATCCACAAAGATACAAATTGTTTTCATTTCTTCTCCCTCTTAGCATTTTCTGCAATATTATCATTAGACATGATAAAACTGCTATCACTAAAGCTTTCTGCTTGGTTCAGGGCACTTTCCCATGTCATCTACCTGTATTTATTTCTCCTTTGCAAGGATATAAATAGACAAAATGCATGATTGAGGCAATCTGGGTATGGCAACCAATTCTGAAGTCACCAGATGGAAATCAATCAGATTTTAACTGCATAAGAGTGAATAAGGATCCCTGGCCTGATGTTCTCCCCCAGGCTGCACACAGCCAGGGTTATTCCCTGTTCTCTCTGTCCCAGGCTGCACACAGCCAGGGTTATTCCCTGTTCTCTCTGTCCCAGGCTGCACACAGCCAGGGTTATTCCCTGTTCTCTCTGTCCCAGGCTGCACACAACCAGGGTTATTCCCTGTTCTCTCTCTCCAGGCTGCACACAGCCAGGGTTATTCCCTGTTCTCTCTGCCAGGCTGCACACAGCCAGGGTTATTCCCTGTTCTCTCTGCCAGGCTGCACACAGCCAGGGTTATTCCCTGTTCTCCCTCTCCAGGCTGCACACAGCCAGGGTTATTCCCTGTTCTCTCTCTGTCCCAGGCTGCACACAGCCAGGGTTATTCCCTGTTCTCCCCCTGCCAGGCTGCACACAGCCAGGGTTATTCCCTGTTCTCTCTGTTCCAGGCTGCACACAGCCAGGGTTATTCCCTGTTCTCCCCCTGCCAGGCTGCACACAGCCAGGGTTATTCCCTGTTCTCTCTGCCAGGCTGCACACAGCCAGGGTTATTCCCTGTTCTCTCTGTCCCAGGCTGCACACAGCCAGGGTTATTCCCTGTTCTCCCCCTGCCAGGCTGCACACAGCCAGGGTTATTCCCTGTTCTCTCTGTCCCAGGCTGCACACAGCCAGGGTTATTCCCTGTTCTCCCTCTCCAGGCTGCACACAGCCAGGGTTATTCCCTGTTCTCTCTGCCAGGCTGCACACAGCCAGGGTTATTCCCTGTTCTCCCTCTCCAGGCTGCACACAGCCAGGGTTATTCCCTGTTCTCTCTCTGTCCCAGGCTGCACACAGCCAGGGTTATTCCCTGTTCTCCCCCTGCCAGGCTGCACACAGCCAGGGTTATTCCCTGTTCTCTCTGCCAGGCTGCACACAGCCAGGGTTATTCCCTGTTCTCTCTGTCCCAGGGTGCACACAGCCAGGGTTATTCCCTGTTCTCTCTCTGTCCCAGGCTGCACACAGCCAGGGTTATTCCCTGTTCTCTCTGTCCCAGGGTGCACACAGCCAGGGTTATTCCCTGTTCTCCCTCTCCAGGCTGCACACAGCCAGGGTTATTCCCTGTTCTCCCTCTCCAGGCTGCACACAGCCAGGGTTATTCCCTGTTCTCTCTCTGTCCCAGGCTGCACACAGCCAGGGTTATTCCCTGTTCTCTCTGTCCCAGGCTGCACACAGCCAGGGTTATTCCCTGTTCTCCCCCTGCCAGGCTGCACACAGCCAGGGTTATTCCCTGTTCTCCCTCTCCAGGCTGCACACAGCCAGGGTTATTCCCTGTTCTCTCTCTGCCAGGCTGCACACAGCCAGGGTTATTCCCTGTTCTCCCTCTCCAGGCTGCACACAGCCAGGGTTATTCCCTGTTCTCTCTCTGTCCCAGGCTGCACACAGCCAGGGTTATTCCCTGTTCTCTCTGTTCCAGGCTGCACACAGCCAGGGTTATTCCCCGTCCTCCCCCTGCCCACTCCTGTCCCCTGGCATCCACAGGACAGGGCCAGGGGCTCTGGTTTATTGGTGCCCAGGGTCTCTTTGGTGGCTTCTTGTGCCTCTGGTCACAAACAGCTCCAGCCCAGAGCCAGTGGCCTTTCACTGCCCATGACACCTCCAAACAAACAGGACATTTGGTGTTTATTTGTCCAAATCAGTCATAGGTCAGTGCTTAAGTAACTCTATTTGTATCTTGGTTCCTATTTTGTTTCATCTTCACTTTTGGAGTCAACCTGAGAACGAAAGAGACAATTCCTGGTGTAGTATAAACCTCTGTTTTAGCAGCTGAGGATGTGAACCTTTATGTCTCATACCAGAAGGGAATTTCTCTGCTGTCAAGAGCTGGCTTTCCCATTTAATTCAGTCTTCTGTCCTGCTGCCAAGGGAATGGGTTTCAGATTCCTCTGAATTTTCTTGGATGAATGGTTAGACCATGCTGGTTTGCAAACTTACTAAAAAAAGGAGTCAGGGCTGTATTTTCATTTGCTTGTATTGTTTTACATAAGTTGATACGTTCCACAAATAAAGATATTCTTTGTTTTATGCATAACTGCAAAAGAAGTTGGGAAAATGAAGCTCCAGAAAATCCATCTGGAATTCTCCAGCCTGGTTTTTAATCCATATTACCTCACCAGGAGTGAGGTGCTTTGTGACTGATCCGTATTTTGATAGTGCTGTATTTTATGTGCCATTTATCAGGTTTTAGCACCATCAGAAAAGTTCTACTGAAACATTTCTGTGGAGGACAGAATGGCAGGAGGACTGAATGGGAGGTGGACAGGAAGATGATTCTTCCTGACTTGGTGGAAGAAATGAAAAACATCTCCCATAGAAAAGAAGTGAATCTCTGAGTTCACAGGGATGTAATGCAGTCTGCCTGTAGCTCTGCTCAGAAGCTCTAAAAATTCTCCTTTTATTTATTTTTTTTCTTTTAGAATCAAGAGAAGCTGTATAATATTTACACCCTTCTGGAGCAGAGGAGTGAGTCATCACACTCATCTCACCAGAGTCCCTGACAGCAGCATCTGAGGCACTGGGCAGCATCACTGATGCAGAGCAGGGTGGGAGAGGCAGCACAGGGGCAGCCCCTGCAGGAGCAGACCCACATCTGCCTGCTGGCAGTGTGAGACACACACAAGAAATCCTGCTACAGCACAGCCTGTGTCTCTTGATACACTTCCTTCATTTGGGGCACACTATTAAAGATTTGAGGACTCTTCAAGCAGTTTTTGTTTTTAAAGGAAGTTTTGGGCAAATCCCAAACAGCTTTAGCTTGGTGAGTCAATGTTTCTTTCAAGCTTTTCACCCCATTTGCAATCTGATTGGTAGCAAACTCTACTCAAAGGACTATTTTCATATGATCCTGGATGTTATTCCACCAGATCAGTGTAACATTAGTCACCAAGCAGAGCAGAACCAGCTGGAAAACAGCACAGAAGCCATGTGTTGCTCTTGTTCAGAGTTCAGAGAAACACTGAGACACAGCTCAGCATGCAGCCCTGTCAATGCACCTTAAACTGATCTTTTGTTCCTAGTCCTGCCTTCTCTGGAGATAATGTCCAGTGAAATTGCTCTAACTTTATTTACTTAGGTCCAGTGCTGATCAAACATCAGGATACTTTCACATACAGAACATTATGAGATAAGAAACAATCTTAGAGCAGAGCATGTCATGTTCTTTCATAATGAGCTGTGGCAGGGAAATAAAATTACTTGTCAAATGCTTTTGAATCTGGGAGGATTGAAGAGAGGTTACAAATAGGTCCCTGTGTTACTTTGCTCAATGAAAATTACATTATTTTATCATGTTTTCATACTAAGAGATTGGTTTATATCCTTTTGCAGAGCAATAGCAACATTTCCAGTTCAGTATTCACAACCTTTTACCTCCACTCCACATATTCATTTCCCCACTGAGAAGCTTCCATCACTGAGCTGTGTTATCACTGTCAAGCAACCACCTGGATATTTGAATGTTGTATCACAGCTCCTGTAACACAAACTGAGCTGCTCAGGACAGCCCTGAAACACACATTAAGAGAGTGATTTGACTGAAACAAGGGAGGAGAGATGGGTTCTGTCTCTGCTATAGAACCTTCCCACAACCTCCTGCCATCCCTTCCACCCTCCTCCACTGCTGAGCTTTGCCTCTTATTCTTCCCCTGGAGCACTACAGTCTCTTAATCAAGCAGCACATTTCATTCTTCCCTCTGCAAGGTGTCTCACAGTTCAGGATTTAGGAGCAGAGGCAAGAGGTAAGCAGGTTGCTTTGGAATGGTCTCACAGTGTGCCACTATGCCAGAGCTAACGGAAGCTTAAACCAAGTGAAAAGCAAACAACACTAAGCAAACTGGAGGTGATGATGGGAGGGAGAGATGCACACTTTGGGGGCTGCCAGATATTTTTGGAGCCACTGTCAACCTACAGGCTTTGCTTTCCATTGATTTATCACCTTATTGCTCTCGGTATCAGGATGACAAAAACTCTCTCAAACATCTGATAACGAGGGAGACTCTTCCTGGTCTCCCATGCACTGCATAGCTCACACTGGCAGCCCTGCAGGCTGTGACAGTGTCCTCCTGCATGTCTCCAGAGAGAAATGACAACTGAATGTTGCTCAGAACCTTTGGTGAATCTCTGAGCAGTGCTGAGAGGTTTGTGACACTTTCCATGTTAGGGGTTTGCTGCTGTGGCCTGCCTTTAATCCTGGATCTATGACAAGTTCTTTGTGCTTGGGCAGGACATCTCAAAGTTTGTCTTTCTATCCCCACCTGGCTGTGGCCTGGACTGCAGTGCAGAACAGAAGCCTTTCTCTTAGGGTACAAGGTAACAGTGCACTGGAGACTCTGGTTCTCAGGTTCAGGCTGTACCTGGCATCTACATTGGCTCTGGTGCACCAGTTTCTGAGTGTGCCCCTCTCATGGGAAGGGTCACATGCTAAGAAATAGGCCTCCTCTAATTAGCCAAATTCTAACTGCACAATTGAGTGGCTTTTCCACAACGCATCATTTACATTTTCCCAGGAGCAGAACCCCGGGTACTTGGAAACTGTCAAGAAGGTTCTCACCTTCACTCTGGGAAGAGATCAAGTAGACAGTTAATATAAAATTTCCTTTTATCCTTTTATATTTGCTTATTGCCTCTCTCTTTTCAGCCCATTAGGAAATAAGGTCAGCATCACCTCAGAGAGTACCTGTCATGCTGTTTTACTGTCTCCTACTTCTTTTTGTTCACCAAAAGTCAGCCTGATCTTGTCTGAGCTCTGCCTCAGCCCTCACATCTGGAGGGTTCATGTAGTGAGGAGCCAAAAAGACTGCATAAAGAAATGGCATATTCACAAAACAGGCAAGGTTATCCCCTTTAAATTCTTCCTGTTATTTTATTTTCGGTGAAGATTTGAAAATTCTCCTACAGAAAGACCCTGGCCACAAGACAGTGAAGTATTTTCCCAAGTCTCTTCCCAAGCTCTTGTAGAATATTGAGTCCTTCTGCTGTAAGGAAGGACTGATGCAATCAGTGGTCTTTCCAGATAAGTTACCAATTTGATGCTCCCAAATTCACTCTTCCCTAGCTTGGTAATAATGTCCATTGAAAAATCTTCCAACCTGCTGAGCTGCTCTCTGGTGAGAAGTTATCAGTCCTGCTGCCTCTCTGGTGTCGAGTCCAGGCTTGTCAGTAAGTGACTCTTCTTTCAGGAGTCCTACATGCTGGAAGCAGATTTAGTTTCATGATTGTTTCCCATGAAACCCGGATGACTCTTAGTCCTGGGAAGAAGTAGGTCGTATTAGCGAGGCTAACAGGATTAAGCACAGTTCAGTAGGACACTCAGATGGCCACGGATTTCTGCCCTGCTGACAAGCACCTTGCAGCACATAGAAAGTGCCAAATGTCCCTGACAAAGGAAAAACTTAAATTCTCCTTCCTTTGGTACATACCTACTCCTACCTTGAATAAAGAAAAAAAACGGGGTGATGTCACGATGGGGTCCTGGGAGCCTGCAAACAGAGGATGTAAAACGACTCCAGTTTTACCCTTGACTTGTCTCTTTATGCATTGCTCCTCGAAACACCCACGAGCTGTGAGCGTGCGGGGGATGCGGGGCTGGCGCAGCCCTGCCTCAGTCTCCATCGGCTGCCACAGCACAGCGGCTGCATCCCGCCACTGCCTCTAGAGGGTAGAGCAACCATGAGTCTCCGCAGGGGCAGGCAGCCTCCACGGTGTCATTTCAGGCTCCTAAAAGCTTTAAAATTTCCTCAGCAAGCCTGCACAAAAACTGCCAGTCAGTGCAGCCAGCCGGCAGACCTGAGACTGGTGATGCAGCAGTTTCGCAGCGCGCTGCCAGATCCATCCCGCTCCAAACATATTCATAGCCGTCTCATGCGCGTCCCAGGACTGCTTTGGCAGCAATTGTGCGGGATAAATAAAGCTCCCATTGTTGCAGATGACTCTGCTTTCAATTGCACGGGAATCCAGGCCAGCGGGGACTTCTGCCTGATAAAGGCTGGCCCGTTTCGCACATTTGTGCCACGGCTCTGGGCACGCAGGCTCAGCTGCAGCACCTTCCCCAGCTTATTTTGGGACAGCTGTGTCCTACTCATTTGCAGCACTTTTCTAGACAGTTACACCTCCACTATAATGTTTAATTCTTGTGTCCCCAGCCTCACTGCACTGCTGTTTGAACGGGCAGATGTTGATGTATTCTCGGCCATGGGGAGGTCTGGCTCTGCACATAAAAACGGAGTCTTCGCCTCAGAAATCTTTTTGGGGAAGAGGGGTTTGTATCATGTGATATAAATCTATAATCAAGGGCCTGTGTGATTTCTGAACTACAGAGTGGAAGGAATAGTGTTCTTTCTGTGATATGCCTTGACAGAAAGTCTTTGTGGTTGAGTATGAGCTGTGCATGTTCACTTAGAGCAGTCCTGATCATGACCTCTGAACATATGCCTGAAAACTCCTTGGATTTCACTAGCTGTAAATATTCCTTTCATAGAATAAATTAAAAGGGCCTGATGCAGATGTTTGCATTCTACCTTAATGTTACAATGCATTTATTTGCCCCTCCAGCCATCTAGGGCACAATTACTGCTCCTGACTCATGTGCAGCCTGAGCAGCACAGAGATACAGCCTCCTCAGAGAGAAATACCAGTCCATCTTCATTTGCTTAACTACCTCCCTCCTAAAACACTTCAGAAACTGCATGCAACTTCCCTGGAACAGAAATTTCTCACTAGTAGGCACCTGAATAATTAGAATTCTTATTGAAAATTTTATTTCAGCAATCTGCTCTGCCCATACAGCACGTGTGTTTGAAGCTAATCAGAGCTCAGAAGGCAGTTTATATAAATCAGCCTGGGGATGGTAATATGATAGCAGCCGTGCTTGTTTATAACACAGCCTTCTACATGGTGCAAAGTCTGAGTTTGATTGTTTATAGCAGCAATGAAAAGCCATGCCTCTGCCTTGCCCTTTGATTGCTCATCTCATCTGAACCACTGAAAGCTGCAAAAAATTCCAACAGCACTTTTTTTTCTAGATGTTTAATCCACTATGCTGCAGGCAGTAGTATAGGGGAAAAAAATAAAAAATACTAAAGTTAAGGTAGGCAGTTTTTCAGGAGTCTAACTTCTCTCACAGGGGCCAGAATGAGTGTCAAAGCACGTGTCTCTCACAGGAGCACTGGGACAAAGCTCCCCATGGCCCTGCAGTGCTCATGGGCTGTGCACAGTGAGCACACAGCCCAGCTGGGCTTACAGGGCATGCAAGGAGTGGAATGGGGACTGAGAGAGCCATTTGTTTTCCCACTTCTCTGGATGCCAGACGTCTCAATCTGCTTGCAATTTGGGGAGGGAGAGATCCCCAGGGGAGCAGGAGGGAAAGGAATGGAGCAGGCTGCTTCCTATGCTCTCAGCATGGCAACCCATTGAGAAACAAGGCAAGACAAACAAGAAACTTGCTAAAATACAGTCAATTATGTCTAAAGACTCAACAAAAGGGAGAAATGTTGCTATAAACAATGTTCTAGGAACAGCAGAAATGACGAGACTTGGTTTGTGCACCTTGTACCGTGCAGATTAGAGTCTCTGATGTCTGATTGCACAGTTGTGCTCTCCTTGAACTTTTTATAATTGGGCAGACATGGTGGATTTCTTCCCTGCACACCACACTATTGGAGTGACACATAGAGCACTCTGGATGTAGTCATTTGGGAGCTAATCTCCTTGCTGCTTTTGGGAAAAATGACAAATGTGTAGGGCACATCCTGATCCTTCACAGACATGCTGAGGACCAGCACAGATTCCTCACTGCTGGAAGGAGGGTGGCACACCTGACCTTGCTCCCAGGCAATAACAAGTAACACCACGTGCCTAACTTGGGGCTCACCTTTGCTTTTCTAAGCCAAACAGGAAGCTTTTTCCTAACAGGTTTCCCATGGCCCTGCTCCAGCCATGCAGAGCACACGTGGCTGGCCAGGGAGGCAGAGAGCCCTTCCCAGCTCTCCTGCTTCAGGAGCCTCAGACTCACTCACCAAACCAATGCCCCAGCACTGGCACTTACCCTGCTAAGCCCTGAGTGAATGGATCACTCCTGAGTGTGGAAATGCTCTGCAGGGAAGGTGTTTGTGTCCCCCTGAGCAAGCAGGGTGGGTGACACAGGCTGCTTTATGGCTGTTGTAAAGGCCACGTGAAAAGCCACCTGAGGCTGGTGCCTGAACATGGCCATGGTTTATGGCACATTGTTTTCCCCTTCACCTGCTTCTCCAGGAATGTGGTGTCACCTGAGATCTGCAAGAGGCACCCTGGGGTGTGTAACAGCCCCAAAGCCTCCAGTGCACTGCATGCATGGCTTGGCTGTGCTGAATGCCCATCTTACAGAACTTGGAGATGTCTCTTGCAAGCCAATAGCATGTTAGCTATGTGAGCTTTGCATTTATTTTGCCATCAGACTCTCCTGTAGCTCCTGGGAGGAGCCACCCATGGGCTCTTCCTGCAGGATGAGCTGCTGCTGTGTGATCCCCAGCTCTGCTGCTCTAGGCTGTGCTCCATGTGATACACCAGGATGTTCAAAAGACATGTTCTGGTAATTTTATTGGTTCTCTTTATCAGTTTTCAGCACCCATCTTTAACCTTAATTTTATATTTATATTTCTGGTGACTGTAACAACTGCCTTTCTTTCTCTCAGTATCACTGACAGTAATAGTGTAGGTACACAGATGTATTTGCCTCCTTGGTGTACAACAATGAATTTAAATCCATAAAGAAAAATTAGACTTAGAGTTGCTATTTTGGTGTTGGCCTTTTGTATTAGTGATGCACAAATCACAGAACTCTTCATTTTCTTTATGCTGTCCTCTCTGTTGATGAATTAGCTGGCATTTCTCCTAGCTCACCATCAGTGAGCTGAGATGATGATAAACTTTACAGCAAATTATTTTGGGAGTGGGAGTAGGTAGTCTGAATTTGTGAACTTTTAATTCCAGATATATCTCAGAACCATTTTGCATTTCTGTGACAATATTCCTCTGGGACAAACTGAGATTGCCTACAGGTTACTGCTATCATTTTGTGCTTCTTTCACTTAACCTATTTTCTGCTTTCTGGATTCAAGCATTAAGCTATCCAGTCCTTCAAGGAAAGATTCAAACTTCCTAACAGGGAAGTCATTGATATTCAAAGATTTGTATTTCTTGGGAGCAGCTGTTCCACAGGGCCTCTGCAATACCTAGATGTATTTATTTATTTCCAGTGGAAGGGTTAAGGAAGTGTCCCAAGCAGCAGAGGCCACACTGGCTGCTGGCTGCCAGCCACCACATAAACACCTCCCATTTGTAACATCCCCATTCAAGTGTCTTTTGCACAATAAAAACATTTAGTAAGGAACACACGCCACAAGGAGTATATGTGAGTCACTGTCCCACACAATAAATGCTAGATGCTCTCAAACATGAGCATCTAGTAAACTGCAGGGGGTTTAAAATGTCACAAAAATTGTTTCTGGGAAAAGAATCTCCATGAGTGCTAAAGCAAAGCAAGGTGACAGGTCTGTATGGGAAGATGTTGTTGACACTTTTCCTGCTCCAACAGCCAGTCTTCCTCCTTTTCACTGAGCCTGTTTCATGTCATTTCCATGGTGAGTTTTCTGTATGCAAACTCACAATTACTACAATATGTGTGTAATTGGTTGTTCTCTTAGTTAATCATGTGGCTAAGTCATCTCTCCATAAATAAAGCAGGAAGACTCACACACCATCAATCTAGGAAAACAAATGAAAATAAGATTTTCTACATAAAGCATTGTAAAAAGGCTTAATTCCCTCAGTCTCAAGAGGAGACAGAATGCTCTGTCAGCCTTGCTGCTGGGTCTGCTCATCTCCTGCTCCCCTCTGGTGCCAGCTGGTGTTCCCAAAGGGATGCTCCCATCCTGGGCATTGACAGGTGGGCTCTCCCAGTATTTGCTTGGTGTTAGGAAACCTGAGATTTGTTATTTTGTTAATTGATCCACTTCACATTCTGTGGAGTGAATGGAAATGGAAAGTGGATTGAAAAATAACTGGGAAAGAACGAGGAAGTTCCTCTGGGCAGGAACAGTCAGAGAGCTGATGGAGCCAGAAGAGCAGGAAGAACAATAGGCCTTTGTCTTTCTCACAGGTTATTGCTCTTTTGTTTTCCTTGAAGTCTGATATCCGAAGAAGTGACTCCTAAACCAGCCTTGGTTCCCTCCAGTTGCCTCATATGATGTTTTCTGGTGGGAATTTCCAAAGTGCTCTGAAGATTTAAGCTTGGAAAAGTTCTGACTTCCCTGACAGTTATAAAATATTGCATTTTGTTTTTTGTTGTTTTGTTGGGTTTTTAAAATTAAAACAACAGAGAAAGAAAAGTAATGATCCTGAATTTTATGTAACAGAGCAAGAGGAGAAGGTGACTGTGGGAGCACAGGCATTTTTGCACAAAGCACATGTGCTGGCACAGGCTGGGCACACACTGCCCTGGCAGCAGCAGGGACAGGACAGGCAGATCCCTCCTGGGGCTGCACCATGGCACAGCCCTGGGCACTGCCCACCCACACCAGGACTTCAGCCTGCCCTTGGAGAGTCTCTATTCCCTTCAGGCCTGGGCTTCCACTCCTGCCTCCTGCCACCTCCACACTAAGATGTAGCTCCCCCTGCTCAGCCACCAATTCCCAAAATCATAGCTGTTCCTACAACTCCTCAAGAGCCAGCTAGAGTCCTTCCAGCTGTGACTCCTTCACATTTCCTTGCTGCCCTGCTTCTCTGAATATCTATTTCACTCTTCTGTCTCCTCCATTGGGGCAGAAGTTTGAGGGTGTCCCATGGATTTCCAGGCAGCCAGTCCTCAAGCTTTTGCCTGGCAGGATTCAAAAATGGCTTATCACTATAAAAAAGCTCTCCACAACCAGGCAAATCAGACCAATAATCTACCTGGCCTCCAGTCCCAGAATCTCTCCATCCCTGTCACTCTCTGATGCTGAACCAGGGTCCAGCATGCCTGGGCCAGCAGATTAAATCAGCAACTTCAGCCTGCTCCTCTCCAAGGCACAGCTATCTGATCCTCTGGGGAACCAGGCCCTGGATTGCCACTGTCAGCCCAATACCAAAGGAAAATAACTCCAGCCTGGGTTGGCCTTAATACAGAATTGCAGCAGCCCCAATGCTGATTCACAAAAAGTTGTCCTTGTTTTGAGGGCAGTGACATCTGACAAGAGGACGTGAAAGGTGAGCACAGTGGTGACATCTTTAAACATACTGACTTGGAAACATAATATTTCTGGGACTGTGTGACACTGCTATAAATTATTTTTCAGACACACAGGAAATGAGGACATTGGACTGGAAAAAGTATCCCACTCTCTTGAAACCAGTGCAAGCTGTTGGACTGAGAGATGATCAGTAGCAAGTTGGAAGAATCTTTAAAAAACAACCCATCTAAATATCAGGTTGCTCTCACATTTAGACAGCACTCCCTCTACTATAAGTAATTTTCAGCTCTCAAATTATAGGCTGTAGAGAGGAAGAAATCAATTGCACTAGATTTGCAGGTCTGCAAAGGGCCATGTGTGAAGTAATGCACAGGAATATCCCCTTTGGAAAGCTGTGGGAGCCTGGGGGGGTCAGGGCTCACCCTCTTCCAGCTGTACCTCTGCTGGCTGAGGCATTGTCTGCCTGCCTCAGGTCCTGAGTGTCTGTGTAATCTGTGCAGGACTGCTTCCTGCTATTTCAAACCCTTTAAGGCACAGGCTTCCACCTTTTTCCTGGAAAGGCATGTCCATGATTTAGTATCTTGCATTAATAGGTATTTTTCATATACTGTCCAAAGTTTTTGCAACTATTCTTTCTCCTCTCTTACTGTTGCTCAAATTCCCAGAACAAACTCTTATTATTATTTTGTACCTGTGCAAATCTGAAATATTCCATAGAAAAACCTATTCCTGAATTAATGTATGCATGATTTTTCCTAGTTGTTGGTTTGTTCTCTAATTCTGGTTAAATGTTAGTGGTGTGAATGCCTAGTGAGATCTTACAGCGTATTAGCAACACCCAAACAGTATTGACTGTGGAATATCAACTCCTTAAAAAAAAAAAAAGGTTACTGTTGGAGGAGAACATTCAGATCCTCATCTCAGTTCTGTATCTTAACTTCTCAGAATGAGATGAACACAAGCCTTTATAACCCAGAGAGCTGGTGGTTGGGTACAAGTGCCAAGCAAAAACTGGTGGTCTCCACAACTGGATCAGCTGCTCTATGCAGCTCCCAGTTTGAGCAGGAGTCAATGTCTTACCAGAGAAATAAATTAGAGGATGAGAGTGGGAAGGAAGTTGGACAGAACAATACAGAAGTAACAAAATCAATATCTTATCAGACTCTCCTGTTGTTAAAGGACAGGAGTGGAGAGTCTCTTCAGGGAACTCAGCTCTAGTGAGTGGCTACCCTTTCCAGAGGGCTGTCTGGACCTGGAGTATCAGGAGGTGACAAAAAAGAAGCTACAACTATGAGAAAAACCATATCAGGATGGAATTATTGGGAGAAAGGGATGGACACAGATGCCGAGCCATATTTGAAACAAAAGGTGTTGTAATTCAGGGAGATTTCCATTATAGCATTGCATTCTCTGAAAGATGTGTACAAAGTTACAGCAAAAGCAACTCAGAGCTAAGGAATGGTATCCTGAAACAGATGAAGTTTCTACTGGCTTGAAAAGCTTGGTTTTTATAATAGAAGAAACAATTTCCATAATGCTGGATGAGTAAATTAGGATTTCTTGCTGTAGACCAAATCTAAAGCATAATGGTTTTGTAGAGGCAGGGAGGAAATCCACATAGCTCATTTGGAGTGGCCTTTACAACTTTAACTCTGGTTGCTAACAAAAATTTAGAACAGGGTTTCATTATAAGATTCAGGGTAAAAATGGCAAAGTGTCTCAAGTCTCCTCTTTGCAGGCACTCTCAGATGAATTCTCTGCAGTACTCTACCATTTCAAATCTAAAAGATGATAAAGAAGTGACTGATGCATGAAACTCACTTGGGGTCAACAAAAAATCTTCAAGAAACCAGACAATGATTGGATCCAAGGAAGTCAGCAATAGCAGACCCTCATAGAGACCCTAGAACAGAGATTTGTGTAGGAGGTTTCAAAAATACCCATTGCCATATGAACTCACAACAAAGTCTTCAGAGTCTACCTTGGAGTAATTGAGTTCAGCTAAAAGTTGTTGGCATTTTTACATCAAGGAGCCAGACTGCTTGGAGGTACTGCTTCCCACATGTATGGGGGAAGGTCAGTGCCTTATCTTTGTGCTATGATGGGTTAAATCACCCAGGAATCATCAAATGAAAGCACCACTTCTTCTTAACTTGCAGCTCTAAGTCTTCCCAAGTTTGAAAACCAGCTGATCATCACTCAAAAATCTTCTCCTCATTCTGACTAAAGGGCAGGAGCAAAAGATTTGTCTTTGATAGAAAGCTCCTGACAAGAACTTTAAATATTCCAGCCTCCTGGGGCTTGGGCTGTGCTGAAAGATGGCTTTTGCTCCTTCAGCTTCTGCTGTGGAGGACTCCTGAGACTTGATTTCCTTGAAGCTACTCAGAAACATAAAATCCTCCCAATAAATAAGAACCCCTGTCCCTTGCTGTGACTAGAGCATTCAAATGACTCTGTGAGTTAACCCTTGGCAGAAACACCCAGTTTCATGATGAGAGGTTATTGGGCCTATGGACCAAAACATGAAAAAGCTGTGCTATGGAGCCTTTAGAAGCTCAATAATTAAGGCTTTTGTAGAAGATTCTGATTGTTAAGCTGTTAAAGAAAAGCTTTTTGAACTACCAATGCACTCTGAGCATTGAGCAAAGAAGTATAATGAGCACCACCAGTCTGCCAAAACACCAGAGCAGCCTCCAGAGCAGGCAGGGAAATCAAATATCCAAGCAGGTTCCTGAATGCATCACAACACTCCAGGGAACAGCCTTCACCATGGGCAAAGCTCTGGTGATTCAGGAAGAACTTCCTTGCCAGGCAGTCAGGAAGAAATTAAAATTATGAGGGACATGAAATATTCACATACATATACATGTATATATGCTTTCTGGAAAGAGCATAGGAATCATAGGAATACTGCTTTTTGTTTAATGCAGCAACTGCAGGATCAAGCCAAAAAGTTATTGAAAAGTATTTTGTCCTAAAGATTCCAGGCTAAGAAGTGAATTACACTGAAAAATTACCAATTCCAGTGTTTCCTATGCATAGCAAATCTGGGGAAAAAAATGTGACAACTCTCTTTCCTTCCCATGCCCTTCTACTACTGACCACACCATGCATCAGAAGTGTTTCAAATACAATATATCTAAATAATATATCTATATCTATTATATCTAAAACTGCTCCAAAATCTTCCTCTGACCCTCCCCACAAGTTTTCTCCATAGAATCAAATGGTTCCTTATTGTTAAAACCCAAGCTCAAAGGAAATGTAGCCTGAGTGAAAGGCCACTTCACTCCCACTCCAGTGCCATAGGAGGGGGTGCCCAGAAAGCAGAGTGTGCTCAAACAGTGCAGCCTGCTCTTAGCTGTGATGTCAGCACCAGATGAATATCTCCTATTCAGATAACAAACCAGCTTGATTAAATACAATTAATATTCATGGCTAAATATAAAAAACAAATAAAGGTAGTCACACTTGGCTTTGACTTCACCACTGTGGAAATGTTAATTATGCTCTCATCTTGCTTCCCACACTATTGTCAGTTCTCCTTCTTTGTTCTTAAAAGTCCAGCTTTCCAAACTCCTGTGAATGTCAACTGCCACTGATAATAGGAAGAAGTTCAATTATGTGATTCCACCAGCAAACAACTCCAGTTTCAGTTCCATTTCAGAATCCCAGTTAAATTAATCCTTCCTATTTTCAAGTCTTCAAATGCAATTGCCTGAAGGAGCCTTCCAGATGTTTTTCTCTGTGCTCCAAGCCCTGCTCTCTCTATTACTCTAATTGGTATCTTCCTCCTCTCTGCAACATGCTGCAAAATCCAGGCATTGCTGGGGTGAGAAAGTCCTCTTCCTCCTCCCCTTAAAAAACACACCAGGAGCAGTTTTATAGCAATTAATACCCAGTTTCTGCTTAAATGTCTGTAGCATTTCTCTCTGAAAATTACCTTAAGGAGGAGGCAGCAAAAAAAATCTCATTGTTTCTCAAGGCCTTTATGATAAAGGACTAAAGATACCTTTTTCTATTCTGTCCTGGGTTTTTGGCTGGCTTGCACTTTGACCTCTCCAGCTTTGTTGGTTGGCAGACAGCATAGGAAAAACAGGAGGGTGACAATGGCAATAAGGCTGATATCTGAACAATCAGAGCACAGGGCGTTTTAATCAAACTACTTCTTCCTCCTACTGAACTCTAATTCTTAATAATAGGAAAAAACTTACTCTGGGCTAAATTCAGCAGTCACATCTTTATCAAAAGCCAGAGGGCTTTTACTTCATGAGTTTCTTGTAGGAATTATGAAACTTCATAGTTCTGATTTGAAAAAAAAAAAAAAAAAAAAAAAAAAGAAGAAGGAACAATACTTTTGTTCATTTTACTGGGAATTTCTGACCTGAAATAAAAACTTGAGAGACTGAAGGACACTGCATTGATTCTTGGATCTTCCTGCCCAGAGCTCCCTGCAGGATCAGGGTTCTCATTTGAAAGTGATAGAGAGTTCTGTCTTCTAGGACCTAGTTTTATTCACTTCAAAGGAAAAGGTGTGTCTTCCCTTCCTTAATTTTTTATATTTTAAAAATTTCTCTCTGTTACTAGTTTCATTTTTCTATTTTATTCTTTCTCTAGGATCTTTTCTCTGCTACTTAACAAAAATGGATTAATTCAGCCAATGCTGTGACACTCACATCAGTAAAAATGTCAACCACAGATGTCACTTGCCTTGTTTATTTAGTCATTCTGTGACTACAGATTTTGTGAGGTTTGCTTGTGAAACAGTTTACAAGAATAATCTTCAATACTGGAATCTGATCCATCCATGCAGACTCCACTGACTTCATTGGGTCTGCTGTGGCTGATCAAATTGCAGGATCAGTTCCTACATTTGCACAGAACTCTGCCAGATTGTAAATAACACATTGGAGAAGAAATCAAATCTACCCCTTAGTATACAACAGATTATTCTAATATGACAGATACAGATTGGATGTAGCCATGGCATCCCCTGGTTCCACTGTCCTTGCCCTGCTTTCAGTTTTTGTTAAACTGTTGGGATGAAATAAAGACCAGTGTCAGAGAATGTGGAATCTTGAAAGCAGGAAGGGATTTGTGAAGGCAGGTTTTTCTTCTGAGGAAGAAGGCACAGGAATGAGATAAGGAAATTGCTGGAGTTAGATGGCAGGGTGAGTCTCAGGCTGATGCCTGGGCTGCCATCAGCTTTACAGTACACAAAGCTAAACTCAGCATCCAGCTGGGGATGTGATGTGCTGTCAGGAAAGGGGAGGTAATTTCAGGGAGAAGAAATGGCTCAACTTTTAAAAACTCAGATTTTGCCTGTTTTATTTTATATTCATTTTAATTTTAACACAGTTGTTTCCTTTACAGTTTTCCCAGCAGCACTAACACCTGGCAGAAAAAAATGCATTTGTTTAGCAGAGACAGTATCTGTCTATCTCTGTCACTTTCCTGCATTCAAAGCAGAGAAATACATTTGTGGATACACAACTAATGCCTCTAGAGAGGCATTAAATGTGTGCTGTGGTCTTCTGGGTCAGCCATTTGGTGCTTTGCAGAGCAGGTGTCACGGGTATGACACAGGTGTGACACAGGTGTGACACAGGCAAGAACTGAAGTACCATCTCCTAAGTCTCAGTGTGGTACCTTAGCTGGATAATTTCTGTTCTTGTTATGTTCAAGAACTCTCCAGGCAAAATTCTTTTGTATTCTCAGTTGAATAGAAAAGTGGCCAAATGCCATTACAGGTCATCCTTGTTTTTGATGTCAAAAATCAGGAAAATTAAAAATTAAAGAATTTTGTAACAGCAGAGTGATCAACTGCTATGCCAAAGAAAGAATTTGTCTCATTTTCATCCTACTGCTCAATGCCACCTCTGTTGGGGTGTGCAATACAGGGATGGGCAGAACATATAAACCATTATTTTTTCTAAAAAGGCCACTAACTCACTTTAATACACATACAACTCTTAAAAGATAATGTTTAAGTGATTAAAGAGAAACCATCAAACCAAAGATTTCTGTACTAAGAACATCCCTGAAAATGTTGTAATTATATATTTTGCTCTAGTTTGCTGAGCTTAGGCTATTGCACTGTCTGTCTCTCCATCAGTCTCAGAAAAGAAACAGTCAGTAAAGGGGTAAAAAAAAAATTAAGTGGGAAATACCTGCATACTTTGTGGAAATTGCTTGTACATTAAAGAACCATGGAATTATTGCAGCTTCCAGAGGTCATTGAGTCCAGCCCTTGCTCAGAGAAAGACTGGGGTTATTTGGAGCCATTTGCCACTGTAAAGAAAAGCCATAAAATTCTGAGGTTATTGCAGGATATTGAGTGTTACGAAACACAGAAAATACATTTACAGGGCATGAAACTTCACCCATCCCACTACTTGTGGAACAAGTTGCTATAGCTAAGTACATACATTGCAGTCAAACAAATAACCCAGTTTTCCCAGCTCATTTTGAACCTTTACCAACATTTTATGGCTTTTGCCTGTTGGTTTCCTGTCTCACATGCTGCAGGAGACTTGTGATTGTTTCTTTCCCCACACTCAGCCTGAAGGTGTTTGCAAGAGCCACTGATGACCTGCTTCAGCTGGAAGGTCTCTGGTTTGCAATTATGTTCATCTAGAACACCTGGGACAATGGATATGATCCTTTGGCCCCCTAAATAAAGGTTCCTTTCCCTCCTTCCAGGTACAAAGCAACTCAGGGAGCACAGGCAATGGGGCAAAGCATTAGAAGGACCACGAACAGCAAAATAGGGGGGGTTTCTGGCCACCATGAGATAATTCAAACTACTTTTATCACTGTAGCAGCAAGTGTCTGATTGTGTACATGTGAGATGGAGGAGAAAAACTATGAGAGCAGGAGAGGCTGCCAGAGTGTGGCACACTCAGTGTCTTGAGCGTGTGTCAGTGCCTGCTGGCACAGAGGCACGTCTGCATTAATGGATATTCATCCACAAACATAGAATGAGCTGCACAAGCAGCAGCCCCAGTTCTGCTGGTTTAATGCATCTGTATTAAGGGTGTGTGCTGGTGCAATTGCCCTTCTGTCATTAAATGGCTATACATCTTAATTATAGACACAGCCACCTGCACACGTTATGGAGCACCATCCGTGGTGCTGGAAACGAGTCCTGCACTGGCCAGGAGAGGCCATCTCTAGGCTGAACCAGGGCACAGAGGGAGCCAAGTGGGAAGCAAGGTTTCCTGCAGCAGGGAGGAAACCAGCAGGCTGGCACAAACCCGCCTGGCCTGGCTGATTCTGCCACGGGGCACAGGATGGGCTGAGCACCTCCTCCTCTCCTTTCCTCCAGTTTTCTGCAGTTCCTCCCACAGCTGCCCAAGCAGTGGCCACCAGGCCCTGCTGCAGGTGGGGTAGCCCGTCAGGAGGGGACGAACCTCCCGGCTGTGCCACGGTCAGGGGCTCTCTCCTGGAGGACACAGGCCCGGGCAGACTCGGGGCTCTCCCTGGCGCACAAACACGGGCTTGTGAGCTTTTTAAAAATAAACAGCCTGGCTTGGATTTATTTTTACGTTTCAGGGAGGCTGGGAGCAGGTCAGCCTCGAAAAACAAAGCGCATTTCTTCAATGGCGCTTTAGAGACGATAGCACCTCTTGAAGTCCATCTCATTAGGATGACTAACGTGGAGGGAATGTGGCGGGGCTGCGGCCAGCCCCAGCCCTACTGACCCCGGCACACACGGGATCCCCTTCGCCTGCTGATCCGGCTGGATCGCGGAGATGAAATCCCTGCTCAGGTGCAGCTTCAGCAGATCGCCCGTGCTCTGCGGGGGCACAGGGACCAGGAGAGCGAGCCCACAAGGTGGGAGACAGGACACAGGCTTCACTTTAGAGGAGATTCTGTTAGCGGGGAAAGAAATGAAAGGCAAGAGTGAAAAAGCACGGACAAGAATGAAAGGAATGGATACCTAGACTCTAATCATGATGTTCCTCCTAATGGTGTTTACTTTAGTTTTTTGTAATTATCAATAACCTATGCCAGAGATTTGCCCAAGTTTCATGCACAAGAAATTTGCCATCAGAACTACAGTGGACAGGAGTCAGAGGAGGATGTGGTGTGCAGTGCAGAAACAGATTTGTAAGAAAATAGGAGGCATTTATGGATCAGCTTGGTAAGTAAGTGATTTGGAATCAGGGCTGGAATGGAGGCAGTGTGAAGTGACATGGCCAGGTGGTTATAAAAAGGTGATCGTCCCTTCCTTCTGTGCTGGAGAGCAGAAAATTTCAGGAGGGAGTGGCAAAGGGTCAGGAATATTCAGCAGACATATTATTCATGTAGTTAGGATAAAGTGTTAGCATATGTTGAGATCTGGATTTCACCTTAGGCTCAACAATTAATAAGATTTCTATTTCCTGCTTAGAAACAATCAAATCACACTGCTACAATCACCAGCTGATGGTATAAAATGCCTGCTATTTAATTATTTCATAAATGCATTTGACATTACTGTATACACATACTTAACATTTACTGCCTCTTAAATATAAATACTTGAATCAATTCTCAGTAGATTTTTGCTATTTTTGCACAAAATAAATGACACATTTCCATATGTCTTTTCAAAACATTTTAAGGTGCTTTAGACTTTATTGTAGCTGGACTCTCAAAAGATTACCACATAAATTAAGAATATACAATCAAGAGCTGGATTTGGATATATTGCCTTCACAAACTGATGATGGATTGTTCCCACATGCAAACAATGACAGGAAAAGTCCTGCCTCTCTCTTCAACACTCCCTTTTACACTTTTCCACAGTGAAGGATTTGTACAGATGAATTTTATGCAACTTTTACTCCCTTTAACAGTAGGAATTTTGGAACATTATTTCAACGATTTTGGAAAACTATCTACCTTAAAATGAACTGAAGCTCAGAGAAGTTTTTGCATACACAAGAGTATTTTTAAGGCTTATGATAGCATCAGCCTGCAGTTAATTTTAGGGAGTCGTTCTTTGCAGTAGTGAAATTGTTTTCCTCAGCTGTTCCTTGCCCACAAGCCCAGAGTGTGTGGCTGAAGAATCAGGTAATAACCCATAGCCACCTTCTTGTTGTGACATACTGGTTCATCCTGTATTGGGGATCACTTGGAGGGAGGATGGAAGGATGAGTTTAAACCTGTGTATGATTTAGAAGGTTGGAATGGAAGTCGTTAGGAAAGAGTAATTGTTCTGGGAGGTAATTACAGGGAAAGACTGGCAGTGGGGAATTCAAAGTTTAGGACATGAGGAGACTAAAGATACGTGCACCAATCTCTGTCTGAACCACTGTCCTGATCTCCCTCTCTTGCTGAGACACTGTAAACCCAGATTTGTCATCTTTGTGCCTGGGTCAATAGCAACAAATAATTTCCAGATTTGTAATTCCTTTTTCTTTAAAAAGCTTTTGAAAATTCAGAGGAACAACAGGGAAAGTCAGAATATACTTTTTGAGAGGCAAACTATCAAATGAAGTGCTTGCAAAATCTGATTCTCCCACTGCTATCCTAATTTTCACTTATTTTTCCATTTTCTAGACTTGGAATTTACTTCTTAAGGCAGGGTTACACACACTTGGAAATTATTTTTCTCCCCTGTAAACTCTTGTGCTGCTGAGCGTTGAATTTCCTCCTCAGATTAGTTTTGCTTTGCTCATTTTATAAACTAGAAAAACAAATAATTTAAAAAATTCATTTATCTGCTTACAGGCAGACCAGCACTGTCAGCATAGGCACATTTTCAGTCCCTTCAGGAGGCCCAGTTTAGCATGTTCTGAGTCCTTCCCTTTGGAGACTACCCTGCTGCCCGTTTTCCAGCACCCTGAAGGAAACACTGGACCGTTTAATGGAACTCCCAAGGGCCTTCCAACTACCCTCTCATCCTTAAACGAATCGCTTCCTCCATTGCTCTACCCACAGCCTGGACCAGCCAGGTATTATCACTCATCTGCACCCCTGCCTTCTCCATCCACCCCGGAGCGACTGCATCCTCCAGACACGGCTAACGAACAAACAGCGGCATGCAGGGAGGAACAGCCTTGTTTACAGCGCATTTTCCCTTTCCACACACCACACAAACACGTCCTTTACCCGCCCGTCCGTGCCGTACAGATGGCAGCGGGCGCTGCCAAGAATGGGCCGAGCCCCGCCAGAGCCGCGGGCCCGGCCGAGCCCCGCGCGGAGCGGCTCCGCCATGAGCCCCCGCACAGCCGCGGGCCCGGCTCCGCCATGAGCCCCCGCACAGCCGCGGGCCCGGCTCCGCCATGAGCCCCCGCACAGCCGCGGGCCGGGCCGCAGGGCCCCGCCGGAGCCCGGCCGCGCGAGGCGGCCGGTGCTGGTGCGGGGCTGCCTCCGCTGCCGGCCCGGGCCCTCGCGGCGAGCGCAGGGCGCGGCCCCCGGCAGCCAGAGCCGGGTCGAGCAGCGGGGGCTCCGCCGCAGCGGCCGCGGAGGGCCCGGCGGGCAGCGCGGAGCCGCGGGCAGCGCGGAGCCGCGGCCGCTCCCCGCGCAGGTGGCGGCGGCCCTGCGGGGAGGCCGCGGCGGCAGCGCCGGCCGGCCCAGTCCCCGCCCCTCCGGCCTCCTGGGGCGGCGGCGGCGGCCGCGGCGCTGTTCCCCTCCCTCCTTCTCTCGCTCGCTCCCTCCCTCCTCGGCTGCGGGCTGTTCCCCCTCATGCGGATGTGACATTTCACGGCGTTACCGCAGCCGCCATTTTGAGGCACAGAGCGCTGGCGGCGGCGGAGCGGCAGCAGCGCGCCGGGGCTCGGGCGACGGGGGCGGCCCGCGGGCCGGGAGCGGCGAGCCGGGCGTCGGCCAGCGGCGGTGCCGGGGCGCCGGGGGGGGCGGGAGGGCACGGCAGGGGCCCCGCGGCGCCTCCCCGACTTCGCAGCGCCGCGGACACCTCGCCGGGGGAAGGGGAAGCGCCGGGCGCCGCCGGGCCCTGACTCCGGGTCTCCCGTCCCCCCCTCCCGGTCCCCTCCCCTCCGGCCCCCGGGGAAGCCGCCGCCTCCGGCCGGTCCCTCCTCCCAGCCCCTTTTCCCCGACCGGGTGCCGCCGCCGAGATTGGGCGAATAGCGAGCAAATACGTGCGCGTCTCGCTGCCTCCGCCGGCGCCCCGCTCCCTACTCGCCGGAGCCCCGCCGCAGCCCCCCCGAGCCGGGCGCCCAGTCCCGGCCGCTGCCGAGGCCCCTCCGCTCCTCCGCCCCTTCCCCTCCCGACACAGGCCCGCAGCCCCCCGCGGGAAAGGCCCAGCCCGCCGCCGCCGAGCCCCAGCCCCAGCCCGACATGAACCACCATCAGCAGCAGCAACAGCACCAGAAGCCCGGGGAGCAGCAGCTGAGCGAGCCCGAGGACATGGAGATGGAAGGTAAAAGCCGGGCAGGGCCTGCGCCCTCAACTCCGCGGAGAGTTTCCCCCTCGCCCCTCTGCCCCGCTCCCGGAGCTCCCCGAGCCGCCGCGTCCCCTCGGGGATCTGGGCCGCCCTCCGCGGTAAACACGCCGTGCCCGGGCCGCTCCTGCTGGCCCCGGCAGCTCCGGGCGCGGGCAGCGCTGCCCGGCGGGGCTGCGGGGGGACGCCGGGGAAAGTTGCGGTGCGGGGCCGGGGGAGGCGGCCCGGGGGCTCCGCAGGAATTCGCACCGCGGGAGGGGGAGGGCGCGGGGGGAAGCGCCGCTACAAAAGGAGCCCCGCGCCCCCGGACCCTCGGAGCCTCCCGCCGGGCGTGGGGGCGAGCCGGGGAGAGGGGGGGCACGGGGGTCCGGTCAAAGTAGTTGCCGTGATTCCGGGGCAGGGTTTCGCCTGGGGCGGGCGGAGGGGACGCGGCTGTGGCGGGGCTGCCCGGCGGGGCGGGCGGGGGGCTGCAGCCCTGCCCTGCCCGGCCGCTCATTGTATGCAGGCAGCTAGGCTGCTCGCCATTTTTAATTAACCCTCCTCCGAGGGTTATTTACAGAACCCGCTGCCGGCCGGGCCTGCGCGGGTCGGCGGGCAGCGCTGGCCATGTGTAGCGCCTGCACAGCCCGCGGCCCGCATCCTGCACCGTCATGCAGTTGCGCTGGCTCCATAAAGGAGGCACTACGTTTGCATGTTCCCTACCCCCGTCCGGTGGAGTCTCCAGTGGTGCCTTTAGTGGGGCCTTTTTTTTTTTTCCCTCTCTTTTGCATTGTGGTTGTTTTTGCACGCCTTCCCGTCCTCTGAACGGCACCTTCTATCTGAATTCAACGCTGTAAAATTAATTTGGGTAAATGTATAGCGAGGTTTCGTTCCCAAAGGAAGGACGGCCACAGTGAGCTAGCTACTCGTACCGATTGACTTGGAGGTCAAAATCACCAACTATCTGAATATCGTTTAGAATGCCTGGCTGTGAAGATGACAATTCTTATAGTGAAATGTGGCATAAATACTCCCCAGCACTAGATATTTTGCTTAAAAACAGGACAATCGATTTAGCAAATGTACCTTTCTATGTAGCCACTGAAATTGGGAGGGGTAAAGGTGTTTCGGTGGAAGTTTGTCACAGTGACTGTGAGATTACATTTCAAGATTAGAAGGTCATTACATAAAGCCTGGCTTTTTAAAACGTGTCTATTTTATACAGTAATGTCTGAAGCTTATTTACTAAGTTACTCTTCAGTTCTGTTTTAGTAAGATCTCCAGATTGATGTTTCTATACAATGGGACAACTATGAAAAAGGAGGTGATTTAAAATAAACCTCCAATTTGTATAAGTACAAATACTTGCTTCTTGTAAGTTACAGTTTCCAGCAGATTGTTTGGTTGTCATTAGTAATCTGCATTTTCTCAGTGTCCTTTTAAAGTCCTTTAGAATATTGACTGTATTTACTGTTTTTATTTTGAATTTTGTGGGCTGGATGCTCACTGTGACATGCTGAACATTTTTATGCAGTTTAAGGGAGTCATGCACTTCTCTGGATCACACCCACTCTGCCACTGGGAATACGGGGGTTCAAAATACATGCAGAAATCACTAATGTTGTGAAAATCATGCTGGTGGCCACCTCCACTGGAGGGAAGAGTCTCTGCACATGTCAACATAGTGACACTTACTATACATAATTGTCTCAGAAATATATTTGAAATCTCTTAAAGCACACTCAGCTGATTCCAACTGAGGTGACAAACTTGATAACTTTTGAAAACGATTCATTTGTGTAAAAACAAAACCAGAAAAGTTTAGCCTTTAGAGGTTTTTTTCCCCGTACTTGATTTTTCTTAGAGAAACATGTTAATTTTACTGCAGAGATCAGATTATTGCTGATTTTTAATAAAAGTTGACATCATGGGTATACATTAATTTAATGTGTAAAACAGTGTTCATCATCTTAATATATGGGTGTTTGTGCTTTCTTTAGAGATGTTTTCGAGCAGTGAGGAAAAGACTTAATAACATGTAGTTAGCTTAATTTTAACATGCACAGAGCAGTATTGGATGCCATTCTTCGGTGAGTGATCATGTTAGATTTAGGAGGCATGTGAAGAATGCACAGTGGAAAATTGCACATCTTGATTTTAAATTGCTTGGAGGTTTGCTTAGTCTATGTACAGCTACACTAGATGAACAATTTTTGAAGAGTGAAGTAACAATTTCAGATGTAGTAATCGAAGTGCAGAACTAAACTGCACAGTGTTGAATCAGATATGGTATTTTGAGTGTTTGCTCTCATGTCCCTGTTTTGTCCCCTCCCCTTTCCCTTATGACTAATTTACTCATCCTTGATGACCTTATGGACACTGTGTAAATGAAATTACTACTGGACAGGGCTTTTGGACTTCACAAGGGATGAAGACATTCCCTTTAGAAAGGAAAGTTAATCTCTGCATCACAGAGGAAAGCAGCAGTGACAGCGTGGTAAGTGCCAGGTACAGCAGGAGCAGGGTGGTGCAGCCTCACCTGCTTGCAGTAACTCTGCAGTGCTGCTGAGTTACCAGTCACCCCTCTGTGAATTCAGCCCTGTTAACTCTGGGTGTTGGTAATCAGCTCTAGCCTTACTGGGGCTTGGCAGTAGTGATGTGTGGACAGAGGAACTTTACATTTCAGAGCACTGTTGGGCTTGTGTCCCTGTAGCTGAAGGCAGCTACTTCCCAAGCTGAGGGGACACTTGGACAACACAGTGTTTGCTGCTGCTGGTTGTCCCCTCGTGTGCCACACCGGTGGCTGGGCTACTGCACCTCCCTGTGACTATTACAAACAGAAAGTGGGGAGTTAACATTGTTCAGGTTGTTAATTGGGTTCACCCTGCAGCCCCATTTAGTGTTGTGTGAAGGTGGTGAGGGTTTGGCATTGGGGCAGGAAGGAGCAAGAAGGGCAGCTCGAGGTGGGACAGATGCTGACAGTTACCTGGCCAAATTCTGTCACTGGTCCTGGGCTCTGTGTGCACCCCTCATTTATTCAGTGCTGCAGAAAAGCATGTGATTCTGCTGCCTTGGCTGCCTCTGGGCCGAAACGGAGTGGGAGTGTGCAGATGAGCCGTTGGTGCCTGGGTGTTAGATAAATTAACAGTTTGGGGTGGTGATTAGTAAATTATCCTGTGGAAATTCTGAAGAGTTTATTTGTATGCTAAATAAATTTAGTGGAAGAAATAAATAATAGTTTTTTCTGTACTGTAAGTAGGGTGTGTAGTTTGCTTTATCATGCAAAGAATTAGGGCTCTGGTGTTGCTAGTGAGTTGCTCTAGAAAGGGTAATTGAATCCAAGGCTGATACTTTATATATGCTTCATCTGTAACATCTTTTCACAAATGTGTGAGCTTCAAAGAGCTGGGCTTAATCCACAGTTACAGAGTTCTTTCTTGAAAGGTCTGGTTTGCAGTTTAATAACTGTAACTTTCTCTTGTTTATAATTTGTATTTAGTTAGTGTTTGTTTTGTTTTGTTTTTTTGTTTTTTTGGGTTTTTTTGTAGGTTCAGACTCTGCCCATAGTTCCATAGGTACGTGTGTTTCTCATTAGGGAAGTTTCTTTCCAGAAGTAGCCAGCGCAGGCTTAGCAACACAGTGTCACACGCTGGGTTCTGTCCTTGTCTCAGCTCTGCAGCCTCTCAGGCAATTTCATCTTTTAAGTTTTCCTGTAGTTTGGACAATTTAAAATTGAGACTTGAATTGCAGATGAAATGCTGCAAGATATGTACAAAAAAAAAAAAAAAAAAAAACAACCAACAAAAACCAGGAAAAACCTGGCATGACTGCGTGCATGTGAAAAGTTTAAAATCACAGTATTTTGCAATTTTCATGCACCTGAAAGTTTGTGCTCCTTGCTCATTTGTATTTTGGTCATTACTGACAGAATTTGCTGGATTTCAGACCCACTCTGGAATACTAGTCTCAAATACTTTACTTATTTTTGCCTTTCTTCTGAATGCTTGCTTCCCTCTCATGTTTTGTCCTCATTGGAATTCTCAATTCCTGGCAATTTAATATCATTTGCATATATAATCCAGTGTTCACTTCTTTTTCTGCTTGCTTCTATGCCTTCCTCCTGAAGACCTGTATTCCTCTTTTTCCCTGCACTCCTTTGCTGTCTTCTATGTTGCTGTTAGCCAGGTGGTGATAAAATGGGGCTGTGTGTTTGAGAGGAGAATGTGCAGACTAATTTCATTATACAGCTGTGAGTATCTGCTGTATAAACATAAATAAACATGTGTTCTTCCTGCCCCTTCCCCTCTCCAGCATTTTCCATGAAATAGATGATGGTCAAGCAAGGGAATATAAAAATGCTGATGCAGTGGACAATATGCAAAATTAGATAATTCTGGAGTTATTCCTAGAGCAAGGAACCAGGCCTGGCCTCTTACTCCCAGGAATGATCATGTTTGGTAGCTCTGGAAGCAGCTTGCTTGGCCTTGGGAGAAGATGTGCATTGGATCATTCTCAAGTACCCACTTCATGCCAACCAGGAAAACAGCCTTGATGGCTTCTGAAGAGTACAAGCTATATCTGGAATTCCTTTTGTGCATTCTCCATAAACTGGGTTCTCACTAAGTTGTCACATTTAGTAAACTCTCTGTGAAGAAGTGGAAATAGTGAAATAGTGGAAAATGTGGGCAAGTTATGGAGGGAGGTGCAGATCCATCCACTCCTCAGGATGAGCTCTGTATCTCAGGCTTCCTTACAGCATTCCAGTTGTTCCATGCTGTTAATTGAATTTGGAAGTGGTAAAAACTGCTCCCTGTTGTTCCTAGGGAGTTAAACAAAGTAAAGTAGCAAGCTGTCAAATTGTGTGAGAAGAGGTAATAAGAGCCCAAACTACTTTAAAAAAGCAGGTGAACATAGTTGTTTAAAACTAAGTGAATCAGTTTCATTGCTGCAAAGTGATTTATCACAAGAAAATCTAAACAGTGCATCCAGCCTGTAGCAGTTAAACCAGTTTAGCCAGTACATCTTGCATGACATCATTTGATATTTGGGGTAAGGGTGAAAATGAACTGGTTTAAAGCTTGTGAAGCATCCAATTTTTCTTGAATGATAATAAATTTAAAATAGGGCATTGTTTGCTTTAGTTTGTGCTTTGAGGTATCTCAGATCACTTGCTGTAGTTTGACTTTATATCTTGAGGCTGTAGGGCTTAGGGCTGTAGATTGTGAGGGAGTAAAACATTGGGTGGCTTGCAATACAAGTTATTAGTAATCTATAACAAATATGCTTTTTCCCAAAATACATATGTGTATTAAGATATTCAAAATCTGCTGCGTACTGATTTGACATTACCAACAACAAGGTTAAATGTTGTTAAAAAGTGTTCTTTCGTAGAAGGGAGGCTGGAGATGGGCTATCTTATTTGTCAAGTTATTAAACATATAATGTTGTTTTCTGAAACATTTCAATTGGTCACTTTATGCATTTTACTGCAGTGCTTATGGCACTTTAATGTCACATAGTAGCAAAAAGAGTGAAAGTGCACCTATGGCAATGGCTGTAGCATAATCTGTGCATATTGTTGCAGGCTTAGACTGCTACATTTTAGTATTTCTGCAAATTCATTTATTTTTCATCTTGCCTTGCTGATTGTAGCAAAATTATTTCTATATGTTTAGAAACATTAAATAGGGTTTGAATTATTTGCCAGTAAAATAAAGAATGGTCAGCTTGGAAATAGTGTCCTCTTCTGACTTTGATTTGCCTAGATTCCCAGAAGGCTGAGATTTTGTTCACTAGAAATAATTAGGCTTCTGGAAATTAGTAGATGGATTTTGAAAATTCTGTGCTATTTCCAGTTTGGGGAGGACAGTGTTAGTCTTACTGTAGTGTCAAAGCATCTTGGGGATTCTCTTCAGAATTTAAAAATAATTTGAAAACTGTTTTATATTTGACTTGATGTGATCTAGAATGTCACCATTTGATTGTCCAGTGTAACAGCATGGGCATATTTGTTAGGCAAAATGTGTTGAAAATATATGGAGATGGTGCTAAATTTTGAAAAAATTTAAATTCCATGCTGTGATCAATACAGCATAGCTCAGTTAGTGTTTTTACTTGCTGTTTGGCACTTGCTTTTTGTTTTAAATGTTACCATAATAAGTAATTCTTGACCCATATAATAGTGAAGATTTAAACAAAACCATCCTGCTCTGTAGCATCAAATATCTTAGGAGAACAGGATGTTCACTGCCTGCAAACCTGAGTTCTGCCTGACTGCAGCTGTAAAGTGAGCTCCAGAGTGATGCCACTCAGAGGAGGTGTGCCAGCAGCATCCTGCTTAAATTGAGGAAGAGAAAACACTGTTTCCTCTGCCTGTTCTTGCATATGTGCTGGTGGGTGGGTTTAGACTCTTCCAGGTGTCCTGAACACCATCAGCTTTTCTGCACCAGAACCAGCCCTGTGGCTGGCACTCCAAAGCATATTGCAAGCCAGAGGAAAACGATGTGGATAGTGAGCTGGAATGTCCTGTGAGGAGAAAGTTCAAAATAGATTTTTTTTTCTTTTTTTTTAGCAGCACTGCAGTGTTTTGCAGCCTAGGAGAGGTGATGAGTTTTTTAAATATAGTCACATCTCTTTGATATGAAACGTAAAATTGCTGGGAAACAGAACTTGGAGCTTTATATGTTGTGTGTTAAGGGGTTTAATGCCCTCCAGTAGAACTTGTTTTAAATGCAGAAATCTGTGAAAATTATTAAGGTCATCCCTTTTCCTAGTGTAAATAGCAAAGGATGTGTAGGAGTATCACTGGTGTTCTCTGAGCTCTAATCTTGATCATCTGATGATTTCACAGATGTAAGCAATGTAAGAATGTTTTTTTTAAGAATATGGCATCTCCAGCTGTATTTGGCATTTTGGTAAAGGTCTAAGGACAGCTATGGTTTGGGGTTCTAAATGTGGTGTTTTCCTAATACAACAATTGGATGAATTTTGGCCATGTTTGAAAAAAGGAATGGTTGTGAATTCCCACAACAGAGATTTCCCTCCCCATGCATTTCAGTGAGTTTTTTAATATTCCTGATACTGTTCAGCAGAACTTCAGTGGAGATTTGGATAAAAGCGTGAGAGTACCTGTTAAAACTCCAAATGCAACTTAGGAGGTTAATATTCTTTCTGGTAAATAGATCAGGCATTAGTGGTATAAATTGGTTTCATAAAATACCTAGTCAGTGAATTGAAAATGTACAGGTATTACATCTATCTTTAGATAAGTTAATAAACGATGTTTTTTATTTTAGAATATGACACTTAAGAAGGGAGAAATTACATTTTTAGGAAGAGAAACAGACTTCCCATTATTAGACCAGCACATTGTGGAAGCCACCCTGTGCAGGCACTGGGGCAGCTGTGCCACCCCCCTTGTTGCTCTGGGTGTGCTGTTTAGCACTATGCAGTTTTTGGACAGTAACCTGTTGTTAGAGTAGGAAATTTGCTCAAGCAAAGACTCTGTGTGAACCTTTTAAGCTAGGGATTAGTTAGATTTCCTTCTTCCTTGGGAATAGTGAGGAGCTGACCTCTTCTAAAGAATTTTTCACCTGATTAGGTGTTGTTTGCTTAATAATATCAAGGGGTGAACCTAATTCTGGAGAACAGGATAAACTATTAGAAGTTTGAACACAGAGATAGCTCAAATGTGTCTGTGTATTATATGAATTAAACACTGGGTCACAAGGCACATGCCAAACCCTCTCTGCTAATAGCAGTTAGTGGTGCTTCACATTTTTCATCTGCTTTCCTCTCCTTCTTCTCATTCTTCCTGTGTGGCTTTTACCTCCTCTATTTCAGTCTGTTTCAAATACTTCTTGCACTCTGCATCAAAAAACCCCTTAAAAACTAATATAACACTTTGAAATATTTCTGTCATGTCACAAAGGTAACCATAAGCTTAAGTGTTGGGTTTTTTTTTTTTTTTCTTCTTTCTAAAAGTGTCCTTATGGTTGAGGAATTTAAAATAAGCAACAATAAAATCGACCCCCTATCTGCCAGAACTAAAAACTGACTAATAATTTCTTTAAAAGTAGTTAATTCAGAAAGTTTAACCAAAGAATTTATAAAAATTGTTTTTTCCTTCAAATACATTGCTTCAGTTCCATATTGGTTTTAAAATATTTCCTTAACCTCAGCAGATTTGTCTTGTTTTTTCAAGTTATTTTGTTCATCAGGCTCATGCTTTGACCTAACACGTGTGCCCTGGAGTGTATCACCCAAAGCAGGAGAGAGGGCTGATGTGGGAAGGATGTGGTCCTTACTGGGAAGGATTCTTGTGGCTTCCCTCTGAAGGAGGGAAAGTTGTGCAGCTCCTTTGCTTATCAGCAGAGCTCTGCTGGGGAAACCCTCTTGATTTTGATAATAGCACAGATTAATGGGAGAGTAATTAGAAAGTTGCACAGCAATGGATCTCGTTGTGGCTGTGTCAGTTGCCTGTTGATCAGCCATGACTGTTGTGTCCCCTGTGCTTGGCTGGGGACCAGGAGTCAGACTCAGGGGCTCTTCAGTCCCTGCAGCTGGGCAGGGGCTGGGCTGGCTCTGGGGCAGCCCTGGCTCTAGAGGTGGGACTGAGCCTGTTGGCATTGCCACTGAAGAAAGGTGTGTGGAACCTCAGCACCTGTCTTCAGACTTCCAAACTCAGGGTAAAAGCACTTCAGCTTTATTGGTCAGTGACCTCTCTTGCTGGATTAAGAAAACATTCCAACTAATTCTATAAGACCTGTCAGCATCCTGCAGTTACAATGGACTGAGTGCAGTGAGAGCCCGTGCCTCAAGTGGCTCTCCTCAGTATATTTATCTGTTTGTTGTTGTTCAGATTGTACATACCCCAGGAGTGTTGGTGTAAATCTGTGTTGCAACTAATAGTGCATAAAAATTGAGATATTTTATGCCACCTTTGAAGAACAAAACTGAGGTCAAATCCAATAATAGTATGTTACTTGAAGTAAAGCTTACTCGAGGTCTGAACATGAGCCATGGGAGCCTTACTTACCCAAATGTGTAAACACTTACTTACCCAAATGTGTAAACACTTACTTACCCAAATGTGTAAACACTTACTTCTGCTGAAGTTGTACCAGTAGCAGTGAATTCAGCACAGACTGCATCTTGAAGGCCCATTTTGTTCAAGATCATTATTATTGTTACCTGGCTTTTGCTTAAATCAGTCCAGCTGAAGCACACTTAGCAGGTGTGTGTGCTTGACCTCTCTGGAGCCAGAGGCATCAAACATCTCCCACATCAAGGAGTCTCTTGGCTGGTACAGTGTCAGGTGGCTGTGCAGCTGTCCAGCTGAGAATAATGCCTGCAAGAAAGAGGAGCTTAACCCAGAACTGAACACAAGCTGCAGGAAAGGTCCTTGATTTTGGTCTGGGCACTAGACTTCATTATTCAGATGACTTTTACATGCTGCTGAGAGCCAGGGGAAGAGTTGTGTCTAGCTCACATTAACATTGCTAAACAGAAGAGGTTGTCTTCTAAAGCAAGGTTTGTTGACCTCTGTGCTTCCCTTTTGCCTCTCTGCTCATAAGGAGATGAATGAAAAGATCTGAATTGAAAATAACTTCCTTATTTTGTGTTTATTTTTAACCTAGCTCAGTTCACTGGACTGCTTTATTGTTTGGCCCCACAGACAAGTGGGTCAGCTTCACTGAGGAGGCAGGAGGATGAGAAAATTTTATTAACTTGTTTTTAAGATAAACCCAAGACCCTTTATTGGGCACCTGGGCTTGTCTCCCCCAAGAAATGCATTGCAGACCTGTAGCAAAGTTCCAAAGGTATAAAATCCAAGTTCACAGAGCTCTTAGTGCAGACACATGGTTTTACCATTATAAAAATTGAATGTTTTTCAGCTGCAAGCCACTTCTGGGGATTAAATTGTTACTATTACACGTCTGCTTCTGAATGTCTTCACTTCTTTTATTTCTTTTCTTCACACAAGGGTATTCATTGGAGCTTAATGTAGTTTCTTGCATTTTCCAAACTGGAGATGTATCAGTGTTTTCACCTGTACAAAGTGGGTTGCTATTTTCTAATTCAAGTACTTATTAAAAAGTCAAACAGTTACCTAACTTAAATTATAAATTTAAATCATAATTTAAATTGAATTATGATCTGAATATATTTTGAGGGGTCTTAGTCCCTGTCCAAGTTGTCTTTTTGTGTGGCATAAAAATTTCCAGTTTGCATTCAGACTGGAGCTGGTGTTTACTGCAGCTGTTTGATCAGCCAGGGTTTCTGGCCAGTGTAATGGTACTAATCTAAACAGAAGGCACTGATTTCTGGAATATGGTTGGATAATAAAGGTTTTTAGCAGGTATGTTGGAAGCAGAGAGTTTCAGAGTTAATCTGCTCCCTGATCTGGAAAGTTTGCAGAATAAGATGCATGAAATTTTTGTCATTTTGAATTCACCTTAAAATGTGCCTATTGATATTAGCATCACATTCACAGGTTAGACCTAAGAAGGTAAAATTGGTTAATGCTAGACAGGGTCTAGTTAGTGTAGCTGGAGAAAAATGTTGGCAGAAGTTACCTGGGCTAATGTTAATTTTTGATCTCTCATATTTAATATACATTGAAATGCACATTAACCACCTCAGATGCATGCCTTACTAAATCAAAAGATGGGGGTACAATAGAAGTATTAAAATTTTTGGCAGCATACAGCTTTGTAAACAGATATTTGTGTTTTCTGGAGTAAGAAATTTTTAAAGTGGAGTTGTTGAGCAATTATGGTTGATTTCTACCCTAAATATGGACTGTTGCCTTCTGTGAGAAGCTTGTTAAACTCTGTATTGTAAAGCTGCTGCTGGTAGTGCAATTTTGATTTCTACATGGTGCTCAGAAATTTGGAGAGGGATTATTCATTTGGTAACTTGCTTCTCCAGTGTGGATGTTCTGCACCCCATAGCAGTCCTGTTCCAGGTCCCAGCTGGGTGACCTGTTGGGGTGGCAGGACACTGCCCTGTGCCCCCCAGGTGAGGGTGCACCCCAGGTGGAGGAAGAGCTGCCTTAGGAGGAGCTTTGAAAATTTGTAATTGCTTCCAAAAGAAAAACTGTGCCCTACTCCTGGTCCAGTTCAGACGGGCACATGGAGAAGTGGACAGCTGGGGAGAATGCCTTGTTCTTGGCTGCAGCCTTGGACCTGAGCAGAGGAGAGGCTGGAGAGATACCTGCTCCTTTTTACTGCTCCTGCTGAGAAAGAGGATGGTGTTAATAACTGCCTGCCAGGCAGGGAGGGGTGGCTGCACTCAGCTAATGTGGAATTTTTAGTGGTATATGTTCACTTCAGAAGTTGAGCTTATTTTCAAAAGATAGCTGTGCACTTGGCTGTGTTGAGTGGGTTTGAATTTTCTGGGAGCTGGAATGCTTTCCTCACCCTACTGTTTTTCTTTCCCAGTTTAATTCACTCACCAAGATCTGTAACTGTAAATCCTGTAGTGGTTGAATGTATGCAGCTGCCTTCTTGATCTGCAGAGAAATTTGGACTGTCTCTGTAATCTTCAGCAGCAGCAAAAGCTATTTTAAGATGCTATTTCAATGGTAGTTCAGCACATGAATATACCTAAATAATTTGATTTATGGCCTACCTAGATTGTTTAATCACTTTCTGTGTTCTAAGATTTGGGAGAAAATACAAATTGCTGTGAATATGCCACTTGCAGTGGTGAGAGATGCCTTCTCCTTTCCACAGAGTTCTACCTGCTCTTTGAGATGTGTTTTTTCGAGCAATGATAATAAAGTATAAGTATTGGACTGAAGTTGTTGGAGCTCTACTGAAGTGCATGTTACCTTTTTAAAAAGTTTCCAGAGCAGCAGTGAGAGATCAGGAGCCAGCAGTGACAGGAACAGCTCTTGTGTGCACATTGTGTACCTGCCATCTGTCTGCAGCATGTACCTGCCGAGGTTCTCACTCATCCTCTCTGTATTTCTGAAACAAAACTCAAAAACTGAATACTCTTAATGGCCTAGAACTCATGCTTTTTTCTCCTGTTTTTTTGTTTTGTTTCACCCTGACCATAAAGCATCATGAAGATTATGGACCTGTGTAAGCACAGATTCTGCTTGTTAAATGTTGAGAAACTGTATTACTGGCACTTGGATTGCTGATCCTGTTCAAGATCTAGCCAGACCAAGTACACTAGTATATGAAATAAAATGTAGGGTCATTTATTTGCTCTCAGATAAAGTATTTATGTAAATCAGGTATTAAAATAATAGTGTCAATAATACTAAAATAATCCTGAATTCTATAAATAATACCAAGACTACTGTTTCTGATTTAATCCTCACAGAACAGAAAGTGTGAAAGCTGTATCATTATTGAGCCAATCTGTTTGCATAGTTGTTAAAACTGATAACAAAAATC
Source organism: Erithacus rubecula (assembly GCF_903797595.1). Classification (NCBI taxonomy): domain Eukaryota; kingdom Metazoa; phylum Chordata; class Aves; order Passeriformes; family Muscicapidae; genus Erithacus; species Erithacus rubecula. The sequence continues at coordinate 10,557,584 of NC_136669.1, forward strand.
TCATGGGAGCTCTGCATGTCCAGCAGACTTTTTTTCCTCTAAAAAACTGTCATAGGTGTCCCTGGAACAGCAGTTGTAACATGCAGTTATTGCAGTGCTGTTGTGTAGCAGGAGTTTGTCACTGCAGAGGGATGCCAGGATCTGCTGGAGCACTTGGGGCACTGTCTTGAGTTTGTCTGCATGTGTGCAAATGCATGGGGGTGCATTTATTGGTAGATGTGGAATAATCTTTCCTTTTCCCCAGTAGCTGGAGCTCAGCATTCAAGTGGAAGTTCCCTGTACAGCTCAGCAGGGTGAGTTCAGAATTGTGCCTGAGAAGGAAGCTTGCAGGGATTGGAGTATGCTCAGACTTCAAGGGTGCTGGATTATATTAAGGCAGGGAATAAACACTATTGGCATTGAAATCCTTACATTTGTAGCCTTTCTGTTTGCTTGAGAAATTTGTGGAGTTGATTGCTAATAGGATGTGCAGAAAATAATGAAAATACCCTTCCCCCCAATTATAAACCCAAGTTTGGCTGTGAACACTGCATGTGTTAGGTGTAATGGCAATAGCAAAAGCTAAAACCACATGCCTGTAAATTAATTGAAAGGTGTTTCTCTTTGTTCTGGGGTCATTTATTCTGTGTCAGCACTTTGAAGTAAATATTTTAATTTTCAAAGAGAGGGTGGCATTTGCAGTGTTTTGAACACTGAAGGAGCACCTTTTTATCTTGCATTGTGCAACCCAACAGTAGTGGATGTGGTGTTTTTCCTGTGTGTGCAGCCTGGTCCTTGGGGTGCCTTGCCTTTCTCCTGAAACTCAGCTGCAAGTGGCTTAAATCCCAGGGCCCTGCCTTGAGAAGGGTGGCATGGGGAGATCCTACAGTTTGGCAGAAGTTTTCTGATAAAATCCCAGAGATGTCTAGCATCCCACAGATTATCATCTAGATGTTTAGTGAAATAGCTTGTTTACCCAGATTATCCAAGTGAAAGTGTGATAGAGATGTACTCACACTGTCCCCTTGTCTGTGTTTCTCTCTTTTTGGTCTTGTTGGGTTTCTTTGATCTTAAAGTTTGCTGAAAATGCATCAATAATAAAACATCCACAGGGACATTAAAATACCTGAGCTTGGCCATATGAGTTAACAGTGTATGTTTATTCTAACATTCTTATGCTCAAAGGATGTAATGAGGGGGAACAGGTGCATCTGCTAGGTAAAAATCTAGACATTGTGTTGTGTCTGATGGAGTTTGTGAACAAGCTTAAACAGGTAAAGATTCTCCTGTTACACGTGCATAGATAAATTTCGTGTTGTGTAGCTTAGCTGTTTGAAGTATGCCAGTGTTGGTTGTGTTACACCACTGCCACTTGTAACCACCTGGTTTCTGTAGGTAAAATAACTGAATATTCTTTCAAAGGGTTGGTTTGGTTCTTTTGTTGGTCTGAGAGCCGTGTCCCAGAGAGCAGCTTCTCCCTGATAACCTCCAGCAAAATAACCACTAAAGTAGCCATTCTCCTTTCAGTCCCTGTTTATTTTATCTTCTTTTTTTAAAGTTGTCTTTTATATCTCTTATTCTTTATTGCGAAGGCACAGTGTGTCTCTTCCTTTCTTTCAGAGAAAAAGTTTCCCCTTCTGGAAGGGATAACAGTTGCAGTTAAATTATTACTGTCTCTAGTAATTCTTAAATCCTGCCCTAATTCTGACTTTGACCGGTAACATCTGGAGCTTGTTTCAGGTTTGGGTTAGACCTGACTGTAATGGCATTTAAATTGGAACTCTCTGCTTCAGTTCAGTTAGTTTAATGAATAAAAAAATTAGTCACTTTTTAATGAAAAGCCTGCAAATAATGCACATTAAGTGCAGATACTCTTTTTTGTGTGTACTTCTATTTCTTCAGCAAGATCTCTTAAATCATGTAAACTCTGCCTCTGAAAGAAGGAGCATCCTTACGGCTTCTTAATTGATTTTTTTTTTTTTTTTTTTTTTTTTTTTTTTTTTTTTTTTTTTTTTTTTTTTTTGAAAAAGGTCTGGAGCTAAGGAAGTGCCAGGAGTTACATACTAGGCAGTTTGTGGTGTACCTCTGTGTTTGGGTTGGTTTTTCTCTTCTCCCCTGTGATCCACTGCCATGCACTATCCCATGCTCACACCCCTTCAAGGAAAACTGTTAGCAGCTTTAAAGTCACAGAAAAGTAGTCCAGGAAAAAGGATCCAGTAGTGGGGAGGGCTGCCAATAAAATCTGCTTTTGTGTGCTTCAGGGAATATACTCCAAATAGTGAGAGCATTTGTGGGGTAAAAGTTGTAGTGGGAAATGTGAACGAGCTAAGTGGAGCAAAAGAAGTGTGAGGGGAGTAAGGGTTTCCGTCCCAGCTGTGTGTGAGGTTCTAGTGGCTGATGATGACACAGACCACAAAATGCTGCACTATTAGAGAGAAAATACAGGGTGTAGAGTAAACTTCAGGGACTTTGGGTTGTACTGAGACAAAGGCAGAATCATTCATCCTCAGTAGAATAAGGAATTTGAGATACAGCTTAGTTCAGTGGTGCTGTTTATACCAGCTTCTAGCCAGAGGCAAAGCAGGAAGGCAGTAATTAATTTTGGAAGTCTTCAAAATTTGCTTCAGATGAGTGGCACTAGCAGTGGAGGGAAAATAGAAGTAATTGGGAAGATTTGCCAGAAAGAATAGAGTATTGAGATGGGGAGTGTATTTCTGGAATTAGGGTGTTCTGCAAAGTATAAGAAAAACGTAATTCACTGAGTGACACGCAGTAGCCAACTGTCCAAAAATGTGTTTTCAAGTTTGTTTTGTTGTCTTTATGTTCTATGAATAGTTGACAAAAAAATATTGAAATACTGCCTGAGGATTTGGCTCATGAAAGAAAAAATAAATGTAGTATGTAGTAAGAAAGTAAATATGCAACAAACATGTGAGCAGTGAAATACAATTTCTTCTTCAGAATGTATTTCTGATGAAAAATGTGCTAATTATAACTGCTGCCACATGTGGAGTAACTCAGTTTTCCAAAAAAAAAGGGAGAAGAATTTTGACCAACTTGTTTTGTCTCCCTTTACAAGGGAAAACTAATTTGGGTGATTATTATTATTGGTTGATGGTGGCACATCGGGTCACTACTGAGATCACTGAAATATCCAAGAGCCCCACCATATACAATAAAAGCATCTTTATCCCTCCACCCCTGCCATTTGGCTGCTTTTTAAAATGAAATTAAGGGGTAATTACATAGGCATGAGGTCTTCCTTCTTGAATGCATCTCTCAAATTTCTGTTTCTGAAATAGTTGTTTGCATAAACTGTGTAGTTTTGAAGTTTGCAGCTGCAGATGTTACTGTATGAGGTACAGGGTTCAAGAAGCTCTGTGATAGTGTTCTAAAAGATTGCTGCTTTAGAGGTGTTCCAGGGTATATGAGTAGATTCTTCTTTATTCTTGTTTGTATTGTGAGTTGCTCATGTTGGGAGATCTGAATTTGGCTGTTCACATAATGTGCCTGGGGAGGAATACACAGCAGTTTCTTTGCCTAGTGGATTTAAGTGTGCTTGTGTTAGGATTTGGAAAAGCAAGTTAGCCTCAAAATTTGTATATGGCTGGGTCTGTATTCTGTTTTCTCTAGAATACAAAGTATAACTTTATTCCTGATAGTGATTGCTTAACTAATAGGCCTGGGGAAGCAGGGACTTGGTTCCATGGTCCCATGGCAGCCTGTGTGGCACCAGAACAGCTGGCTGGCTATTTAACACTGAATAGTTAAACAGGAAAAGCTTTTTCAGTCACTTAAAAGTTTTCTTTTGTTTTCAGTAAGAAAAGAATGCGACTTAAAATTGCTGACAAAGAAAAAGTGATAAAATTGTCAGTGGAGTGCTTAACTGAGGATTGTAAAGTTCCCTTCTGCATTCTTTTAAGAATTCCATGGTAAATACTGGAGACTGACACACGAGATTCTGTACAAAACAGTTTTTCAGCTGTGTTATTTGTTTGAAGAAAGTTGTTCTCCATGTAGACAGTATTAAATAATTAACACTGTTTAGTGCCAATTTTTGTGTCTGCTAACATTTGGATGTTTTCAGTACAGTAACTTTTATCTTCAAAGCAGCAAAGTGAAGGTGATATTCAGAATATTTTACAACATATTTTCTTAGACCCCAAGTAATTATTTTCTTGCATTAGCATATGGGGGTAGAAAGGTTGCAATCAGAATGGAAAATAAAGGTTAAATCTTAGTTAAAATGAATGCTGAAGAAAGTGTAAACTACTTTGGGATTTAGTGGTTCTGTTGTAGAGACTGAGGAAACTCTTGCATCAGTGCTCTGTTAAGGGTTCTAAAATTGTTTTAATGATTGCTAGTGTTGGTGCTACAAAGTAGAAGAAAGCAGCCACCTGGCAGATAGTTCAGTAGATCAAGGCTGGCCAGAAATTTCATGGCTGGGTTTTCTTGGGAGTGTCTAGACCCCAAAATCTTCATGGAGACTCCGGTCAAAACTGGGACACTGAGGGAGGGAAGGGGATTTCCAGATGGGAGCAGGATGGGCTGAACCACCCCATAGTCTCTGCTCCCTGGGGCACCAGCCCTGAGCCTTTTTCGTGCTCAAGGCAAGGGCATCACCAAATCTCCTGTCCCAGCTGAGCACCCCTTCCATGCACAGTCATTCTATGTTCATCCTCTTTGGTCATATAGAATGTGGCACTGTGCTAACAGGCAAGGCTGGAAAATTGAGTTTAGGGAACAACCTCAAAAACTCCTGGGAACAGTGTCTTTTAGCAATTTGAGAAACTAGTGGAGAACAGAGCTCTAAAATGTGCATCTTAGAGAACAAGAAAGCAGCTCCTTTTCTAGATCATCCCATTTGAAAAAAGGAGCATTTTTGCTCATTTTTCAGTTGTTAATTATATATGAGAGTGTTATTACTTCTCGTTAATTACATTGAAAACAAACTTTACACTTAAACCAAAGTATAGTTTGTTAGGTTTTGGTGTGGCTTTTTTTTTTTTTTTTTTTTGGTAGTGGGAATCTCTTAAAATCGTGGTTTACTATTATGCTTGAAATGTATCTGTTACTAAACACAGTGAAAGCTGAATTTCAGTAGGAAGTAATGATTTTGTCAGCAGTGCTCCCTGTATGGCTGGCAGGAAGCAGTAAATGCTCCTGTTACCAGGCTGTACACGTGTGCATGTGGATCAGTTCACATAAAGAACTTAACAAAACAACCTCAAACCTCAGACCTTGAATGGTTTAATTGTTGTTGTCGTTTTCCCCACGGTTAATCTACACTTGTAAAAGCGACCCTGATGTGAGGTTAGGATTTATCAGCACCGGGCACCCCACGCTAATTGGTTCAGCCCTGCAGTTCAGTTCCACAGCGCTTCTTCAGAGCAGAGCCTGGAGCAGTTCCCTGCTCAGAGCAGAGGGAGCTCACCTGGGCTGTAGGGCTGATCCTGCTCCCAGCCCCACGCTGCCTGCCTGCTTCTCCACAAATGGGAAGATTTTTCCTCAAGTGGAAGAGAAGCATGACTTGGGTCATCTCTTTATTTTGAATGAGAAGTGCTAAACACTTTGGCAATATCTGTTACTTTTCTAAAGTTTTATGGAGTCTACAAAACTGTGTTCTCAGTCAAGAATTTTGACTTTGGGTTTTGGTTTTTTTTAATACTTTAGGCTAGTTGATAGGGTTTTTTGTATGAATGTTCAAAAGTTTCTTATGGAAACCCTGAATATTTTTGAGCAAAGGTTGTTTAACCTGGTGTGTTGAGGTCTGTCAGTGGCAGATGCTGATGTTAAACATGAGTGCAGGGGAAGGAGGGCGAGTTCCCTTCCCTGCTGTGCACACCCCGAGGGTGTCTGAGGCTGGCCGTGCTGCCTCTGTACCTTTTCACTGCTCCTCATAGAATCTTCTTCCTTTCACTGCATTGCCTTTGGAAGTGAACTGGGAATAATAAATGCTTTGTGTACATTCAATGTGCTGCTGCATTTCGAACACTGAGTGCAGCCTGGTTAACAGCCTTGCTTCCCTCTATCTTGAAAAGATATAGGAGAAGTAAAAAAGTTACAACAAGGAAAATAAAGATGGTACAAGATATCAAGTGGCTGTTCAGTGGTATTGTCTGATTAGAAGGAAGGAAGGGTCCTGGATAATTGAGGAAAGATGTGCTAGAAGTCTGAAGAGCAGATTTTGTTTCTTTAAACTTCCTTCTGGTAATTTAATACAATGTCCCTTGTGTACTATAAGTAGTAGAAAATCCCATATCCCCCTCTAGTCATGAAGAATCCAAACCAGCACACACGACAGGCTTGCTTTATGGTTCTTCTGTATAAACAGTATCTTTCTGCTTCCCTGTTACATTTCAGATTGCTCAAGTACTCAGAGCACTGTGCTAATTAGAGCCTGTAGTGGTTCTTGGTTGCAGAATCCACCACCTCAGTAAAAATGTAGTAAGATACTGTGCTACTGAGATCTTCCAGTTGTGCATCTCAACTGGGCAGTGTATGCATCCAGTGGTATGGCAGAGATCACCACTCCTTGTGTCCTCAGGGACAGTTTTTGCATTTTTCTAGATTTTCCATGGGATTACCAGATCAAGTTTGGATAGAGATGCTTTGGCCTGGGATTTCAGGTTGTTTGCTGTAACATCCACCTCTGAAACACATTCCACAGCTATCCTCGAAGGAGTACTTTCTTGTGAGCATATTTGATTTTGACTCCTTTACTATGCAGCAAAGAAGTCTGGATTTGAGCTTGTGTGTTGTCAGGAAACACAATTAACTGTGCTTGCCTGGTCTTTCACAGTTTTATATGTTTTTAATGTTATTTTCCTGAATCTGGTTGATTTGGCTTTCCCTCTCCTCACTAAAGCCTAGTCTAGAATTATCACCTACCTGCAACTACTGAGTCAGATTCTGTGAGCCTGGAATACCTTACATATCTATCCATTTCTCTGCACAGCTGGGACCATAAGGAAGAAGAGGGAAAACAGGATCAGTGTTAGCAAAACTGCAATAATAAAGGAAGACCTTTAAAAGCATTACTGAAAATAAGAGGAAGAAGTGCCAGAGGTGTTAGATCCCTAAATGTGAGGGGTTTGGGTACATTGCACAGTTTCTGTGGCTTGGAGTGATCTTTTTTTGTGAAAAGGTAAATTAAAAGATGAGGCTAAAGTAGGTGGTTTATATTTTTTGCTCTCAGTGCCTATAAAATTAATTCCAGTGCAAGTCCAACATACCCAATGTTATTCTATACTAGGAAATTAATTTTGCTTTTAAACCAACATGGACAGATCAATAGTATTTCAACAGTTAAAAAATCATGTCACTATTAGGAAAATACATACAAGCTACTTTGCATGTGCTACTGCTATTGTGAGCAAAACTCAGCGTGCTTCAAGGCTGAGTTCAGGAGTGAGCAGTGCAATTAGCACTTGCTGTAAGGATGGATCTAGTCTCAAAAGAGAGTTACAGAATCTGCAATAGTGCTGAATAATATTTTGACTCTGTAGCAAAGGAACTGCGCAGGAGCAGTGTACCTTCAGAGCTGGTTTGGGCAAGTGGTGTGTGTGATCATACCCATGTAAGGCAATGTTTCATGCTACTGGTAAATGTGCAAAACCTTTTTGCTGCTTAAGCATGTTGTGAGTGTTCAGTTATTATATTCATTTAAATAGATGTACCCCAAGACTCTCTGAGACTGTGGATTGTACTCATCCAAAATGATACAGAAGTGAGTTCTGAAAAATTTATGTATATGAATAATAAAAATTGTGCTGGTCCAGGTGGTGGAGGTGTGTGCTTTTCTAGACTTCCACAAGGAAAGAGAGAGGTGCTAATGAGAGCAGAATCACTAATTCCATAATGTGCTTATATTATTATCCAAATATTCTCATTTTAATTGCTTTTTAATTGTCTTAAACATATCAAGAACGTGTCCACAGCACTGTAGCATGCTGGGCATAGTCACACAAACAGAAATACTCTGTGGCTCTTGGGCTGCCCTGCCTCCAGCTGAGGGTACATCCTCTTCTTCCCTCTTTCAGAACTTCCTTTTTTCTGCAGCCTCCCTAGTGATGCCCCAGATGGTAGCCTTTGTTGTTGCAGTAGAGAAGGCCATTACTCAGTAGAGCAGTAAAACATAAAGAGGGGTGTGATCCTGGAAAAACACATTGTTTAGGGTGTGTTCCGTAGGTTGGGACCGAGTGCCCGTCCCGCAGGAGATGTAATCACACTGCCATCCATGGAATGTGCAGAGACAAGACCTGACGAGTTGGGCTAGCTGCTTGTGGAGCCTTGCTGCTCTAGATACAGCAAGGAAAAGGTAGTGCAAGTCCAGGAGCTGCTGCCATAATAGGTCATGACACTTCTGATGTTTCTGCCTTTCATGATCATGGAAGAAAATAATGTATCTTGTCAACTGTTCTAGTTACTGTTTTTGAGTATTACAGGCTAGCCAGAAGCAGTCTTCCTGCCTTTCTTCCCGATATGATAGTTTACTAGAATCATGGCCTAAGCTAAAATAGCTAAGAAAATTCTTCATACTAAGGAAAGGAACTGTGAAAGATTTTTCAGCAGACCTTCTCTTGTCCTTGTGACTGCCAAGAGGTTATGACACTGTATAATGCATAAAGCCAGGATAATGAGACAAGCAGGTTGGTATCCTCTGCTAAATAATTTCACTGTACTGAAGAAAAACTCATGCCAGTGCTGCTGTCTATCCCAGTTATTATACTGGGGCTTAAAAGATCCCTTGAAATGTGAAGGCTGCCTATACACACTCTTCACCAAGAGCATAAAGTTGCAAATTTGTTGGATAATTATGGGTGTGTTGTCAGTGTCCAGACTGAACTGTAGTTCAGTCTTTCATCTGACACTAAATTATTCAAAGGGTTAAACTGCTGAAAGCAGGTAATTTAATCACTCTTGGTTTCAGTAAATTTTTGGGGTGACTTCTTTAATGACAGCCTAAAGTCCACTGAATGGTTATGTTGATAATACCATAAATTTTTTTTTAAGTCACAGCAGGAAGTTAATCACATTTCTAAAACATTTAAGAGCTTTGTTTTGTAAAGTGCCATCAGACTGCTCCTGTCTTTGAAGATCAGCAAATAGAAGAGTTGCTGCAGCAAACTGCTTAGCTATGGAGCAGATTCTGCATTGGCTATTTGTTCTCAACTCTTTTCCATCCACAAAGTTACATTGTACCTCTGGTTTGTTTTCCCATGAAGATAACTGTATCGGTGGGGTGAAGCTTCTGATACTATTTACCTTACAAACTGGTATTGTTCATTCCTGTTGTTCAATGGCTTGTTAGAGTGTAGCTGCTTTGTTTTATCTAAGATTACAACAATAATGTAATCTATTAATACAATTTTGTTCCCATTCATTAGTTACATTGGCACAGTTAGAAACCAGTCTGGCCATCCTGTACTTTGTCAAAATGTCCTGTGTGGCCGGGCAGACCCAGAGATGGGAGTGCAAGGCAGCAGCACATAGTGATTGATCAGTGCAGTAAGTGGTGGCTGCAGTGTTGTTACTGTCTGTCTAGTCATTGCTACATATTCTGTAGGCACGGCAGAGATGAGTCTGCTTCCAGGAAGTTGTCCCATCCCAGTTCTTCATTTGCTGTCTTGTGTAACATCATCTCCTACTGTGGGAGATTTGCAATTCCCAGTCAATAATGCAGTAATTACTTGTTTCAGATGACAATTAGAGAGCAAGAGACTTCCGTATAATACTGTTTTGGTTTGGGGTTTTTTTAAGATTTAATGTTGGCTACTTGCTCTTTAGTAAATAAATGTATTTTCTCCTTCCTTTCTAAATGTAATAGAGCAAATTTTGAAAGGATTGAAGATCTTTAAACCTTGTTTCCCTAGCTGGAAGTTTCCTCTCTCTCTATGCCCCTAATACCTTTCTCCCTTAGACTGTAAGCTTAGCTCTGCCTCCTAATACTTCTCTAGGAGCTTTTTCCCCTTAAGACTTAGTCATTATACATCATGACTTTCTTGTTAAGATACAAACATTTCTAGATACACCTTTTGGCACTGGATCAAGTAATGAACCTTGAAGAAAAAAAAAAAAAAAATGAGGCCAAAGCAAATTTTACACAGTTTTGCTAATGGGAGAATGAACTTCTAACTGCTAAGACAAATGACATAATATTTACAAGTAGTGGAAACATCCATGACAGCAGTTACCTGCATCTTGATCCATAGGATCATTGGGGTTTATTTACTTCCCTTTCCCCTCCTCCCATTCTTCTGGCCAAATTAATCTCAGTCTCCATTGCTGTTTGATACCTTGATATGTTTGAGGTGAATTGCTTTATCTGTGGATACCTTTTGAAAGGCAGCCACAGCACAGAAATTGCTTGATTCCTCTTCAGATTTTTCATTATAGCAACCTGGGACTGTCTTGGAAAAATGAAACTGTGTAGAATGCTTTTCATTTAATTCCTTTTCTCTTGAGTCCCTTTGTGCAGTAAGTGGTGTTTGTATTCTAGCTGCAGGTAGGGATTAGAGGCCAAATAGTTTCTCTTACTTGGAAAAGCTGGGTTCTTTCAGAGCAAGTGAGGGGAAATTTTTGCTCTGAACACTTCTAGTAGTTCAAAGATTGACAATAGTAAATGAATTACATTCAGATCGTGGAGGTGGGAGCTTGTTGGGCTAATTTTGGTATGTGTGGTTGTTTTGGCCTGGATATTTGATTTTTTTCTTTGGTTGGTTTTTGTTTGTTCTTTTTAAACCCTGCCCTCTTGGGAGCCACTCTATTCATCTGGCATTCAGAGCAATGGTTTCCAGACTTGTGGAGAAACAAGCTGCTGGAGCCCACAAGTTTTCTTGTGAGCTGTTAGAGCCCCATAAAATCCCGTTCCACGGAGTGCCTGCAGCCCCCTTACAGGCGTGGTCTGGGCAGTCTCTTCAGCAGAGCTGGGAAGTCATCTGCTGGCATTGCTTCTTCCAGCTCAAGGCAGGTATTTGTTCATCATCCTCTTCACCTTTTTCTAACTTTCTTGTTTGCTTTCAAGAAGTCATATTCTTGCTTTCTGAGTCTCTTTAGTGTCCTCTTTGCGCCACCATGGTTTGGTAACTGCTTTGGAAAGTGTGGCATTTACTGCTTGCTCTAGGGATGTCTCAATTGTGTATTTTGATATGCTGTGTATAGCTACAATAGCAAGGATCTGTTGGGTGGTTAAAGAGGTGATGTTTACTATAGCACTTGAAATCACAGAATGTTTATTCATTATGATTTCTAGCAGGGGAGATTTCTTAATTTTTTTTTTTACTTGTGTGCTATTATCCATGTCAGGCTGGTATTTTAAACTATGCACTAAAATAAGCTTTTAGATGTTTATTTAAAATACTGATGCATTTTAAAATAATATTTTTAAAAAACTTTTGAAGAGATTGTGATTTGTTCTACAATAGAAGAGATGTTTGTAGTGAGTGCAGAGAACCATGGCTCTGCTGGGCTGCCCTGAGGGGTGTGACAGCTTTGAGTCCTGACACTGAGATGCAAAGCTAGACCTGGGCTGTGTGTTGAGCATGCCCTGGGTGTCCTTGATGCTGATGTAGGTTGACTGCTACAGCATGGACTTTGCTCATTTGCATTCTCTGATTTTATTCTTATCTCCTGCCACCTGATATTTTTGCTCGTTAAGTTCTTTTCATAGTGTTTACTGCAGGTTCACTCATCCACTGGAATTCACACACACACCCCTTTATTATATCTGTATATAGTGTTGTATTTGTATTCAAAAATAAAAATGCCCTTTTAGAACTTTCACAATGACCTTTATTCTGGCATGTCCATTTAGTCCAGCAGAAGAGGAGAAAGTCGTGTTGTTTTCTGCTTTCCCCACTAAAAGCAAGACCTTGGATGTGAAAGTTGATGGTGTTCTTCAGGCTGCTGCCAGCAGTGAGTGAGTGACTGCCTTCAGCTGCTGATGCTGCCCTTGGTGCAACTGCCTGCTCATTTTGGGATTGCTGTGGCCCTGCTGCATGCAGGGCTGTGCAAGCTGTCTGCAGGGACTGTAAAAACCCTCAGTACCAGTGATTGCCGGTGAGAGGGATGTGTGTGATAACTGTAACCAACTTTTTAGTATCACTATTACTCCTCCACTGTGGTCTCCTTAACCTCAAAAGGAAACAAATGTTTCATAACCTGCTGTGGGGACTGCTTAAGTTTCTCCTCTGTGGCTGCCAACTCCAAAAGCTAATGACAAACATTATAGATAATCTTTCAGACTTTGACTATGGCTGTGATGTGAATCATGACTGAAAGCTTAGTGCCATCATCATTGTTAAATAGAGGCAGTTTCAGCTGTAGTGGAATTGCTGTGCTTGTGGAGTCATTCTCTAGCTTTTGGCCACACGTGACTGCAAACACGTGTTTATGCTGAGCAACGTGTCCTGCAGCTCAGGGACAGAGCACTGCAGTGCTCCTGTCTTAAAACTGCATTTAACTTATGGCAGAAGCCACATGAACTTGACAACATTTTTTCCGCTTTCTCATCAGTAGGAAAAAAATATGGCAAAGTGGGATTCCTTCCTTGTAGATTTGAATTGTTGTGAACAGTAGAACAACAGAGCAATGTATCTTACAGTGGCACTTGAGTTCATATTGTTAAGCAGGCTGAATCCATCAGAACTTTTTTTTTTTTTGTTTTAAATACAGGGGTTTTTTTGAATCACCAATGCTATGTTAGTTCTGATTGCTTAATAGTGTGAATATTTGAATATGATAATACTGAGCTCATGGTCCATAACAAGCAGATTTTTTTCATTTATATAGTTTCTTATATATAGGGTCTGTCATTATATGGGAACTTTGTAGTTTCAGAGAATGTAATTGGGTTTTTCCTCCTCTATCCCACTTTCCCATGCTGCAAATGCCACAACTGTTTTGTTTTCAGGCTTTCATCTCAACACTTCAGTGACAGACTTAGTAAATGAGTGATGAGAAGTGTGCACCTGCAGAGTCATTTATATATAATCCAGTAATTTGTGTAATTTTTATATATAATCCAGTAATTTGTCTGTTTAAGGTGACTGACACTTCTTACCAGCTTCCCAAACTGTGCTGTCATGCTATAGTTTGGTTCTAGTTGCATATCTCAGTGTTTAGACTTATTTCAGCATTCATGATCTTTCAGTAACTAAGTGAAAGCTCTTTTTTGTGGACAAACTCACTAATATCTGAAATGTCTCTTTTGGAAGTTGTTGTAACCTCCAAACTCAGAGACCCCCCCCTGTAAACTCTTCAAGATGTATTTTTTGTTTGCAACATGGTGCTGTGGACAGAGAGAAAAGATGTTAAATGTTTCACTATTTTTCCTGTTGCCTTGCATTCCTTTCTGTAGCAAAAGAATATCTACAAAGGTTTATGTGTTGCATTTTGGGGAGGTAGAAAATAAATGCTTACAACACAGTCTTACAGTGTCTGCAATTTTGCTATTGAAAACTGTATTAATTTAATATTGCAGTAATGTATTTAAAGAGTTAAAAACATTTCCTATCCCTAAAGTTGCTTTGTTGTGATGCTTCTTTAATTGGCGTGGTTTATGTTAATTTTCAGTTGATTCATAGACTGCATCTCAAATTTATTCCAGGGATATCATTAGAACTGGGTATTCTGATGTGGGAATGGACAGATGACATGGTTGGATGATTTTGACACACTGTGGTTTAAGCTGCATTAAAAACAGCAGTGTATTAAGTAGTATGTTTGGTGGGAAGGTTTTCCTGACCAGTGTGGACAGGTATTTTTTTCTCTTTCTTAATCCTGTAATGTATAATTTGAATAAGCCTTCAGCATTGCCTCTGCTTGAGGCAAAGGAAAACATGTTTCTTAATTAAACCTTGGTATGATTTTACAATTTTTTCCTATGAGCTTTTAAGGACAAGAGAGGAAAACACAAATTACTGGTTTTCAACACTCTAGTAGAAAATGCATTTTGTTACATGCTTGCTGGTGCATCTGTGGAAGAGGAATTGTGTTTTGTTTGTCTAAAGGATTAGTTGAATTTTATTAGCAGTTTAAAAGCTTCCTTTGTTCACAGTAGCCCAAAACATTGACTGGTGTTATCTGGTTTCCATATCTGAAAGCTGTATCACGAACTTTGTGTCCATCTATGTCAGAAGAAGCAGCAGGGGCATTCATCATGATTCATTTGTCTTATCACTAAACAGTATCTCTCAGAACTGTCTCTGTTTAAGTTGATTGCTGTTGCTATCATCTCTAACTCTTCATACTTGTGGAGAATGTAGAGCAGTATCTCATAGAAAGCTCTTTATTAGTTAAGGACAGTTCTTTCCCCATGAAACACGGTGTCAATATTTAAATTCTCTATTTAAAGATAACATTGGTTAAGCTCTTAGTGAAGAATAGAGCTATCTTTCAGGTGTTTGCTTCAGTTTATTTCCAGATACTAAGTAGAACTGATGATAACTTTAGGGGGAAAAAAATTAAAAAATTAGTATTCATTTATTGTAAAAAATTGTTGCATTTTAAGAACATGCTGTGTGCTTCTAGAATGCAGTGACCCAGAGGACAGCTTCTGTTCAGACCAGCACATGCTGTTAAAAGGTTAAAATAGTGGGGGGGGAAGGCAGGATGTTGAAATAAAATTGAGGCTCTTCTCTCTCGTGATTTTTGTCATTTTCCTGCTCTTAAGTTGCAGGAGTTCAAACCTGTCCCCCCATAATTTTGTTGTAGTCAATCTTTAACTTGCTGTTCTGCTGCTGCATTGCCAGTGCCGATTGCTGCCGAAGGGGCCCCTGGGGCTCTACCACACCCGAGCCGATCTTCTGCAAACCTTTTTCTTACAAAGTTAAAACTCCACGTCATGCTTGATTGTGCTTTTGTTCTAAAGCTGAGACTTTAGAAAAGCACACGTGTTACCGTGGCTGCTGCACAGTGAGCGTTTCACAACAGCCCCATCACTGGTACCTCAGTGAGATCTGCCGCACCCTAATAAGTGTCCAAAAGCCGTGTGTGAGCATTAAGTTCGTGATGCAGCGTAGCTCTAATCCCGGAGTAAGTCTCTAACCTGAGCTGTTTCTGTCGCGCTGAGGGCAGAGGTTACTACTTGTGCGGATTTACTAGGAGAGTAAACAATCAGTATAGGAGTGCCGGGTGTGAAAGTACCTTCCTGTGTGCTGTGAATTGGAATGGGGCTGCAAAAGCATGGTGTGCTCTGAGGAGAGGGAAGCACCTGGTGGCTGACGCTGCTGCGCTTCTCCCGTGGCTTATCCTGCCTTTGGTGGGAGCCCTGGCTTCTGAGAGACTCGGGAGATGATCGCACTGTTGTCCCTTGTGTTTGTTCCTTTTGCCCAGCAGAAATTCAGCTGCAGTCTGGTAGAAGGCAAGCGTCCAGGCTGGTTGGCAGCTCCTGCCAGCAGCCTGGCATCCCTGCGAGCCCGCGGGCAGCCCGAGCTGGGCGGGAGCCGGGCGGGAGCCGATGGGAGCCGGGTGGAGGAGCCGTGGGGGAGCCGGGCGGGAACCGATGGGAGCCGGGTGGAGGAGCCGTGGGGGAGCCGGGCGGGAGCCGGGTGGAGGAGCCGGGTGGAGGAGCCGTGGGGGAGCCGGGCGGGAACCGATGGGAGCCGGGTGGGAGCCGGGTGGAGGAGCCGGGCGGGAGCCGATGGGAGCCGGGTGGGAGCCGATGGGAGCCGGGTGGGAGCCGATGGGAGCCGATGGGAGCCGGGTGGGAGCCGGCGGGAGCCGGGAGCGCGGCGGGGCCGGCGGCGGGCGCTGCTCTGTCCAGGGTGCTGACGGCCAGGGCGCGGCCAGGCCCGTGTGCTGGAGCTGCCATCCTGCTGGGTCCCTGGGAACCTTACCTGCACTCCCGGCACTGCACACAGTCACGAACTTGTGGGGAGCTTTTGGGTACAAAACTGTTACACAAATCAGTGATTCGGGGCTTTTGAGATGGTAGCAGAATATCCAAGTTAATAGCACAACTTGTATAGCAATGAGAAACTCATCAGACCTTTTAAATTAGAGTGTCTTTTAAATAGTGCTTGTCCTTGAGATGGTTGCAAGAATGTATAGGTTTTATTGTTTGATGATAAAACCCAGTTTGGGTTATCCAAAAATATATCCACTTTTCTGGAATCATGCTGAAACTCTCCACTGGCTTTTGGTGTGGAAGCAGTGGAAGGTGTTGTTGGAGGAATCAGGAAGGTGCTTATTCAATCAAAACAACAGTATTTCAGTTCACTGAATTGTCTCATATCTCTTGGTTTAGTGGCATTTACATATGTAATGGTCACTGGAGCAAAACTTAATGGCAGTGATGCCTAGAAACTGGAAAATGTTATATCTAAAATGTCCCTTAATCCTTAAAGATTTTCTTTTCAATTTTTCCCAAGTAAGATTTAAATCTTACTGGACTTGATTAGAATTTCAGTTTTTTTCTTAAAAAAATAACACTGTAAAAGTCTTAAAGTAACTTGTTAGTTTAGAAAGTCTGCTATTATAAACTTGAACTTGTGTAAAAATTCATTGCATTATAAGAATGCAAGAAAAAATAAAGAAATAGTTCTTATTTAATGAGACCTGATGTGAGATGCTGACTGTAAGACCATTTGGAAACTTAAAAGTCAATTTATGTTCTTTGTATGTGTAGTCCATATTAATGTGGACTTTTTTCTTCGTCCATAAATAATCACCTATATGGGGAATTTTTGTTAGACACATGCCAGTACAACTGTTGAGCAGTAACTTTAGTAAATGCTGTTCTGTGCAAGTGTGCACCATTCATGTGTCTCATGAACACTACCTGAGACAAAAATGCTGATTTTTGATTATTAATTATGTGATTAATTTTTACATGCCTTTTTTTTTTTTTTTGTCTTAGCTGGAGATACAGATGATCCTCCAAGAATTACTCAAAATCCTGTCATTAATGGGAATGTAGCGATGGCTGACGGACATAACAACACTGAGGAAGACATGGAAGATGGTAAGTAAATATTTGATAAATGCATGGTTTGTTTGGCTTCTTTAATTCTATGATTTTGAGGAGAAAATGGTCAATCTCTATGTCCTGTGATCTGTGGCTCATTAAAAAAATGAATCCCTCTGTAGTTATGGCTGCTGGCTTTCTGTGTAGGCATCCTTTTGACATAGCTGTACAATGGGATTAGACTTCTGAAGGCTTGGGATTTTATTCTTGTACTCTTTCTAGGTACTCATTTAAAAATTGCTGAAAGTGCTATTGGCCATTGTTATGTTTTGTGATATAGCCCTTTAAAGGTGCTGCAGCTGGGCTTTTCTGAATAGTAATTTTATCAGTTACACAATTCCTTCAGGGTGTTTAGAATCCTTATCTGTCCTGCTCTCTTGTCAGGTGGCAGCTGTGCTCTGGTTTTGTCTTTATGTGGTAAGTCAGTGGTAACTATTTTGTTGATGAATATCTTTTGCTCTCAGTTCTGATGACTCATTTTCTTGGTAAAGCAAAGAAAAAAAATATGTGTTAATGTCCTGTTAATAAATGGGACATGTATTTTTGAAGTCTTTTTCTTGGTCCATTAAATGAAAATAAGGGTGTACAGTTTGTTGCAGAAGATCAAATAGTTATAACTCAGGGTATATTTAAAGAAAGACAACAAGTTTCTAAACCTGTTATGTTTAGTGAGGAAAATGTGCAATGATATTTCCTTTCTTAGGAAAGGCTATGGGTAAGAACTGCTCATTTTGAAGAACAGAGTAGAATTGAGTTGGGAGAAGGGAAACATCATAGGAGTGGGATTAGTTCCATATTCCATGCTGTCTTATGAAAGTACATTTAGGACTAGGCTTAAACATTTAGTTAGATTTGTGCAAAAATATTGAGTGATTTTTTTTCAGAAAAATCAAAGTTTGAGGTTAAAGGTTAAAAAAGTGCTTTCTTTTATGTGTTCAAGGAATATAGAATACTGATAGAAACTAATGTTCCATGAAGAGAATAGGATTTCAGTTCAGAACAAAAGCATGATTGAATAACCTCTGTATCATTGCATTGGCAAAGATTAAGTTTTCTATGACCAGAGTCTTGCAATGAAAGAAAAACCTAGTCTTCTTAGCCTGTGAATTTTATTTGTGTGATTACCTAATCTCATTCAGAGGGTTTTGATTTATTGCTCTGAGTAAATAGGTGAGACTGAAACAGGGAATTCTGTTCTTATCAAAAGCTGTTCTAGAAGATGTTAAATGTCTGTCAGGCCATGATATTTAGAGGGTGGAAAGAAAAGACAATATGGGTTGACACCAACTGGCTAGCACAGATCTGTTTAAGTTCTGTTCTTGGTAGGGATGTTTATATGTGGAAAGCCTGTAGTGTTTGCTGTTGATACAACCAGTACATAACACATTGGTGACTTAGAAAAGTGATTTGTCCACTAGTTGGTCTGTATATACCTGTACAAATTAGCCAAAATAGGGACTGATGAAAGCCAGGCTATATCAGGGCTGGCAAGTAATCAGATATTCACCTCTTCATTCAGAATAATATTGATCCTTTAACCAAAAAACTACTGTGAACCTGTTTGTGTCAATTCCCAACTGCTGGACTCTTCTCAGAACTGGGTATTGAAGGTATTGCACTGAGGAGAAGTGTCTGAAGGGGTTTGACAGAAGGCTTGTGAAAGCTCTCATGCCTTGATGGACTTCCAGCATGGTCAGGAGCTTGGGCCCACTCTGCAGTGGGACATCCTTCAGGGTTGAAGTGGGATTATTAAGCAATACCCATAATAGTTCCTCCTCATCATATTTGAATAAGGAGTGCCTGGCTACATGTTGGTGCTGCTACAGCTGTGCATTGACAGATAGAAAAGAGTGTCATTGCAAAATGTTAAATTGAAAAAAACATTCCTGAAGACTTGCATCACATAAGGGGATGATGCCTCTTTTCCAAGTCTTGTAAATCAGATTAGTTGCTTGCTGTTGCATTATTTACACATCAATGCAATTGTTCTCTTGCTGTTTGTGCTCTTGCTAATCTGGTTTGCAGCATGGTGTGCATGGGTAATGGACAGCTCAGAGATTCCAGAGACAGGGAAAATGGGAGATATGGGCTTCTCTGATAAACATGCAGTTTTCTTTTGCTGTTACTCATGGCAAGGGGCATCAATCTGAGCTGATGCAGAATGCATGAGGAGAATTTAGATACCTCTTCAGTGAAATTAATGACTTTAGTGGTTCCTGTGAGAGCTGAACAGTAAGATGAAAGGTTGATGCTTCCAGCTGGATGATAGAAATCAGCTTTCTGGTGATTTTCTGAGTTCAAGAAACTTTTGAGGTGATTTTGTTCTTCCAGCTTAGCACATAAAGAAATGACTGATAAGATTGGGGGGAAAAAAAAAGTGCAGCTCTCATCCCTTTTGCTAGGCAACAGGCTGCAGGCATTGTGAGACACAGGGAACAGGAGCAGCAGTGGACCACCAGCAGGACTTTCAGATAAGGCTGTGTTCTCTCAAGCACTGTGACCAGTACCTGTTGCTGCTCTGTGTGAAGTCTTAGCAATTAAAAAGAACCAACTGAAGGACTGTACTGTGCTGTGCTTTGTATTGAGAATGACTTAAATGAACCAGACTTTAAAAGCTTGAATAGCAGCCTCTGCAAATAAAGTAAAAAATAATAAAAACAAGGCTCTGATCAAAACTTGTTTGCAAGTGCATCAGTATTCAAAGCAACATATAGAATAAATTCTCTTAGAAGTTAAAGTTCAAACAGAAGGTCCCTAGCTGAACATAAGCTCACAGCTTTGCCATTACCTCCTGAAGTCTCATTTCTGTGAAGAATTGCAGAGGCAAGAAGGCTTTCAGAAGCATCAGTCTTAGCCATACACTGCTATTGCATGCTGTATTTGGATTGTTATTAAAATATTCATAGAATATTCAGCCAGTTTCTCCATTAATAATGCATGTTCAGAATATTTTAATAATTCCAGTGCGCTTTCAAGGTAGCAACATTTACTAAGAGAATAAAGAAATTTGCTTTTCCCAAAAGTATCAACATTTAAATACGTGCTTCAGCCTTAAAATGGATAATATTCAGTATTTGGATCTCTGATTTGAAGGATCTTTCTTCTGTGAAAATGCTGAATGTGATCTTCATCACATCAATGAAAAAATATTTTCCACGTAGCAAAGACAGCCCATTGCCTGGAATATCTCCAAGTACTGTCATCTGGATCAGTCCTTTTTACCTTGTGTTCAATTTGTAGTTCTGGGATTTATAAAAGTCTCACTTGCCAGTTACTACTAAATTATCCTGCTGGCAGTTACAATTTTTAACTGGCATCTGGAGGACATGTTCATGATGGCAAAAAAAGACTTTATTTATTGATATACTCAAAATAATTGTCACATTTGCTATATACTTCTTTTTCTGATAAAATTCTTCCTTTAATCCATTACACTTGCTAAGAAAAAATAGGCTTACTGGAAAGACAGGTTGTTATTTTTTAAAGAAACTTCTATTTTAGGGTTGACCTGTGTTACAAGGCTGCATTTTTATGGAGCAGTTACTAGTGCTTGTTCAAATATTTTACAGAGAAGAGTTCCCAGTTCCCTAGTGAGCTCTCATGCACAGGCTTTCCTGAAAAGAAATCAAGAAATACAGGCAAACTTTCTCTGAAGCAGCTGCAGATGCTGCGTGGGCTGCATTTTTTAGCTGACACTGTAGCAGCACTGCTGCATCCTTGTGCTGAAGTGCTCTGAAAGCTGCATCAAAGGAGGCAGAAGGCAAACTTGGCTCGTTTTTCAGAAGCTCAGACTGAGCCCAGAAGCACTGATAGCGTGATTGTGAGAAGGGAGGTGGCCTCAAGTTGGTTTGAGATACACGTGTGATGTAAGACTGATTTTAAGTTGTTAAGTGTTACAGATTTGTTTTATCCTGGCTGCAAATCAAGTTAGAGCTCCTCTGTCTGCAGCCTGTCAGGTTCTTGGGTGTAGAACATCAGCTCTTCACTCTGTCAACGGGCAGTGAGTAGTGCAACTGGGAAGAGAACATTTCTTAAGTAGGTGACAGACTGCTAGTTAGCTGTACTTTCAGGCAGGGAAAAAGGAGAAAGTAATCCTTTGAACTCTTGTGTTATTATGGAAGCTGACAGGACAGGGCAACATTCAGGTCTTTTCAGGAGCAGAGGGGACAGGAAGCAGGTTTGGGCTGTAGTACCTTCAAGAGACAATTGGAATGTTTATGGCTGTCAGGCTATACACAAAAAAATCCTCAGTGTTGCAGTTCAGGAGTAGGACAACTGCTTCAAAACTTCTTCACAAGGGAGGAGAATGAAATCTGTCATAGCTCCCTGGCAGTTGTGGATAAAACTTGGTCATTTTGTGTATGAAGTGTATAATCTTTACCCTGTTGCATGTTGTAATCAGGAGTGTTCCATTTTTTAAGCAAGGTAGCAATGAGGACTCACCTGTGTTTTGGAAGGATGATTCAGTGCTGTCTCTGGTGCTGTGCCAAGCTGAGTAAACGACTGCTGTCTGTGTGTGGAAGGAACGGTTGTGCTGTGTGCCTCGTCACAATTTCACAACCTGATTTCTGATTTCTGGCTCGGTGGTGCTGTCCCTCAGTGCTCTTTGATTGTGGGTGTCACTGTGTGTGTGGCACACCTTCAGTTGTGCATGCCCTGTGGGTGCAGTGAGAGCAGCAGGGTGACAGTGGGTGCTGCCTGCTGCCCTGTGTGCTAGTGCGACCTCCTTACAGCCAGGAGGAATCCATGTGCCACGAGTGTCAGACTGGAGAAAGAGGGGAGTGTCTTGTGCATCCCTGGCCTGGAGATAAGTTGGGATAAGTTTTTTCCTTCCCAAGTGCACTGTGAGGCATGTCACAGTGAAGAGAGCCTGGCCTTGCACCTTGCTGGAGCTGTCACAGTCTCCAGCACCCTGTTATAGCTGTGTGCTACAGGAGCAGAACAGATTGTGGTAGGTGAAGAACTGGGTATGTGGGAAGAAGGCAAAATTACTTTGTGTATGTCAAAATAAGCTCTTTGAAAAAAACAGTCTCATTTAATTTTGTGCTAGACCACTAAAAATCTCTGAAGTCTTTGCATAGCACAAAAAAACCAGGACCCTGCTCTTAAGCTGATTTTCAGCAAACTGATACAATTTTAGAATAATCCAGCAACCAACCTATGGCATTAATCTGTTTTAAAATACACTGTTGCAAGCCCAAACTAACTAAAAGGTGACATGATATCAACAGGGCATTTGAGCAGATTGTGAAATTCCTTTATTTATATGGGTTCATGCAGGGAAGTGATTTAAACTGGGCTGTGGAGATGCTACACAAGAAGAGTTAGAGTGGGCTGGGATTTAGGTGCAGGGTGTTTGATATCTGTCTTACTGCACCTGCTGCTTTAGAAGAAGCTGGAGTGTTAACAAATCCTGCTGCTAAGGAAGCATTTAAAGAAATAGTGTACAAAAGGAATGCATCTTGCAGTGCCATGTTTGCCTGAATGGAGTTTAGTGTTTTTCAAAATAAAGAAATTGAGATGTCAGTAATTAAGTAGCTCACTGTCCCTCTGGGGTGGGGATGTTTTTGTTGCTTCCCATATTCCACATGAAACACACTCATGTTACATGATGTTGTGATTTTGGAGTGCAGAAGGTGAGGTGTTTCAAACAGTGGGGTGTGTGTGTGTGTTCCAGATACAAGCTGGCGATCAGAAGCAACATTTCAGTTTACAGTGGAACGCTTCAACAGGTTGAGTGAGTCAGTGCTCAGCCCCCCCTGCTTCGTTCGCAATTTGCCGTGGAAGATCATGGTGATGCCGCGCCTCTACCCGGACAGACCCCACCAGAAAAGCGTAGGATTCTTCCTTCAGTGCAACGCTGAATCTGATTCCACGTAAGGACTTTCAGTTGTTGTACAGCTCCTCCCTTGATACTGCTTAATCTACTGCAAGAAATGTAAATATCTACCAAAAAACCTTCACCTCACTTTCTGCAAGAGGAGAGAATTCTTCCAAGAGTTTAAGTGTCCTTTACCCACCTTTTTAAATCTCAAAGTATGAGAATAATTCTCTCTTTAGGATGAGCTAAAATCAGCTTGTGTGACTAGAAGTTTGTGGTAGAATTTAGATACGTGCTTGCTGAAGGAGAAGCTCTTGACTGACAAATTTTTTGGCATGGAAAAAGTTCTGGGTTTATTTCAAATGAAAGTGGAGCTTCTCTAACTATGCCAAGCTATAAATGCTGCCCTGTGAAACATGTGAACAGGTAACTGCTACCAGTACAGGCAGAGCAGGGCACCAGTCCTTTCCTCAAGTGGAGTTTGTCACTCAATTCAGTGATATCTGAACATGTGTGTGTTCTTGGAGTCCTGCATGCAAATCAGCATTGACTACCTTTGACCACTTTTGTAAATAATGGAAAAAATTTAAAAGATGTCTACAAATTTCTGGGACATTCCTGCAGCTTATCCAGGAAAAGTGCAGACCTCTCAGGTGATCTTTCCAATAGGGTAACTCCATTCTGGCACTGAATCTCACAAAGCTTGTTGTTTACTCTGAATAATAAGTTTCACTTCATCATTTTTATAATTTAGAGGAGAGTGCTCAGGGCACAATGTAAAGAAAAAGTTGTAAGTGTATTAATAAGTCACAGGACGTGTGATTCCCGTGCAAGTATTTACAGAAAAAAGGTGATCTTCTGAAGTACCAACCAAGGTGCAGCTGGTGGAGCTGAGCAAGCAGTGCCACTGCATGAGGCAGTGACAGGACCTTGTCTGAGCTGTGCCAGACTGATTGCCTTGCACAAGCAGGGTGGTTTTGAATGCCAGTGGTCATGAAGAAGTGCTGCTGAGACAATTAGTGTTGGGGAGTTGATCTTGTGGGAGGGAGGGGAGAAGCTCCTCATCCTTTCCTTACCAAGGGCTGAGGCCTCCCACTCCACAGACACCAGGAGCACTTGGAGTTGCCCATCTATGTGCAGTGAGGCAGATCAGAACTAACTCACCTGAGAGAGCCCTCAGCTTCTTAAACCAACCTGCAAGTCACTGACACACTTTGTCAACACTGTTGCCATAAGAAAATCTCCATTCCAGGTTCATAAAGTGGTTTCAGAAAGCCCCAGAGGTTCATGCCCTCAATAACAATTAACATCTAATAAGAAAAAAAAAAAATCCAGTGTGTGAAAGTAATGTACCAAAAATGCCTAACAAAAAAATTATGTAAGGACTATAAAAAGCTTGGTTTTGAAAGAGTTTCAAGTGTTTCTTCTGTATTTATAGGTCATGGTCCTGTCATGCACAAGCAGTTCTCAAGATAATAAACTACAAGGATGATGAAAAATCATTCAGTCGTCGTATTAGTCACTTGTTCTTTCATAAGGAGAATGACTGGGGCTTTTCTAACTTCATGGCCTGGAGTGTAAGTAATTGGACATATATTAATCTATTGCTAAATAGGAGCACTTTTCTGTACTCCTGCATACTGAGATGCTGATAGCAAAGGGTTTTTTTCCCCAAGCTGTTATTTTTTTCTCTGTCATTACTGTAGATTTCTTCTCAATTTCTTACTCTATTAATTTGATTTTTGTAGAGTGTTCTTACTGATGTTGTAATTTAAATATTCTCTCATTATTATTTTCTTCCTGAGTGCTTGTGTTTTGTTATCACTTTGTGATAGTCAATGACATACTGAAGCAACAAATTTGCTTGCATTTCCATATGTTCTTTGTATATATGTAGATGTATATTTAATCCCTAATAATACTACTAAAGTTTCTCTTGAATTGTGACAACTTTTTAAGCATTTGCAAAGGTTTTGGAGTACTGTCCAGAAGAAGCAGAACATTTGATTACCAATTCTTACATCATTGAAAACTGGAAAACTGCTTCAAAGTCTTAAAAGGCAGGAGCAACTTTTCTGCACTGAGACACTAAAAAAAGAATTAAAATGTAGTGAGCTGAAAAGCAACTGCTTTGGTGTTCTTCAGTTTTTCGTGTTCTGTTTATTACTGATGATAGCTCAGGCTTGGAAACTAGAAAGTGATATCTAACTGGATGCTTCACTGCAATCATGTTACATGTTTCACTTTTCATGTTCCTGTGTCATTTATGTTTTACAGGAAGTTACTGATCCTGAAAAAGGCTTTATAGAAGAGGACAAAGTTACTTTTGAAGTCTATGTTCAAGCAGATGCTCCACACGGAGTAGCGTAAGTATCTTTGATTAAAAACAAGGCAGTATTAAAAATTCTTAATTCTAGTATTTTTATTTTGTGTGGGATCATTGAAGTATTCTGTGTTATTGCCATTTGTACCTCCCATCAGACATTCTCACTTTGTCACTACTAGCTGATGAATTCTCACATGGCAGTATTTTCATAGTTACACAGAGATTTTGTATAACTTAAATTTCTGTTTGCATCAGTCAGCAAAATGGTGTGGAGCCTCAGCTTGTGTGTGAGTTGGTTTGAGATTTAATACCTCTGCAGTTCTGGCCTGAGCATTTGTGGTGTGGGAGCTGCTGGGGTTTCAGGTGCATCCCAGTGGCTCTGCTGTCTAACTTGCCTTGGTTTACAGTTGTCAAACTGCTTCATCTCTCTTTTTCTCGTTAATGGCACATGTAAATAATGGGGTTGTACAGAGGTGCAGACTCACCCTTAAAAGTACAGCTCTGATCTCCAAGACATTCTCATAGGACATTATTTTTCTGCCATACAGAACATATTTTTAAAACAAGTGATAAAGTCACTAAGCATCTAATTGCAAGGACTGTTGTTACTGGCAGGCAGCAGTGAAGTGTAGTTTATTTGAATCTTCAGAAGCAATGGAGAGTAGCTGATACCAACCAGCAGCACTACCTTAGAACAAGCACTCTTTATTATTAGAATACAAAACTTCCTTGTTTTTAACCACAAACTGTTTTCTAGGTGGGATTCAAAGAAACACACAGGATATGTTGGCTTAAAGAACCAGGGAGCAACTTGTTACATGAACAGTTTGTTACAGACTTTATTTTTCACAAATCAGCTACGAAAGGTAAGTAATATATAAAGAACATGAGATTATAACATTGACTGTTTCAATTAGTATTTATAAAAGCTTCAGAACAGACCTGGGTGATCCTTTTGCCTCCTTTATCCTTTCAGAGGAGTTGTGACTTTCATGGTGATGTACATCATACTGCAGGCAGAGTACAGGAAGGTCCCTTTTGTAGTTTGTGGAACACAAGCTTTTGTTTTCTGTGCAAACAGGCAGAGCACCTGGAGAAGACCTGAGCTTAGGGGGTGTTTCTTTGACTGCATTATATGTTAGTATTGCTAGGAATTGCTGGGGGTGGGGGGAGCAGTTTAATGCTGCAGATAAAAGATGGAAGCAATTTCCCTTTTCTGAAATAGTTAAAATAGGGAATTATGGCCTCTCGGCCCATAAACAATGCAAAAGATACACATTTGCTCTGTCTTGAAATTCTTACTAAGCAGGAGAACTTTTTGTTATTATGATTGCCATCCTTGTAGTGATGGAAAACATTGTATTTTCAGTAGTTCAAACAATGTAGTTTTATATTTACTTCAGTATTTTTTGTTTATTGTGCATGTTATTTCTTTACTGGAAAGAACTTCTTTAAGTATCTTTTTAATAAATATCTCATCTAAAGCCAGGATAAAATACACTAGATAATGTATCATTTAAAAGCAATGCAGTACCCTTATTGGGATTAAAACCAGAAGTGATGACTTGATATTAGAGGTGGCAAATTTAAGAGGAGAGGATGTACTTGGAGAAAAAAATGTGGCACTATTCAGTGTATTGGAGTTTCCTATTGATCCAAATTCATCCTTCTGTGCATTTCTGCACTTACTGTGTGTCAGTAAAAATGGACTGTTCTAACTTGGACTTTCTCTTGTGTAGACTAGTTACTGCAATTCAGTTTTGGTTTTTTTTTTTCTTTTTAATGTACCTACTTTCCACTGTCTTTAATTTCCCACCATTTTACTATTTATATCCCTGTGGCCTGTAAGTGTCCCAGTTGCCATTTTTTTTCTCTTTGCAGTGTACTGTTTACTCTGAAACACTGCAAAATAATAACACCTCAAACTCCAATAGAATGTAACTGAGATCTTCCCAATGCCATGAACAACAGATAAATACTTGACTTGTTTTACATGATGCACCTGTTGCTTTTTTGCAGGAGGTATAATCTACTCATTCAGTCTATCACTCATTATAATGCCTGTTCTTTTTGGTCAGCACACAATGTTTATGCATTTTACTTTTTCGGACAACTTCATTTTGGTCTTGAGAGAAAAAAGTGTTTTTGTAATAGCTCCATCTAATGCAGTTGAGTAGTTTGTTGAAGAGCATCTTGTAGTCACTAAATCAATATGTACCATTAAGTAGTGAAGAAGAAATTCTTTTTGTAATACAGATTACATGCATTCCCTAGCACTTCTTTCCCAACCCCAAAGTAAAAGCAACTTTTACCTTCTCTTAATATCTGGCTAGTGACCACATGAGAACTTAATTTACTAGAGTTGGTAACTGCAGCTTTGCTTATGGAAGTGTTCCTTGACATCAGCTGGAATGTTCAATTCTTTGCTCATTGCCCAGGATTTCAGAGTCCCTCCAAGCAGAACAAACAACAGTGGCAGTTTCAGACAGCTTCAGCACTCATTTGCCATTGGTACAGATCAGGAAGAGTCAGTATTTACCTTGTCTGAAAAAAGTATTTTTTACTGTTTTATTTCCACTTTGACCAAACTTATTCCTCTTAAACCAAAGTAAAATAAAACAAAACATGCAATATCCTTGCTTTGCTTTTCACCATTTCCATAATTTCAGTGAATCTTCCTTCCTTGGAAGAAATGATGATTTCTGTTGCTGTTCCTTAGAGCTTTGTTCCCAGAGAAGCTGCTGTCAGGAGCAGAGCTGGGGAAGCAATGAACAATAGCAGAGGCAGGCAGGTACCTATGGCAAGTCAGGCCCTGGGGAGGCGTGGGTGAGGTTTGATGGAGAGGTCCTTTCTTCTCTGCTCTGCTTCCACATAGCACATGGCAGGTTCTGGGCTCTTTGGAATGAGACCTCCCTTTTAAGCAACAAGAGGTGGCCTCAGTGGTAGGGAATAAAGAAAGGAAGTTTGATGTTAGAGCTTATTATTATTTGTTGTGTGGGACTGATAAACATGTGCTTAACTAGAGTCCAGTAGACAAGGGGCAGTGGTGACTGCCCAGAGGGGTCCAGGTTTGACCCTGGCTGGCCTCTGTTACCTGAGTTGTCCCAGAACTGTTTTAGTGCCTCCAGCCTCTCAGTGGCTACATTCAATCCATTTTTGAACTTTTTGTTGGTTCCCTTGCAAAAGTCCCTACAACTCATGAGAACATTACAAAACGTTTATGTATTAAAACAATAAATACTGATCCATTTCTCCCAGATCTGGCTCTCCTCAAGTTACCCAATATATTTTACAAAACCTTGGAATTTCATGCACAGTATTTCCCTTCTATAAGTAATTCCTGGCTTTAAGCAATGTGTTCAAAGTTACCTGTACCATTCTATTATTGTATAAATATCTAAAATTTTTCTCATCTCTGTAAATATGCCTATACATGTCCCTATCCCTCTTCTGTGTTCATTTCCTGAGGGAACTTCTCAGGTGTTAAATAAGAGACCCTGCTTTTTTTACATGGATCAGAATGCCTCACTCCTTTATCTTGAGGTCAAACTTTCAGAATTTGGGAAAGTAAGGCAAAAAATTAAAGGTTTAAAGAGAATAATAATTTAGAAGTGGTAGTCTGGAGAAACATTTAGACTTAGGGAAATGAGCTCCAGTATTACCTAAATACACAAACAGAATGAAGAGTCAAGAAAGGCTGTGTTAAGTCTGCTTTGTCATAACACATGCAGAATTTCCAAAGAAATAAAACTGGTGTTTTTATTCAATGACAGCTGGAATGTAGTAATGATAAGTAAATTGTAAATTATTATTTGAATATTACTTGAGAGATATAGGAAGGGAATTAATTGTCCAGATGGTGTATGAGAAAAACATTTTTAAAAATAAGAACTAAAGGCAAAAGATTTGATTTTTGATTAATTATCAAAGTATTCTGAACTCCAGATTATGCATTTTTTATAAAGGAGTCAGTCACAAAGTTGATATTTTAAGCCTGCATTTTAGTATTTTTTGAATATGTCAGCATTGACTATATTTGCATTTTTTCATGACTTGATTTTCATGCTTTGTTTCTGTTTGTTTAAACATAGCGAGTATATGTATGTTTTTTAAAAAGCATTTATAAGATGTTCAGAAGTTAATAGGGATTGATGATGGAGTTCTCAAATATATGAGACTTGGTCACTCAACTATTTCTGTTTCTACCTTTAGCTAGTGACACCCACTTTTAAAAAGGATCATAAAGCAGGTACAGGAAGAGGTTTAAAGCTGGCTCTTCAAGGTGCTGACTTGTTCTGGTGTTGATACTTTAAAGCAAGAAATAACTTTTGATTGTGAAATCAAAGGTATAAGTTTAGCTAGTGATATTTGGAGTTTGTCCAGATTGATCTGGTTAACTGAGATTCATGAAAGCAGTTAAGCAAATCTCAAAGTGAACAAAAGGAGACCTTTTTTTGTTGTAATTAGAGTGAGGTTGGGTTTTTGTTCTTAAATTACCCTAACAAAGACTTCTGTTGACTGTCCTTCAGAAAAAAGTTGATGATAAATTTCAGTGAATTTTTATTAATGTTTCCTTTTTATATCTGTGAGTACAACTAAAAGTGTAGCTTGCAACTGAGGAGAAATAAAATTTAGAAGTTACTTGTGTTCATGATTCTGTTTTAGGTCATCTCTATTAACTGGTTACTTCTGGAAATTGATTTTTTCTGTTTTTAACAGGTTATTTTCTCATATGCTACTTAATATTGGAGTCTTTAGTTTCATTTGTTGCCTAATCTCCTTCCAGGGTTTTGTTTCTTTCTTGTATTTGCACTTCTCGAATGAACATCTCCCTTTTGTTTGCTTCTTTCCCCTAGATGCATTGATGTACACTTTTTAAAAAGTAAATCTCATTTCAGTGACTATGGAACTCTCCTAATTCCTGTGTGGTCTATTTGTGTAATTTCTTTGTTCCCAATCCTTCCCAGATCAGTAGAATCAGTGAATTGAATTGTTAAGCTGTTTATTTGCTGGACAGTGATGGCATTAAGTAGGAATGAAGGAATCAGGGACTCTCAGAGCTTCCTCTGACATCTTTCTCCATGTGGACCACTTCTGTTTTGTTCACTTGTTTCCCTTTATGGTTTCATGTGGTTGCTGTTTCACAAAACCAGTAATTTTCAAGTCTGCAGTATTGACTGGTATATCTGGTCCTACTGTGATGATTGCACAGACATGCCAGGCAAGAGAAGGTATCCAAAGGTGTTAAATACTTTAGTGCATTTGCTATTCTAGGCTGGAATAAAGGAATGATTTAGATAAAATAACCATGAATGGAATCTGTTGTTCACATCTTTCTAACCACTGTGCTCTTAAGAAGTGTTGTTCCAGACAATTAAAGTTTTTACACTACAGTACAAGATTTTTTTGAAGTGTTGATTAAATTGAGCTCTATGAAGGAAGTCACTGAAGAGGAAAGAATGTATTAACAGGATGAGCAATAAACTTTTCTGATACTAATTGAACTAAATGCTTTTTCAGGCTGTGTACATGATGCCCACAGAAGGAGATGATTCATCCAAAAGTGTTCCTTTAGCATTGCAAAGAGTGTTTTATGAGCTGCAACATAGTGACAAACCAGTTGGAACTAAAAAGTTAACGAAATCATTTGGGTAAGTTTCAGAAACTTGGACTATTTATTAGACTCAGGCTTCATAAAGCTTTTCTTTAAAAAAAAAAATATTTAATAAAGTTACTTTTAGAGATGTGCAGAGAAGTGTTAATATAACATGGTGTTAATTGTTGACTTTCTGTAGTCTACTTGCATAGGTTTTTGTTTGTAGCCAGTACTAAAGACAGCTGATCCAAAAGGCAGATTTTTTGGGAAGGGGAATGGTACAGAAAAAGAGCTGTTAAAAGCAAGGTTATAATTTACCTGAACATTGTGTGATACATTTGACTTAAGTAAAATTCAGAGCAAAATAGTCATTGAAACATCGCATTTCATGTATTGTTAATGTCTTTAAAAGATGGAATCTGTTTTAGATTTAGTGCAATAGCAGTAATTTGCACGTCCATGTTGTTGAACACTGCTGCTGTAACATTTTCCTACAACATACCAAAAACACAAGTTAGGACAGAAAGATTAAAATTAGTAGGATCTTTATAAGTCTTCTCTTTGCATGTCTTGTTAGTGTGGAGTAGGATTTTATTAAAATCTGTTCTAAAATACTTTATTTTGTATTACTTTGTCTCACTGTATTTATATGCTAGTCTTTTGTAATTTTGACAAGCACTGTTTATTTCAAAACACATTAGGAACACATTTTATTGCAAAACACGTGTTTTACATCTTTTTCGTACAGTTGTCCTCATATTCATCCTGCATCTGCTGCCTGTAGTCGTGCTTTGTCCTACAAACACTCTTTGTAACCTTGTGTTTTTGCAACCTTGACTCTTTCCTTTCAGGGGAATCTTAAAATGAAATCAGTATCCTCATTGTTGTCTGTTTATCTGTTCATGCCCTCTTTCTACTACCACACTGTATGTTTGGTTTATCAGTGCTCCTGCTGTGCTGCTTCAGGACAGGACTTGGTGATAGAGTGAATATTTCATCTTGAGTTAAGATCCCAAGTGTCATATTCAGTAGCTTGAAGAGGCCTTTCCCAAGGGTGTTGCAGATGCTAAATAGGAGGGTTTTAAATATGTGTTTGTGCCTGCTTTTGTTCTTTGAAAGGAATTCTAGAATGTGTTTGAAGATTTAGGTTTCCCCCTTCCCTCATTGTTGAATCAGAGAGGGGTTTTTTGCCTTAGGAGCCCTAGGTGCTGGTTAGGCTGTTACTTTTTATTTGGTGTTGTGAATTTCTATGTTTGACTTCTTGAAGTAGAAAATGATGCCATGTCTGGAAGAACCTTCTTCATCCTAATTTTAGTGTGTGACCTTTTTCTTTGGTTTGTCCTATGAGCTGGCTAGTGTTTAAAGCCTAGAGAGTCAGGGCATTATTTTCTATTCTTAATTGTCTGACAGGTCACTTGATTCAGCTTGTTTAAGTGTAGACCCCACACAGTTGTTGGCACACTTTGGAGGTTAGTTTGCTGCTGTGTGACAGTGGGGGTGAGTCACTGAGAAGAGAGTGGGAGAAAGGATCAAGTCAGCCCTGCTCCTGATCACCCTGCTGCTGGTTCCAGAGCCAGGGTGGAACATCACACTGAAGCTGGAGCCTACAGTCAGTGTGTTTCACACAGCTGGGAGTGGTGTCAGCTGCAAAAAAAGTTGTCAGAGACTTAGAACTTTAAAAGCTTTCTTGAGTTGAAGTTATAGTTCTCCCAGGTGTATTTAATACCAAAACTAGAAACACTTTGTGCTTCTGCTTTTATTGAAGGCAGGAGTGCTGAGCACCCTTGTTGCAATGTGCCATGCTGGCTATTTAGATCCTGCTGCCCTCACCCCTGCTTTCACACAGTGTTTGCATATGGGCAGTTCAGAAAGCTGAATGCCTCTTGGAGTCACTGCATGCCCAGGATTAACTGTTGAGATGAGCACAAAAGAGCCAGTCTTTCCTATAAATCCATTTGCTTCCTTTCCTGTGCTGAAATAATCTCTGAATGCCACTTGACTGCACCTGAAGGGCCCTCAGAAGAGAGGCAGCTGGAAACCTGCTGTGGAAACTGATGGCATTCAATTGCTCCCAGGCCTTTATTTAAGAGGTTTTTTGGCATGAACTGAGACTGGCTTGTAGACTGGAAGAGCAACAGCCTGGCTGTGCCTTCCTCAGCTGGCTCTGGGTGCCTGTCCCACACAGAAGGGGACTGGGCACAGAACTGCTGCCAAAATGTCTCACAAGTTCACTGCCCCTTCTTCCTACACAAATAAAGAACCTGTGCATCAGCCAGTCCTAAATCTCAGTCTGTACATCTTGCTGTGTATTACATTCTTGATCTACAAAGAAATCAAAAATTGTCTTTTGAGGTGGATTTTTCCTAATTAGTGTTTTTTTTATTTGCCTTTCAAAGGTGGGAAACTTTAGACAGCTTCATGCAGCATGACGTCCAGGAATTATGTCGAGTGGTATGTTTATACTATTTCTTGCTGATCTGTGATGTATAAATGTCTCTTGATATTCTGTATGTATATATATATATATATAGCTTAGGAATTATCAGAGTAATAGTGGCCCTGATTAATTTAAATTAGGTCTCAAATGCAGAATTTTTGCCTTGGTTTCTCTTTAAGAATGGGATTGCTGAGGAATTTGTAAAGAGTAGGGAAGCTTGAAAGTTGCTGGAACATGTGCTAGTGCTGCTTCCATAGCCATGGAGAGAAATGCTGTTTTGAAGATGAAATGCATTGTTACATCTGTGGGGGTTTCCAGACTCAAAGGAATGGAGTAGCTGGAGTAGCCCTCAGTCTAGGGGAAAGATGAGGATTTAAAGAACTAGAAAGGAATTGCCAGTACAAGTAGACTAACATTTCATATTTGTCCAAGTGACTTAGCATCTAGTCAGTTAAGTAGTTGTGAGTGTGTGATGAATAAATTTAAAAACTGCAAGTTTATCTTGTGTAAAAAATGATTTTTCTTTCAGCTGCTTGATAATGTGGAAAATAAAATGAAAGGCACATGTGTAGAAGGCACTATTCCTAAACTGTTCAGAGGGAAGATGGTGGTATGTATTTTATACCTTTCTCAAAAATAATTTAAATTAGCTCTTGTAACTTTTAGAAAATTGAACTTCTGTCTTTTTTTTGTTCTGTTTCCAGTCTTATATCCAATGCAAGCATGTAGACTATCGATCTGAACGAATAGAAGATTATTATGACATCCAGCTAAGTATAAAGGGAAAGAAAAATAGTAAGTGATACATTTTGGTATACACCAATCCAATACTTCAGCATGTTGGACAACTTTAGTGCCTGTTGTTTTCAAGAGGATTTGTAGGTGCACAGTGATTTGAAATATATACTTTAGGACACCTTACTGAAAATATTTTCAGTGCAGAGAATGTTTGTCTGCATTACATTTAATTTCTTTCTTAATTCCATTTCCTTTCCCTGCTCCTTCCTCCCTAATTCTCTCAATGTTATCTTTTCATGAAACTCTAAGAACTTTAGGGGTTTTCTGGTGTCTTAAATGTCCATGATGATCACAGTGATATTGTCACAGTAGCTGTGATTTTAAAATGAGTTATTTGTAGATATGCCTCTGCAAGATGGTATATTTCTTGACATTCTTAAGTAATATAAAACTTTATTTAAAGGACAGAAATATTCAAACACAAGCTCCCCTGTCCTAATATTTCATTTGATTAATATATTGCAGGCTAGTGCATTTTTTCCTCCTTTTGTACAATTCCCCAATCTTTTTTCATTCAGTTTTTGAGTCCTTCATTGACTACGTTGCAGTGGAGCAGTTGGATGGTGATAACAAGTATGATGCAGGAGAACATGGCTTGCAGGTATTATTCTTTAATAATATTATTTCTTTATCCTTTATTCTAAATTTTATCAATTGATTTTGGTGATGTTTCTTCTTAGACAAGCTTTATGTAGCTCCTCTTATTTGGTGTTGTGTTTCTTAAAAGGGAGCTCAGATTTTATAGCAATTTAATTTGTAGTGAGTTTTAGATGTCCAAGTCTTCCAGTTGCTAGAATGGTTCACTTTTCCACCAGTCCCAAGACTGAGAAGTTCTTCCTCTACAAGTAGTCTGTTCTTGCATTTGTCAAGTAAAAAAGCAGCATAGCCCTGAAAATAACTTTGGAGAGCTCATGTTTGTATTCTCAGCAAGAACACCAAATGAACCCATGGAAATTAAACATTTATGTGTGTGCACGTGTTTCTGAGCTCTTCAGTTGTACTTTGCTGCACCCACTGGAGTAAGCTGAAGTCCTTTATAAATAATGTTTTAGTAAAGCTTATTTCTGCATCTCTGATATACCAAGTTTTGTCAGTAATGTTCTATATATTCTTTAGCTGTTCTTAGGAAGGTATAGCACAGTAGCCAAATTCTTGTTGGCAGGATGCAATGAACACGAAGTTCTTAATTGATCAGAAATGAGCTTTTGCCTCCATATTCTCCAATTTTATTTATGCAGGTAACTTGCTCTTAAATGCAGTGAGGTGTCTACATATGCCTGCATGAGTGGCCTAAATTTAATTTAACTGAGTTCTTGTGTTAGTGGAGTAGTTCATGGGAGATTGGTGCAGCATTAGGATACTCAAATTACACCCCAATGTTGAACCATTCTGGTGCACATTGTGCCATCAAGTCTATAAAATCCATATGAAGGGTGTCTGCAACAAACAAGTATTTTGAGTTGCTAAAAATCTTGCAATTTCAACCCTCTGTTTCCTTTAAAATGTCTAGGAGGCAGAGAAAGGTGTGAAGTTCCTAACATTGCCACCAGTACTACACCTACAACTCATGAGATTT
The DNA here is from genome assembly GCF_903797595.1 of Erithacus rubecula. Lineage (NCBI taxonomy): Eukaryota > Metazoa > Chordata > Aves > Passeriformes > Muscicapidae > Erithacus > Erithacus rubecula. The sequence goes on from NC_136669.1 coordinate 10,593,086, forward strand.
ATGTATGATCCTCAGACTGACCAAAACATCAAGATAAATGATAGGTAAGTGAGTTTGTTAGTTTTGTGTGTGGGTTGGGGTTTTTTGTAGAATTTAGACCTGTGAATGTATTTTACCAAAAAATAGCTTCCCAAAATCTTGCTTTTGACTAAACTCTGAGAGGCAGGTGTGTGCAGTCACACACAGTGGAGGCCCCCTAAAGGTGCACAGGTTGAGTGTTGAAGTTCAGGATGACAAATGGAATGCTTGGTAATTCATAGTGATTGTTTTGACTGTGGGTGACTGCATCTTTTAATGGCTTGTGTGGCATTCCTTGTGCAGTGTGTGGCTAGGCTGCCACCAGAGTAGGCAGGATAAATAAGGAGTTACCTGCTTGCCCTCCATCTGTTTCCATGGATGGAAGGAGAGCCATTTGCTCACTCACTGTAAGCAGAGGCTGATAATTTCTGGAGGAAATACATGGTTGGTTATAAACTAAATGTGTCTTGCAATTATCTCATTGTCACCAAGATGAGATATTTCAGAGTAATGCTCCAATCTAGTGCTACCTGTGGTAGGAAAGCTGCATTTGTATGCTAGAAAATAACAGATTTTAGAGCTTTTGTCCTGACACAGTGAATCCAAACCAGCCCTAATTCAGTTGAAGTGCTTTTGCCCTTGTTACTGAGGGCATACTTCCCTGAGCTGCTCGAAAAGTTTATTTTTATTCCATACTTACATCAGGAGTTTACTTAAACTTTCCCATTCTGCCACTGTATGCAGCATGTCCTGGGTAGAAATGGCATTGTAACAGTAACATGTTCAATTTTTATACTTTGATTTAGGAGTACACATACTGTTCCACAATCGTGCCTAATATGTGTGTCTATCTTAACTAAAATACAATTGTCTTCATTCTTCTCAAAACTAGGTTTGAATTTCCTGAACAGTTGCCACTAGATGAATTTTTGCAAAAAACAGATCCTAAAGATCCTGCAAATTACATTCTCCATGCAGTTCTGGTACACAGTGGAGATAACCATGGTGGACATTACGTTGTTTACTTAAATCCAAAGGGTGATGGCAAAGTGAGTATTGAAAAGCACCTAAAAGTATTTGTGTGCTATAAATGCATACTTGCAGTTTTCATATTGGGCAAATCTTCAGAATTTTTGTCCAATAAAAGAAGTGTGCATACACACTTGGCTTTTAACCAAAGACTTTTTAACTGAGGAAATCCCTTCACTTGTGTGTGTATGTTCTTCTGCAATCAGGTTTTACCCAGCATTTTTTTGAGGCTGACTTTGCTGAAGCAAATAAAAACATTTCCAGCATTTCTGTGACTCAGAAGTTCAGCATGTTTGTGTATGTCCCACTGCTCCAGGTTTAGGTGACTTTATTGGATTGGACATTTATAGGTCAGGTGCCTCTTCCCTGGAGTTGACTGGTTTTGTGTGTACATGATTGTTCACAGTAAGAGTAGAAGTCAGATTTTTACTGTGAATTTCTTGCTATTTATAATTTTTATTCTTAATTGGCTTTATTGTTCTAATATAAAATTTGATGTATATTGCTCTAAATGCACAAAGAATTAACAGATATCTTGTGCATCACTGCTTTTTTATTTCATTTTACAACAGATAATGCCAATTTTCTGCTTCCTACAGAAATACTAGATATTGGAATAACAGCCTTAAGAAAAGCTTCTTTGGAATAATTATTTTGCATTTGGTACTCGTTATAAAATGATCAGTTTGGTATTTATGGACTTCCTTATGCTGAGCACAAGTAGCAGGTAGCACAAATTATACTGAACTAGATTTTCTTTTAAAAGTCATGTCGTTCAAAAGTAATTTTAGTTACTACCAAGAGCTGAAAGCCATGCCAGCAATAGGATTAATTTATCATTGATGTTTTGGTGTGTAAACTCACCTTTCTGTGTCATTCCCTGCCCAGTGGTGTAAGTTTGATGATGACGTGGTGTCGAGGTGCACCAAGGAGGAGGCGATCGAGCACAACTACGGCGGCCACGACGACGACCTGTCCGTGCGGCACTGCACCAACGCCTACATGCTGGTCTACATCAGGGAGTCCAAGCTCAGTGCGTGTCCTCTCTGCCCCAAGGGCCCCAGGCAGGGAGGCAGGGCTGCTGCACAGCTGACTGCCTTGTTACTTACAGTCAGAGAGTGGAGATCCCACGGGATCGACCAGCCCTTCTCTCACCTTTGCTCTGGGTCACTAAGTCACCTGCAAAGTGCTTCAATCTTGGCTGGTTTATAGGATGGAAAACTTCGTGAACAATCAAATTGATTGTAAATGTGTAGATATATATATGCTTAAAAAATGGAGGTGTGGCAGATATTTTTTTAATTCTGAACTGAATATTTCATTCAGGAGTCTATGATACATATTTCATGGCAGTCGTGCATTTTGGCTTGTCATAGAAGTGCTTCTTTTGCCAAAGCATGATGATATCAAACCATGTTTTCAAGTGAAAGATGAAGAAAGCTGGTTTTGACTTCAAATCAGAGAGAAGTCAAGTGTGTATGAAGAAGGAGCTGTTTGATGTAAATCTTGAAATAACATCATAAAATCTGCTTCATAGGTGAAGTTTTGCAACCTGTCACCGACCATGATATTCCTCAACAACTTGTAGAAAGGCTACAAGAAGAGAAAAGAATAGAAGCTCAGAAGAGGAAGGAGAGGCAGGAAGCTCACCTCTATATGCAAGTGCAGGTCAGCTTTTGAAACAGATTCAGTTACAACTACTTTACCATGAAAATTTAGAATATTGAATCACCCTGAAGGCAAAACTTGATTTTCTTAAATATTTGTTCTGAAGTAGTGTATGCAAGGAATCATAATAAAACACATGGTACTGCATGTTGTAAACATTTCTGCTTTCTTTAGAATTTCTTGTGCTTGTGAGTAAAAATAATAAGTTCAGGTAAAAGGACCAGGTTATTTCAAATGGCTGCCCTGCCACTGCACTTTCATCTCCTTCAGGAATTATTTTCTAAAATTAGAATGTATCTAGCCATAGGCTGCAGGTCTGGACTATTGCCAAACTGAACTCATCAAGTAGAAGCAGGAGGAGAGAGTGCTTATATTTGCAATTATCTTTTTGGAAAAGCCAGATGGACTAGATAGTTATAAATTGCCTTAAGGAACCCTGTTTATGGCTCTTTCCAGAGCCCATCTGGCACAGGAAAAAGAACCCATTTCCATGTGCCTCCATGTTTCCTTGCCTGTTCTCTCTGGTTTTGATAAGCAGAGATACTGGTGGAGTCCAGCTTGTTCTGCACTGCATTTGTACTGAGTTTGCAGTAGGACACTGGCAGCATTGCACTCTTTGTACTTCTGTGAACAAAGAGTGCAGGGGAGCTGTGGGAAATACAGGGAAAAGGGTTCAGTGACCTCTTTGCATTGCACCAGTCACAGAATTATGTAGCCTTTTTATTATCTCCAAGTGCCAAGATTAGAACGTGTTAGAGCACGTTCCAAGACTTGGGATCTAAGCACAACTGGTTTTTAATTGCTTGGGATTTGTAAGAATTAATGTATTGTAATTACTTGCACTGATGAGATTATCAATCACGATTTTTAAATTTCATTATAATCTGTATTCTTGTAGATTTGCTCCCTGAGAACATGAACAGTGTTAGCACTGTGCCAGAGGGCCAGTGAGGTTGCATAGTAAAGCATCCTGAGAAGGTATTACATACTGCAGCTGGGCTAATCTGAATAGTAACCTTTAAATGTCATTTTTCAGATAGTGGCAGAGGATCAGTTCTGTGGTCATCAAGGCAATGATATGTATGATGAAGAAAAAGTGAAATACACTGTTTTCAAAGTGTTAAAAAACTCCACACTTACAGAATTTGTTCAAAACCTCTCTCAAACAATGGTGAGTTTTCTGTAGCTGAATACCTGCATGTATTTATTTTGTTACATTATGGTTTTTTCATAGCCCTTACCTTCTCCACGCAGCAATCATAATTTAGACCTTTTAACACAGAAGATCTGTTTGAGTTTAATGAAAGCATTTTAGCCTATTTTCCCCTTGTTTTGACTTAGTTTCCTGTCACAATTTTTATTTATTTTAGGGATTTCCCCAGGATCAAATCAGATTATGGCCAATGCAAGCCAGAAGTAATGGAACAAAGAGACCTGCAATGTTAGATAATGAAGCAGATGGCAATAAAACAGTAAGTAGTCCCTGAGAAATTATATTACTTCTGTACATCTCCCATGATTTTTAGTTCTCTTTAAGAACATCTAACTTTGAGACATAAGATTTTCAGGCTTTTAATTTAAAATTAATTTCATTGTATATGGTGAAGTTTGATACTTGGGAAAACTTGGGGTTTAGTGGATTCATTTGGATAGGAAGCAGGAGTGTGGTTGGTGCAAGATTTTTCTGCTGTGGAAAAAAAGATGTGATCATGATTTATTATGTAAGATTAAAACAGAAATGTCCCTTTGAGAAAAGGGGCAAACCCTCTGGATTTATGAAATTCTGTTGCTTAAAATATAAAACATGTCCAAATACCACAAAAAACAGAGATTGGTTTCATTGTCCTTTTATTCTAAAATGAAGTCGTGTCATTGCCATTATAAAGGTAGCTGTAAGTAAACTTTTAAAAGATATGATAGTGGATTGATTTTAAGTAAAACCTACTGTTACTGCTTCATCAAAGTTTTTGGTATTTGTTTTAATGAATTTATAAACTTTTTTTTAACACAACTTAAAGCCTATCCCAGTTGTAAAATATCATAAAGTTCTTGTATCTGATTAAAATGCAGATATCAGGTTGTATTATGTTCTTCAGAGACTTTTTTTTCTTCTCTCACATCTTTCTACCTAGATGATTGAGCTCAGTGACAATGAGAATCCATGGACAATATTTTTGGAAACAGTAGATCCAGAGATGGCTGCTACTGGAGCAACATTACCCAAATTTGATAAAGATCGTAAGCATATGGGCTAAACAGTCCTAAGATACAAAATAATTTCATTTTGGGTGTATCTCCAAAAACACTGTACTCTCCTTTTTTCAACTATATTGTTGATTATCATTCAAACTACTACAGTGCTGAAATTAGTTTTTCTCATTCAGTTTTTCCTTCATTTCTCTTGAAGTGGAAGACACTCTTTGCATGTTTTTAGACTCACTGAATAAATTTCTCTCTATATTTTAAGGGCACCAAATTAATAAAGACATGTTCGTTACTGTGTAAAGAAAAGCATCTAGGTGATTCCTTCCCCCTCCCCCTAAGCCTTACTTAAAATTAAATCTTGTTTTTTGATTTGTAGATGATGTAATGTTGTTTCTGAAGATGTATGATCCGAAGACTCGGAGTTTGAATTATTGTGGACATATCTACACCCCTATATCCTGTAAAATACGTGAGTTCTGAATTTCAATTCCATTGTAAACATTGGAGTTTTTTAAATAGATTAAACATACTTTTCCTTTAGTAATAATTCCATCACTGAAACCAAATGGACATCACAAAAGCAAATTCTTACTTTATCCAGCACTTGAGAATTTTCTTCCCCATGTGGTGTCAGTGATGTTAACCCCACAGGTGGTCAGTTCATTGTTGCTGTACTCACCAAGTGTTATAGCTGTTTCAGACCTGTTGTAAAGCTTTGGGTTTTAATACTTCCCAATAGTTTTTCAAATAATTCTTCTACAGCCTTTTACTATGGCAGCCTGAGCAGCTGCTCAACCTGAATTGCGTGTGAGCCTTGATTTTTCATATGGGGCCATTTAAGGAATTCTGCAAATACCCACTGACTAAAAATAGTTTGGTTTTTCATTTTGAATGTCTCATTTTGTTATTTTATATATATATTTAAATTTTATATTTTAGCTGTCATTAATTTTTTTTTTTTTTAAGATGCTAAACCTTTTCTCTGGGGAAGGAGCAGTGTTATTTCATCTCTTGGATTTTCAATGAACTTGCATGTATTTTTGTTGTTCAAATGAAGTGGAAAGAAACTGTAAATGTGTGTTTGGTTGAATGTCAAAAAAGGAAAGTTTAATGTAAAAGGCTCTCTTTCTTAGATATTGTAGAACCCAGGGTGAAGAAAGGAATTCTTTCTGTGGTTGGTTGGTCTCACTACCAATTAGTGCAATACATTTCCCATTTCTTTTCTTTTTCTCCAACAGGTGACTTGCTTCCAGTTATGTGTGAGAGAGCAGGATTTCCACAAGAAACTAACCTTATCCTCTATGAGGTTTGAATTGATAGATTTTTGCAACTTTTTTGTCTTTTGCATGCTGTAAAGAAAAAAAAAGTTAATTTTTATAAGTTGCTCATAAGAATGGTAACTTATAAATAATCAGCACTGTAATCTGTAACTTTGAAGTCTACAGTGCTGCAAAAGAGTAGCAGCAAAGAGTTAACTTCAAAACAGATTTTATATTAAACAGATAAAAGTGGAAGGCTTTAAAACAAAAAAAATTCCATGAAGTTCTATATGAGCAGCTTTGTTGTGCTAAACCTGTGTTGCTGAGTTAGGGGAGCTAATGCTGCTGACATTATTGGCCATCACGTTTTCAGTGCCCAACTTAGTGAAGTTGAGAAAATGTTGCATCTTCTCCTTCCTTCCCCAAGCCAAGTCAGCAAACAAAATCCTTAGTCTGCTGTGCTGTTTCTTCCCACATATATATATATACACAATATAAAATACACAAGCAGTGAATCTTCATAACTGCTACATTTTCTGACTGCTGATGATGCAGATCTTGCCAAGGCAAAGTCCTTGCTAGAGTAAGAATAAAGAATTGGGTTTTTGTTGCAATTTCTGGTAGCAGTCCTGCTGCTCTCTCTGGTGGTTCCAGGGCAGCACACATACTGCCAGTTGCTAAAAAGCAAAGCTGTACTCCATGCTCTGACAGGTCAGGGTTACAGTCTCATTCCAGTTTGTTTACACAGGTGCTTTTTTCCCTGGGTCAACCCAGAGGTCAGCCTGCAAGTATAAATATGTAATATGCATATAAATATTTAATGAAACATACATTGGATTTGTATAAATACATATCTATCCATTTGTTTCAGTTGAAAAAATGTACAAGTTAGCTTATCTGATTATTTCTTCACTATTGTTGCCTTTATTTTTGTCTTTTATTCTGTGATTGATAATTATTGTTCTTTATTGCAGGAAGTTAAACCCAATTTAACAGAAAGGATTCAAGACTATGATGTATCTCTTGATAAAGCTCTCGATGAACTCATGGATGGTGACATCATAGTGTTTCAGAAGTATGTATTTAAGGGGGCACTTTATTGCAGTTAAAACATCTGTTCACTTTGAAAGCTGAATTTCCTTTAAGCTTTTTTATCAAGAGCAAAGTATTACATTCTAATAGTAGATATGTTCTCTGCAGTTCTCATTTGTTTATTCAAAGGGGAAATGAGCAACTATCAGTGGTATTTGAGTATCACATGCCACTTTACTTAAGGAAAAGGTGTCCTCCTAGTTTAGAAAACCAATAACCTAAAATAGTTCATAGTATTACCAGACTGTGGTCAGCAATTCATCTGATTTGTGCAGCTTTGTACTGGAGCCACTGTAATGCAGACACCAAAGAGACTCCCAGCATTTCAGATCTTGGGCTCAGTACCATGGCCACTGGACAAGGCTCTTGGAGCTCCTTCAGCCCAGAACTACACAAACTGCTTTCCCTTTTTGCCTCTCCCTTGTGCTCACAGTCAGGTCCTTACTGGTCTGTGGTGATGAGATGCTCCTAGTTTGCCTGAGCATGTGTCACTCTTAGGTGTACTGGTTCTTCAGCTGGAGTCTTCTCCAAGGCAAAGGGGGAGCTCCTGCATCTTGTATCCAATAAAGGAACCTTTCATAAGCTTGGCAGGGCTATAAATCAGCATTTCTATGCTCTCACTCCTGATGGTCACACCCAACTGTGTTGCTCTGTTTCTCTCCATGGGCTGACAGTGGGTGGAAGCCAGCTAGTCTATCTTCAGCACTCTTACCCCAGATTATGTGAGATGAATGTATTTCTCATGTCATGCCTTGGAACTCGCATTCCCTGTTGACCCAGTTGGTGTTATGCACCCTTGGCTGGCTGCTGACTCCTGGGTAAGTGCACAGCTTGTACCCTGGTGCTATTTCTCTGCAGAGAAGTTGGGGTACCAGTCAGGAGTGACCCAAACCAGCCCCTGTGCCCACTGTTCTGCCTCTCTGTGCCAAGGAACACTGTCCATCCGGCCTCTGTGCAAAGTGTTTGATACAGGGGTTCATGGAAAGCTGTGCAGCATTGCTACAGACACACAGGGATGTGCCAGGTGGGAGGGAGGGAGGGCCAGCTCCTGCTGCAGTGGTGCTGTGGAGCCACAGGAGCCAGGAGCAGGGCCAGGCTGCCAGGGGAGCAGCAGAGCGGGCGAGGGCACCGGGCCCTGCAGCACAGACACGCCGGGCTCTGGGTCACTGCTGGCTGCACCAGTCCTACTGTGCACCAGTGGTGCCTCTTGCAAAGGTTTCTAAACTTCATCTCTCTCGCTCTCCTCTTGCTCACTTACTGTAGCACATGTTTTGAAAAGCTCCAGCTGGCTGTGTGTGTAACACTGTGATGTGTAATGGTATCATTTGTTTGCTCTTGTAGGGATGACCCAGAGAATGATAACAGCGAGCTCCCAACAGCTAAGGAATACTTCCGAGACCTCTATCACCGTGTGGATGTCATTTTCTGTGATAAAACCATCCCAAATGACCCAGGCTTTGTTGTTACTTTATCCAATAGGATGAATTACTTTCAGGCATGTGTCCTGTTTCTCTCTTTTATTTCCTTGATGGAGTGGGAATCTTCAGAGCAAGTTTTCCTTATTTCCCTAATACTATAATTTACAAAAAAAACCAAACCCAAACAACACCAAAAAGCAACCAAGCAAAATAAGAATGGAGCAATTGTTGTGGATTTAGTGGCCTTTTGGCAGTAGTAACTTACTGTAATAAAACAGTTTCCTCTTTTTTTTTTTTTCTTAGAATATCTTATTCTGTGTCAACTGTTGAGAAGCTAACAATACTAGTTTATTTAGCCTTGGAGAGGTAGGCATAGTGGGTTCTCTCAGAATTTCAGTAGCATAATGTTCCTGTCATGGAATGAATGACTGTATAATTGTAGAGCAATGTCATAAATGTGTGAAACAATTCAGAACTTACTGAAAATTTATTTTCAGGTTGCAAAGACAGTCGCTCAGAGACTTAACACGGATCCAATGCTATTACAGTTTTTCAAGTCCCAAGGGTAAGATGAATTCCTTAATATTCTGTGTCTAAGCTGTTCCTCAAAAATTAGCCTTTTCCAGGTCATTAACTAATTCACTACCAGCAAGGTGTTACCTTTGTGGCAAGCACAGCAGGTTGCTTTGACAGTTGAAGTATTGCAATGTCTGTTTCTAGAGCCTCAAAGAATTGCATATTTTAGAAGAGTTCTAGTAAATGTCATTTTAAAAATCATTGGTTACTTCAAAGCCTGATGCTGTGGGATAAATTGCTAAGTTAATGCAAGTGCTGTTTCAGTGAATGCAGATTTCTAGAATGGAGGAGAGCAGAAACAAATGCACATAAAAGCAGTATTTTTGCTGATTTTACAAGTTTAAATGGAGGAGTTACCTCACTGAATGCCCCCCTCCTCAAAGACTGCAAATGAGGTTCTATGAAGACAATCTTAACAAGTTCACAGGTGCTCAGAGGGATAGTTCTGGTTAAAGTGGTGGTTTATACATTTGTGTAAAACTAGATTTGAATCTGTAAAAAACTATAGCAGAAAGTGTATTATATTTCTGTGTATAGGAATAGTGCACACACAATACTTGAAGTTTTCTGTATTCATGGAAGTGTCGATACTCTTTAGTTACCTGAGGCAATCTCTCTTCATCATCAGTGAGAATTTGAGTAGCTCTTTGTAGTTTCCAGTGCTTTGTGGTCACTGTGGAATTTGCTGTGTCATATGGCTCCACAAATTAACCTTTCACAATCTGAAGCATGTGCTGCTATGCCAGTAATTTCAGAGGAATGTAGGTCTGCCAGCCTGCAGCACTGACAGTGAGCCTGTAAACATCCAGGGGAGTTAACACACACCCTGAATGGTTTTCTGTTCCCACAGCCCAGCTGTGTTTAAAAATCTCTAAAGTTCTGTGTGTTGTGCTGCTCAGGCTATGTTAGCAATTATGTGAAACCTGAAGCCAGTAATAAAAATGTTCTTGGTGCTTCTTTTACTGAGCAGTGATGGATTTTGAAGAGATGAACTTGAAGAACATGTTTTCTTTCCTTCTGTAGTTACAGAGATGGCCCTGGTAATCCTCTTAGACATAATTATGAAGGTACTTTAAGAGATCTTCTGCAGTTCTTCAAGCCTAGGCAACCGAAAAAACTCTACTATCAACAGGTAAGAGTCTTTTCCTTTTATTGGGGTGAGTTATAAAAAATAATTCTGCCCTATTCAAAGTATGCCTAAAGTGTTTTTCTTTTTTTTTTCTTAAGCTCAAAATGAAGATAACTGATTTTGAAAACAGAAGAAGTTTTAAATGCATATGGCTAAATAGCCAGTTTAGGGAAGAGGTGAGTGAAGCCATTATTACACACTTGCTGTCATTTCTGTGTCAGAGCTGGTGTGGCTGTGCTTATGGGTCACACACTCTACCCTGAGTAACAAAGAATTATGACAAAGCTGTACATGATGTAAAAAAAAAAAAAATCTAATGAAACAACAACAATAAAAAACCCAAAGAGCACAAAAAAAAAGTAAAAAAAAATCAAATCTGTTAAAAGAAATTTTGAAGATGACATAGGTGCTGACTTAAGTCATCTTTTCAAGATGAGTGGTTAAGGAGAACAATCTGGTGTGTTGTGTGCTTTAATGTGGTTGTTTACATTTTCAGATTTTCTAATGACTTTTGTGTTTCAAATTCCACAGGAAATAACAGTATATCCAGATAAGCATGGGTGTGTGCGGGACCTGTTAGAAGAATGTAAAAAAGTTGTAGAACTCTCTGAAAAAGGTTCAGGGAAATTAAGGTAAAGCTCAATTAATGGAAGACTATGATTTTTTTTCTATATGATCATGTAAATTTTATGCATCAAAGTATCTGTAGAATTTAAAACACTGTAGAAAGCATTATTAACAGATTAAATGTAATATTGTGTTAAAAACTTCCAGGTTGCCACTGTTAATGGTTCTTCTTAACTATAAATATAAATTTTGCACAGTTATTTATTTATTTTGTATTTAATAAAGTTACATTTCTGAGGTGCATCAATTACATTTATTAGTCATGACTTATTGTTTAAAATCCAAGCACTTCATGCTGCTCACGTCCCAGGACTTTCAGGGGTATAAAGTGAGGTCATTTAAAGAGGATATATAAAATAAACTCCACTAGAAACCTGTATTTTGTAATGGCACATCCTTGCTTTTTGCCATGAGCCAGAAATAATTTAACCTCTTATGGATTTACTGCTTAATTTTTGCTAAAGGTTGAGTTTAAAATTTTATAAATACAGTAGCAGCATCACTCTACATTCTACACTAATCTCTCTCAAGGTTTGAGAAAGAAATGTTGCATTGATTTTTTTCAATTCACTTTTTAAAAATGCTTTTCCTGTTTATCTTCAAGGCTGCTAGAAATTGTAAGTTACAAAATAATCGGTGTCCATCAGGAGGATGAGCTGTTAGAGTGTTTGTCACCTGCAACAAGTCGAACGTTTCGAATAGAGGTGAGTTGTGCTTGTCTTAGAAAAGCTTTAAAACCTGACTTTAAAAGAGGCAACTCTTTCAAGTAGTAATTTTCTTTTTCTGGGTGCTGGTCTTCAAATACTGTGATGTTTGTATTAAGATTACATGATAATATTACATGTATTTTTAAAGGTAATGTTTTTAAAAAGATTGTCCTTTGTTCCATCTGCTTCCCTATAATGGTTTCATTCTTTCAATTTTATGTAAGTTTTTGTAACAATACATGGAGACTTTGCAAAAGCCTGTCCATAGGACATTCAATTCTTGGCAGTATTTCCAAGGTTTGTTTGAGAGCCCATGATAGAAATGTTTATGCTTAGAACCCCATTTGGTACTCTAATATTCTAGAAGGTTTTGTTTCCATTTCTGTTACATTTAAGGTTCTTGAGGCAAATTTGATACTTAATGTGTGATTTTTTCTAAACATCGCATAGATCTGCTAACTTGCCTGAGAGATCAGTAATTAAAAAAAAAAAAAAAAAAAAAACCTTTCCAGTGTAAATTGTAATGAGGAGCTGACAAGGGGCCTGTGCTACTGTCAGCTAGTTCTGCACTGATTCAAGATTTCTTGTCAAAAAAACCATTCAGGAAATATTTCCTGAGTAGGGGAAGCTGAAGTGCTTTTGTGCCAGGGATGAAGGACTCTGGTGGAAGGCTCTGTTAAACAACATGGCTCTTTCATTTGTTTTTGAATAGAATTGTTTTAAATCAGTAACAGTACATCAAAAATGCTTTCAGTTCCTTAATAACTAGAAAAATTATTTAAAAACTAGTTTCTTTTTGTGGAAGTTTGGCTAATTGGAGTCACAATTCTCTCTCTGGATCTAGGAAATTCCTCTGGACCAGGTAGATATAGATAAAGAAAATGAGATGCTAATCACAGTGGCACATTTCCACAAAGAGGTTTTTGGGACATTTGGAATTCCATTCTTGCTGAGGATACACCAGGTGCAGTATGCCTCCCTTTTTCTCCCTGTGGGATTATACTGATGATGTTTTCTTTAGGTACTGTCAAATAAATGTGTTAGTGCAAGTGTGTAGGAAAACACAAAGGTTCTGCCCCATCTCTGCCTTTTTAAGGTTAAATCATTTCCCAGCTCAGTTCCTTTTGCATATCCAGGTTGTTCAGTGTTTCAGTGAGCCTGTACAAGACCTAGAAATCTGGCAGCAGCTGTCATCCCCTGCCCCTGCAGGATCCCCAACAAACCAGAGCCCTATTTCCAGCAGCACTTCAGCAACTGCAGTGCAGAGCTGTGGGCAAAAGTGGCCCTGCCATGGCTGCTCTCACTGAGACATGATTATGGAAAATGGGGCTGCTTTCTCCATCACTTGCTAAGATGACTTTGCATTTCATCCCTTCTGTAATTTGATGGGCTTTATCTGCTAGGGCTGAAAGTTGGTACAAGAACAGGAGCTAATTTTAAAGGCTTAATTTAAATTCTCAAGTTTATCTGTGGTGCTGTGACAGCTGAATGTCACCCTGATTCTCCTAATATCAATATGTATTTCTGGGAGCAGTTAGCCATTTGCTTCTAAATTTTTTCTAGTTCATGTATGTTACTTTGTATGAAAATGACTCACTTTAAAAATTTGGGAATGAGAAATACATCCGTATCTCTACTTCTAAAACTCTAAAATTAGAATTTTACTAATTTCCATGTTTTTGATCAAAGAGTAAAACCTATATGGTGATTTTTGGTGGAAACCATTTGTTCTGCATTTCCCTGTTATGACAGTTAATATATATTATTTATCTTTAAATTGCTGGTATCTGTCACTTTTTTGGGCAGTGTGCATAGAGAGGAAGCAAAAATATATTACAAAAAGTAGTAATATGCTTAGCAAGAATATGGGGGTTTTTTTACAAATTCCTGCTTTGCTGCTGATTTTCTAACTTTGCTAATTTACTTTAACCAGACTTGTACATAGCAGTAGCAGTGCCTGGCCAATTTATGGGACAGTTTGCATAATGATGAATCAGTAATACTTAAAGTTCCTGAATTTAGAGCAAGTTGCCTGCTGTTCTTCCATAATATAGAGAATGATGTCGACACTCTTATAATTTTGTAGATAACAAGAGTTTGAGGCAATGTTTTTCAATGAAGCTTAAAGCAAGAAACACTAACAGCTTCCCTTTTTTTCCCTAGATTTTTTTTTACATTAAAAATCTTGTTGTAATTATTAGGGCGAACACTTCAGAGAGGTTATGAAGCGGATTCAGACAATGCTGGACATACAAGAAAAAGAATTTGAAAAGGTAATTTCAAGTTGTAAAAATTTTTATTGCTGATTGTAAACCTTAAATGAGTTTATTATAGTAAGTTGGAACACCACAGATATGGGATAAGTGTAGATTTTGTGTGATAGAACAGCTGCTTGACTGAAATAATGCTAGGATTAATTAGGGTGGGTTAGGATCACTGTTTCTGTACTGCATCAAGAGAGAGATTCTGCAAAACATTAAAGTAACCCAGAGAAGTATAGCTGGTGTAGCCTTTAGAAGCCACCCCCACATTACATTCCTGCTCAGAGCAGACTGTGACTCAGGTTGTGAAGGGCTTTTTAGTTGCAATTTGTAAACTCCCAAGGGTGGGAATTCTGCCCTGTTCTGGACACCGTGTTTTAGAGTATTGCCACTATCATTGGGAAGGCTTTGCTTTCTTTGCAACATGATCAGAAAGTTTCATTTTGCAACTTGTGGAGGTCACCTCTGTGCAGTTTTGTGAGAAAAGCCTGCTCCTGTGCACCATCCTGGTGGTGGAAAGCTATAGATACCCTGTCAACCTTTTATTCTCTGGGCCAAACAGAGAATAAAAATGGTTTTTATTTCCCAGAGGTTCCTGTACAGCAGGTTCCCCTCCAGTCCTCTCACAGTCTCACTGGATTGTTGCTGCACTTGCTGCAGTTTGTTGCCCTGTCCCCTGGAGAGCTTGAACCTGGACACAGTATTCTAGGGTGGGGGTTCATGATTTCCCAAGCATTTATTTTGTCCCATTATCCAGGTTGTTAATGAGGGTTTTAACAAGACCTTTTTCAACCCCTGAAGAATACTACTTATAACCAGCTGCAAGTTAGACTGTGAACTTAGGCTTGAAGACTTTATTTCAATGTTGTATCCTACCACTTGGTTTTTGTGTTGTTTTTCTTTGCATAGTTTAAATTTGCCATTGTAATGATGGGCCGACACCAGTATCTCAATGAAGATGAGTATGAAGTGAACTTGAAAGATTTTGAGTCCCAACCTGGTAAGTTGTTAGACAACCTCACTTTTCTTTTGGCCTGCTGAAGTTGCTCAGCCAGTTGTTATTATGTGTTTATCCTTAATTCAGGATGCAGAAAGAGGGTTTTTTTACATGACATACATTAGATGTAGTGACTAAGCAGGTATTTGTATACGCCTGTGTGCACTCTGAGCAGTGTTAATATGTATTTTTTTGGCTTATAGATAAGTAATCTGCTTCCTTTTCAGTTAAAAGATTGCATGTGAATGACCAAATGGGTCCAGTATCAGTATAATACACTGTGCAGCATCAGTTTCACCTTGTCTTTATTGTCCATCTACTACTTGCATGTTTGATTATCATGGAAAGTTAATTCTTCTTTATTCTTGATATCCTCACTGAATCTGAAGATTCTAACAAGACCATTAAATCTGTCAATTAGATGCTTTAGATTTTTTTTTTTTCCCTAAGAGGTGATTCACCAAGGTACAAATACAGTTCCATCTAAATTTGTCTCTGGATGGGCTTGCCATCTTGTTTACTTGACTGACATTTAAATCTCTATTTTCTTAGACATTTACACATGGGAGAAACCAGGTTAATCCTTCAGGAGTTCCACCATAGGAGTGTTTTCATAGGCATAAAATGTTTTGGGCTGGGAGGGCCATGTAGAACCTAATTTCTTTTTTTCAGAAACATTCAAATTCTCCCACTAAGATTGGCAGTTCTCTTTTAATTTCATATTGACCATTTTTTCAAGCAAGAAAAAAAATAATTTTGATTGAAGGAAATTTATCACAAAATGCAGATGCAGGCAACCAACAAGTTCACGTGTTTTATGCTTTAGTGGTTGCAGTTGATGGCTTTGAATTTAGAATGTGCTTCCCTTGCTGGGGGTCTCTTTAGTTTCTGCCTTTATCATCTCACTTCAAAGAACATTGGATGCTTTGCACTGAGAACATCGTAAAAAGAATTTCTCTCATTTGCAAGAAGTATGTGGTTTTCCATGAAAACTAGCAGTAGAGTAAATAATATTGGGTTGAACAAATGAAAAAAATCTATATATTTTCTTTGCAATCTAAGTAACTAGGGTTTTTTCTTAGAAAAGAAAGAGGAGGGTCAGTTTCATCATGTGTTAATTAGTTTAGCATTATTGGCCTTTTACATGAATTTAACAGATATTCCCACTTAAACCAGGTGATAGGAGTAACAGAGATTATGGTAAATACTGTTGGTTGTCATGTTTCAGTGGCAGATTCCTCCCTGTTTGAAACAGGCTCAGCACTTTGGTGAAAGCTGGTACTCTGGTGTGCCTCTGGCCATGAGTTATAACAGTGGTTCTTTGGCTTTGGCACACCCTTCAGTGCTGTAAACTCCTGTAGAAGAGGAGAAAAAGCAGGTACCTGATGCAGATGTGGAATGTGCTGTGGGAGGAAAGCCCTGCCTGCCTCTGGGGCTGCTCTGCACTCCCCCTGACTCCCAGCACACAGGACTAGTTTGTGTAATGGAAACATTCTTCCAGTTTCATCTTAAAACTTCATTATTTTTTTCTCTTTTCTTTTCTAGGCAACATGTCTCATCCAAGGCCATGGCTAGGGCTTGACCATTTCAATAAAGCCCCAAAGAGAAGTCGCTACACTTACCTTGAAAAAGCTATTAAAATCCATAACTGACTTACTTAACCAGATTGTCAAGGCAAGGGACAAAAATAAGTGTGTGTGTGCACCTTTTTAACAACTGTAGAACTTTGGTACACGTGCACTATATCTGAAGTCTTCAGCAAGAGGATTTGCTGCTGATGTTAATTTTATTTTGTTGAGGCTGTTCAGTTTGGCTTCTCTGTATCTATTGACTGCCCTTTTTGAGCAAAATGAAGGTGTTTTTATAAAAGCTTGGATGCCAATGAGAGTTATTTTATGGTAAACGTAATGCAAGGCAATTGTCAGCATAATGAGGGAAGAGTTTAGTAGAACAGTTGACATTGGCAAAATTATTTGTCTGTAGTACGTTTATAGATGGCATAAGCTGACTGGCTGCCCTTCCCATGTGGTGTTCACCATCACTGCAGCTAGTAAGTCTTATGTTTAGACTCACATCAGATTTATTTCCTTCAGTTATACTTTAAATGACATTTTTGTGCATTTGTAAATGCAAAAGAAAAACTCACATCATCAATAAATAGCAATCTCTACTTCATTGTGTACATTGTTGGCACTTATTTGGGATTTTTGTCTCCTCCAGCTTCATAGAATCTTTTTTAATGAACTAGTTTTCATTTAATTTAGTCAATACTTTGCATCCCGTTTTGCCAAGTGGATGCCCCGAGTCCTAAAAGAGATATTTGGGTCTTTTTATGAAATTTCCAACCGTTGTGATTGATTATGCCATCTTCTGGCAAATAGAATGACACTCAAAAGTTGGCAAAAGCAAGTGAAAAGAGTATAAATATCATTAATTTAGTTACCATGGGAAGAGATGGGGAAAACACAAGAACTAGCCTTTTAGCACAGAGGGCATGCTCACTAGTGTTTAGTAAGCTGTTGACTTTGTATAAAAAAGGAGGAAAAAAAATGAAAAAAGAAGAAAAAAAAACCGAAAAAAGAAATTGTATATTTAATGAATGAACATGTACAATTTAACACTTGGAGGTTAATTTTATTGGGTGAGTCTGCAAGTGAATTTCACTGATGTTGATATTCATTGTGTGTAGTTTTATTTCAGTCCCCAGACTGCTTCCTTTTCTTTGGAGCTAATGCCAGCCGCGTGTCTAGTTTTGAGTGCAGTAAAGATAGAATCAGCAATTCACATTTAATTTTACATTCTTTTCCAGTATTTTATTTTGTTTCTGTAGCCTCAGTGTACAACTCCTCTTCCTGTATATTGCCTTTTTTTGCTGGAAAATGTTGTATGTTGAATAAAATTTTCTATAAAATTTTTTCGATGAGTGATGACATGGACACTGAAGAAGATTTCTCCTCTCCTTGGAAGTAGAGTTTTAGGAAATGTTTTCATCATGAGATTTTACTTAAAGGTGTGGTTTTCTTTTTCCTTAAGTGTTGACAATTGTATAATCCTCATTGGTTGTTTTGGGGAAACTTTTGTGGGGGCTTCTGTTTAATAGTTTTGGGGTTTGGAGGTTTTTTTGGGGTTTGGTTTTTTTACATCTTAATTAGTCACATTTGAGCTTAACAAATAAAAGTTTTTCCAGGAAAGGAGCCATGTACAAAAAAGACAAATGGAAAAATTATTTTATTAGTTTGTTTGTAAAGCTTGTAGTAGAGTCTTTGTGGTAGACTGGACTCTGCCTGCCTGTACAAAATTTTGTGGTCCAGATTCTCAAGTTTAATATTATAAATGGTGTAAAGTGGAATCTGGAGTCTCTAAAGGTAAGATCTCTTTATAGAGTAATAGATTCCCTCTGTAATGTGTTCTCTGTATTCATAACCAAAACAGAAGGTGTAAGCTCTAGGTATGTTTGATTCTCTTTTTAGTTTGTATCTTGCAGTGCTTTTTGTAAGCTCTAGGTATGTTTGATTCTCTTTTCAGTTTGTATCTTGCAGTGCTTTTAACTGTCTCTTATTTCCAGTCAAGGCAAACTAGTTGTTTACTTTGGTTTTGTTGTCTGAGTGTGTAGGTTAGGATAGAGGGAAGTGCTTAACTGGCATGCCTTAAGTGGAGAAAGCTTTCCTTTGCTTTGCATTTCCATCAAGCTGGTGACAATTGCACCATCCCAGGGGTGTTTTTACTGGTACTGGATTGTCTCTACAGGCTTTCAGTAAATGTCACAATTTGTTTCCAAACTCTTTCTGGGAATCAGAGGCTCTGGTCAGCAGTAGTAAGCCCTAATTATATTTATTGTTGTTTCGACTGATAAAATTGAGCTTGTATATGAACATCACTAAGTTTTCACATTAATTTATGGGATGGTAGCAGCTTGTAGGGAATTATCTTAAGAAAAACAATCCTCCCTATTTCAGAATAAAAAGCCACTAACGGTAGATTTTGGGTGCCTTTTGGGTTTGAGATGATTGGATTTTATGTGCTTCAGGATTTGTGCTGTTCCCACACTAGTTCAAAGTCCATACTTTGAGCCATTCCTTATGCAATTTTCAATAACTGAAGGATATTTTTTGGAAAAACAAAAAGTTTTGGAGCACAAGTAACTTGTTACTCAGATGTGGAAACACCTATGAAGAGGAGGACAGGAGGGTTACTCAGGTGCAGTATGTTTGTTGAGTTCATTTTTAAAAAATTACAAGAATACAGTCTTCAAAATTGCCATGCTTTTCGTTTCTTTATTCAGATTTTGGAATTATCTGGATAATAGAGTGCATTAAATTAAGGCAATGGTAATATAAGTGTTAAGCAATAAGGATGTAATTTCACGGTACACAGCATCAGAGCCACATGGTGTTAACAGCCCATCCAAATTCTCCCTACAAAAATAGAGCCTTGTTCCTGTAGATTTACATAGTGCCTTTTATCCTAAAGGAGTCCAAAGCATTCTGTGAGATCTGAGCAGGTCACACCAGTGACAGCTGCTGCCTAGGGAGTGACAGCCAGCCCCAGCCCCTTCACCGGCCAGGCTGGCACAGCCACCCCGACCAGAGGCAGGACGAGCCGAGCGAGCGCCTCCCGCATCCCGGATCTACCTCAGCTGCTGCCCTCGGGACTGCTCCAGCCTCCCTGTGCCAGCCTCAGCTTCCTCCCTGTGCCAGCTTCGGCTTCCTCCCTGTGCCAGCCTCAGCTTCCTCCCTGTGCCAGCCTCAGCTTCCTCCCTGTGCCAGCCTCAGCTTCCTCCCTGTGCCAGCCTCAGCTTCCTCCCCATGCCAGCCCCCGGCCCGGAGCTGGGACCCCCCGGCCGCGGGCGCTGCGCCCACGTCGGAGCCACACTGGGGGTTGCTGTGTCATAGCCTCTGTGAGAAACCCTTTTCTGTAGGAACTGTACATATTGTAAATAAAACAGCCCGGGTTCCACTCTGCACTGGTGTCTTGGCTCTTCATTTTGGAGAGGAGTTGGAGTCACGGCTCTTGGGTCACTCAGAACACAGGTTTTGGTTAGATCAAGTAGATGAAGTTCACAAAATTCCTGCCTTGTATGTCAGCTTCTACATTTTGAGCCCTTGTTTTTCTGAAATATGTTGGTATTCATGTGGAGAGTGTCACTGATGTGAAAGCAGCAAGTTTCATTTATTGCTGGCTGTTAAACCTGCTTGGTCTTTGGGGTCAAAAAAAGGGGGAAATGTTCATGTGTGCTATGCCCTAATCCAACTCCAAAACTGTATTCTATTTAATTTCTGCCCCAGGTGATGTAAGCTGTATACCAAGCACAGCAGGATATTAAATTTGCCATGGCTTGAAGGCTTTATTTTTTATTAAATAATTGTGTAAACTGTTGCACCTATATATAGTGGTGTAAAAATGTCCTAACTACTTCTGTTAAATCACCTCTTGCACATCTCAAGTCATATAATTTCTTTGCCATGTGTATATTCACATGGATTTGGGTTTTGCACCTTTCCTGATTAATGTCACCGACTTGGTGCATTATTTACCACTAATTAACAGCAATGCTTGTGGTTTCACAGCCAGGTTTTAAAATGGAGAAAAATCTTAGCATCCAAAAAAAAAAAAGTGTGAATTGGTAAAACCTGCTGTGCTGCCATCTGTGGGGCTGCCTTTAATCCTTGTGGGTTTGTATTCCATTAGGTGACAGTAGGCTGGGTGGCCAGGGGAGGGACAGTCAGTGACCTTGGTACAGAGGAGTGAGAGCTGGAGCAGCTGCTGTGGTGTTGAGGCTGCACAGTGCTGGCTCTGGCTTTCATGTAGGGCTGGGAAAGTGGTGGTTTGGCAGTTTTTACATGCGTTGATTACATGTTTTCACATCTCTCAGTCTGAGGACTGGGGTTTCTGCGGTCTAAAGGCTGCAGTGGTGTAGGTGTTGAAGTGAGAATCAGTGCATCTGCCCAGCTGTGGGGTCAGCTCGGGGGCAGTTTTGGATGCAGCCCGGCAGTGCCGTTTGTGGAGCGTTTCCAGTGTCCAACAGCCAGCGCTTGTCCCTTCCTGCTGTCCCTGCGCCCCCTGCCCGCCAGGGGGCGGTGGCGGGCAGTGCCCGGGGACCGGTCACTGCAGGGACAGGGACACTGGAGGGACAGCGACACTGCAGGGACAGGGACACTGCAGGGACAGCGACACTGGAGGGACAGGGACACTGGTCACTGACTGCAGGGACAGGAGCACAGATCACTGCAGGGACAGGGACACTGGTCACACTGCAGGGACAGGGACACTGGTCACTGCAGGGACAGGGACACTGCAGGGACAGGGACACTGGTCACTGACTGCAGGGACAGGGACACTGGAGGGACAGGGACACTGCAGGGACAGCGACACTGGTCACTCACTGCAGGGACAGGGACACTGGAGGGACAGGGACACTGCAGGGACAGCGACACTGGTCACTCACTGCAGGGACAGGGACACTGGAGGGACAGGGACACTGGTCACTGACTGCAGGGACAGGGACACTGCAGGGACAGGGACACTGGTCACTCACTGCAGGGACAGGGACACTGCAGGGACAGGGACACTGGAGGGACAGGGACACTGGTCACTGACTGCAGGGACAGGAGCACAGATCACTGCAGGGACAGGGACACTGGTCACACTGCAGGGACAGGGACACTGGTCACTCACTGCAGGGACAGGGACACTGGTCACTGACTGCAGGGACGGGGACACTGGTCACTGACTGCAGGGACAGGGACACTAGTCACTCACTGCAGGGACAGGGACACTGGAGGGACAGGGACACTGGTCACTCACTGAAGGGACAGGGACACTGGTCACACTGCAGTGTCAGTGTTGAGAAGGCTCTGGGCACCTCCTGGGTGTTGTTATTGCAGATACTTGATTTCACAAGGTAAGTGACTATAAAGTCCTGTATAAAGGTAAAGTCTAATAACTCCTGCTTTGGGAGATGATGCACTGCAGTGAAAAGGCAGAGAAAAGACATTGTGTTGTGCTTTGTTCAAGCTGATTTTTCTTATTTGTGTTTTTGCCTTTTGGATTGTGGCTTGTTAATGTAACGGGGGTGTCCCAATGACCTGCATCTCATGCTCAGGGCACTGTCAGCAATGCAGACAGCAGATGTTTTACCAGTATTGTGAACAATAACAGATTTATTTTCTTACCTCATACATAAGAGAGTAAAGACAGTCTCATAACTTAGTGTTTTGTTAATAAATAATCAGCTACACTGTACCACCCACAGCCCTGCAGGTTAGATCCTGCAGGGAGAAGAGCAGAGAGGAATGAAATCCCAACCAGTCAGTTCCAATTCAGAGAAGAGCTTCTCTAAAACATCCATGTCCAGACCTTGCTTAGTGGTGATCTGAGAGGTCCAGAGCTGTGTCCCAGCTGGGTGGGAGATTTGAGAAGAGCTGAAGTACTCACCAACTGGAAACTCCACAGCAGCAAATAAACGGAGCATAAACACTGCAAATGACTCTTGGAAGTGTTTTTTGTTTTAAAGCCAGTCCAGCCATGTGGTGGTAAACTGGAGCTTCCCAGGTGGGTTCAGCAGCAAGGGAGCTGCAGAACCTAAGCACAGTCCTGTGGGTTTGCTAGCAGTAGTTTCATGTGCAGAATCTCATGCCATTAGGAAATGGAGGCTTTACATCACCTGCTTGCATAAACTTGGTTTCTATAGTCTTTTGTATCTATAAATGTGAAATTGGCAGCATGGGCAGTAATGATCTGCATCCTTGAAAATCTTCACAAAGAGAGGGACAAAGCAGCATCCGAAGCAGCACCTGGAGCCAAAGAGGAGATGGACATGCACAGAATGATTACTGCCTTTCCTTTTCTGCTGTGATTTTCCCCTGCCTTGTTCTCTTTGCCTTTTCACTGTGTGTATTATCCACTTCTCTCCCAAATCTATTAATGTATCTTTCAAAAAATTAAATCTTCTTTGCTTCTGACATCTTATGCGTGAGTCTGTTTCTGAGGCTGATCCTGAATTACAGCTGGGAAGTAGACAACATACTAATTTCTGATTGTCTTATGAGAAGTGAAACATACTGGGTTAAATTTAGCAAGTTTGCATCCCCTGTAGCTATGATAATTGTATCTAGAAAGGACAGGATGGCTTCTCATCAAGTGGAGAAGGGCAAACTGTCTGTAGAAGCACTAACTAGAACTTTGATTTTTAATTACTCGTTTTTAACCTTCTGTTATGCTGAATGTGCACAGTGCCCATGAAAACTTACCCAACCATGCAGAGGCTGGTGCACAGGAGGTAGGACAGCTTGCCCAGCCTGTAGGTGACCTGGGTGGTGATGTGCTGGCGGCAGGAAGGACAGATTGTGGATGTTGGTTTGCTGGAGAAGATCCCTGCCACGATGATGGGAGGCTGGGGCACCAAATAAACTGAACTCAGGAGAGGAGAAACAGCCAAATTAGAAGCACAGGAAATATTTTGCAAATTATAAAGCCTTAATTGGGAGAATGTGGGTTTTTAATGTGATATGTGTTATAATTATTGATTTCAGGTTTATCCTAAGAATCACTGTGCTGGTTGCTGTGGGTATCCCAGAACTGCACCTAAAACCAGCCAGTGTTTCCTTGGATTAGGACACACAGAGGGAATTGTCTGTGGGATGACCCCCAGTCAGGCAGTCCCACCACCCCCTGGTGGATGTACTCTGACACTGGGGATTTGTTTTCTGATATTTAAAATAATATGAAAATACTTGTTCTCCCTGAAGAAGGGATTCGAACTTTCTGGATCAACTTTTCAGTAGTTATGAGAAATTCATCAAAGCAGTTACTCTTACACCTAAATGCCATCAAACAGCTGCTGGTGCTGTCCCCAGTTATCTCTAACTCATGTTTTTGCAGTCTAGACTTGACTATCATATTTCCTGACAGGCATGCCCCTTGTAGGTACACGAAGGATATTTTTTCAGAAATGTTTTCAGTAAAAACACATTTAAAGGATCCTAAAATGTATTTAGGGTACAACTTCACACTGTAGCCTGAGGCAAAACATGAGGAGTGGGAAGGTATCTGTTAGATAAAATAGAGCATGTCTGAACTCAAGTGCCTTCTGATTTAGGAATATTTTAAAATGTATGCCTCCTTTCCTCCTGTATAAAATATTACTGACTGTTCTCCAAAGCCTTTCCTCAGCACCTCATTAGAGCTTCTCCACTTCCAAAGGTAACTAGAACAGGAACACTGCCCTTAAAATTATTTGTTCTGAAAGCCCTGGCTTCAGGCCTTTTTGGTTTGTTTTTTATTTTTCTTTTAATGGGTTTTTAAGCAGATATGCCTAATGCTGGAAAAATCAAGTCTGAGTCCCCTGTCTTTTGACATTTCTGCAGAAATTTTCCAGCTTGTGAGGTTGTGATTGGGTCAGAACCTCCCACTTGCTGAACCTGAACCCATTCCCCTTTTGCTGGCGTGCAGCACCAGCCCTGGGCTCACCGGGCTCCTCCACGATGGTGGTTTCTCGGTAGGAGTAAGGTGGGGGAGAAGGGTACTCATATCCTCCTGTGCAAAGAAAAACAGTGCAAAATGTAAACGTGCCGGCAGCTTCTGCCTCCCAAAACCCCGTGGAGTGACAGAGGGGCCTCGCAAGGAGAGACGGCCCTGAACCGATTAATGGCTCTGCAAAGCCAAAGGAGCCCAAATGATCTCCAGGGCCCTCTTTCCAACCCCCAGAACTCCCTTTCCCTCCCCCAGGACCCTCTTTCCCATCCGAGGAGCCCCTTTTCCATCCCCAGTTCCCTCTCTTTCCCATCCCCAGTTCCCCCCCTTTCCCATCCCCAGATCCCCCCCTTTCCCATCCCCGTTCCCCTTTCCCATCCCCGTTCCCCTTTTCCCACCCCAGTTCCCCCGTTCCCCGTTCCCAGCCCCTCCTCACCCTCCTGGCCGAAGCCGGGCGCGCTGGGCTCGGGTCTGTAGCGCTCGTGGTGCGGCTCGTACATGACCATGGGCACATCCCGGCACATCTGCTTCTCTCCGGACATCTCTGCAGCTCCCCTGCCCAGGCGAGGCACAGTAAAATCCCCTATACGCCCCTCTCCGTGCCTGCAATTCATTCCCTATCTCCTACTTCCCAAACTCAGGTGTTGCTTAGAGGGGAGCGAGCAGTTCTCGCACTCTGGCTTTTTGTAGGCTGGAGAGCAGTCAGCTGCTATCACACTTCATGATGAGGAAGGTGGAGAGCAGAAAATACCATCTTAATGCATTTCTTTGTGCTGGGAAGCTAAAAATGCCCCCCCAGAAAACGCTATTCGAAGTGCGCGAAGTGTGACTGAAAGAGTTACCTTTGCTGAAAAGTTAACCTGTTCTTTTTTTCTATGGATTGTCAAAGCAATCAAGGAAGGGAAGAGCACACTCGGAGCACCCGTGAAAAACCTTCACGTGTGATTAAGGCAGCGCAATCAGCGCAATTCGGATCTGTCTTCCTTCGGATTATTGTGCAACCTTATCACCACTGTTATCGTGACCAGCCGTGTCCTGTGAAACTATTGTCTCATGGGTGGGTGACAGGCTCCTGTTGGGAAACATCCTCATTGCGGATGAGTGCGCTGCCTGAGGCTCTGGGCAAGGTGAGGCCACAAAATGTGTTTGCAGGTGTTAGCAGGAGCTGATCCCGGCCAGAAAGGCGGCTGGGAGAAGAGGACACGGATGGAGATGTGTGTTTGCATCGCTGCCCCTTGAACCAATGTTAACTGGTTGGTTTTACTGACATTTACTGTAAGTGTGCCTTGCAGAAGAAAGGCACAGCCTTTCAGCACAGGTCAGTGAGTGTTTTGGGATAAAAGGGAAGTTTTGAGGGAAAAGGGAGCACGATGCACAAACTGCACGGATGTGTTAGATCAAGGAAAAGCAGCATAGGAATTGCTGGGCAAGGCAGGATGGTCTCAACAAGTCTGTTTGCAAGGAGTGCTGGAGGTGCAGGACAAAAAAAAAAAAAAAAATCCACCAGCTGAGCTGGGATAAAGCATCAGCCCATCACGGAGAAAAAAAAAGAATTTGAAAAGATTACCAAGGAAGATGTGCCAGAATTTTTACAAATCTGGATGAACAGCAGGTGATATGAAAAACGGTAGCAGATGAATCACAAAGAGAATAGGTAGGATGGTGTGGAGAAAAAAATCAGAAATACAGCCGTGTGGAGGCCAAAGATGCCGAAGGAAATTGCAAATACTTGGATTGGAGAGGATGGCTGGAGAAAGGTGCATCTCAGTATGGTTGTTATAAAGGAGCTGAACCCGGGGATTGGGAATGGCAGTAGTGTTAATAGGCCATTGTAGAAGCTTCATGAGGATCACACTGAGAAGAAAAAAAGGTGAGAGTCAAGAGAATTTGGGTAGGATGGAAGTGTGTGAACCAAAGGAGAAGAGACAGAGTTTGTCAGCAGTGACTGAGGGCTCAGCAGTGTGGTGATAGATAATTTACTTTAGCCGGTGTTGGCCAAGAGCTGTTCCCCTGGGACAGGGATTAGTGTGGGAATTACAGGGAGTTTCCAAGTTTTTGTGTTATTCCTATCCTGGTACGCTAAATACTGGGTGGTGTCCATTGGGTGACACTTCTGCAGAATCCATCTCTCTGTGAAACAGGAAAAAGAGGAGAGGGCTTTTGAATTGCCTGCAGTGCCTGTAAGCCCAGGCAGGCGCCTGCCAGAGGCACAGGGTAGGAGGGAATAATGATGGCTGAGAGAGTGAGAAATCGTCAGGTTAACAGCAGAGTGCAGGCACACTCTGACTAATCCTGGCTCCACCCAGCGAGGCATCAGGATAACATCACCAGGTAAAGGTGGAGGACACGAGGAGCAGGAGTGAATCAGCAGCAGAGCAGGGAGCAGTGTGGGCTGCCAGGTTTGTGTCTGATCTATGGGAGCTGCCAAGCACAGGAGCTGAGAGCTGGGGCTGGTGTAAAGCCCTGGATTTGCTCACTTTGGGCGCCTTGCTCTGCTGTTCTGCAGCTGTGTGCGCTGGCAGGGAGGAGCTGCCCCAGGGCTGGGTGTGCTCAGCTCCTGCAGGAGCCTCCTCAGCCTGTGGGACCAAGCACCAGGGGCTTGGGGCCCTCTGGGCATGGATGCTGCACGTCCACAGGCACAGAAAGGCATTTTCTAGGTTATTTATGCGACTCTGCAGAGCCTTTAATTTGGCACAGAAATGTTTGCTCTCGGCTCTTTGTCCCAGCCGTGTATAAGGTGCCACAGAGCCCTTTAGCACTGACTCCCAAACCTGTAGGTGTTGCCATAAATTAGGGCAAGCGATTTCCCTCTCCTTCAGATGCTGGAGAGGAAGATATGGGAGAGAACAGTGTGAGTAGCCCTGGAGGAAAAAGTGAGAAGAAATATCAGGAAGCAGTTCCTGAAGAGCAGGAAAATCCCCTATAAACTTGGCTACAGTGACAGCAGGAGGGTCTCAATTAACAATTTAGGAGTGATGTGAGCTGCCCTCTCTGCAGCCACCCTGAGCAAACAGAGCTCTGGGCGAGGGCAAGGCATTCCTCAGATATAGGAGAGATATAGCACTGATATAACACTGATAGTACACTGATATAACACTGATATAACACAGGTATAACACCCCTGGAGCTTTCCTGGGGTGGGCTCTGCCTTTGTCTGAAGCAGATTGATTCAAACTGCTGGATTGCATAGTCCCAGGGGCATCAAAACAATTCCCTGTCTTCTCTCAAGTTTTAGTCTCCTCTTCATATGGATATGAACCGGTTCGCACTGGAAAATAAAGCTGACTTTAAATCCTTTAAGTGGAAATCAGTATTTAAAAAAAGGAGTAAATCACACCCTGAGGCATATGCACAAAGAGCCAATTCAGTGAAAGTGAGGTGCAAATGTCAAAGCCTTTCTGTTCCAGCAAGGAGAGATTCCAGGGAAGGACAGGCAGGCAGTTTCCATCCCCTTCCCCAGATTTGCTCCGGGGTCTCGTGTTTGGGTGTGAAGAGCAGCCTGATGCAGCAGGCAAAGCTGACGAGCTGTGAAATTCCAGGGCTCAGCCCCACTCTGCACATCCCTCCAGAGTGTCCCTGCTGGCTAAATAACCCCACAGGTGGGATTAACTCACCTGCAGGGGCACAGGCACTGCCATCTCTGCCTGGAAAGGGGTTTCATTTGAAAATCCAAGCTCTCTGCAGTACTAATACTTCTTTCAGTTGGTACCTGGCTCTCAAGGATGACATCTCAACAAGCAGTGACTTTATAACCAGTGTTAATCTCCATTCCAGCCTCATCTGATGTCAGTGTGGGATTTGCCATTCAGTGAGAGAGTGTTCAGAGACAGACAAAAGGGAGCATGGAATTGGGAGGAAACTTAAGATTTGGGTGTTTGAAGAATATAAGATAGTACATCCAAAAGTTTGGTATTTTGGAAGATTGGTATTAAAACACTATAGTAAATGATGTCTACATTTCATGGACATCTGGAGGAATAGCAGTTTTCTCCAGAGGTCTGTTGGCTTGTAGGATACTGGCCCAAAGGCTTTCAGTTTGCTGCAATGTGTTCTGGTTCTCCTGTCACCACTAGTTCAATGTTTTCCTGGGCATTTAGCCCTTCCAGCTGTATTTATGAGACAATTTAAATTTCTGATATTTTAGAGTGGCCATAAAATGCCACTGCTGGCATGAAAATGCATATAGGCCTTGAACAATATCAAGAGCCTGTCTCACTTGATTGAAGCAGTTAATTCCAGTTTTTGGCTAGCAGTGAAACACTGAATTCCTCAGTGGAGAGATCTTTTCCCTTTAGTCCTGAGCTGGCCATTTCAGGTAACATTCACCATGTGCTGAAGGTTTTCAGATGTTCAGGAAGAATAACTCCAGCTCTAATACAGACAAACAGAGTTGGAGAGCAGCATTCAGGTATTTGCCTATCCTCATTCTTAAATAGAAGCTAAAAGAGAGGACTGCTGGCAGCAAATGAGAAGCTGGACTTCAGAAAGTATTCATTACATCTGGAGTAGACAACCTCTTCAAGGAGATGAAGAACACTGCCAATTCCCCATTCTTTACTCATGAAATTAATTTTTCAGCATCAAGTTATTCTGGCCATTAAGCCTGAATCAGATCACCAGCCTCCTCAAATGGAGAGGGTGTAGCTGGGGGGGATTGTCTGAATATGCACCATATTTCTTGTTGCAGACTCTTCACCTGGTTCCCTTTCCTTGTCTGCTGGCTGCCTTGTCTCACCCCCATATGAGCACTCACAAGGCTCTGGAAAGGCAGGCACTGCCTGGATCTTCCATCCTGTCCCACACCAGAGGTTTGTGTTAGGTTAATCCTTCATGAAGGGAGCCCTGCTCTGTAATTCAGTACATTTACTGCTCCTGTTGCTCTCACCTTCAAGCAATTCCAAACACTGCAAACTTTCACAAACCCTCTAGTCTGGAATTATTAATGGCAAAGTTTTAATTCCTTGTTTTTTATTCCTTTTCATTTCTGTATAGTGAATTCATCCTCCAGGTCCATGAATACTCAGTGATCTCTGTCCTCAGCTATGGAATGGCATGAACCTTGTATTTAATGGAAAAGCTGTCTGCACAATAATCCAGCAGCACTTATTTCCTTTTCCCAGCCACCTCATGCTGATGGTTTGTATTTAAGTTGTTGTTAACCAGCAGCAGGTCTTTCTCCTCCACTGTCATTCTGTACTAATGAAATCCCAGCTTGCAGCTGAAATTTTTGGTAGTTTTCTAGGTGCTCTGTTTTGTTACATTATAATTCACACAAATACTGCCACAGTAAGTCTCTGACTTTTCTTATTCAGTGTAATAGATTTTCTGCTTTGTTTCTAATTTGTTTTTTAAGTACCACATTTTATTAGCCACTCCTATATTTCTGCCAAGGTTATTAATTAAAATACTGAATAAGATCCATCACTACTTTCTGTGCTAACCTTTGATGCAAACCAGGTTTATCTGTTAAACTTCATTCCTTAATTTACTGTTTGAAGTATAATCCCTTGTTCCCTTGAGATGACCAACTTTATTCACATTTAAAGGGTGCTTGCACTGAAGGGTGAGCACAGCTGAGCCCTGGGATTGCATTAGAACTTGTCCCTCCCTAATTACCATTCCAAAAATAGAGTAATAACCACTAAAGGGATGATTTGTCCAGTGGTTTGTGCATTAACCTGGACTGGGGGGAAAAAAATGGGCTCAGTTCCTGTTCTGCCACAGTGATGTATAACAATTAATTACTCTTGGTTTTCCTTAGCTCTGTTGTGGACAGAAATACTGTTTTGGGGAGATACTACATCAATTCTGCTGTGACATTTGATCATGCCTTAAAACCTGAGCAAAGAGAAGATAGAAAATGCTGAGTTTAAATTCAGCCTTTGTCCTCTACAAATACAGTTTGTCTTTCACGTTCCCTTTTAGCTTCCAAAATTGAGGGCAGACTTACACAGTTGTTTCCAGCACTTAATCATTACTTTAAAAATTGATGCTTGCCAACTTTTAATTTAATTTCTTTATAGAGGAACATTCCCTCACCAACAGGATTGAATCATGGGTAGCCAGCATTTCATTAACACCCTTTTAAAAACAGTGTCCATAACTTGTCCTTGAAATGAAAGCTGATAGAGTAATGTGTCCTACAGCATCTGGAGCTGGTTTAGCAACTCTTACAAAGTTATTATGAATAAATTCACTTGAAGCAAGCAGGTATGTGCTCTGCTTTTATGTGTGAGCTAAGCCCTTTCCTATGGTGCATTACTTTGGATTTCTGTCCTTACTACCTTCACAGAAATCTCCCTTTCCTCTCTTCCATTCCTGATCTGTTCTAAGAGGAAAATATTCTGAGAAAAATCTTTGCCTCCAGATTTTAGGTGCAGATTTTCAGAGTTTGACAATTTAATCATGAAAATTTAACACTGACAACAGAGAGCCCCAGCTGCCATCCTCCCTGAGCTCCTGAGCTTCAGT
The DNA here is from genome assembly GCF_903797595.1 of Erithacus rubecula. NCBI lineage: Eukaryota > Metazoa > Chordata > Aves > Passeriformes > Muscicapidae > Erithacus > Erithacus rubecula. Next base: position 10,624,014 of record NC_136669.1, read on the forward strand.
CCCGTCCCCTCCCTTCACTCCTGCTGGGCCAGGAGTTTGGAATCTCTTACCTTTAGCTCTGGCAGATCCGGGGAGGAGGAAAACCTTCAGAAGGTGGTCAGTTCATGGCTGAGAGTGTGCTGGCTGTGCCTGGGGACGGGGCCAGGCTGGGCAGTGACACCCCGGCTGCTGCCCCGGTGACATCCTGCAGTGCGAGTCAGCCAGCGCAGGCTGTAATTACCCCAGTTTGCACTGCCCCAGCCCACTGCTCACTCCTGCTCTGCCACACAAGGAATGCTGTGAGACTGGCTGGCTCCAGAGCTTGTTTTTGTTGGTTGCATTGCCAATATCCCAGAATTTTTCCTTTGTGCTAAGCTGGAAGCTGATGGAAATGGTGAGAGCAGCACGGGAATAACTTCATGGCAATGGAGAGGAGAGTGTGTATCCTCACCCATTGTGCTATCTAGGAGAAAAGAAAGGTGAAAAGCCACAGGTACAGGTGTATCTGGGGCTCTAATATTTTTTTATTGAGATCAGTGATCACTTTACATTTCTGACCAATTCAGTGTGCTTAGATCAGCAAAGATTTCTGTGCAGGTAACCATTGGCATTTTAGCTGGGATCTTCTTGGTAGCCAGGTCTGTGGCTGAGCTGGATTTTTGTTAAATAGATCCTTTGTGGTGGGTTGCCAGGTGCCCACCCAGATGCTCTTGTTCTCCTCAACAGTGAAAATAAGATGGAAATGTTCTTCAGATGAGATGAAATCAGGGAGACCACTTACCAATCACCAGCTAGACTTGACCTGGGGGAAACTAATTGAATTTATGACCAGTTAAAATATATTTGAAAGGTGAGCTTGGAAAGTCGGGATTGCATGATAATAGTAAAATAGAATTTTGCATTTCCCAGTACAGCTGGCAAATTGCCATGGGAAAAGGAAGAAGAGATGAAACTGTTGTGCACTCCAAATTTTCGTGCCCCCTTTGCCACCACAACTGGAATTTCTGGAGAGTGAGGTTTTTGTTGTTGTTAATGGATGTTTTGGTGGGTTTGGATGCTGTTAATGGTGACAGCACGTCATCTGTCTCAGCTGAGTGAGGCTCAGCACTTGGTGCACTGCACACATCGTCAGAGTAGCTGCAGACTCACCTCACAAGAGTCACATCTCCAGGCTAAGCTAAAAATATGAAAGGATGGCTGACAGTAGCTGTGGCTGATCCCATTTCTGCCTTTCAAATCTTTGCTTTTTCACAGGTTTTTTATGTGATATTGGGCAAGTTATTCACTCTTCTGTGTTGCCTTCCTGTAAAGCAAAATAATAGACTGATCATCATAAATCAATTTTAAAAGAAATGTTAAGATGCTGCTTTATTTAAACTCAAATGCTTTATGGAGAGGCTTTATTTTGGCAATATTTTCTTAGGAAAATTACTGCATGTTCATACTGCAATGTACTATTCCTTAAAGAGGTGCTTTAAAGTCTAAGGAAAATACTCTGGAATTAAAAAACAGGGAAAAGTGTGAGAATAGTAATACCTGTAGAAAAAAATGGATTTAAGCATAGTTCTTTTATATATTTATATATCATGAGATCAGTGGAAGAAAGGGGCCATTTATTTGGGTATAGGTGTCTTTCCCTGTCCTTGAACAGCAGAGTAAAAGAAGTGATGAAACCACGAGTGCATCCAAAAGTACTCATGCACAAGAAATTCTGGCTGTGCTGTAGGATGGCTTAAGTGCTTAAATATTTAGAGCAGCTTTAATTCCCTCAGCATGCTGCCAGGCTGACACCTGGGAGAGCCCCTGGCTGCTGCAGGTGCACAGGGGGCAGTGCCAGCTCTGTCCCCTGCCCCAGGGGCACTGGGTGCTCTGCCACCTTCAGCCTTTGGTGCAGCTGATTTGGGGGTGCAAAGCCCCCCTGCCTCCTGCCAAACTGCTTTTGTCCCTGACAATGATCTCCCAGCCTGTGGGGGAAGCCGGTGGTTTTAAACTTTGGTTTACACGTGTATCACATCACTGGGTTTGTTTCCCAATCTTAATTAGGGTGCTTGCTCCAGGAGAAACAGTGTGAAACTTGGGAGGAGAGAGATTGTATCTGCCCCTGAATATCGTGTATGCTATCAGAGACAAAGAAGGGTGCAATAATCATTATAAATTAGTCCATCAAGTGATGATTGCTTCCCCTATCCTTGTAAAAAAGAGCCACTTGCTGCACATAGGAGCTGTTCACCATTACTAGTGGCTTCTTTCCCATTTTTGCTTGCAGTTTCTCACAGGATGGGAAAACTGGATTCAAGGTTTTTGTGTGATTTTTTTTTTTTTTTTTCCCTGCATGAAGCTGGTAGCCCTGTTTCCGACTGTGGATGTTGTAACTGTGGAATTAAGATCAGAAGGATCTTTGTGTGGGATAAAGAGTGTCAATCCTCACCTGGGGATTCTGCAGAGCCAGAGCCCTGCTGCATACCAAGCCCCACATGAGCCAGGAAGGGGAAGCTGCCCCTGGGGAAGCTCTGGGAGATTTGGAGCCTGGCCCAGGGCAGGACAGAGCACCCATCAGAGCACTGAGGACAGGAATTATTCACCCACCTGTGCAGGTGCACAAAGGAGATTTGTGGCTCTCCACTGACTTTAGGGGGGCCTCCCACAAGTGGCTCATGCTAATTTGTAGGTGGGTGAATCTGAGATTTAGTTCTCTTTCCAACCCATTTGAATAGTTTGTATGTTCTTTGCAGACAGATCATCTCCTTCTTGCTGTTTTGTGTTCAGGTCTAGCCCAGCTGACTGCAACCTGTGTTACAGCATGATGAAAATAAAGTTGAACTGAGATCTTACTACAGACAACTCATATTTTGGTATAGTTTCTCTGCTACTGGAAAACTACCAATGGGTAAAGTTCCTTTGCTAATAAAGCTTGGAGAAAAATCTGAACAGTTTTTCCAATTGTAGAAAGCAAAGCCCTTGTGCAATTCTCCCATTTACACCAGCAGGTGATTGTGTGCAGTCAGTGCTATCTGGATCTGTGTTTTGTAATTCAAGAAATTCGGTGTCTGTGAATACCCCTGCTATTGTCTGCCATAAATACAGTGCAGGGAGAAAGAATTCCTTTCCCAGTTAAAATGCCAGCTCAGTACAGGTGAGCACAGCTCCTCTTGGCTGGGAACTTGTCTGTCCTGCTCAGTGTCTGAATTCAGCATTTTCTTGAAATACTGATTACACAAGAAGGATAAGAGTGACTCAAGAATGAAACATCATTCTTGTCAGATAAGATCTAGAGATGAGTTGCTTTAATGTGCAAAGTAAATATTTGGGTGCCAGGTGGCACACAGCCCTGTGCAATGCTTTCCACATGAAAAATTATTTCCAGTGTGACAAACTGGACACTGGCTTTTTCTAGTCATTTACTTACTGAAATAAGATGTAGAAAGAGCACCAACAGCACATCATGAAGGAATCTGAAAAATCACTGTACCCTCTGCAGATCCTCTGATCTGAGACCTCACCATTAGCTAGGTTGGTTAACAGAACAGAAGTCATGGGTTTTCTTTTTTTGTTTGTTTGTTGTTTGTTTGTTTCCTTTTAAAATAACAGTTTTAAAAGCTCTGAGCTTGGTGTCAGAAAGATGGTTATAACATCCATGTAGTCTTACTCATTGATTATGTGAGGCAGAAAACACTTAACAGTCTAATTCAAAATCAATCATTGAATCAAAGCAAAATGAGTGAATGTCCTTCTTGGTTTGCAAGGAATAGCTTTAAGAAAAGTGTTATATTGTTTTCTTATTTTTATTTTGGATTTAAAAAAAAAAATCCAAAACGTGATATTTGAAAAATTTTGAAACAATACATGGGAAAAGTCAATGAGAGCACTTCAAAATCAATTCATTTTTTAAAATTTTTGCTGGTTTTGGTCACCATGTCTGCTAATGGTTTTCAAGAGGAGATGTTCTGTTAGGTGAGAAGCCCTTGCACTCATAACAAATTCTGCTTTCCTGCAAATGCATCCCTGCCACCCACAGAAATTCTTGTTCTTTCAGCCTGGAGCACAGAGTTTGGCTTGGGCAGGGCAGGCAGAGCTGCAGGGAATCCCTGGAACTGCTGGGTGAGCTCACAGCTGAGCCTTGGAGCCTTGGGGTGATGGAGAACAGGGTGAAACCCACAGCTATGGAATGGAATTGCATCTCCTGCTTATTATCACACCCTGAGAGCTGTTACAGCCAGAACCATGAGGGGTTAGACTAGAAAAAGTAGGGAATTGTGAAATTTCATGCAGGGAGAACAAAGCCTGCTCTACTGACAGGGTGATGATACAGCCAGGTTGTGCTTGGCAGGTCCAGGAGGTGTAACATTTTCTGCTTGAATTTAAGGACTTTCTGATTTTTCTAACAATGGGAATCAACAGGATTGGCACTTCCACAACACACATGACAAAAACACCCGAAAGGTCATCTGCTGATCTGGGGAGGAAGAGGAGTGGACCCTTAACCCTCAGGGTCATTTGGGAAGTTCCTTATCCAGACCCAGGTAATTAACTTCAGTGGTGGAACTTCAGATGCTGGAAAGAGCTGATCAGCAGAGCTGGCTTGCAAGTCTGGGATGTTTCTGATGTAAGAAACAGCATGTGGTCAGATACTGAATTACTAATTGCATACTTTGGTGCAGCCAGAAGAATAAGTATCTCAGGATTCCAGTTGCCCCTAGAACTCTATTTTATTTTAATTATGCAAGTGTACAATGAGATTGAACACAGTTTAAATAGGCCAAGAATATCTGTTCCTGTGCAAAGACTGTGCTGACTTTGCACAGGCTTTGCAAAGACTTTTGCCAGTGCAATCAAAATGTTTTAAAAGTTGCTTCCCTTGGGGAATCTGCTATCACAGGGGGGTGAGGGCACTCCTGTCTTCCACCACGAGGTTGAAGCATGCAAAAGGCACAAAACCACAGGCTCCCAGTGCCTGATCCTTCTCATCACAGGGGCTTCAAATCCCTGCAGGCAGGAGGGGTCTGAGCTGAGGGAGCTGAGGCAGGTTGAGTCCTCTAATTAACTGGGGCAGTAATTCAGTAATTAGCCCCTTAGATGGGGCCCTGCACTGGCAAATGCACCCTTTTGTTGATTTTAACCATCCATAGCTTACGAGTTTGGATGCACTTTTTTGTGTTTGGGTTGGTTTTGGCTTTTTAGGTCTGTTTTCTTTTAGGTAGTCCTGTGAAGAGCAGGGAGGTGGATTTAGCAATTCTTATAGGTCACTTCCAACCTGTGATATTCTGTTTCAGCTTCTGGAAGCAAACTAAATTATCTGAAAATTACGTTTTTTTTCTTTTTCTTTCCAATAGAATTAAATTTAAATCTTAAACAACTGGACCTTCCTTCAATTTCCTGACTTGAAATAAACAGCACGTTAGAGCATCATTTCTATAAGAGAAAGGACAGAAAGAGCTCAACACTGCTGCTGTTAATTGTGGCAGGTTAAAGGCTGAATTACTGACACAATCCAAGATACAAATCCCAACCAGCAAATTCCTGGAAATGCAAAGTGTTCTTGGAATTTTTATGCTGAGATTTTCTTGGAAGATTGCTTCACCTGCCTGCTAGGTAGAGAATGACATTTCGTAAGAGAACATATATTCCTCTCTTATAGTTCATAGTCATGTCCTTTTTTACCTTGATTGAACTTCTAGAACATTTAATGAAAAATCTGCCAGAAAAGAGATTCCACATAGGGAGAGCAGCATTCCCTGTACTCTGACTTGCACAAAACAGTTTTTCTGTAAGCCTGGTGTCCTGATAACAATGGTGTTGGCCAAGGAATAATTTATACAAAGTACATGCAAAGTGTAACTATACAAAACTTCAGTTGATGAGGTTGTGACTGTGATATGTAGAAAGCAAAGTGATAAAATCAAAACTAAAATGCACATCAGAGTTACATTAGTAAGTGGAGCCTATATTGTATGAAAATGGAAATCTCAGGCTGGAGCACATCCCTGGGTGTGTGGGGTGGGTTTCAGCCCCAGGAGCACAGCCCTGGGTGTGTGGGGTGGGTTTCAGCCCCAGGAGCACACACATCCCTGGGTGTGTGGGGTGGGTTTCAGCCCCAGGAGCACACACATCCCTGGGTGTATGGGGTGGGTTCAGCCCCAGGAGCACAGCCCTGGGTGTGTGGGGTGGGTTTCAGCCCCAGGAGCACACACATCCCTGGGTGTATGGGGTGGGTTCAGCCCCAGGAGCACAGCCCTGGGTGTGTGGGGTGGGTTTCAGCCCCAGGAGCACAGCCTGGGTGTGTGGGGTGGGTTTCAGCCCCAGGAGCACAGCCCTGGGTGTGTGGGGTGGGTTTCAGCCCCATGAGCACAGTTGGGTGTGTGGGGTGGGTTTCAGCCCCAGGAGCACAGCCTGGGTGTGTGGGGTGGGTTTCAGCCCCAGGAGCACACACAGCCTGGGTGTGTGGGGTGGGTTTCAGCCCCAGGAGCACACACATCCCTGGGTGTGTGGGGTGGGCTTCAGCCCCAGGAGCACAGCCCTGGGTGTGTGGGGTGGGTTCAGCCCCAGGAGCACAGCCCTGGGTGTGTGGGGTGGGTTTCAGCCCCAGGAGCACACACAGCCTGGGTGTGTGGGGTGGGTTCAGCCCCAGGAGCACACACATCCCTGGGTGTGTGGGGTGGGTTCAGCCCCAGGAGCACACACATCCCTGGGTGTGTGGGGTGGGTTCAGCCCCAGGAGCACACACATCCCTGGGTGTGTGGGGTGGGTTTCAGCCCCAGGAGCACACACAGCCCTGGCTGCAGCTCACCTGCTGGGCTGGGTGAGAGGCTGCTGCCCTCTGCAGCCTGCAGAGCCCCAGAGCCCAGGAAAGAGGCACCCACAGCACCAGGACACCTCTGCCCCCTCCTCCTCGCTTTTACAAACCTCGGGTTAAAAGGCATTTGTATATCCCAAAATATCTGCTCCAAGTAGTTTTACAGAATAGTTAACAAAATTAGGGAATTAGAAAACCAAGCAGAAATAATGAAAAAGCCAGAGCCATCTACTCAGATCTTTAATTATCTATTCCATCAAAAATATAACAAGAAATAATATTGCCTATAAATGGTCACTCACAGGTCTGTGATCCAGTATCTCCTCTCTTACATGAAGATTCCAGCTCAAAAGCAATGAATCCTCTCCAGGATTGGGTTCAAAGTAGGCCACTCAAGATCTGTGTGGGGGACAGGATAATGGGATTTTCTGCTGTAGCTGCAGTTGGGGCCAGAACCTGAATTCCTCCATAATCCTGTTCCTTGCAATTTAGGCACCCTTAAAGTTATTTTTGGACTTGCTCCTGAAGCCTTTTCATGTCTGAATGACCCTGTTGCTGAGCCTTGAGCAACAGCTGAGGTATCAGGACCTTACTAATTAAAATGATCCTTTCTGCTTTATATGCAGTGCCTTTCTTGATGGAGACACAGCAGGAAGTCAGTCATGTGGCTGGAACCATTCTCTGAAACTTATCCAGCAATGTCTAAAGGTTTATCAGTTTGTGTCTGAAACTATGTCAAGAGAGACTTGTGGAGAGTTAAAGATGTGCAAAAGGAGATCAGGGAGGGAATTATCCTGAAATCAGATGTAAGCAGGATGGTTGTTAAGGTACTTACTGTACTGGAGAACTTGCTTAATGCTCTCCAGCATTAATGTCAGGCTGTGAAACCACATCTTTATATTGGGGTATGTCCCTTCTAATTTACAAGTCACTTTTGCTCAGTTTAAAACCATTTTTGTCTATTTCAGGTTTCAGTCCCAAATAACTGCTGAAATCGCACCCTTTTAAATGCAGTCCTTATTCTTATTTAAATGCAGTCCTCCATTCTGCAAGCCTTGTGAAAAAGCAAGCACATATCCTGTAGATGTTGGTAGTCATGATCACTGTGGTCAAGTGAAAAACTCACTGATCCAGATTTATTTTTCCTGGCCTGAACAGACCAGCTCTGCCCCTGCAGAGTTTATCCCTGTGGGTACCAGCTGGTTGGGCTGCTGTGTCCTTCACTTGGTGGGACACTGCTCCTGCTCCTGTATTTGGTGACAGCAAAATAATTAAAAGGCACCCCAAGAACCAGAAGTTAGACACACTGAATCCAATCAGTGCAGGAACTTGGAACTGTCCTGACTATGTGTGTGAGCCTGTACAGAAAAAAGAAAAAAAAAAGAAAAAAGAAAAAAAAAAAGACAAAAGAATGCGTCAAAGAAAGAGTTTTTGTGCTCTAAACTCCTTGGGTTGTTTTTATGGTAGGTCCTTAAATCCTGATCCAGAAAGATCCAGATCACACCAGTGGAGCACATCCCAAGGTAATTTGTGTGTGTTGTCAGAAGGCACAGTGGGAGAGAAGATGATGGCTTTGTGCCAGCACAGGGTACCTTGAGCACAAGCCAAATGTTTCAGTTGTGAATTTAGCTTAGGTTTGAACCATCTAAAGCTCTGCAATGCCATTTTTAATTTGTGGTTTTGAGTGTGTTAGTCTGAAAAAGAAGATGCAGAGAACTCCTTCAGCACAAAACTCTGACCTGAGTCAGCTGTATTTTTCTGGACAATGCTTTCAGGATTTCAGTGGTGTACTGAGATGCTCTATTTGCTTCTCAGATATTTTGCCAGGCAAGATGCCCAGTGATTAGGTAGTGAAAGTTCAGGAGACACACTGGTGCTCCTAACCAAATGATTTCACTTTCAGAGCATAAGGAATTCATGCAAGTGACAGGTCAGAGAGCAGATTAATTTGAACACAGCGTGCTTCTCTCGAGCAGCCCTGCTTGGAGGGGAAGTGTTTCTTCTCAAAAAAAATTATTAAACAAGAGTGAGTTAGATTATGTACCTCTGGATATGCTTTGCACTGCTCTGTCTCTCATTAACTCTTGCAAAATTACTGGTCAGAGAAATACATTATAATTCATCTGTTTCGTGGTGCCTCTATCAATTAGGAACAATATTATGCAAGAAATTAAAAGATGATAGAACCTTTCATGGCTGAACCTAGTCTTTTTCCTTGACCCCTTTTCTCCTGGCATCCATTTCATTCTATTTCTCAGAAAATGGTCAAATCACTGATTAATTGATCAGCCAGTGGCATTGCTGTGAAATGCAGATTTTTTTCTGCAGAGCAGATGAAAGTATTTCTCTTGCTGTGCTGTTGGTTGGTAAAAGTGGCTCATGTTAAAAGGGCTCAGAGTTTCCTGGAGCAGTCAGACAGACCAGTGCATTAAGAAGCTCAGAAATGTTATTTTTTTCCCTTTTTGTTTGTCAGCTGTGACCCTTTCCCGTCTGCCTTTGCAACCCATCTCTGGATTATTGTAACAGCATTAGTCAGCAGAGTGGACAAAACCCAAATGACATGAGTGACAGCAGAGAAAGAGCCAGAGCAGCCTCATCAATGCTTTTGTGGGGCTCATCAGTCACGTTCTGCCTGAGCCCATCAGAGTCCTGCTCTGAACCCTGGGCATTCCCTGAGCAGCACAGCCAGAGCTCAGGTTTGGGTTCCCAGCTCTCGTGGGGAGGGACTGTCCAGGCCTGGCTGTGATGTGCTTTTTGCAGAGGAATTGCTGAAACTAAAGCAGCTAAAGCAGCACTCACTGGAACACCAAGTGTGAAAAGTCTGTCCCAGATGATCTGGGAGGAGAGGTTACCAGCACCCTGCCCAGCTGGCATCCTCTGGGAATGAAGCCACTTCCAGGACAAAGCCAGGAAATGCTGATTTAAGCCTCTTGCACTTACTCCTGACAAAGTCACTCATCAGTCACTCACCATAAAGACAAAGTTGATGCAGAAGAATGCAAAGATGGGTTTCCACATTCCAGGGAACTCTGTGCCACCATCCCATCCCCCTTTCTTAGCCAGCTTGGTGCTCCAGCCAGCACTAGCACAGCCTTTCCAGCCTAAATATATAACCAGATTTAAAAATGTTCTGCAGCAATTTTTGAGTAAAATCATTATACTGTGGCTTAGAGTCTGCAGCATCTAATGCTGACCACCCCTTAAAGTTAGGAAGGGTTTTAAGACATGGATCTGCAGCATCCTAATCACTGAGGGATGTTTTGTGTCTAGAGCAGACTACACCCAAAGCAAAGCTAAAAGCAACAGGCAGTTTCTAATGATGATTTATGATAGATAATATCTTTAGTCCTAATTGTGTTTACTGTAAGTGAGGCCCTTGAGGGAAAACCAATATAAGCAGCTTCTCAGTCAAGAATGGAGCCACAAGACAGACACATTGTTTAAAATAAAATCCACCATCAGCTAGTGAGTTTTGAATCTTTTGGAAGGTGGAACAATTGTTGCAGAGTCAATATTTACCTGTTAGGGTGATGCTGACCATGAAAGAGCTGACAGTTGTGTCAGCATTGGCAGAAATGGAGACACCCTGGCTTGGCAGCTTCCTGGCTCTTGTGACTGGGAAATAGCTGAGGTTCTGGCCCTGGGACAATGCATTTGGAATAACTGACAACAATAATGTACTTTTCTGTGTTACCATAAGAAATAGTCAGTAGTATCTCAAATACTCCAACACCCCAAATTAACACATAGTCCATGTTATCTCTGCAGACCACAGATTGTGAAACACTGGTATGGGCTAGACACACATGGCAAGATGAGAAACCCAGAAATAATACCAAGATTGCTCCAATGCAAGAGCATTTTTTGGGGTTTGTACAGAGAGTAGACATGGAGTTAATTAGGAGAAAGGAGAGAGAGGAAACCTCAGATGTGTGAAGCTGCTTTGTCAAAGGGTCATTGCTTCTGTGCTTTTTCCTGTGACACTTTTACTCTCTGTGCCAAACAACTGGCTGCCCCCAGACCTTATGCTTGAGGGACAGCACAGTGTTTAAAGGGCTGAGAAATGATCTGAAAAGATGGAAAAGCTGCACCAGGCTGTGACCTGGGAGGGGAGGGAGTCCTGTGTGAGCAGCAGGCTGCTGCTCAGATCTTCCTCCTGGATTCTGACTCCCGATGCTCTGAAAAGCTGGGATGCAGGCTGCTTGCCTTCACCAAATGGAGGAAAACTGGGAGAGAGAATGCTGCAACCCATGAGCATGGGGTGCTTCTGCTGGCTCCTGGTTTGACAGAGCAGGTGTTGCTGAGGTATTGAACTTCAACAGGATTAAATCTCTTTATTTTCAAGTCTGTTTTATCAGCACATTTTCCTTTGTTATGAAAGTTCCTGAGTGCATCATTAGGAGCCTGAAAATACAAATAATGTCTGGTTTGGTTTTTTCGTTTGTTTGTTTTCTTTTCGTTTTTACATGCATAGATTGTGAATGTCTCAGACAAAAGGGAGATCTGAGTCTGGCCAATTTTTCAAAAGAAAAGCAAGCCTGCAAGTCATCCTTGAACAATTTGGTACCTGGTGGCAGCACAGTGGTGAGGCTGCAGGGCTGCTTCTTCAATTGCCTGGCTGAAGTGAAAGATTGAAAGCAATTTCACTCTGAATCAGCTCAAAACAAAACATGGACTGAACTGGAAAATACAGGTTGCACTAAATGGATCATTGCATTTGGCATAAAGCATCTCTGCCATGATGCAGCATTTAATAAATGTATAAACTGATAATGACAACGACAACATCAACATCATCATCATCAACAACAACAACAACAACAACAACAACAACAACAACAACAATAATAATAATAATAATAATAATAATAATAATAATAATAATAATATAATAACTGCCAAAACCTATTAGTGAGCTGGTATTGCCAGAGCCTGTGGAGTGATAACTTTGGTGGAATTGCAGCAGATTTAACATCAGAATGGGGAATCACCTCATGCTCAAGGAATTAATTTATTGAGCAATTCTTTCCAAGTCAGCCTGGAGATTTTATTCCTCTCATGTCCACTAAAACTTTTATGTGTCTAGGTTAAGTATTGCGCCACGTACAAAAATTTATATGATTAATTGACTCATCCTTTATACACCTAATTCTAGTCCATCAGTCTGGAATTTGAGATGGAGGGTTAATGGAAAAGCACAATGTTACAGGAGAAAATTGTAAAAAAGGAACAAAGAGAAGTGCTGCAATAATGTTGTCACCTGGATACAGCTTATACCTGGAGAAATCCTAAAGAACAGGAGCCCTCTTCTTTCTTTAATGTTTATGGGATGTTAATTCCTATTTATTCCTGTGTACTGCTCTTTACTTCAGCAAAAACTGGAGGTAATCATGGGATCATCTTAATATTTAATTGAACCAAATACTGAATTCAATGTCATTGTGAAAAAATCAGGGCTGGCAAGTGCTTCTGCCTCATGTGCACTCTGCTTTCTCCAGGATAAGGGTGTGAGACTCATCCCAAAGCTGTCTGTCACATCCAAAACTGAGCATGTATTGGGTTATTGTTCTTGAACAGCACTGTACTGGAATTACTTTCTTCAGGCTGACTGTGAAATCTTTTCCAGGGTCAAAAGATAATTAGAGATTAGCAGAAAGGAATTAAACACACAAACAGTTGTGTGGCTACAAATCTGGAGAGAAGGATGAGATGCAAACTGACCTGATGAACTAGCAGGAAGCTATATTGATTTATTTTAAAAAATATAATTTAATTCAAACAATGTCTCTGGGAATTTTCATATTTTCCAATGACTTGTTTCATCTTGAGGAAATATGGCTGGTGGAAGGAGAGTAGGTATAGAAAACTCCCTGATCAGAGCACTCTCATTTTGCCTTTCTCTTTGGCAGCTGCCATGGTGTTGGTGCAAAATAATTTTCAATATTCCCTAAAAACCCAGTGAAGATGTGACTTTTCTGCACCACTGAAGTTCATCATAAGCAGAAAGGACAACCACTTTCAGCTATCATCTTTGTGCAAACACTTCATTTATGTTTCCAATCTTCCTCTGTTTCAAACACTAGTGTGATACAAATATAAAATCCTTCTATCCTTGCACTTACCATACAAAGAGGAATTAATTTTTTTAGTGTTGCATTAATGTCTCAATGTTTTCTGAAATTAATACAAAATTATTGGACTGCATTACATTCTTTGGTTGGTTTTGTTTTGTTTTTCAATAATATAGAGCCAGTGGTCAATTCTGGTCAAATAACTAATGAAATCAAACAGTTGGAACTGTCAGTTTAAAGAGCTAAAATAAAAATACTGCCATGCCTGCCCCTGCATGGGCAGTTCCCACTGCCAAAGGATCCCAGCCTGTCACTGCAGAGAGAATATTCATGGCCAATTTCTCCATGCTGTGAGAAACAGCTGAAAGGAAGGAAGGGCTGACACTGAAGGAGGCAGATGTTGTGAGCCCTCCTGGTTCCATCCTCCTTTTGCTCCTGCCCTTTCCCCACCCTGAGGGCAGGAGGGGGGAGAGCCCAGGGACAATGAAGCTCAATCTGCCCCAGCAAGGAAACCTGAACTGTGGAAAAGGCAATTTTCTCAAACACTTCTCTCCCAAAATAGGCAGAGGCAGGAAACAGTGAAATGGATGGCAAAAGTCTGGGAGCAAGGTAGCTGAGTATTTCCTGTTGGCTTTAGCTGAAACAGAAGGGCTGGGAAGCATTTCCTCTTGGTGGTGGGAGCAGCTCAGTGCTGGGAATGTGGTGTGTGTGACATCTCCAGAGCTGAGGACAACTCCCAGCCCTCTCTGCTCTGGATTGCTGCTGCTCAAGGTCTCAGTGGCACAGTGGAATTCAGTGAGCACTGACCTTTGCATCCTTCCCCCAGAATGGCTGCAGGGACCCTCAGTGCACATCCATCCACTGGACATGGAGATTTTAAATCTCATTTACTTGTTGACTTCATACATCTGCTCCTGTACTCCATCAAATTTGTACAGAGGATTTGACCTGTCCTTGACTCCCTCCACATGCACACATTTTTGAGCAGTTTTTTCTGATATTTGAGCTCCTGATGAAGATTCAAAAATTAGATGAACAATTTCAAATCAGTTTTTAAATTGTCAGGTTCTTTGTCAGTTTTTGGTCTCATCTTGCACATAGACTTGCAGAAAGTACATTGAATTCCTTCCATCAAGGGCTGTTTATGTTTGCATGCACCACATGTGAATGTTTCTGTCAGTATAAAATACAGAATGAACAATATCTCTACCCACTCTGTGCAGTTTCTGTGCATTCAACTAAATACTGACTTACAGAATTAAATGCTTTGTTGTACTGGGACCCCTTTATATGTTTGGAGGGATTTCCTCTGAGGTGGAATGCAGCAGCAGTTTAAATGGAGCAGTTCTCCAAGAGAATGAGTGAAAATATTCCCATGCATTTTCCCTCCCAATACACTAATGACTATTTTCTTATCATTCATCTGGTCTAGAAAAGTGTTCTCTGAGAATGTTACAATCATATTTAACATGTTTACCTTTATCAGCTCGTCCTATTGATCAGTTGTGACTGTCCTGGACTTAACCCAAAGGACTGTACAATTGTCATTATTGTACAGCCCTTTGAAATACAGCACAGCTACATTTTTTTCCTAATCTCTATTCAGTTGTGCAGTAGAGAAATATGAAGTGCCATATAAAGAACGTGTGAACATTGTGGAAAACATAAACAAGCTTCTTTCATAAGGACAAGCTGCAGTTAAACAAACAGCAGCACCACTGTTACTGGGTGGGTTTAACAAGCCAGATCATTCCTGTTGCTTTTTTTTCCTTGCAAACATCATCTCCCTCTTCCTGCAAACCAGAATTCTCCCTAAATCTCTTTCAAACCAGTTTTGATTTCTGTTATTTAGACATGAGTATTCGTGTGAATCATCACCTAAGCAGCAAATGCAGGGTGTGAAAGCCTGGCCCAAAGGAAAGCTGTGCTGATGAACTCTCACAGTCCAGCTTCTGGCCATGGGGCTGTGAGAGAAATCCCAGGTAGGGAGCACTGCTCAGTTTGCTTCACTTGCTTCAGTTAGAGCAAAATGATTTCCTAGGAACTATTCTCTGCAATGCAAGATGTCATAAACCCCAGCACTTCACCAAAGTTACGGAGGGTGTGGGGTTTAGTCTGTTCTGTCTGAATTGATCTGAGCCTACATCTGGAATGTCAATCTCTTGGGGACCTGGGGACCCTGAAGCTCTCACTCAATGTAGCTCTTTTTACTAAGAACAGTCCAAAGTTTATTGACCCAATGGTGCAGGAGTTCCAGGGTCATCTACTGATGAGAGGAATCTTCTGGATGAGAATAGTCCAGTTCTCAAGCCCCCCCTGAGATGAGTTGTACCTTTGTGCCAGCAGAGACCAGCTGAGATGCCCTGGAGAAATCTTCTCTTCCCAAGGACTGCCCTTGCTGGAGGCTCCCCATTCACTGGGATGGGACATTGACATCCTGCAGCTACTGAAAACTGGGAAAGCACCAATCACCCTCTGGCTATTGCTCTGCAGAAAGGAATGGGGAAATATCTGGCTCCTGAGGGGAAGGAGGGTTGGGAACCCCAATCAGAGAAGGAGGAGAATTTGGCTGAAAGTACCTCAGTTCTCTCAAAAGATGACTTCAGACACTCTCTTCTGACTATTTGTCAGTTTTATTTCCTATATTCCATCAGCCCCACGTGTGCTTAGTGGGGTTCTAAAACAAATGGTGTGTCCCACCCTGGCTGAGCCCAGCCCATGTCTGTGTTCACTGCACAGTTCTCCTGCATGTGAGGGGCTTACATCTGCCCACCACCTTCCAAGAAAGAATTTTCCTTATTTCATCATTGTAAAATTTCTTTTTCACTTAATTCTAAGCAAAAAAATGCCACCAACATGAAGGATGCAAAGAAAAAGGCTTTGTAAAAGCCAATTTATCTCAAGGTAATTCTGCCCCTTTTATGACTTCAGTGTGCCTCTAATGGAACAGGGCAGAGAACCCTCTTTTCCTACCAAGTGTGGCAATTGTCTGTTTGGTGTGAGAAGACTCTACAGGTCTCCAGCACAGCCTGATTGCACTTTCTGAGACTCTACAGACTCGTATCTAAAAAAAGAATTGATTAGGACAATGAATGCTATGTCTGATCATTAAATATTTAAACCTGGTAGGCTTTCAAGAGTGGCAGGCTTGCCAGCCTTTGAAAACACCCTTGTTTTGCCAGATCTAACTTGCCATTGTCAATTTTCATAAGGCTTGAGGTAATGTGCACATGAGATTTAATAACCAAATTTTTTTAAGGGTAAAAGAGGACAGAGACTGTGCCTTTAATTGTGTCTCAGAGATTGAAGCAAGGAACCATACATTAAGAAATGTAGCTGGGAGAATGCATGTGTCCCTCCCTGGTGTGGGAGTGAAAATGCAGATGGGATCATTGCCCAAAATGAAACAAACACAAATATTCTAACCCATATATCACATTGATCACTAACACAGGAAATAGCATCTTGTTTCATGGACTGTGGTTTCTGCTCCAAACTTCTGGAAACAAGAGAGCACAGAATCTTCTGGATGCTGGGAGATTGGAGCCCAGTACTGCTCTCTCTCCACTGTATTTTCCATCTCTGTTTTCATTCATTTGATAGTTCTAGCACCATGGGAATTTTTATCTAAGCTTTTTTACAGTTGTTGATTTTTTTTTTTTTTTTTGCTGTGTAGTGCAATGCATGTTATGTAGGCTCTTTTTCACCATAAAGATTTTGCAGTATGTTCATTTGAGCAGAGCATAGATGCCATTTTCTTTCTTTTTTCCCCCCTATAATTAGCTATCAGCATGTCATCATTACAAATTATGTGATTATTATAATCATTCTTCAGCATTGTGAATTATGAATATTATCATCCAGTCTGTGGCAAAACAAACATATTTAAATGACTGCAGATAACACAACATGATATATATGTGCACTTTTTTCAAAGAGTGGCTCAGCAGTCTGCCTGTTAACTTGCTGCCACCTTTGGATCATGACATCTGTCAGAACTAGTAAAATATGAATCAGTTTGACCTTTGCTCCAGCTCTAATTTGGAAACCTGTGTGAAGGCCATAGCAATATGTTCGTTGAGCAGCTGCTTTTATATTTTGTGTTCCAAAAAGCAGCTGCCTGATGCAGTGCTGTGCACTGGCAAGGCACAGTGTGGATTCTCAGGAGGTTCACCACTCCTCAGTGCTGCTTTGTGCCTTGCACTGCACCTGTAGGTTAACCCTTGGTAACACTGTACCTGGAAAGGAAACTTCAGCTGTGATGCTGCACCTTGCCTTCAAATGTGTGCTGGTTTTGCCCACATGACATTTGGTGAGGAGAGAAGAAGACACCCACAGAAATTATTTTTTCTGAGAGGAGCAAACTGTAAATTCCCTTTGCCTATCAGGTCCTGGCCTGACCCATTGTGCATGCACAATGCAACCCCTGGATGCAGTGAAGAATGGAAAGCAAGCTGCTTGGCATCTGCTGTTGAGTTCACTGCTAACAGTGGGTGGTGGGTGCAGTGCTGAGCTTGCCAGGGGTGGCTGGAAGCACAGGTGGGGCTCCCAGCAGGGGCAGAGGCTGGGGGGTGTCAGCCTCCACAGGACAAGCAGAGTGGCCAGGGAGGCAACTGGTGATAACAACTGAGAGTAAATGCAAACAGGAGCAAGGGGTAGAAGATGGCAGCTGAAGGGCAAGGAGCAGGGGACAGTGTTTTATTTGTGTCAGGCAGTCAATATTAGCAAAATAAAAGGCAAATTACAGAAACAGTTCTTCTTTAAGACTGTGTTTTTCTATTAGAATGAGTTTGGGTTATTTTAAGGAAGCCTATTGCATCAGAAGTCAAACCACCAAAAAGGCAAGATGTGATCTTAAAACATCCCAGTTTCCCTGGAGCTTACCTTGCTGAAAAGCTCACCTTTTCTTTGTTTCTATTTCATCTCAATCCACAGATGTTATTTTTCCTGAAGTAAAAAACTTATCCTTTTGACTGTGAAGACAAACAATCTGAAACATCAGGTTTGAGAGCTGAGTATTAGATGATTGTATCAGGACCAACAGGGGGATAGCCTGACTGACCTTAAAATATTGGGTAGCTGTGTATTTTCTGACTGATTTCATGCCTCTGCTCATGATAAACATAATCTTTCTTCAGAAGGAGTGGAACCTTAAAAAAAACTAGCAAAGAGAAAAAATAATCTGCAGCCACTGGATGGATTGTGCCACCTGCCAACCTGCTCGCTGATGACTTTTGCACTAGTGTGGAGTCCTGTTTCCTAATAAAGAACCTGGAACTGGTTTAGTGTAAGAAAAGGAAAAAAGAACATAAGAAGATACCCCTGCCCAAGGCAAGCTCATGCAGCTCTCACTGTTTCACTAGCCAAATGGAACAGCCAGCTGGCCAGATTAGGAGTTAAGCAGTACCTGTTTGGTAGGGTTTTGCTGCACCTTCCAGGATGACAAAATGGGAGGTGATTACAGCTTGGAGCTGACCTACTTCTTGTCCATGACATTGTGTCCCAAGCTTGGCCGTGGGGCTCAGGAAATAATTTCTCACCCTGCTATTAAGAGTGCTCTGGATTTGATAACTAAGTTTGGGGACTAAATCCTCCCCTGAGGGAAAGGTGGAAAGATGTTTGTTAAATTCTTGTTGAGGAGGTTGTATTAGTGTTACTTTTAGCACATTGTTTTATTGATGACTCTATGGCAATTTGGGGCTTTGTTTTTCTTGTTTCAAATCTCTGTAAACATTTTGCAAGGTTATTTGTACCTTTAGTTAACATGCATTGAATTTTAACCCTGACCACAGAGGAAGATCCATTTCTTTATGAGCATTTTTTTTCCCTGGCTCTTGCTGCTGTGATTTGTCTGAGAACAGCTAAGACATCCTCAGTTCCTACGCTTTGCAAACTGAGCAGAGCTCATCTGAAGCGTGATTCAAAACTACAGATGATTAAGATAGTGAGAGCACACAATAACTTGTCAGATGCTTGGTAGGAAAAAAATTGATCTGGTAAAATAGAATGAGTGTATGCCATTATATAGTAAACAGCCTTAAGGGAAAGGCAGATGCCACTTTTTGGGGCTGGCACAATGGTGGGTTCCAGCCAGCACTGGGACTGGACAATGGAACATGGAGTGCAATAGAGCGCTCTGGACTGAAGCATACTTAATATGCCACATTTCAAGGAGTTATTTTTCCTCCTATTATTCTCTATTACAGTCTTATTGCTCTAATCTTTAAGAACCTGTTCCAAATTTCCAGGCACAGTTCACTCATGTCCAGCCTACACTCTCTGTCTCGTGCCAACCACAGATTTTAGATTAAATACTTCTGAAGCCCCATCCGGAGCTGGAGACCAGGATTGCCTTTGTGATGTGTGGAGCAATCCTAGAGCAATTCATGCCTTTTTATCAGAGGTGGGCAGTATTTGCCCTATGTTGACAAGCAGCACCCATCTAACTATTTGAGAGTTTTTCAAGCCACCTCATCCTTTCTGCTGCACAGAGACATGTATCACCCACCATTACTAATGAATCACATTACCTGATCCATTTTCCCCCTACACACTCATTTCCTTGACTCAAATTGTGTAAGTAATTGCACTTTGAATACTTTAAATGAATGAAAGGGGGTATAATGAAGCTATGCTATCAAGAGAACCTTCTGGTTTGTTGGTTTTTTTTTTTTTTCCTCTGTCAGGACTGCTGAGGGAGGTGAGACACAGCCCAGAGCTGTGTCTGAGCAAGCAGGAAAGGAGAGGCAGGCGAGCTCTGGACCTCCTCCTGCCCTCCTCCCAGCTGTGAGGTGCTCCTTGCTGGCCCAGCCCAGCAGCTCTGGCTGCAGGGAACATTCCCAGCCCTGCCTGCATCCTGGGAAGGAGCTGCCCTACCGCTGGCCACCCCACACCCGGGACAGAAGGAGCAAGGTAGGCACGTGGGCTGGAAATAATTCACTGCTCTCAGTCATTGTTCTGAGAGAAAGGAGAAGGGGAGGGAGACAAGTTGGAGTTTGGGGGAAGCTGGAACCTCTCCTGTCTCCAGCAGCTGTTGAGAAGAAGAGGTAGGCAAAATCCCATTTCTTACCTGGGGGTACACACACACACACACACACACTCACAGGGGGTCCCTCAAACCCCCATCTGCTGTTGAAAACCAGCCTGAGGCTGTGGGCATCCATTGCCATGGATCTCCCACGGGCTGTGCATTCCTGCCTGGGAAGCAGAGAGGGAAGCAAGAGGGACGATTCAGGAGTGCTGAACCCTCGAGGAAAGCACAACTCCAATCCCAAACTGACTGGGGACACTGCTTTGAACAGTGCTCACTTGTGCAGTGCCTTCATCCTCCTCCACCTCGAAAAAAAGGAAATTTCGGGACACAAAACACAGAAGAAAAATTTTCCAGGAATAAATATTTAATTGTAGCTTTAATTAATATTTTAAACAAAAGAAGTAATCGGTCCTGTAACTGTATCTTAGAAAGAGGTGAGATCTTGTGTGGAACAGAATGGGATGGAGAGGTAAAGTGCTTTAGAAGACAACCATGTGGTTGACACAGGAAGCTGGTTGTTGCATATTGTGAGACCTGTTCTAGATGCCCTGTCTCAGATCAAACTCACTGCGTTATGGGTCTTCTGTTTGTTTTTCCTCATGAAAAAAATTGCCCTGCTAAGATCTGTGTGTGGTAGTTTTATCACAAATTATTCTGTGCTATTTTTTGTGTGATTATGGCTGGATAAAGGAGTGTATACATCTGTCTCCTGATGTCACCTGTCTCCATATGTCACCTTTGTAATGATATGAGAGCATGCTTTGTCTGGTATCAACAAGTGGAAAAGAACTAGAACGGATTCACTTTCTAAGCTTGCTTTGTAAAACCATCCTTTTAAAATACTGCGGGTTATTATCAGCTAGGGAAATCATGCACGAATGGGAGCATTGCTAAAACTGGATGGTGGATGAAGGCAGCGCTCTTTGTCCCAAGGTCTCTCAGCAAATTTTGTGTCCCAGTAAAGTCTGTGGCCATTAACCTGGACTGGTCCTGCTGTCCCCAGGCCCTGTGTGACAGCTCTGCTCGTGCAGGGGATGCCAAGCACATCCAAACGACAGCAGTACGGAGCCCACGCGTGTGCTCTCGGCAGCGCACACCGCAGCCGCGCTCCGCGTCCCCACCGCAACCATCGGGAGCATTTACCAGGATTATTCACCTATAGCTTCGCCCGGTTCTACTGAGCTCTCAGGCCATGCCATTCTTGCCTTAATTCCCGCGCTGTTGTGGTTTCGTTTTCGGGCCGGCGCGCTCGGGGCCGCAGCATCCCGGACCAGTCGCGGCGCTGTTGGCCGAGCGCGGAGCGGAGCGGGAGACGGAGAGGGGCACAGCGGGGCGGAGCGGGGCTCCCGGGGCCGGAGCGGGGCGGAGCGGGGCTCCCCGGCCCTCCCCTCCCCTTCTCTCCCCTCCCCTCCCTTCCCCTCCCCGGCACAGCCCCACACCAGCGCGGGGAGCGGGGCCGCCAGCCCGTCCAGCCCAGCCCAGCCCAGCCCAGCCCAGGTGAGCGGGGTCTCTGCCGTGGGGTCACAGCGAGCATCCTTTGGGAGGTTGGTTCCTCGCCCCCTCGGGGAGTCCCCTTGAGGTGTCTGCCGCCGCGTTCTGCTCCTCCGGGGCGCTGGATTTATTCCGCTTCGGAGATGAGGGCCAGTTTCTCTCGTTTTGTTTTGTTTGTTTGTTTCGGTTTTTTAACACTTTCGCCTTTCTCTTGCGCTTTGGGGCTGGGGATGTGGCATTGTTAGTCGGGGAATGGCTTGTTTTAGAGATGAGAGCGAGACAAAGAGTGCTGAACGAGAGCGTTCAGCCACTGGGAAGAGAAAGGACTGGTTGCTCAGAGGGGCTCTGCAGAACTCGGAGCCTCGTTAGAGACTGTGGCTGTAAGTGAGCTGCCCGCTCTTACAGTCAGCGCTTCTCTCAGGAAAAGGGGAAAGCGAAACATGGGGGGAGCAACCCTTTCTGCGTGTTCCCTTGGATGTGTGTGCGTGTCACTTTTGCTCTTGTAAAGGAGCCTCCGAGGCTGATTTTTGGATCTGCTCCTCTGAATTTGGCTTTCAAGGAGGGGATGTGGAGTTCTTTTCTGATGCTGTTTTTGCTGGCAGTGTTGAGCTACTTCTGAGAAATGTTTGCAAAATATTTTGTGGTACAAGATTTGATTTCTTAGAGAGTGTCAGAAAACTTTCAGGCTGCTTTGACATGACTCTCCTAGTCGTAATTTTTGTGAGGTCAAAAGGGGTTTTTTGACTGCTGTTCTTAACCTTTACTTTCTGATTATTATCTTATGTTTGGCAAACAGAGTTTCTTTCCTTCTGTTGATTATTAATAATGGAAGATAGCAGGGCCTGTGAGTGTAACTGCAGAGGGCTTGGGCTTTCACAAATATATCTTATTATCACGTTAAATCTAAAGAGGCTTAACTAACATACGTATATATATTAAAAAAAAAAGTTAAAAAAAAGCCACAACTCATATGAAGACTTTGGGTGTATACAGAAAAAAAAAGCTGTGTGTGCCAAAGAAAGTGTAGGAAAGATGAGCCTGTTCTCTGACAATGGGTTTATTTTCACATTCTACGTGGGGGTGTAAAGGAGAGAAAACAGTTTCCTGCCAGTGGCCCTTAGCAGGGGCAGAGCTGAGGCAGGAGCTCGTCCCACGGCCCCAGTGTGCTGAGACACCCACTGTGACATAACCAGGTGTGTGCTTGTGCTGCTGCTCTGTCCCCATGCTCTGGGCACCTGCTGCTGCCTGCAGCTGCACCTGCACCCTGAGCTTCTGCCTCTGTGCTTTGCCCAGGGTTGTAAATATTTTGGCCAGCACCATCCCCTCCTTTACTTACAGAAATGTTTATCTGCAAGTGATTTGAAGTTGGCCAGGTAATGCTGCCTTCTGTCTTCTCTTGCAACTGTGTATTCCTGGGTGGTGCTGTCCTTCGGGTGAATGCAGGATTTATACTCAGTTAAGGAGTTAAACCTACCATGAACATGACTGCATCTGCTGCCAGTAGAGCTCCCTTACAACAAACTGCCAAGCCCTGTTTGTGCACCACACCAAATGTGGTTCCTGGGAGGAAATGTGGTGTGGGGGGTTCTTTCTAGGTGATAGGACCAGCAGGCTGTGCCAAGCCTGACAGTGACAGAAGTAAATAAATCCTTCTCCTGCTTCCATTTCACTCTGAGTGGGCTGTGGGGTGCAGAAGGAGTTGGGGTTTCTTTTATTGTGGCTGGGGTGTCTTTAGGATGAATGCTGAAGTTACTTATTGCACCTTTTTGTCTCAAGTTTCTGTAAAAGCCCTTTTTAAATTGCTGGGCGTGAAGTAGATCTGGCAGGGGTTGATACTAACTGCTTGAAACTTGGGAAAGACTAATGGGGATGAGCATTAGCAACATTCATTGATATTGTAACTGTTCAAGTCTAGGTTGATAAATATTCTGTCTTGTGTTGAGAGTTGTTGGTTAATCTGCCCCTCATCTGGAGGTTTCTGGCAGAGACTAAGGCGAAGAATTCAGCTTGAAAAGTGTAAACTCCACCAGCATCTAGGGGAAGGATGAGTGGGGATCACATCCCTCCCCTGGGGCTGGCAGCTTTCACCTCTTGGGGGCAAGGAGGCTGGGAACAGCACTGTGCACAGCAGAGGGGTGGCAGCCTTTAGGAGGAACAAAAATAGGAATGAAATGTTTTTCTTTCTGCACAACAGTTTTAAAAACTCAAATCCTGATTTTTGCAACAGGTTGATGTGGAAAACCAACCAACCAAAAAAAAAAAAAAAAAAAAAAAAAAAAAAAAAAAAAAAAAAACCAAAACAAAACCCAAAACAAAACAAAAATACCCAAACAAAAAAATCAAAACAAACAAACAAAAACCAAAACAGCTGAAACACTGTAAAGAAAGGTGCAGACGGCTGACTTGAGTTTGCATGTTGTGTCACTCCCCAGTACAGTCCAGATAAAATGAAATATAGAAAGTGTTCATCTGACTAAGTGCTTTGCCTTTTCTCTGAGCGGGGCAGAGGCAATTGTTCTGCTTCCTTCTCTCGCCGTGTCTTTTCCTCGTTTTTGAGGCAACTCCCAGGGCAGATCAGCGATCTTTGTTTCCTGCCCTGCCGCACTGATTGCGGCTGCTTTCGCTCGGGGGCTGGGGGTGCAGGAAACATAAAAACCTGGGGCTCGCTCCGCTCCGTGCCCCGGCTGTGCCGCTCGGCGGCGAGGCAGCGCTTCCAGACTGTCCGTGTGTCTGTCCGTGTGTCTGTCTGTCTGTCCGCGCCCTGGCGGCCGCGATGAGCCCCCGTCCGCAGGGACAGCCCCGGCCCCGGGCAGCGCTCCCCGCTCACTCAGAACAAGCAGATGCCTCTTGCCTTTGTAAACAGGCAGCAGCGAGATCACTTTCTGCCGGGATCTCGCTTTTCCCCTCCCCTTTTCACAGAAGATGCAGAGGTGGGATCGGATCCCCTGCGACAGGAGGTGACACCCCGGAGCGCCGTCCCCTTCTTGAGGAACAGAAGTGTTCTTTCTTTGTCTCTGCGCCGTGCAGAAGACACTCTTTGGTTTCTGTCATTTTTGGGGCATGTGGAGCACACCTAAGCGGTGTTTCTGGTGTCTGCCCCCCCGAGGGAAGCTGTAAAATGCCGTGTGAGTCAAACCGCATCTGCCCAGGCTTGGCTGGGGTGCCTCGGGCGAGTGAGGCGTGGGTGCTGCCCGGGAGCCTGACCTCACTAATGGACCTGACTTCAGCCTGGAATCCCTCCTGCTTCAGGGAAACCAGCTGCAGCCTGAGCTTCCTCCGGTGCTGCAATCCTGCCGATTGATCTCACAGCTTTGCTAGCTCTTCATTTGCCATTGGTTTGCACAGCAGCTTTTTTTGGGGGGGGGCTATTTAAAATATGAATATATATAGATATATATATGTAGACAGATATGTCATAAAGTCACCTATCAAATCTTTAAAAAATAACAATTGTCTTGGGCGTAATGACACTCACATCGAGGTTCTTGCATTATTAATGCAATGTGGAAACTGAATAGAAGTCTAAAGAATATGAACATTAAATATTTGATCCATGGTTTGTTAGGCTCTGCTCGTCTTGAATTGTGTATTTCTTCAGGGAGGAGCTGGTGATAGGGTCAAGGTCTTGACAGATGTTCAAATACTAGAGTGTTTCAAGGACAGCAGTTATGAATTTGGTCTTTGGGTGCTTGCCCAGCTGTTTGGGCAATAACTGGTGGCCTGTGATCACACTCCTTGTCCAGCACTGGGGTTTGGGAAGGTAAACCTGGCTGTGACCAGATAGCAGAGGGGTGAGGGCACAGAGAGAGCCAAACAACCTGCAGCTAAATCCCAAGGGTTGGGAACTGCTAGGGAGGGCTCTATTACCTTCCTCTGGAAAAAGCAGGCACGCCTGTGTGCACCACGTGTTCCCTACCCCGATGGCTCCACGCCTGATCTGATCACAGAGTGCTTTGTGCAGGACCAGGGAAAACAGAGAACCTTGACCTGGTGGCTTCTCTGGAATATTAAACCTTGCTGGTCCTTTGCCATGCCCCATGAGCAGCACATGACTGGGGAAGGGATGGAGCATTAGGAGCTAAGGCTGATCCCGAGGAGGGAGCTGGTGCTGGTGTGACTTTGGCTGGGCCAAATTCCTGGGCAGTGCCTGGGAGCTGGGGGGAAGCCAGGCTGGCCAGGGTGCTGATGGTGCCACAGCCACGAGGCCCAGAGGAGCATGGCCAGCATGGGCAGAACTCCACACCGTGCTGGCAGAGCTCTAGCAAAGGGCCTGTCCTGCCAAGCACTTGTCACATCATGCTGAGGACAGGCTGCCCTGGAGACACACTGCCTGCTGCAATTGCAGATCTTCATCACTAGCAGCAAAACCAAAGCATAAATTGCTGAGAATTGGAGTGGGACTGCTTCCAAAAGACTCTTTATCCAGTGGACTGTTGGGATAAGGAGGTTTCCAGCCCATGTGGTTCTCACCTTGTGCTCTCAGTGCTGGTTTTGGCCAGGGTGGGAGGAATGGTGAATTCTCTGCCATGAATCCCACCGAGTTCCTTCAGGCATGACTCTGCATCTTTAAAGTTTTCCAGAAACACTGCTTTTCCCAAGGTTTCAAATTCTTTGCCACTTGCTATTTAAGAGAATGCCCAGACAGAGAGTAGACTATGTCCAGGAAATAAACATTTAATCTTGCCTGCCCAGTGGGGGGAGGAATATTCTTTTTATGTCAGTCCTGGTTTAATGTTTGGTTTGTTTACATTGTACAGCCAGTCAGGCTGATGGAGGCCCTCTGGCAAAATGGACTGTGTTGCTTTATGAGCTCCTGCCTTCTCAGTGCTTGTTGTCTGCTGGCTTTCCCTTCCTGATATGATTTCAGAAGGCTGGTCAAAGGCATTTGCTTGTTTTCAGTTAAATCAGTTACGTGATAGAAGGAAGCCATGGTAGTGATTGCAACTTCTTGACAATTACTTAAAAGGATAAATGAAACTGCCAGAAAGTGTCGTCAAAGAATTTCCTGTTTACAAAATTTATACCTGTTACTGCAGTGTAAATACACATTAAGTACATTATTTGGATCTCCTCAGCTCATCAAGGCAGTGCCTGTCTGTGCAGGGGCAGGTCCAGAACAGGAGCTCTGCTGACCTAGGCAAGGAAAGGCAACATTTACTCAGCTGTGAAGACTGATTTTATTTTCTCCAATATTCAAAGAAAATCTAGCAATGAGAACTATTAAATATGGTGATAACCTCTTTGTGATGGAGGCTGTAGGAGGAGTTCTTGAAGTTATTTCAAACTATTTAAAGTAGTGGGTTTTTCATTTTACTCGTAGGGGAGAGACAGTAAATAGAGTGAATATGGATTTTGTGCTATATGGTGTTCCAGAAAGGGTGTTTGAATCTTACATAGGTTTCAGTTTCTGAATAAACATGCTCTTTTTTTTTTTTTTCTGTGGAGAAGGGTATTTTTTCCCTATCCTGGGAACTGTGTTAGTCCTAGAAATTATTCTCCAATGTATAACCAATGTTTAGAACACTAGGAGGAGAAAGTAATATATTTAAATATTTGTGCAGTTCCACTGTTTTCTCATACATTATTTTTTTACATTAATTTTTTTCTTTTCTCCCTGTACCAGGCTTAGACAAAAATGGTCTCTGTCCCTGGGGATGTGGGATACACTGCAGTGTCTTTTACCCATGGCAGCAGTGACTTCAGGACAGAGACTCAGTGCTGGAGCCCAGTCCAAGCTGAGTGTGGCAGAGCTGGTGCCCAGGCACTGCCAGCAGCATCCCAATATCCTGATGTCACTGTGCTGCTGTCCCACTATCTGTTTTTTCCATGCTCACTTCCATCCCTCAGGCTTTTCAGGTAGACAAACCTCACCTGAAAAACATCCCAGAGGAATAAAATAAGAAACAAAGGTAGGACAGAGCTGTCTCAGCACTTACAAAGCCTCATGGGGACAAAAGTGGTTTTGCTGGACACCCACCAGACAGGTACAGCTGAGGTCTGGGATTCTAATCAGATTTGTTCTTAAACATTTTATTGTGGCTGCATTGCCTGGCATGGATGCTGAGGAGGATCTCTCTCAGTCTGGGGTCTGCTGGCCACCAGGAGCTGGGTGAACCCACAAGGTGTGCAGTACCATGGCATGACTTGTTCTGGACTTGGGGCTTGTTCCTGGGGCAGGCACACCCTGAGGATTCTTAGCTGTGCAACACCGGGTTTCACACAAAATATTGCTCTACATAAAAATAACAAAGGCACTGTTAAACATATCCCTGTCTTTGTTTTTCTCAAATCTCTCTTGGGAGTGGGCCTGGCCCAGCTTCATAAGGTCATGGAGCTATTAGCATGTGGCTAAACAGGTAAATTGAATCAAAACAATCTTTGATAAAGGCTCAGTGCTGTTCCTGTCTGCAGTGTTTGCTCTGCTTGTGTGTCCCATCCCCTCTGTGATTGCACTTGAATAGATGCAGTTTTTGGAGGTAGTGATTGCTCTAACACACACTCAGTACAATTTTCTATTAAACACGTGCTTCTATATGGAGGCTTAGTTTTATACCTGAAAAACTTGCATGCCTCAAGACTTGCCTGTTTTTTTTTTTTCAACTCTAACATTTGATTTTTACCTTGCCTGAAAGTCTTGAGCTGCCTGTTCCCTTGCTGTGCCCTGTGCTGGCTTTTGAGCACTCACAGAGCAGCCACAAGCAGAGCCTGTGGTTCTGGACAGCTCTGTGTGCTCAGCACAGGCTGGGGCCGTGGCTCTGGAAGTCACAGCACAGTGAATGGTTTTGTTGATGTGTCAGGGGCAGAAATGTTGCCCTGTACACGTGCCCGTGCTGGCACTGTGGTTTTGCAGCACACAGTGACTCCTCCTGCATTTGACTGGCTGTGAGCACAGGGTGGCTGGGATGTGCTGAGCCAGAAAGACTGGTTTGTGCACACATGATAATCAGGGAGGGCAGTCTCTCTCCCCACAGGTCCATTTCCTCACTAGCTGGCCTGAACCATGTGTTGCCTGTGTAGGCTGGCTGGACCAGGGGTACTGTGAGCATTTTTGAGACTCAGGAATAACTTTTTTCCTAGAAGTTTAAAGTGCATCACCAGTGGTGTTTTCCAAGCTGCCTTATGGGAGGATGTGATGGAGGGTTTGTACAGATGTAGCAGCCAGGGGGTTTGGGGTGGTTTTTGGGGTGGCTGGTGTCCCTGTAGGCTGTGGGCTGTGCTCTGGATGCATCCCAGCTCTGACTGCACTTGTAGAACTGCCTGTCAGTGAAATAAATCACCCAGACCTCTGTAAAGCAGCAGCTGGCAGTGGGGATGCCAGCATTGAGCAGGTCTGTAAGGTAAAATACAACATTTTCTGTTTGGACAAGGAGTTTGGTTATCTATGCTTGCTTACATATTCTCTGTTCCACAAGTTGTTTGGTTCTGTAAGAAAAGCCAAACCTGTGCAACACATTATTTATGTAGTTCTTACCCTACAGGCACCAGTTAAACATATTAAGGCAATTTCAGCTTGAGAATTAAGAGATAACCATCAGTTTGACTAATGGTGTTGATGGAGGACTTGCCTCCTGCTGGAGCATGAGGACACTGAGAGGGGTCTCAGGGTCACAAACACAAATCTGTGTACAGCAGGGAGGGATGTATTGGAAATTGTGTTGAGGGATGGTAATGGAGAGAAGAAAAAACAGAAATGCAATTGTTAAGTGGGCCAGTAATCTTTAAAAATATATATGTAATTTTTTTTTTAAATTTCTCCATTAGAATTTAAGTCTATTATCCCATCAGATGCAGAGCATTTTCTGTTTCTTAAATTATTTCAGTCAATTTTATATCTTTTGGTCATTAATTGCCACAGATGTAGGTTCATGATTCTGTCTCTGTCACATACCTTTAGTTTAATTGATTTCTGAGTGATCTACTTGAAACAGACTCAAGTTACTAGCCTGGCATGCTTAAAAATATGCACAGAGAGTGCCAGGCAGTGAGATTGTGCATTGGGGTAACCAGAAAGCAGAGCCTGGCCTGTCCCAAAGGGCATCTGGGGTCTCTGGGTGTCTCACAGAACTGGTGTGAGGATCAAGTTATTTTTGGGGTGTTTTTTGACTTTGTACCCTGCCAGCTGCATCTTGCTGGAATGCTGGCAGATGAAATACCCTCAGAGGATTTATTTTTTTTCTTTGCCAATACATTTATGCCTCATAAATTTCCATGGTTATAGATCTCTGTAATGTGAACTGTTTTCCCCTATTGAAAATGTTGATTAGGGAGGAAACACAGTGAACTAATTGTTCTGAGTAACACTTGAGCCACATAAATATTTCAGGGGATTTCAGTAGCCTTAAAAGGCTCAAAGTTGCACATGAAAAAACTTAACCACAGTTGTGCCTGAAGTTTTGTGATGGGAGAGGAGGCTGAAAAGGGGAGAACTTTTGAAAAGTCTGTAGGGATTTACATATGTATAACTTCTTTATAATAGTATGACACTGTATAACCCATTTGCCTTGTAGATGAGCCTTAAGGTGCTTAGACACAAGACACATGAGAGATTTTCATGTTTTGGTATAAATATTTTCTGCCAAATGAAATAAATCCTGGAATAAATTCACAGGGGATGCTCCAGCATGGGAGCAATGGCAGAGGGGAAGCTTCAGACTTGCAAAAGCCCTGAAGGAGGAGCTGGGTTCCAAAGCTGCAGAGCAAGCACTGGAAGGGACAGAAAGTTCCCTTTTCAGCCATATATTGTATTTTATCAGGGGAATACATCAGCTCACTGTGACTGAGCATGTTAACAAGTCTAGGATGAGACATATGAAGTGCTGCCTCTGCTATCCCAGAGCAGAGTTCCCAGCCCTGGCTGATGGAGGAGTGATGAAGGCAGCAGGAGCCTGGAGTTCTGTGCTGGGGACCATAAACATTGAGGAGATAATATCTGCTTTCTGGCCCAAACCAGCTAGCTTGTTGACAAAGCCAAATCTTCAGAAATATTTGATACTAGTAGGGTTTATTGTCTAAGAAAGAGCCTGGCAGCCATTCAAATGACAAATTGAGGAGTGCTTTGTTTAAAAGGGCATAAGGTTTTTCATTTGTACTTGGAAATTTTAGGGAGGGCAGGGGGCAAGAACACCAGAAACAGCTTGTAACTCTTCCTGCTCTCTACCCTCCTTATGTCACTTCTGTTAAAAAAATTAATGTTTGATTTATGAATAAGTCTGTACACCCTTTCTTGTGTGCTCCTCTAAGCTAATGGTTTTTCCCATTTGTTTATTTACATATTCCTTTTCCTTTCCTTCTCAATTTCTAATTTGCTGTTTCCTTTTGGTCTCACTGTCCTTTCTTAATTTCCCTGTAGAAAGGGCCTCTCCTCACTGTCCACTAAAAGGAGTGGAGGTTCTTTTTCATAGACACTTAAGCTTTGGGACTCCTTGCCACAAGATCCTGCAGAGGTTAAAAGATTATATGAACTCAGGAAGGGCCTGAAAAATCTTATAGGAGGTAATTAAATATACTATGTAACCTTTAGTTTGCCATTTTTTTAAATGGGAATGCAGGAAAGGTGTTGAGAGAGCACTGTGCACTCATATTTAACTCTGACCTAGCAGCCATACCTGGCTATCAGTGCTGGATCAAAAAAAGTCATTCTGATGCTCCCCAGTTTTACTGCAAGGGTCCTTTGTGATCTCCCTTCATACTTCCCTGTACCCTTATCCCAGCTGTGTGAAGGCTGGGGACACTTGCTCCTGGAGGTGACCTGTTGTGTCCTTGGCTGCAGGGATGGGACTGGATTGGGTTATGTTGGATTGGGTTGGATTGGATTGGGTTGTGTTGGGTTGTGTTGGGTTGTGTTGGATTGTGTTGGATTGGGTTGTGTTGGGTTGGGTTGTATTGGATTGGGTTGGGTTGGACTGGATTGGGTTGGGTTGGGTTGGATTGGATTGGGTTGTGTTGGATTGGGTTGTGTTGGATTGGGTTGTGTTGGGTTGTATTGGATTGGATTGGGTTGTGTTGAGTTGTGTTGGGTTGTGTTGGGTTGTGTTGGATTGGGTTGTGTTGGGTTGGGTTGGGTTGTATTGGATTGGGTTGGGTTGTGCTGGATTGGGTTGGGTTGGATTGGATTGGGTTGGGTTGTGCTGGATTGGGTTGGGTTGGATTATGTTGGGTTGGGTTGGATGGGGTTGGATTGGGTTGGATTGTGTTGGATTGGGTTGGATTGGGTTGGATTGGACTGGATTAGAGCTGGGTTTTGGGAGCTGGGGTCTGTGTTTCTGCTCAGGTCCTGGCACTGGCAGTGGCTTTGGGAGCAGCTGGGCAGTGCAGGGCCAGGGTGTCCCTGCTGCTGGGGCTTGGGTTTTGCCCCAGGCTGCCACAACAAGCCCAGGTGGAACAGCTTCTCCTGGCTGCTTCAGGCAGACTTCAGCCACAAGATACGAGCAATGCCTAAAGCTCAGGCTATCAGCTCTTTTGTGAGATCATCTTCTGCTTGCAGCACCTTCTCAGCCAGCTAAGAGATTCTGGGAAAGCTGCACAGAGGTTCTGCAGGCAACTTTATTTCTGTCCATGAAAGAGTCCAGCAGCAGTCTGAGTACACAGAATATCAAAGGGGTTTTTATAGGGTTGGGTGCCTTAGAAAATGGACCAATAATATTAAAGACTGAAAAACTATCCAACTACTTAAAGGTTTTAGGTGAAAGTAACAATTATTTATAGGAAGAAAAGGGTCAGTTAGAGCACTAAAAGATAATGCAGGGGTCTACAGAGGGGGTGAGATATTTCTAGCATGAGTCACTGTAAGGAAGCAATTTCTTATCCAAGGGACGATTTTCCAGGGAGGCCCTGAAAGGGATTCTGCTTCATCCACAGTGTCCCTGCTGCCACAGGAGCTGGCAGCTCACACAGAAAGCAGCTGGCAGACTAAATGCAAGGCAGGATGCTGGGTACCTCAGCCCAGGCTGGTGCTGGCTCTGTGCCTCTGGATGTGCTGCACAGGGATAGGTGTGAGAGCCCATCCACCTGCCTGGTTGGTGACAGGTGTGGTGTCCTGCCCAGGTGAGAACCCCCCTACAAGTGCACAGCAACTGAAGTCACTGGGCAACACTTGCACCAAATTACCACCATCATCTTCAACCATCATCTTCATCCTTGCCTGGGAAGAGCTCCCAGTGCTTGTCTGGAACCCGTCACTGCCTGTCCAGGCTTGCAGTTTCAGGGAAACTCAGAGAGTGTTCCACTCTTGCAGTCTGTTTTTAAACAAAAGGAGTTGGGTAGGTGAGGTTTTATGAGCAAATTGAAGGCTTGGACTGCTGTGAGAGAGTGTGAGGGAAGGTGTGCTGGTTTTGGGACAGCTCCCTGCCATTCCCAGCCCTGTCCTGAGGAAGTTACCTCACCACTGGCTGCTGGAGTGTTCTGCTGCCACTGAAGCACTTTTTCACAAGAGGCAGGAGGGCACCTGGTCCTTCCCATGTGGTTGTGCACACTGAGCAAGCCCTGGTGCCTGCTGTCCCCATGGCAGCTGACAGCACACCTGGTTACAGCCTCCTCACCTGTGGGGGACCTGGCTAGCTCTGCTCCAGGCAGTCTGGAGGAACAAGTTTGTGAATCACCAATCATGGCAAATACTAGATTTCTGTGAGAGAGGATCCTGGTTCCTCTGTGTTTTTGATAAAATGAGCCACAGGGTATCACCATATATCCTTCAGTATAATCCTAAACCAGCTGAAACAAGTATTTGACCTGACTAACCACTCAGTTCCTTCACCCAAACATTTTTTTTGTTTTTCAAGTGCACCTATCAGCTGTCATGAACAGTGGAAAATATGGACTGCAGGAAGTCCTCATCTCTATCAAAGTGCTGTATAGGCTGCTAATGACTGAATTCCCTCTCAGTGGTCTCTGCTGTGCAGGGTGGGCTTGTGCTGCCCAGACAGCAATTCCTTCAGACACAGACTCTGCTCACTGCAGGAGCAGAAGGGCACCCCCAGCATCTGGGGACAAAGTGCTCAGTGCTGAGATTGATGGAAATTGCTGCTGCTGTTTGTAAACTAAACCCTCTTTCAATCCAAATTAATTTGTATGCTGAAACAAGCTATAGGAATTTTGTTTACCTTACAATTAGGCTTTAACAGGACATGGTTGGGCAATGCTTGGTCTCCACTAACAGACAAATCCCTGCAGTGTGTGGGCACTCCTCTGCAGCCTCCAAGAGCCCCATGTTTACACCATCATCCTCTGTGACATGTCACACACGTGTTGCAACTCCTCTGAGTTTCAGTGCTGATTGAGCTAGCAGGGTTGATTGTGGGGAGTTAGTCATGCAGTCTGAGCTGCAAGGGGAAGCTCAGAGTTTCATAACTGTGTTTTGTAAGGGCTTCACTCTGTGGTGCAGGGCAGTGCTGGGAGGCTCACCCTGCTGGGCTCCTGCTCTGCCAGGAAGGGCTTTGGAAAGGGCTCCAGGCAGGTGCTCAGGCACCTCAGAGAGGGAGCAGGGACTCCTGGTGCCTTTACTCTCTCAGTAGATGGGAGCAAGGGGCTGTGGATTTTCTTGCTGAGAGGTTTTCCAGGTGTCAGCAGAAGAGCAGGTGAGGGGTTTGTCTGCACAGCTTCCTTAGAGAAGGAAATAAATGTACAGAATACATCTGGACGCCAGGATGTTTGAAAATGAAAATTAAAAGATAAAAGTAAGAGGAGTTTATGGTGTTGTTTCTAAATCCAGGAAAAGCCCAGAAAACAAACAGATTTTCAGCTGTCTTTTAGACATACTTTTCAGATTCCTTTCAGAGATTGAAAGGAAAGAGAACTTGCAGAACCTGCATCTGAAAGCAGCTGCTCTTGGGGAGCTTTGTTCTGTCTTTGAGAAAAATCCTGTTTTCCAGGCAAATGTTGGCAGTGCTGTCCTGCTCACGGATCACTGTGGTACCATCTGAAGGCAGCTCCTCCACACAGGGCCATTTCTATACTTAGGAGGTCAGAAAGAGCATTTTCTCCATGCTGGAACACTGAAGGATGCAGAGCAACATTCCCTGGGGATGAGCTCTGTGCCTGCTCACTGGAGGAGTTGCAGTCTGTGATGTGAAAGAGAAACCATTCATAGATAGAGAGATTTCATGGGCTCTGTCACCCTGCCATCCCCAGGCATTTACACTAATTAAAAGTCAGACAAGATTTCTGTGATAGTGTTGTGCTCATCAGAAAGGATAACTTCCCCAAGCCTGCTATTTTTAGGGTATTCCTATGGGGCAGACTTTATGAGAAATAGGATATATAGATATATAGAGAAATTATGATGGCATTTATATACCCCCAACCTTATTACTTCAATAGCTTTTAAAGTTATTTTTCATGGAGAATTTCAGAAATTTCTCCTGCATGTATTGTGCTCTTTGTAGTTCACTTGCTACAGGTGCTTTGTAACACTTGTTACAGATGACATTTTAGGGTCTCTTTCTGCACACATTGGCCAATTTTTCTAAAAAAAGTATGGTAAAAAAATAAGATAGTTTTGCCTTGAAATGTTAAATTAATCTATTGTTTCCATGATGCTACTATAATTAATTTTATTTATATTCCAGTACAGTGCATTCCTAAACATAAACATTTTTTTTTAAACTCACATTGGAGAAAGATAAATGATGCATGTTGAAATATGGGGAGATTTCAGGGTGATGTGGCACGTGGCTGGAGTTTCCTGAAGAGCTGCAGACGTCAGCAGGGTACGTCATGCTGCATTCATTCTGTAAATCCCTGCAGGCACGTTTTGCTGGCTCAGGCAGCACAGAGATCCTGTCTGTGCTGTGCTGCTCTCTGGCCTGGCTGGGATCTCACACTGCTGCTTTCTGCAGTGCTGGCTGCCTTCAGGAGGTGCAGGGGGATGGATGGATGGATGGATGGATGGATGGATGGATGGATGGATGCTCCTGGCAGCTCGGGGTGGCTGCCTGGGGTTGGTACCCAGGGATGCTGCCCTTGCCATGGCCAAGAGAGAGGAGAATGGGCTGGAGGGACAGGGGAAAACCTGATGGAAGTGGGCTGGGTGATGTAGGGGGCTTCTGAGAGATTCAGGAGAGTGGGTTTGTTCAGCTAGTCAGAGTCAAAAAGAGAGGAAGGAATCAGTGGGTGCTGAGGAAGGGCTGGTAGCAGCCATCCACATCCTGGGGGTGATTCTTGATTTACAGGGAGTCAGTTCAGAACCAGCATAACATCTGGAAAACATCTCTGAAGGCTGCTGGTAGCTGCTTTAGGAAGACAAAGCATTTGTGAGGAGGTGGCTGAGAGGGCCAGGGTGTGGGTTTTGTTTTGTTTTGAGTTTTTGCTGAAGGCTTCCTGTGTCAACACTGCCCAGCCTCCGAGTGTCTGCAGCTGCCCTGGGGGGAGTGTCTGCTCCTGCAGGAGGGCTGCTAAGGGAAATGAGCTAATCCCTGCCTGAGCACCGTCAACAAGTGGCCAACCAGCAAGAACTGAAGCAGCCCAGCTGCACCTTGGTCTTTGTAAAGGTCCAGATGAGCTGATCTTCTGCTGAGGGTGGTGGGAGGCAGGAGCTGTGACATTTACCATGTGCTGCTGTGCACACATGGTGAAACTTGGTCCTTCAGGCTCCAATCCTTCTCACTGGGGCTGATTTTTGCAACTGTCAGAGAAGCCCAAGAGGCTGGGATGAGTCAGTGATGCATCATAGCATCCATACAGACTGGGGACAGCATCCCTGTGCTGTGCTGGGAGTGAATCAGGTGTGCCTGCCTGGCTGCCTCCAGCTGTGTGTTTGGGCCAGCTCCATGTCTGGGCCAGCTCTCACCCAGCTCTGAGCACAATGCAGGGCTCATTCAATAGAAGTGATGAGAGTCCAGCCTATTCACCTGCCTTTGCCGTGGGCAGAGAACAAAAAGGGTGTTTGTGAAATGGTACTGAATGTTCTACACCACTGCTTTATTTTGTGTTTATGGAGCAGAGGGCACCACAATAACATAAATGGGAACAATAGCATGTGGTAGCACACTTCTAACTCAATTTAGTCTTTTTAATTTGTAAATATTTTTGTGGTTCATCTGTGTTTTAAAGAAAGGAGGGAAAATTCTCCTGCCTCTCTAGCCTTGTTTGAGGAGGGGGACAGGAAGAACTCTGTGGTTGTAT
This sequence comes from Erithacus rubecula, assembly GCF_903797595.1. Classification (NCBI taxonomy): domain Eukaryota; kingdom Metazoa; phylum Chordata; class Aves; order Passeriformes; family Muscicapidae; genus Erithacus; species Erithacus rubecula. The sequence goes on from NC_136669.1 coordinate 10,660,495, forward strand.
TGCAGTAGATGGGTGAATACTCTGCATTCTGCTTGTCACCTGACAAGTGGTTTATATTTAGATGAGGAGAGAAAGCATGTGATTCTGAAAGCTGCATTTTCACTTTGCAGAGGCCAAACAGCCTGTGTGTGCTGAGTTATCAGAATGAGGTTTTAATTGTTTGCTCTGATTTTTCCTGTGACTTACTAGGGCTATGGTTCTGCTGTGTTAAACACATTCCTTGAAAGCAAGCAGTCCAAAGGAGAGGTCTTTAGTAAATTGAGGCTTCCTCTGTACCAGCCAGTACAGCAAGTCTGTTTTGAGAAGGAGGAAGTCTGGAAAATCCAACCCTTTGTTGTTATCGTCTTGGTCTGAGCTGGGCACTGTTCTGTGACACTGGGCAGGGCATTAGCTCATGGGTGACAGATACCATCCATATTTGAAATGCCATCCCCAAAGCTGGGGTTTTGTCCTCAGCTGAGCTGTTCTTGAGAACAGTGAGGAAAGCTCAAGCTGGTAGAGGAGGGAGTATGACTGACTATTCACTTCTATCTCCTGAGCACCCTGAGCAATTAAAGACAAAAGCCTTTGTTCCCTGGTGACTTCATTCTTAAGAAGCCTTTTTAATTTTAGTCTTTATTTTCAGGAAGAAATAATATGGATTTGTCATTGACAAGAAGGCTGCATCTCTCAAATGTCATGTGAGGGATCCACTCCATAATTCATGGGCTGGGGAGTGTGGGTGTCAAGAGGAGGGTGTATAATGGATATGAGAGATTTCAGTTCAATTAAACTATTGGCCTTAAAGGCAGCTTTTCTTGCCTTCATGATATTTTCTTGACTCAGATCGCCACATTTTTTGCTAACTCACCCAGATAATCAGATATTTTTAGTCTTCTTAAGTAAGACTGTTGTGGGTTATTGGTTATTTTTGCACATCACCTTCCCCTTTTGGTGTGGATGGGGACTTGCATAGTAATATCAGAGCAGTGCCGATTATTTCCTCTTATTTCCACACTGCTGCTCTAAGCCATGCACTTGTGTGAGTGGAAGTGCTGCTGTTTCTGATCCTGTTCTTTGCATGGAGTTCTGCTTGTTGTGTGATAAGATGCATTGCTGTTGGTGTGCTGGGAAGGGATCTTCTCCCTCCTCTGCTGCAGGACCTGAACAAGAGCAAACCTGAGGCTGCTGAGGGTCTGAATGGAGATGATGTGGACTGTTATCCTCCTAGCTGGGAGGTTGTGGCAGACTCAGAGCTCCAAAGGGGATTGCTGGCTCTGCCAGATGTCCCCAGTGCCACTGAACCCCAGCTTGGGCTGTGCTCCTGCCCCAGGCAGAGTAAATCAGCTGGCCCAGCCTGGAATTAAGGAGCTCTGCTCTGATTCTCCTCTCACAGCCAAGCTGAAGGTGTTAAGAGCTGACAGAGCTGTGTTAATAAGTGAGCAGCAGCAGCAGAGTCATTGTGGTGATCACACAGCAAAACCAACCTGCAGCAGTGGAGGTGCAGCTTCATCTCAGCATTTCTTCTTCGAGGGCTTTTTTCTTGCAATGTGTGTGTGTGAGCAGCGCAGGAGCTGCTCTGTGCTGCCTGTGGTCACAGCCCATCCGCCTGGGAGGTGTGTGGGGCACACCAGGACCAAGAGCTGGGCTCAGCCTCCAGAGCCTGTGAGTGAGGCTGGAGTGAGCAAACCCATCAGCTGTGGAGTAATCTGTTTGCAGTGGAGCTTCCTCGCACAGCTGACAAAACTGTGACATTTACAAATAAATAAAGTGTACAAACCAGGAGCTCGCCGATACAGAGCTGCTGGTGGGAGCGTGTCCGTGTGTTCGTCTGCAGGAAGTGACTCACGCTCTTACAAAATCAGCTCTGCGAGTCCCGGGGACTTTTATGACAATTCCCATTCGGGCTAAATCTGCTCTCTCCCTCCCTGCAGGCTCCTCTCAGGCCTCGGGGATGTCCTCTGAGCCCTCCTCCTCCTCCTCGCAGTGCCCCGCCTCGCCGCCCTCGCCCGGCTCGCTGCACCTGCCCGAGAGCCGCCGGCCGCGGGAGCGCTCGCCCTCGCCCATGAGGGGCTACCTGATCCCCAGCCCCCTGCCCACCCGCCGCACCAGGACCTTCTCGGCGTGAGTGGGGGCCGTGGGGGTCCTGGGTGGGTGCTGGGGGTCCTGGGTGAGAGATGGGGGTCCTGGGTGGGTGCTGGGGGTCCTGAGTGAGAGCTGGGGGTCCTGAGTTGAGTGCAGGGGGTCCTGAGTGAGAGCTGAGTGTCCTGGGTGAGAGCTGGGGGTCCTGGGTGGGTGCTGGGATCCTGAGTGAGTGCTGGAGGTCCTGGGTGTGTGTGAGTGCTGGGCATTTTGAGTGAGTATCAGTGTGTGCTGGGGATCCTGAGTGAGTGCTGGGCATCCTGAGTGAGTATCAGTGTGTGCTGGGGATCCTGAGTGTGTGCTGGGCATCCTGAGTGAGTATCAGTGTGTGCTGGGCATCCTGAGTGAGTGTGAGTGAGTGCTGGGGATTCTGAGTGAGTGCTGGGGATCCTGAGTAAGTGTGAGTGGGTAATGAGCATTCTGATAGAGTATCAGTGAGTGCTGGGCATCCTGAGTGAGTATCAGTGTGTGCTGGGGATCCTGAGTGTGTGCTGGGCATCCTGAGTGAGTATCAGTGTGTGCTGGGCATCCTGAGTGAGTATCAGTGTGTGCTGGGGATCCTGAGTGAGTGTGAGTGAGTGCTGGGGATCCTGAGTGAGTGTGAGTGAGTGCTGGGGATCCTGAGTAAGTGTGAGTGGGTAATGAGCATTCTGATAGAGTATCAGTGAGTGTTGGGCATCCTGAGTGAGTGTCAGTGAGTGCTGGGGATCCTGAGTGAGTGTGAGTGAGTTCTGGGGGCTCTGAATGAGTGCTGGGCATTCTGAGTGAGTGTGAGTGAGTGCTGAGGTTCCTGAGTGCTGGGGATCCTGCTGCCATGGACATGGACACAGCCACAGCACAGCAAAGGGAGCTCTGGGGTGCAGGGGTGCTTGTATCTGAAGATGCTTTGCTGTGTTACTTCTCTCTAAGAAGTTCTGATGTCTTTAGACTTTTAGTCCAAATGTCCTGTGGTTTTTCAATGCTCTGCTTTAACAAAGGGAGTTCAGAGTCTCTTGGCTCTTTAACAGAAGAGTTTTACAGAGAGAGGAGAACACACCAAGGTTTTTCAAAGCAGAGTTCCTTGTCTGAGACTTTGCTTCTGAGACATTGGCTTGTGGCTTCCAGGACCAGTTCCTGTTGGTGTTTCCTTTTCAGATCCAGGGTTTTTTTTTTGGCATGGTCTCTTTTCTCACTGCCCCTGAAGCACTGGGCCAGACCTCACTGGAACTTGTACTTTTTTACTCCTGACACCTGTGCTAACCCCATCAAGATTACGTTTTAGAGATACTCCATCACTTTTCAGAGAAAAATGTTTCCTTGCTTCCTTTTCTTATTCAACTTTCATATCTTCATCTTAAGATTTCTCAAATAGACTTGCTAAAGAATATGCTGGTTATCAGGGTGTGACCCCTGGTCTGTTTCTCTAAGGTTTTCTCTATCAGATTTTCCATGAAATAAGGTAATATTTGCTGCTTTCTGTAGTTATTTGAGGTAGTGATCTTAGAGCAGAGCTGGCTTTCCCTGGGCTCTCCTGGGGCCCCGTGGTGCAGTTAGTACCTGTGCAAAGGGAATCCCTCCCAGAGCAGCAGCAGAGGCTGGTGTGGCCAGGTTTGGCCACTGCAGAGATTTCCCAGTGAGGGATGACCTGAAGAAGGCAATGTAGGTTTTTTTGTTCACCTCAGAGTGAATAATGTGAAGCTTCTTCCCCAGCCTTTTATTTCTGGGTTAGGCAGGTCTGGCAGGGCTGAATGAATGCAGTAAGATCTCAGCCCCACACCAGCCTGTTTTGGGCCACTTGCTCTGCTTGCTGTGCTTTTCCCCTTTTGCTTCTTGCAGTGTTATCCTGCTCTTCTCTTCCAGAGTTATTCATGTGGATTTAAATAATAACAGACTCACTGATGCTTTGTATTATTACTTCTGAATTCAAAATGAGGCAGAAGAGGAGCAGAAGAAAAGTTTGTATGTTGTCAGTTCCAAAAGGCTTCAAATGCCCTGAACTTCCTGATGGAAGCAGATTGCTAAAAAGGAATATAATTGACTTAATAATTGAGGTTGCCCTTGCAAAGCAAGTCCAAGCTAGCTTGTTTCAGTGCTGTGTTAATAATGAACTCTTTGTAAAATCTTTTCAGCTGTTAATCTTAGTTTGGTTCTTACAAAAAGAAAGAATTTGTTATTTGGCTTCCATAGTTCTTTAATCATTAATTAGTGTAGGAATCTTGCTGTATTTGTTTGCCCTGAAAACCAAAATAGCTCTGAATTTTTTGTGTATGTGTCCTCTTTAAACAAGAGGAGCTCTAGGTGTGCAGTTGTATAAAGAGATGAATTTGACAGGCAGTGGCTTATTATTCAGTGTTATTATTTAGTTTTGGTTCCCTAGAAGTGGGGGGCCTCATCCTCCACAGTGCCTTTATCTCTTTGAAAGATGCAATTGAACTTTAATAGCTTGTTTAGGACAGTGAGTGCTTTTCTGTGTAACAAGCACTTTTGAGGTCAGGTGTGTTGACAGCTTTATAGAGCTGGAAATGAAGTGATTTAATGAAGATTTATTTCTTTAGCACTTTCAAGTGCATTTCTTTATTGTTAGTTTGATTTAAGGAACAAAGCTGTTACCATGAAAAAATATATTTTATTTAGACTCCAGTAAAATTTAAACATTTGGGACAGTGATGTCCAAGTTGCTATGATGCATGTAACCAATGGTCATTGTGTTTGAAGAATTGCAAAAATCCTCTTCTAACATGGAGCCTACTGGATATTCCTGGCATGAAGAAGGTTATGATCTAGCAGTGCTCAGACTAAACCCCATAATATGTCTAAACCAGTTGGTTTTCATTAATGGAAATGTTTGAGTGAATTTGGATCCCTGGAAGTTGTACTCAGTGAATTTGATGGAGAAGAGGATTTAACCACACAGTTTTCAGTGTGGTGTCTGGAGGAAGATTTGGCACAGTGATGGAGCAGTTGAATTGACCTTATCACGCTTTACAACTCCCTGAACCTGGCTGTGCTCAGGTGGGGTTGGTCTCTTTCTCCAGGCAGCACTGACAGAACCAGAGGACACAGTCTCAAGCTGCACCAGGGGAGATATAGGTTGGATATTAGGGAAAAGATTTTCACTGAAAGAGTGATAAAGTACTGGAATGGTCTGCCCAGGTGGAGTCACCATCCCTGGATGTGTTCAGGAAAGGCTGGATCTGGCATTGGGTGCCATGGTTTATTTCAGGTGTTAAGGCATGGATTGCACTTGATGATCTTGAAGGTCTCTTCCAACCTCATGATTCTGTAATTCAAGCTGGCAACTGATGCCTTACAGTGCTAGCAAACATCACCTCCACCTCTGTGTCCCTTCCAAAGGTGCCAAGCAGAACAAGAGCAGGATATGAAGGGAGTGCAGGGCAGTGTGTGACAGTGCAGGGCAGTGTGTGACAGTGCAGTGTGTGACAGTGCAGGGCAGTGTGTGACAGTGCAGAGCAGTGTGTGACAATGCAGTGTGTGACAGTGCAGGGCAGTGTGTGACAGTGCAGTGTGTGACAGTGCAGGGCAGTGTGTGACAGTGCAGCGTGTGACAGTGCAGCGTGTGACAGTGCAGTGTGTGACAGTGCAGGGCAGTGTGTGACAGTGCAGCGTGTGACAGTGCAGAGCAGTGTGTGACAATGCAGTGTGTGACAGTGCAGCGTGTGACAGTGCAGAGCAGTGTGTGACAGTGCAGGGCAGTGTGTGACAGGGCAGGGCAGTGTGTGACAGTGCAGGGCAGTGTGTGACAGTGCAGAGCAGTGTGTGACAGTGCAGTGTGTGACAGTGCAGTGTGTGACAGTGCAGGGCAGTGTGTGACAGTGCAGGGCAGTGTGTGACAGTGCAGTGTGTGACAGTGCAGGGCAGTATGTGACAGTGCAGTGTGTGACAGTGCAGTGCAGTGTGTGACAGTGCAGAGCAGTGTGTGACAGTGCAGGGCAGTATGTGACAGGGCAGTGTGTGACAGTGCAGAGCAGTGTGTGACAGTGCAGCGTGTGACAGTGCAGTGTGTGACAGTGCAGGGCAGTGTGTGACAGTGCAGTGTGTGACAGTGCAGTGTGTGACAGTGCAGGGCAGTGTGTGACAGTGCAGGGCAGTGTGTGACAATGCAGGGCAGTGTGTGACAGTGCAGGGCAGTGTGTGACAATGCAGTGTGTGACAATGCAGGGCAGTGTGTGACAGTGCAGGGCAGTGTGTGACAGTGCAGTGTGTGACAGTGCAGTGTGTGACAGTGCAGGGCAGTGTGTGACAGTGCAGTGTGTGACAGTGCAGTGTGTGACAGTGCAGGGCAGTGTGTGACAATGCAGGGCAGTGTGTGACAATGCAGTGTGTGACAGTGCAGGGCAGTGTGTGACAGTGCAGAGCAGTGTGTGACAGTGCAGTGTGTGACAATGCAGGGCAGTGTGTGAAGGAAGTGCAGAGAAGCTGCTGCAGAGCAGTGTGCTGGCTGGGAGGGAGTGCCTGGCCCCTGTGCCTGTGCTGTGTGCCTGGTGGCCCTGCAGTGTGCCCAGCCTGAGTGTCCCTGTGCCCAGCCCGTGTCCATGTGCTGTGTTCCCGTGCCCAGCCCGTGTCCCTGTGTCTGTGTCCCTGTGCCCAGCCCGTGTCCCTGTGCCCGTGTCCCTGTGCCCGTGTCCCCATGCCCAGCCCGTGTCCCCATGCCCAGCCCGTGTCCCTGTGCCCGTGTCCCTGTGCCGTGTCCCCGTGCCCAGCCCATGTCCCTGTGCCCAGCCCATGTCCCTGTGCCTGTGTCCCTGTGCCCAGCCCGTGTACCTGTGCCATGTCCTCGTGCCCAGCCCTTGTCCCCGTGCCTGTGCTGTGTGCCTGATGCCCTGCAGTGTGCCCAGCCCATGTCCCCCTGTCCCTGTGCCGTGTTCCTATGCCTGTGTCCCTGTGCCCAGCCTGTGTCCCTGTCCCTGTGCCCGTGTCCCTGTGTCCGTGTCCCCATGCCCAGCCCGTGTCCCTGTGCCGTGTCCCTGTGCCCATGTCCCTGTGCCCGTGTCCCCGTGCCCAGCCCGTGTCCCTGTGCCGTGTCCCTGTGCCCAGCCCGTGTCCCTGTGCCGTGTCCCCATGCCCAGCCCGTGTCCCTGTGCCTGTCCCTGTGCCCAGCCCGTGTCCCTGTGCCCGTGTCCCTGTGCCTGTGTCCCTGTGCCGTGTCCCCATGCCCAGCCCGTGTCCCTGTGCCTGTCCCCGTGCCCAGCCCGTGTCCCTGTGCCTGTCCCTGTGCCCAGCCCATGTCCCTGTGCCCGTGTCCCTGTGCCTGTGTCCCTGTGCCGTGTCCCCATGCCCAGCCCGTGTCCCTGTGCCTGTCCCTGTGCCCAGCCCGTGTCCCTGTGCCCGTGTCCCCGTGCCCAGCCCGTGTCCCTGTGCCTGTCCCTGTGCCCAGCCCGTGTCCCTGTGCCCGTGTCCCCGTGCTCAGCCCGTGTCCCTGTGCCTGTCCCTGTGCCCAGCCCGTGTCCCTGTGCCCGTGTCCCCATGCCCAGCCCGTGTCCCTGTGCCTGTCCCTGTGCCCAGCCCGTGTCCCTGTGCCCGTGTCCCCGTGCCCAGCCCGTGTCCCTGTGCCCGTGTCCCTGTGCCCGTGTCCCTGTGCCTGTCCCCGTGCCCAGCCCGTGTCCCTGTGCCTGTCCTGCAGCACGGTGCGCGCCTCCGAGGGTCCCGTCTACAGAGGGGTCTGCAAGTGCTTCTGCCGCTCCAAGGGCCACGGCTTCATCACCCCCGCCGACGGGGGCCCCGACATCTTCGTGCACATCTCTGAGTGAGTTCTGCCTCTGTGCCCACGGGGATGCACTCTGCTCTGCCTGCCTCACCTGTGTGTCACACACCAGACTGGCTTATATCATCTGTCACCCTAACTCCAGCAAAGGAGTTGTGCAGATGTTACTGCCAGCATTAGATTATGCAGTTGTTTTCCTGTGTTATTATAAATCTGTAAAGTTAAAAACTAGAAGATGATACTTAAATCCCCTAGAATAAGCTATGAGTTTTGCCCAGACCCAGAAACTTGCATTCACCTGAAGTAAATATTCCATGTAGTGTCTAGTTTTAATGTAAAGATTTATAACACCAAAAATTCATTACTTTTACTTTGCACTGCTTGTACCATTATTAAACTAAAGGTTAGTTGCCTTTACTGTTGAAAAAAGTCACACTTTATTACTTCCTTGAATTTATCTAGCTTAGGTTGTGAGCAGTTTATAGTTAAAGCTTTCTCTGTTAAAAGGTTCATTAGTAGCTCTGCCCTTTTTGTCCTGAACACACTGAGAACCACCTCCTCTGAATTTACCTTTTGATAAACTAAGCTGATAAAGCTTTTTAAGTCCCTTGCTGAGAGTTTTTCTCCAGTCTAAGCCAGTCTTTGCAGCATACTTGGAAAAGAGACTGAAGAATTTACATTTTTTAGACTATACACTGTACACACGCCTTCAGTGTAAGGAAGTACAATCTCCTCCAGCTCTGCTCTGTTTCTCTTCCTGTACATCCCATAATCACATTAGCCCTTTATCCCCATCTTTGCAGAGTTGCTTACCTGCTGTGACCTCAGCATCCTCTGCAGAGTCAGTGTTGGGAGCAGCCCCAGACCCAGGCTGGCATTCCCAGCCGTGCTGCATCCCTGGCTCCTGGTTTGGCTGCAGAGCAGCACATCCCACTGGCCAGGCCCTGCCCAGGAATGCCAGCACAGCCCATGTCTGCCCTGCCCTCCTGTTTATGGCTTGGCTAATCTGCAGGGTTTCATGGCACATTTTAATATTTGTTCCTAGGTTGAGATGTTGACCAGCATTTGGGGTGTTGGTCTCTGAGGGTGTGTGTGCTCAGACTGCTCAATGTTTATTCTCCTGTAACCTCTTCTAGACCTATCAGCAGTTTTATTTTACCTGTTGTTCACAGTATTGAAGCTGTGTAATCCTTATTTGTTGTTCAGAGTGGTTATCCTGTGGTAAGTCAACAAAAGTCTTACCAAACCTACTCTCATTGCCCCAGCTGTCTTTCCTGGTTGTGTGTGCAGCTTGTCCTTGGAGAAGGAGCACTTGGCTTTCCTCCAAGTTCCTGGAATGTTACTGCACCATGGGCACTGACAACCCAAAGGTTTATTGGGCTCATGGGTGCAAATAGGCTCAGTGGTCTGACTTGTGTTCAACCCAAGGAAATGTCATTTAATATCTCTTTTTTGTATAATGTGAATGCACTATTTCTCCTCATTTCCCGAATAACTTAAAAATAGCATTTCCTATGTCACAATTAAAAAAATTTAACTGTGAACATCTAGTCTGACCTATACAGTTACTGATCAGCAGGGGTTTAGTTACAACAGCCTTCTTGCAGAAACATGAATTTTCAGCCTTCTAATGAATTCCTTTTAAAGAACTGTCTATTTTTGGTCCTGTTTTTTTCCCAGTACATTTTCTCTTCCAATTAGTTCAGTAAAATTTTCTTCAGTTATGTGGAATTATTCCTTTTAAAACTATGTAGATTACTTTTTGGTTGGGGTTGCTATTTTGTTTGCCTGCACAAAATGTGAACTGCTCTTTCAGGTTCCTATCCTATGGCCCAACACATCTTTCTGTCTTGGCCCAAACCCAGGATGTGATTCTGTGTGCACAAGGTGCTCCTGCCCTCAATTCCCCTGCAGTCAGTAGCAACTCCAGTGATGGTTTTTCTGTTTCCCTGTTTAACACTCCCATATGTCTCCTGTGCTGAAGTCCCAAATGAGATTACCAAAATAACTTTGTGTGCTGTGAGTTTTGGTGCTCATTGGAGGCCCCTGTGACAGGAGTCCCCTCTCGTGGGCTGTGCTGTTGGTGGATTGATCCCAGCTGCTCCCAAACTGCTCTGGCTGGGAGCCATCAATATTTCAGCTATATTTGGGCTACCATGCCCTCAATCTGCTGTGCCCCACTGCCTCCTTCCCAAAGCACCAGGGAATGAGCCACCAAGGCTGGAAAAGCTGGTGGCCAGCCACACTTCTGGAGGTGCTTTCAGTGTGTTTGTGCTGCTGGCACAGGAGCTTCTCTGCTCCCCCAGGCTGAGCCTGAGCCCAGCTCACAGCCCAGCTCACAGCCTGGCTCTCTGTTCTCAGCTGTGTCATTTCAGTGGTGCTCTCAGCAGAGCTCACTCAGCTCCATGTGCCCTGCTGCAGAATGCTGTGCTGTCCCTGCAGTGCAGCAGGAGCAGGTTGGAGGGATCTCCTGTCCACTGCTGGGAGGCTCCTGTGCCTTCCTGGCATTGGCTTTTCCCAAGCCATGGTCAGCAAAAAAAATGCACTGGCTCCCTGGATCTCTCCCTGCCATGAGCACACCTGGCTCTGAGCCCTTCCTGCTGCTTGCCTGACTTGGATTCCAGCATGGACCTTCACTCCCCTCCCTGCACAGCAGGCAAACCATGCCCTTCTTGTAGAAACCATGTGCTCAAAGAATCTCTTCCTTGCTCTTTCAGAAACATCTTAGCAAGGTTAGTTCCTGTGGATTGTGTAGGACTGAAGTGTTCTGTGTTTTTACAGCTTCTCTGGGTCAATTCTGTTCTCTTGAAGCCAACAGCACTTTTCCTGTAGTACCAGGAATAGGCCACTCTTAAATGTTTCACATGTAGGTACTGTCTCAGAGCTTCAGTTCAAAAATAGCTGATGTTTCTGCCTCAACCTGTTAGTGAAAAGTGCTATTATTGAAATACTGAAGGTTTCAGCACATTGTGTTCTTTAATTACTTAGATATATTTGAGTTGTTGGAAACAGCTTTTAGTGCTGGAGGGTGATGGTATCACTGCCTTAATTCTGATGCAAGGCAACACTGGAAGGACAAATTAGTAATGCCTTTCATTTCAGTTTATTTCACAGTCAATTTGATGGATTGCTCTTTATTAACTGGAATTGCTTTTTGTGGCAGCATTCTGTAACCTGCCTGTGGCTCAGGGGACTCCAGTGGCTCTGGTTTGCACAGTGTGAGTTTTGAGATCCTCCTTATGCTTATCAAGTGGGTTTTTTTGCACCTATTTATCCAGTTAAATCTGAATGTGAGAGAGATGTTAGTCTGTTCACTGTCTCAGTGTGGTATAGGCATCTACTCATGAAATGAAAGCAGATTGTTTTCCTGAATTCTTCCAAAAAGCTGGGATTTCAGGAACTTGGATAAAATGGTTATGCCAGTTATGCCAGTTTGGATTTGCTGAGATAGACTGCTCCTCTGTGCTCATCACTAAGCTGTGATGATTAGTGAGGGTTTTAAGCATTAGGACCAGCTGCCTATCTTGCAGATTATTATGATTTTCAATATCAACCTTTAATTGGAGGAATTAAATTATTTTCTTCCCTATGCTTTGAGGAGCTGTGAGGTTAAACCTTAGTGAAAATGTCTTCCATAAGATGGGATGTTTGTTTCCTGTTTGCTTCTTTATTTTTTGTAAGATAATAACACTTAGGGTGGCATTTCCTTTCTTAAGTGAGCATTAACCCAAAAATAAAGTCAAATGTATGTGGCATTCAAAAGCTTCACTTGATGCCTGCAAAATTTTCTGAGTATCTCTGCACAAATTTGGCCATGTACATGTTTTATTAGTGGAACCTGCAAAAAAGCTGCTTTATTGTGTTGGACTTGTGAGATGTGGGTTGAAATATGGGATGAGAGAATTGTTAGTTTAGGAAGGAACCTCTGGAGATCATCTAGAACAATGCCCTGCCAAGGCAGGGTCACCTAGATCAGGTTTCACAGGAATGCATCCAGGTGGGTTTGGGATGGCTCCAGAGAGGGAGAGTTCATCCCCTCCCTGGGCAGCCTGTTCCACTCACCTTTGACATAAATGATGGAGTGGAACCTCTTGTGCTTTGCTTTATGGCCATTGCTCCTTGTCCTGTTGAGAGTCTGGCATCCTCTCAAGATAATTAAATCCAATGAGATCCCCTCTCAGTCTTCTCTGGACTAAACAGGCCCAGCTCCTGCAGTTTCTCCTCAGAAGAGATGCTGCAGACCCCTCCCCATCTCTGTGGCCTCTGCTGGGTTCTCTCTGGGAGCTCCTGGTTCCAGTGCTGAGGAGCCAGAGCTGGGCACAGCCCTGCAGATGTGCATCCCTGGGGCTGAGCAGAGGGCAGGGTCCCCTCCCTGACCTGCTGGCCACACTCTGCCCTGTGCACCCCGGGGTCCCACTGGTGCTGCTGCCCCCAGGGCACACTGCTGGCTCATGCCAGCTCATCCCCAGCAGCACTCAGGTCCTGCTCTGCAGCCTGGTCTGTGTTTGGGGTTATCCCTGCCCAGCTGCAGAGCCCCCACTGCCCCTGCTGCCCCTCAGGAGCTCTGCTCTGCCTGCCTGCATGGCAGCACAGCTGCTGAAATTGCTTTTCTCTGCCTGGCTTTGTTCTAATGAGTGGCTCTGAAGGCTGCAGAGATGATTTGTTTTGGTGTTTGATGACACTTGGAGCCACTTCTCCTTTCTAACTGATTGGGTACAAGTGAGTCCTGCTTCCTCGTGCTGCAGGCAGCTCTCAGCTTGGGATAAATAGCTGTGCTGGGGAAATGTCAGGGCTCCTTGGGGTGATAAGGTTTTGTTTTTCTCAGATTCATACTTCACCCCTCTCTAGAACAAACACAAAATGTGCTTCCTGTAGTGAATACAAACCCCTAGCTGGCAAGCATGGAGGCAGAGGAGTTGCTGAGATAGTAATTCCAGATAACATCTTTGGAAAGCAGGAAGCAAAGGCAAATTCATTTGCCTGGAGTGAAATTTTTAAGAAGCCCATAATTACATTTTTAATAGCAAAATGACAACTGTTAATGCTTTCATTTCCACCAGCCTGTAAGATGATCCACCATCACCAAACTGCTGGTGGTGGTACAGCAGCAGTGACAGAGCTTTGCTCTCCTGTTTGCCTCCCCAGTGCATTTGGGAGTGGGCACACATGGAGATGGGTTTGTGCTCCAGGCTTTTGCATTTATCTAGGATTTGGCCTGAAGCCTGTGTGCCTGCAAGGGCAAGGAAGGAGGTGGCTCACCAGAGAGCAGTGATGGATGAATGACCACACTCTTGTTTTTTTTAAAGATTTTATTTTGCAAAAGCAGCATATTTAATGAGAGAGAAAAAACGTGTAGTGCTTGTGGGTTTTCTGCAGTTTGCCAGCCCTTGGCTCTGAAGGGGAAAATGCTGCATTGCAGAGAGGCCTGCAGGCTGTCCTTCAGGCTGCATTCCTGACCATGGGTGATGATGGCTCTGGAGAGGAGGCTGTGCTTCCCCAGGGACACTGACACACAGCACCTGAGCCTGCTGTGCTTACCTGTGAGCCCAGCTGTGTCCCTGTGCACTGAGGAGCTGGCTCTGAGCTGTTTGTGTCCATGGAGAGATCATCTTTCATGCTCCTTCCTTTCCTCTGATTTTCTGCCAGATCACTGTTTGGTGCAAAGCATTGATGCCACATCTCCTGGCTTCTCTCTGGTGCTGCTCCTCTGCTGGAGTGGAACAATATGGGTTGGAAATTACCTCATAATTCTAAATTATATGAGAGCTGATTCTGAGCTGAGAGAATGAACTTCTCTGGCTTTCCCATGAACTACCATTAAAACATTCCTGCTGACTGCAGCCCACTGCTCTGGGGATACTGGGAAGCCAAATCTCAGCTTTCTGATTGCCTTCAAAATGCTGGATGGCTTACATGCTTTGGACAGCACACATCCTTCCTGATGTGCTCCCTTTCTGATGCTGTGCTGCAGGGTGAAGTGTCTGAAATAAGGAGATTATATGGGGCAGGAAGGAGAGGCAGCAGAATTCCAGACCTTTCTCAAGAGGGGTTTGGAAACAAATAGAACATGGATAATCTTTTTCCTTAGGGTTCTCCACCCCCCCAGTTGGCTCAGAAAAGTCACTTTGCAGTGGTGCATGCAGAGAATCAGGTTGCTGCGGTTCATTGCTGTAGGTGAGTCTTGCCAGAGTCTTCCCCTAGATGATACAAGCTGCAGTAGGTGAGAGCAGGGCTGGCTCTCCATCAGCCAGGCAGGGGCACTGCAGGATGGGCTCAGTGCTCAGTGAGCACAGGGTGAGGCTGCCCTGGCCTTGGCTTTCCAGATGCACCCACTGGCTGGGACTGTGGCAGGACTGTGCAGGAGCAGGTGTCTCCTTTGTCTTTGAGCCCACACAGGCATCCTTGGGAAGCTCTCTGCTGTTCCTCACGGGGTGTGCTGTGCTGCCTGGGCTTGAATCAGCTGCTGGAAGTAGATGTGGAGCCACAACTATCCCTGGGTATTCAGGGCATTCAAACACCATGGCTCAGTGGAGAACTGGGTCAGAGGATGGTGCATCCACTGAACCAGGAGAGAAGTGCAGCTCCTGGAAATTTCCTCTGCAGCAGCACAGGGACCAGGGCAGTGCTGGAGCAGAGACCTTGGATATTGTACTGACTGCCACAAGTGTGGCTGGTGGGGAGGGCAGCCCTGCTGCTGCCAGCTCCATCAGGTCACTGATGGCTTTGCTGTTGGGTGCACAGGGCATGGCAGGGCACTTGGGATTAGTGACTCACAATGGTTCATTCTCTCTTGTACCTTGCTGCTAAAAAACCTCAGGCTTCTCAGACAAGTGTTGAGCTTTCAAATGAGCTTTCCCAGGAGGTCACAGAGCCCACTGCCCATGGAAGTGCTCCATGGTGTCACCCATGGCAGGCTTGGGGACCAGCAAGGCTTGGAATTCACTGAAACCCTTGCTCAAAAATGTTTCCACGTGATGTTGGCTTTGTCCCAGGAGGTTTAACCAGAGCCCTGTAATATGAATAGCAGCTGTGAGAAGGAAGAACTAGAACATTCCTTATTTAGGTAATTTCCTAATAACCTCCCTGTTCCCTAAAAATAGTGCAGGATAAAATGCTCCACCATACCAGACTGGCACTGAGCTGGGAAATGGGAGTTGCTGGATAATCTAAAACTCACTCTATTGTGTCTCACTCTATCAGGGAAGCATTTCCTATTTTTAGCTTGAATTTGAAGTTGTTGAAGTGTCTTAAGATTCCTGGGTATGCAGATATTCATTATTTTGAATTGAAAGTGTACTCCAATAGCAGTAGAAACCTCCACATTCCTCTAGATCAACATTTAATATATATGTAGTGTGAAAGTAAAAAAATACAGGTCTAAAATTATTTAATCAATATGTAACATCAAAAAGTCCACACTTGACTTCCTTTACCAAATTTTCCGGGTAACTTTCATTGTTCACAGAATGTCTGTTGGAGGCTGAGTCTGTTCCAAGAACTCTGTTTACTCTTTCTGATCTTTTCCAGTTTGTTTCCTGCCCAGTGCTTAAGGCAATTGCTTCCTGCTGGAGGATCTTCCCCCAGCTCTGTGTAGGGCTCTGCCTCCAGTGCCACCATCTCATCACCTTGAGTGCCATCACGTTGTATTTTCTGGGTGCCACCAGAAGCACTGCACAGTCTGGATGGTGTTTGTTTCAAGCATCACCTGTAGTGACAGCAGGGCTGGAGTAAGTCTGTCTGTCCCAGAAGCAGCTTTTGGTGGCAAGCACTGCCCAGGGGACACTGTTCACCCACAGGTCTGTTCAGGCTGAGGCCAGGACCTTTGTCCTCTTGCTTTTCATGGGGGCAGTGAGCTAATGATCTCACATTTGTTAGGCACCAAGGATAACTGTGATCACAAATCTGCAGGGGACAAAAGAATATCTGATCCGTGGGAGGAAAGTTTAAAGGCCAAAGCAGAAAATGGAATTGGAGATGTTTGTGTGGCCACAACCTTTATACACAGCTGTGCCTTGGTGGGGTAGGGCCAACTCAACAAGTGAGCAAAGAACAAAGTAGGGATCAGATGAAGCCATGCTGGGGTTGAATGAGGTTTTATCACAAGCTCCAGTCACTTGTAGTGTCAGCTTGGATAAGTAATGAAACCAAGAAAGGATCTGATGCTGTCAGCATAATGCTCAGCCCTGCAAGAAATGCTCTCTAGCAGAGAAAAGTGCACCTGTCTGCTCTGGGTAATGCTCAGGGCTCTGCACAGTCTGGGGATAATCTGATCTGCTCAGCAGAAGGAACATGAGTATTTAACCTCATGATTCAGCATGAGAAATGTGGGTCAACAAATATTTTTGTTATTTTTTTATTTTTCCATGGCAGACCAGGGCTGCATAGGCAGAGCCCCAGTCAGCACCAAGGGCAGATGATGTGGTGGCTGTCAGTGCCAGCTGAGTGTGTCCTGCAGTCTGGCCTTGGCTTCTGCTCCCCTGGCTGCAGTGTGTGCCATGTTCTGTGTGTGTATTCATTCACTTGGGCTTATTTCTTGGAACACCAAAATCACTTTGTTACCAGTGTACCTGCAGCACACATCTCACCAGAACCTGTCCAGCTACATATTCATATTTCAATTTTAAACAAAACATACCCTAACAAAACACCCATCTTTTTTAATGCTTAAGCTGTACTTCTTACTTGATTTTGACTATTCAAGTAGTCCCTACTTTATCTCCATTTTTCAGGAGCTTAAAACTTGTTTGTACTGGTGCTTCAGGAGACTGCAAATCCACTTCCCTTTTGCATTCACCACATTTACCTACTTCTGCAGAATTCAAATGTTTATTTTGTTAACCCTGGCTTATCCTGTTTTACAGGAGGTTTTAAAAAACATGTAATATTCCTGTTTGTTTAAAAAAAAAAAAAAAAAAAAAAAAAAAGATGTTTCAGCCAAACCTGAGATCCCTTCCTGGGCAGGGCATCCATTGGGTTTGGTGGCTGTGCAGTGTTCCTGCTCCCTGCAGGGCATGGCTGGAGCACCAAGGGGAAATCCTGCTTTAGTTTTAGTGGGTTTTAGCTAATCTATTTATTTATTTATTTATTTTTGTAACAAAGGCTCAAGGTTCTTCAAGATTCAAGAGGTTTCAGTAGGAAAGATGATGCCCTTTTTTTTTGATGTGCCATTCCTATTTTCACTTGTGGTTTGACTCTTTCAACCCTTTCCTGTGTCTCTTCTTGGGTCCTTATGTCCCATCATCAGGTTCCAGTAAATTCTTGCTGCAAATCTGCTGTTTCAAAGTCAGGGTAAACTTCTGGCTCTTTGGTGGCAGATTCCTTTGGGACTAGAAAAGGTGATTTTCTGCTCCTGGAAGGACAGTAAGGGTTGAGTGTGCAAATCCCTTCACATCTGAGAGCATCTTGAACCTGCTGGAGCTGGGGGAAGTGGGGCATGAATGGAGCAGTAAGTGGAGAGGACAGGCACAGCAAAGGTCAGATGTGGGAGCCTGAGCAGAGCCTGTCCAGTGAGATGCTGGGCTGGGCTGACAGGATGGCCTGGAGGCTTTGGAAGCAAATAAAGGTCAGTCAGATCAGCCTGTGTGGGTTGGAAAGGGCTGTCAGGTCTGATGAAGGAGGCTTTATCTTGATTTTTCTGTAAATATTTCTTCTGCCTTCAATTTGCTCCCATTTTCCCAAGCACTGCTCTGGAGGGTTCAGCTTAGGACGTGCCCTCCTGGGTCTGATTGCCACAGTCACAGGCAGCTCTGGAGCAGAGGCATTTCCAGGGAATAAAGTTTGAAGGACATGCATTTTAAGCCATGAGCCTTGGAACTGCCTTTAACTCCTCATAGCAGGTTTTAGATTCAGATTTAGATACAGAAGCATTTTCAATATCACGTTGATGCAATCAGTTAGCAAACAATGACTTTTCTTCTGAATTTCCCATGGGAGAAATCTTGATTTGGGGGTAATTTTTAGCTTCCCTTGTACATGGCTGGTTTCCCTGTCCTGCTCCTGGTTATGGGCTGCTCCTCCTCACCACAGCCTGGCTGCAGCTCCCTGAGCAGCACTTGCAGAGCAGGAGTCACCCAGGAGCCCTCAAAGGGGGAAGGCAGTGCTGGAGATGAAGCTGGAGATGTTTTGCAGAGCTGTGAGGAGAAGCAAACTCTGGTGTGAGGTTAGAACTGGCAGTAGGGGCCAGTGTATCCACCTCCTATCAGTCCTGCCAGTCTTTCCTGCAATAGAAAAGCATTAAGAATAATGGGTCACAAAATGAGAGGGGACATAAAGGGCACTGCTAAAATCAGAGATCCCTGCTGTTAACAGAAACATGGGGTAAAATTCCTGGGTGGGGTGAGCATGTGCTGTTAGAGAAGGCAAATGCCAAATTCAGTGCTGCACAACAAACTTCTGGCCTAGACCACTTTTATTTTCTTTTCTGGACCCAAATTTTACCTCCAGTGTAAGAGGAATTCACAAGCAAGTCACAGCAATTAGGCATTCAGTAGAATTTGTTATTAGTGTTGATCTGTTTCCAAATGCAGAATCTGCTGAGAAACACTGAAAACCATCAATGAGAGATGTAGAGCCCAGGCTGCCAGGCCAGGGGAAGCTGAGCATGGGCTCTTTCTTTAAAGAAAGGTGAAGTGCCATCTTCTGTGCTGTCAGAGCCTGATGGCAGTGCAGGAGGCAGGAATCTCTGCCAGTGCTCACTAGCACATGCTGGGATTTTTATTGCAAAGCTCTGGTCTCAGGCACAGGGGTGGAGGTGAGGAGGGCTGTTTGCAGTCCTCTGTTTCATCAGCACCTTGTTCTGAACAGAAGGTGAAGCCCTTTGGCCATCTCCCACTGATTCCAAACACAGACACACCTGCAGTAGCAAATGCACAGTGCAGCTCTTCCAGCATCCCCAGCATTACTCAGGAGTGTTCCAGGAGTCTTCTGGAAATCCCCCTGAGTGCTGGGTGAGTGTTTCTGCAGGCTAGCACATCAGGATAGCAGAACTCTCTTTTTTCACAGCAAGTAATTTTGAAATATTTGATACCGTATCTCACTGGGGCTCCTTTATTATTTCATTCTACAAACTGTGTTATGGTGGAGTAACCTAAAGGTAAAATACTGCCACTATGTGGTACAATTCCTTTTAAGAAAAAAAAGGAAAAAAAAAAAAACCCAAACTGAAAGTTCAGAAGCTTAAGTGAGAAGGGGGGAAAAACCAACCAAAAAGAGATAATTGTCTTTAGTTTACAAACTATATCCCCAGAGTAGGTGGCAGCCAGTGGCAGCCCTGCCCTCTAGTGCTGCTGCAAGTGATGTGCTGGTGCACAGCTCTCAGTCCCAGCCTGGGCTCGCCTGAGTGTTCTCTAAAGCAGATTAGAGTGGGGATTTTTGTGGTTTTTATTGGGTTTTATTTTGTGCTTCTTGTGGTTGGTTGATTTCTTTAGGATGATGGTGGTGTTTATAGTATTTTCATAATATTTCACTGCAAGACAACCAAAATCAACCTCAGACTCTGACAGATGACAGGCTCTATAAAATCCCCAAAGTCCTTTGAGCACCTAAGATAACAATGATGATAAAAATGTCAGATATCTGCAGCAGAGAGTTTCTGTGATCCATGACTAACTGGAGCTTCCCCCCACAGCATTGAAGGCGAGTACGTTCCTGTGGCAGGCGACGAGGTCACCTACAAGATGTGCACCATCCCCCCCAAGAACGAGAAGCTGCAGGCAGTGGAGGTGGTGATCACCCACCTGGCCCCTGGCACCAAGCACGAGACCTGGTCAGGGCATGTCATCAGCTCCTGAGCTGTCCCCTGGAGCAGCCTGCTGGCCTCTGGACCTGGCTGCAGAATACTGTGTGTGAGGAAATACTGCATTGTCAATAAAGCAGAAGCAGGCCCAAATTACCATTTTTTTACAGCTGGCCTGGTTAAAAAAGAAAAAAAAAAAAAAAAAGGCAATTCAAATGCTAATGAAAAAAATCTAGCGTAATGTGTTTACAAGAAATGTATTTAAAGAGACCTAGTTTGTGTGCTTGGTGGAGGAGGGGAGGTTTGGGTTTTCTTTTGTCTTGTGAACTGATTCCAGGAAATGCCCAGGGAAGGGGGAGAGGTTTCAGGGAGTGCTTTTCCAGTGCAGATGGTCAAGCACAACTCTGAGCCCTGGGTGTTGTGTGAGCCCCGTGTTCCCTTGGGCTGCCCTTCTAGAGCTGCAGCACCTTTATTGCTGCTAACAGTGCCTGAATGCTCAGCCTCACAGACAGAGTGTTCATTGCTGAGCTGTTTTCCTCATGGAAGGAAGTTCACAAACAGAGCAGCTGCCACAATCTGGAAAATCTCCTTCAGGTGGTTATGCTCCAGTGCCCATCAGGTGCACCACTGCAACTGCTGTGGCTGCACAGGTGTGGAAACTGTGTTGTACTGGTAAAGCTGGGCTTGTTTGTGAATTTACTTAGGTGCCTTGATGGTTGATTAGCAACAGATTTTATAGGCCAGTATTAAAAAAAATCCATCCCAAATTTAAATTTGCTTCAAGGTAAGTGGTAGAAAATGTAGAGTAGTAGATAGTTCATAGGCTCTGACTGTGTCTGGATTTTGATAAAGCTGAAGATTTGCCTTCTAGACTGCATACAGCTGTGCCACGGGCAGGCAGCACACCTGCACTGCTGCACACAGGTGTGTGCTGCCCAGGTGCCTGTGCATTGGATCCTGTGTGGCACTCAGCAGGCTCAGCTGGCTTGGTGAAGTAGATTCTGCATCTGTTTCCCTGGCAAACTTGCTTGGTAGGATGTGGTAGGGCCACCCTTCCCCAGACTCTTCATGTACTTGTAGTGCTACTAAATTGGTTTTTTCCTGTTTGCTACCACGTTGTTTTGGGTTTTTTTTTTCAAATGAAGCATTTTTCTCTGTTCTGTTCCTAACAGTGGATTTTTATTGACTTTGCAAATAAAATTTAAAAAAAAAAGGCAGAACTCTCATTAGTTGTATAGAACAGAAGCTTCAGCTGTGTATTTGGAGCTTCACCAAGAGGTGCTCACTGTCAGGACCTGTCCTGAGCCTTTCACAGCAGCTGCTCTGTTCCCAGGGGTGATGTGGGGTCAGGAACTGCTGTGCTGGCTTGTTTTTCCTTAGCTGTACCTGTGTTACACCATGGTGTAGTGGGGTTTGGGTTTGCTTTTGTTTTTTATGACCCATAAGCCTTGGTAGTGGTGGGTTTATCACTGTGCAGCTTGTTGGAATATCACTCCCTGCTTTCTTTACAATAAATGCAACATTTTCAGTGCTTTACTGTTTCCAGTCTGCTGCCTGGGTAGCTGGTGCTGAAGATCAGCTTTAAAGAGAACAATGCAGGTGCCTGCACATGCACCCCTGTGCAGTGACATCCAAGTCTGATTTAAGGAAATGTTTTCACATCCACTGACTGCAGTTACCAGAATAATTAGGAAATAGTAAGGCCAGGGCATGTCAGAGGAGACTCCCAAGATAAAGCAGCCAGGAATGTTTCTCTGGGGCTGAAAACAAACCTGGCTTTGGTTCTGCACAGGATACTTTGCACTGGTAACTTCCTGCCAACACAGCAACCAGCCTGCAGTGAAACAGCCAGGCCATCAGGGACATGAGAACACAGCACAGCAGCCCTGGAACTGTCTGTCCTTGAAGAGCACTCTACACCAGGGATGGCTCCTGAGACACTCCCATTAAAACAGCAATGAGCTGGGGAAGAAGTGTGCTAGAAGAAAAAACACTTGGTGTATGATGTGTATTGCAGCTCCCCCTCCTTTTTTTTTGTAAGCTCATTTGGGGATTTTGGGTGGTACACAAAGATTCTATTCTCTGCTTTTTTACTGCTCAAGTAGCCCATGAACCTGGAACTGGAAAGATTCAAATTACTCATTTCTTTGTTCAGACAGCATGCAACAAGTCTGCTTTAAGTATTTTATTTACCAAAATGACAAACTGAAATAGTATTTTTTCATGATAAAATCAGATTTTATTCTCCTTTACTAAATCAAACCGTTCATGCTCAAGATTTTCCCAATGCCAGATGAGAAAAGCAATATTAACAGTTACACAGAGTATCAGGCATTGTTTTGAATTTCAATACAAACATAATTTAGGTCATTTCTGTAGCATGAAAAATCTTACCTACCCTTAATGCCTTAACCAGGAATCTCAAAAAATGATCAGGAAGTAGCAGAAATATATTTTGCTAATGTGCTGAAGTTATTTTAATTAATTTTTACAAATGGCTTCATAGATTTTGTCTGCAAGACTGTATCATGACCTGACTGTGCCTTGGCACCATGTCCATCCTGAGGAGGGAATTTTGGCACCAGCTGGTCCAGAATTCCCAGGGATGGCAGTCAGGGACTTCTGGTTCAGTGCCATCTTCCCAACCCCAGGAAGGAAGAAAACCTTTCCCTACTACTCATTTTCCAGTTTTAGACAAGAAAATCCCAACTGTCTTATAATTCATGTTAAATAATATAGAACAAGTTAAGTATTTAAAAAAAACCCAAAAACTGCATCTTTTAAAAAACAGACTCAGTATAAAAAACTAGGGATTAAGACTTGCAGGCCAATTTGAGACCATGAATCAACTAGAGGCAGATTATGCCTCCCTTCCCTCCCTAAATCATAATAGTTAAGGAAGTTTACAGGTATCTTAAAAACCAACCCAAAATATAATCCAACCCAAACCCCACAACCAAGCAAAAAGAAAACAATGTACTTATGCAACTGGGAACTGAAAAGATGGTGCTAAATGAGTTTTGCTGTGTTCCCCCAGTCAGGAAGAGGTCTTCAATTAAAACATTTCCCTTCAGTAATGACTGACCTGCAGAGCACCTGCTATTCATGACCAATTACAAAAAAAACCAATACAGTATCAAGATGATGTTTCAAGTTATTTTGCTGTTTTAACTGTCTTGGAAGTGTTAATTCTGAAAGTCTTTTATTTAAAAAAGAGCTCTTCACAGATTCTTCTTGTATCCTGTGGGGATGTGACACTGTGGCCTTCTGTCCTGGAGTCTGTGAAAATTTCATAGTCATTCCCTCCCTGGAAAGCAGAAGAGGATTTATTTTAGTTTAACATAAAGCACGTTCACAAAAAGGGACACATGAAGGGAAACAGAGAAAGATGAACTTTTTGCAAGGGTCTGCAGTGAACAGGCTCAGTAAACACCAGCACTGTGCTGTATGAGCACAGATGATCCCCCAAATCCATAGCTTCATTCCCAAATTCCTGATTGCCACACTGCTTTCACAGCATCAGCTCTTAGTGCTTCAGCTCTCTGGAAACGCTGCACTGCCACTTAGAGGGTTTCAAATGAACTGTCTGTAAGCTCTGTGCCAGAGGGACAGGTGATCACTTTTGCAGCTGATGCTGGGGGGGAAACTTTAATTTCAAGCCTTTTTCTTATAAAACTTCATCTTTTAAAATGTATAAAGTCCTTAAGAGTTTTATAACTGTGGGTTGTTATAAAACTAAGTCTTTTCTTATAAAACTTAGCCTGACACTGTCCCTTGGCCATATTCAGACAGCTTTAATTTCAAGCAAGTCCTTGTGCTTGCCAGTGCCCTCACCAGCTCTTGTCAGTTCTCTGTTCAGAGATTGTTCTCTGTTCAGAATTGCCCTGCAGAGCTCTGCCCCATGCTGAAGGACAAGGGACTGCTCAGTTCCCCAGAGTGGAGACAGAGCAGTGAGCAAAGGCACAGTGTTAAATAAGACAGGAAATAAACATGTTTAATAAACACCAGCCAACAAGAAGAATCAATCTACACTGACCAAGCAGGACAATCAGTTTCACACATTCATGTCACCCAGGTGTTTAACAGAATTGGAGAAGTTCAAATTTAAAACAACCTCTGTTCAGTTCAGGAAACAGAAGGAAAACTTCCCAGCTGGTAAACATGGACATGTTTATATCCTGACTCAGCTCTTGTCAGGACTAAGGTTATAAGGTTAGAACCTACAGTCCTTGAGGTGTGATTATAACAGTTCTCAAAATAATATATCAAATTAATGTACTCACTGGCATGGTCTTGTCTCCAAAGAAATAAATAGTCTTGTATCCATCCTTGGCAACAATTCCTAAGCAGTACCTTTTATCCCAGCCATCTGGGAACACATCAATGCTTATCTGCCCTCCTAGGAGAGAGAGGAACAAAACTTGTTTCATTTAAGAATGTATTTCTGAAGGTAGAATAAGTGAAAATAAACCTAAACTGGGTAAGATTTTAGGCAGAGGGAGCTTTGGAAAAGACACAGAAATTTTGTGAGACCCTGGACCTAAAGTCTGCAAATACAGAAAGTGTTTTATAGGGTATCAGTTATTACAACTGTGATTCAGAGATCATTTATCCATTCAACAAAGTCTGAGCATCTTCCCAAATACTCACTGCTATCCAAATGAACCTTTTAAAAAGAATTACATTTAACCTCTTCACTTTTAGAAAAGAAGGACACAAATGTACACAGCCACTGATGTATGTACAGCCATAAAATCATAGGCAGAAGAATTCCCAAGGCTTTCAGAGTAGGAAAGAAGAAATCAGCTCTTTCAGCACATGCTAACAGGACAACAGCTCTTCCAATTCTGAGCCCTTGGCCTTCACCAACACCTAAGAGCATGATTCCCAGCTGAAGCAGGTGTCCAAAAGGTTATAACACAAAGAGAGAGGAGAGCTGCACTACAGGTCACTTTTGCCTTAGTGCTTCAGCACTAATGCCAACAATACTTTGCAATTCTAAAAAAATAATAAAAGGCAGAGGAGTGTGATAATATATTAGGAGAGAGGGTGAAAAAGAAAAATGCATCAAAGATAATTCCCTATTATTATGGTTGCACTTGCTTTTGGATTCTTTCCTTCCTCCCACACAATGCAGGTATAGTTAAAGAACCCAGGGCAACTGAAACAGCACTGAGGGAGTAGTTCTGATCAAAACTGATTCACAGAAACAAGTCTGACTAATCCAAAGCATCTAATATCCTCCAAAATGAGCAGAATCAGTCACACAACTGACATTAAAGGACAATGAACTGATGACAAGAAATGAAGTTCTCTTTGTTGATGGATTTCAATTAAAATGTCTCAATAAAAGCCTGAGAGGAAAAGGAGGCTCAGTCTTGCCTGCAACCATTCCAGAGACCTATCACAAAAATGAGATGGGATGTCACAGCCATAAGAGAATATGACTTAAATGAAATTTAAATTATTGATGTTTTAAATTACATTCTTTTAAAGTATTACCTATAGAAAATGTAAGGCCTTTGCCTGCAAATTCTCTTTGTAGATCAGCTACAAATTTCTCTCTTATATGCTCCTTCTGTTAAGAAAAAAAAAAAAGGAAACAAAACCAAACATCAGTTACATGCTGTGTTGATTCACCAATGAAAAGATAACCCAAAAACACCTCTAAAAAAGAATGGCTTTATTGACTTGAATGGACTCAGGCTGGTTACACTATAGATGACACAAATAAAGTATGGTTTTACCTAGGACAGGGTTTTTTTCAAACCCCATGTCTAGAAGCAAGATGTTCAGTACCCTGGATATTGGATTAAAAACATGAGCCAAACCCACTCTTCTGCAAGTAACCTTTGCTATTCCAAAAAAATCCCAAAAAACATTGTCTACTGCCTGAGGTCTGAATGAGGAAATCAGTTAAAACACATAGAAAGGATTCAACTGAAAAAAATTGCAAATCATAGAAGTTTTTAAAAATCATAACCTGGCCATAACTGCCTCCTCCAGAAGTGCTGGGCATTTTCAAGAGCTGTAACTCACTTTATCAAGTTCATAGAACTCAAGTCGTTCTTCCTGGCTGCAGCTTCTTCCAATGGGGGACACGTTTAACATCCCATTTCGGAACTCAATGAAAGTGCCTCTGCAAGGGAATTGATTTGCAAGACAGAAAAAAAGATGAGAAAATTGTTCAAAACACTAAATATCTCAAAAAATTTCCATTTAATTCTAAAAGGAATCAGCTGTCTCATTGTATGCATAACCTCAAACATGCAGATACCTCTGGCACCAGTAAGTCTTTTGGACTTTGAATCTGGCAACCTCAACATCATCCTTACTGGCTTGTGAAAGTATGGATTAGTTTAACAAGTGTGACTGGAGCATCCCATCACCCTCAGAGCCTGACAGCCTCTCAGTTTTGGGGTGAAGCTGCAAAATTCACTGCAATGTGGGCAGTGTCCTGCCCTGCCTCACACCACACATTGCAGTGTCTGGAGCTGCACCTCACACATCACACACAGCTGGCCTGGCTGCACTTCTCATCTCTGGAACAAACACCATGCTGCTGAATTCCAAACATGGCAAAGGAACACTCCTACTTCAAAACTGAATCTCCTTCCCTCTGACATGAAGTGCTGAATCAACATTTCAAACCCTGTGCTCCAGCTGGGAACTTGTCTTTATATGCAAGGATGGAGCTCTGTTTTAGTCACATAGTGCTCTTCCCTAAGCAGAAATTACTCATTTTTTTGCAGAGCAGCCTCAGCTGAGATTTACATCCCCCATGGAGAACATGGCCACATTGATGTCTGTGTGCACATACCTCTTCTTTGGAAGTTTAATCTTTGCAATGTAACTCAGGCAGTAGTTGATGACATCTTGAAGGATGTCCTCACCCAGGTGGCCCTGAATGCTCTAACAAAACAAACACCATTCAACCAAGGGTCCAGAATCTGAGATTCTAAAAGCAAGTCACAAGGAAAACACAGATACTGGATAATCAGAGGCATGGTTAATGCCACAGAGAAACAAACATGCCTTCAATCAGTAACATCAGCTGATGCTCACATGGTACTAACTAAAGGCTCTCATTTCTCTTTCTGTTCATTTTATAACACCAAACTGTCCTTTAATATGATTCCTACTTCTGAAGGAAACTGTGTGCCACAGACAGCAGTCCTAAACAAAAAGATGCATTTGGCTATAGCCAAGCATGAAGAAATGGAGCTTGTTCCTGCAGTAAACTCAGGAACTCTTTTAAATGTTTACTCTCCATTACTTATGCTAAACATTACAAGCCAAATGAATGATCCATTAACAGGACTAATGAAAGCAGCAGTAATTTTGGTCTTTGGAAGGGTGATTACATAGGACTACACTGTACAAATAAATCAAAATCTTGTTTAGAAAATTTCTTTTTCCCACTATTGGAAACATCACACGTACCTGCTTGCTCAAGAACTTCCCATCTTTGTATGCTACCAGGCCATTTTCTGCAAACACATAGTCATAGTTTTCAATCACTGCAAACAAGCAAAAAGACAGTAACTCATCAATTCCCCTATATGCTTAATGCAGAATTATCTCAAATGTGAAACAGATTAAAATACAGCAAACATTATCTCCTAAAGCATGAAAGTTTCATGTTTTCATTATAGTGTCAAGCACAAGATTAATGCTAGTTCAAATTCTCACAATGATTAATGCACACCTCAGATCACACGAAATAATTTGTTTGACATACCTGTGGTTTTACTTGGAGGTATGTGACTCTGCTTTAAGTGTAAAGAAGAACAAACACCTCAAATACTACAAAGACTTGGTACATGGCCTGGCTAGGAGCAAGTCAAACACTGCCCTTTTAGGCTTGTTTCCTCAATGTCACTAATTTCAGCAGACGTCTGGGAGCTGTGAATCTCAGCACAACACAAGATGATATGGTTTACTGGGGACCACTTGGAAGGCAAACAAACCGAGCTGTCTGGCAATACAGGAGGCTGTCAGCGGCATCAATTAAATAAAGATCATTGAGAATAAAGGCCAAAGAGTCCATCACTGCACCACAACCCCACAGTGAACAACATCAGGTCCTCGAGGGACGTGCTGTCTAGCTAAGCAGCCCACATGTGTATGTCACACACTGCAACCCTCCCAGGGTTCTGTCACCGAGGCAGGATTTCACCATTAGCGACCATCTCTTAATTCAATATCGAGGTACCAAACACTGATTAGTAGCGCCCCACAGCCGGAGCGCACCACAGCACCACCAGGAAGAATTAAAGGGAGGCGAGGGAAGAGGGGGATGAAGGGGGTTCAACCTTCAACCTGCCCGCGCCGGGATTGCATCAGCCCGGCCTTACCGTCCTCGCCCAGCTGCTCGCGGATCTTGGCCAGGTCCGAGCCGCCCACCACTCCCACCTTCACCTTCAGCCGCAGCCGCTGCACGAACGCCGCCATCTCCGCCGAGATTCTCTGCGGTCCGAAACACAGCCGTCAGATTTACCAGAGCCCAGCGCCTCCGTGCCGCAGCAACCGGCACAAACGCCGGCACCGAGGGCTCTTTAAGCAGCGGTAAATGTGCTAAGCGCGCCCGCAGAGCCCGCGGCCGGCGGCACACGGCGGAGCCCGCGGGCGGGACGCGGTGAGCGACCGGCCCGGTGAGCGACCGGCCCGGTGTGCGACCGGCCCGTGTGCGACCGGCCCGGTGTGCGACCGGCCCGTGTGCGACCGGCCCGTGTGCGACCGGCCCGGTGAGCGACCGGCCCGTGTGCGACCGGCCCGGTGTGCGACCGGCCCGTGTGCGACCGGCCCGGTGTGCGACCGGCCCGTGTGCGACCGGCCCGGTGAGCGACCGGCCCGGTGTGCGACCGGCCCGTGTGCGACCGGCCCGGTGTGCGACCGGCCCGGTGTGCGACCGGCCCGTGTGCGACCGGCCCGGTGAGCGACCGGCCCGGTGTGCGACCGGCCCGTGTGCGACCGGCCCGGTGTGCGACCGGCCCGGTGTGCGACCGGCCCGGTGTGCGACCGGCCCGTGTGCGACCGGCCCGTGTGCGGTCCGCCCGCTCCCCGCGGCTCGCAACCCCGTCCCGCAGTCGCAGCCCCGTCCCGCACTCGCCTGGCGCGGGGCTGTCAGGGTGCCGTCCACGTCGAACAGGCAGAGCGCGGCGGGCGGCGGGGGCCATGGCTGCAGCCGCCGGGGCGGGCGGGGCGGGGCTGGGCCGCTCCTCCCGGCGGGCCGCGCGGGCCGGGGCGCAGCCGCGCTGAGGCGGCGGGGCCATGGCGGCGGTGAGCGCTGGGGTTGCCGGGCGGGCTGTTCCCCATTTCCCTATCTTCTTCTCTCCTTCCCCTTCCCTTTTTCCATCCCGTCCGGCCCGGTCGGTGCCGGGTCCTGCACAGACGCGTGTTGCAGCATGGCGGGCACAGCGCGGAGTTTCCCTTCCTGCCTTTTCCCCTCAGTTCTGCGCCTTCCCAGCCTCTGCTCCCGCCTTCGGCCTGGCGTGCTCTCCTCCCCTTTACCGTGCTTTCTCCACTTTCCTTTTCTGTTTCCCTAAAATTGCTGTTCAAGGGGTTATTCAACGAGTCGCCGATTTGGCAGCTTTCTCTGTTCCATTGCTCGGACGGCGAGAGACAGGGGGGTGTGCAAGGCTCACTGATTAACTCACTTTGTGTGAACAAAATTTTCCCTCTCGATCTGCTGGGAGAGATGCGAGCACAAGCACCAGTTTCCTGTCAGAACACTGGTTTAAGGTTACAGCGAGCTGGGGCTTGTGCTTTGCTGTCTGTAGGTGCCCGAGGGACCAACGCTGATCTCAGTGATTGGGTTTTGAAGATGACTCAAATGATGATCTGTGGGACTCTTGCCTTACAGGCTTGGCTCTGCACAGTTAGGACTAAAGTCTGCACGGCACCAGCTTTTGGGAGATGTCTGCAGAAGGAGCTCTGGACAAGGTCGTGGAGAAGGGAGGATGCCGGCCTGCCCCGGATTTTTGGCTCGTGGGAGTGTCTGCAGTCACCAGCCCGGCGAGTTCATGGTGTCAGTAATTACCAAAGGACGCCACGAGGGCTGTCCGTGTGTCTGTCCCACTCGGCCCCTGCGGCTGTGCTCCAACAGAAGGCTGTGGATGGGAGCACAGAAGAGTTCAAACTGGTCTACAGGTTCCCGGGGATAAAATACTGCAGGGTGCTGTCGAGACTGAAGCTGTTGCAGACTGCCACCTCCGTGATCATGCTGCCTCCCATCTGCTACCTCTACCTGCAGGACCAGGTGTCTCAGAATATCCTCTTCTATACAACTGGCATTGCTGTCTTTGCTGGAGCAATGTTGTATGGCATGAGCTACTTTTTCAGAAGAATTATTGGATTAATCTACTTAAGTGAAACGGGACAAACTGTCAGAGTGGCCCACTTGACATTTTGGGGAAGACGTAATGATATTTATTGTCCCATAGAGACAGTGGTGACTTTGGATGAAGTTGGTGATAGCAAGAATGAGCTGCTTCACCAGTTCAAACGGTATAACAGTACAGATACTTTGTATTTTACAATTAAGTATGGCCAGATTGTAGACAGAGAGAAATTTACTCAAATATTTGGAGAATTTGTGTGACACAGATCATGATTTTCCATGTTTCATGTTCAGTGTGCTTATTGTTCCATGAGGTTTAAGTACCAAACCACACATCTCTGTCCTTTTCCTGTGCAAAGCCTGCTGTAAGTGCACCCAGTGTAGAAAGTCACAGTGGTAAAACACAGCCCACTGGATTAAAGGTCTTGCAGCTTGTGTGTGGTGTGAGGAGTGTCTGTTCCATGTTGGGTTCAGTAATGTCACAGCATTCCAAGCCTGAACTGTCCTTGAAATGTGCTGTAAGAGGCCAAAATCTGGGGCTGACCTTGGCTTTTGTTTCAGTTGGCCTCTGGTTGTTAGGAAATGTGAAAAAGCTCTTGAAATGAAATGCAGGAGCTGCCAGAGCATCCTCACTTCAAACTCAGTGTTTCTTTTAGCTGATTTCAGGTTGGCTAGGAAGCCTCTGGAAATCAAAACTGGTCTGGTACATCCATGTAGTGTAGAGAGGGACATGCTCACATGTTAATGCAGTTGAGGGAACTGGGGAGGTGTGTGGGATGAACTGGCCTCAGGAGGGTCCTCCAGGATGGGAGTGGAACTGGGCAAAACAAGGGTGAGTCCTGCAAGAAATGGCAGCTCAGCTGCTAGGTTAAAGGGTGGGACAGTATTTCTCTTACAGAAATTGCCATTCTTCAGTGGAATGGGAAAAGCAGCACCTGTCTCCATGAAGGATTGTGGTGTTACTCCATGGTACTCATATGATTGCTCCTTTTCCAAAACTTCAGTAGAAATGAGGAATTTAAACACAAGAAAGAACCAAACCTATCATTTCTAACATGTAACACATTTTTTGAATTGTCAGAAGCAAGAGAATTCCTTACACCCCTCTTTTAGTTCTACCTTCATTTGAAACTGGCAAATAAACTGACTCACCAGTGATCTGGAGTGCTCTTTTCTTATTTCTTCCTCAAGTGAAGTGAAACCTCTGTTTCTTGGCAGATCAGCAAAGGCAGTTAAGTAAAATTGCCATTTAAGTGCACAGAGTAACCCTGAATTACTATTTCTTGTGCTGAACTTTTCCTGATGGGGTTCTGTGAGTTTTGGCTGACACTGTGTAGCACAGCAACATCAAAAGAAATCCAAATATTCCTTGGCATAAACACCATGGTAGCAAAATACAGTGGGCTGTACAGGTACAGTGTGATTTTGGAAGTTTATCAGAATGTATTTAATGTACACTAATGGCTCAGTTTAGGCATGTACTGGGTGTAAAATGAAAAGCCCTGGAGAAGTTCAATTATAAATATTTTATTTAAGAATATTGATTACACATGATTGATGTCATTTGTTATGAATCTGTGTACAGTTACTAGTTACACCATGAAGTGTACTTAAGTATTTGTTTAAACATTTATTTGGCACTGTCCACAGTATGCTGTAAACAATATTAACTTTATATGCTTCAGCTGCAGTGCTTTCTATGTATTCTCTAACAATTTCATCAACATGTTGTACACAATTATACAGTTACTGAGTGTCAGTAAAAATTATAAAAACACCTAGAGTAGTCATAATAAAAGTGAAGATGTGGTAAGACTTCAAATTACTGGACCTTTGCTTCTGTAAAAGTACAAGACTTGCTAGAGACATTCACTAAAACTACTGCACTGATATGTTGAACAAACTAATTCCCAAAATGCAGTCAAATGCAGTTCTTGGTTTGACTTTCCTTTTGCTGATAACACGCCTACAAGGACAGCGATGACAATGAAGTTTTGTTGAACACCAATTTTTACCAGTCCTTTCCCCAGATTTCTACAACCTCTGTTCAAAAACCTGCTCAGGTTCTGCCCAGCTGGCACCAGAATTCTGCTTTCTGCAGAGGTTTACAGAAATCCCACTGGGTTTAAGCTGGCAGAAGTGACTGTGCTTGAGTTTCCCAATATTACTTTAAAATGGGAAAACCATGATTAACACTTCTCAAAGCAGGTAAGGAACCTTTTCACATTTTGGTTGCTGTATTAAACATGTAAGTCTTTTAACTTCTCTGTCTCTTATGTATTTAAAAATTGTGGTCAGGTCCTGAAAGGGCAACTGTAAAAGTCTATTGTGGTCCCTGTTATTTGGTGCACAACAAAAAGCTAAACTTAGTAAACAAAATCCAGATGCTCACCAAGGAAAAGAAAAAGAAAGGCACCAGATCTAGTTCAAGTCAGCCTTCAGCAAACAGTAAAGAGACATCCAAAACAATTCTCTGAAGAGAAACAAATTAATGAACTGTTGACATTTTTTTTTTTTGATCCTGTGGCTTTCTAGAAGATCTCTGAAGTATGGATGACTTAGAATATACTATTAGAACAAAAATAGAATTACTTTGCATTGTAAATGTGCAGTTAGGACTAGGCCTTCAGTGTAGTGGCTCTGATACCAGATAATGGCATTTCTGCTTTAATTTTACAAAATACCTCAAGTATTTGTGTAGAAGTTATAATAGACAAATTCATGGCTATTGTGTCTTCTGGGCAAATGCTAAAATGGAGTCATTCTAGACTGCTGGCAGAAGTGGAAGAATGTGCTTTGCACGGTTCTCTAAGCTTTGTCAAATTATATACTTCAGGGTGGAGTTTTCTCTGTACAAGTCTGCTTGTAAGAGAAGTCAAAAGTTTTAAAACCCATCCATGATGAGGACAAGAGGACAAGGGCTTCAGTGCCACCTGCAGCGCTGCAGGTGTGGCTGGGGACATCAGTGCCCTGTGAAGCAGGGAGTGCAGGCTGGGCAGAGCTGATGGAGCCCTGATGCAGTTGGTGTGGCAGATGCCTGTACTCGAGGGAATAAAGCTGGAAATTATTCTGTAAATACTGTGCTTGGCAGTGGTGGAAAGCAGAGCTTTCCTTGAAACACTGATTTTATTCCAGCTGCCGTTAGAACGGCACTCTGTGTGACAGGTGTGTGGCAGATCTGCCAGGGCCACCTGTGGAAACTGACTGTACCAGGTCCTGCTCAGAGAGTCAGGGAGATGGCTGTAGGGAGGACTCTGCAGTTAACATGGCCCAGGCCAGAAGCAGGAGGTTCTAGGGAATGCACCAGGCCACATTTTCTAGGGAATGCACAGTGAGGGACAGCTGCAGGTACCTGCTGGTGACCAGTGCCAATGCTCTGCCTGGGGCGCATGTGCATGAGCAGCTTGCCTTGGGCAGGATTACAGACAGAACACAAACCTCAGTTTATGACTTTACACTTAGCTTGTAAGTAGAGAGGACATGAATTAATGCAAACTAATTTCATAATCAGCTGTTCAGTGCAAGGGAACTGCTTTTTACTTGAAGTTTGCTAAGATGTCACTGAAAATGTTCAGGAAGAGGTGTGCGTGGTGATCCTTGAAGATCAGCGTCGGACGAAAACGGATGGATCTGTCTCCACAGCCTCCCAGAACAACACCTGAAATGAGAACAGAATAGGTCCTCTAGACATTTCCATCTTGGCCAAATCTCCAGAAAAATGCAGGTGTCTGAATGAGGATACCCTCACTGTGGAGGGCCAACAGAAGCTCCCAGATCCTGCTAGCCACACCACAATACAGCACATTGTGGTGTGAATGGCCTCAAGCTTCACAGAAGCTTAGAAGAACACTGTGGGTGCTGGAGCTGTTCTATAAAACACCTGGAGTATTGGGACTAATCCTGACAACAATGGAAAGAATCCATCTAGCACAGAGCTTGAACAGCATCTGAGATTTCAGAGCTGCAGTACTCTCCTGGTCAAGTATTTTTGTTGCCACAAGAAGACACAGGAGGTTTCTTTGCATTGGTTTTTAAACTAATTTGTTTTTAATGACAAGAAGTTAAAATGTCTTAGTGCCTGCAAACCTCTCCCTGCAGTGCTTTAAATGCACATTTTAGCCTAAAATCAATTCCTGGAAATGTTTGAGCAATGAGAACCCATATTACTAAGATGAGCTTACCCTGCCTCAGAGCCTTGCTTTACCCTGAAACAAACCACTTGCCTTCTCTCCCTGCTGGCTTACTTTCCAAGAACAAAAGGTAGTGTCTTTTACACTCTAAAATTTTGGTTTCACCACAGTTTAGATGCACCCTGCCTGCTTCTTTCAAGAGATAGGAGTAACAGCAAAAACAGACAGCAGCAAGCACACGGCCTACACAGTTAAATTCAAATAATGTTGGGTTTGGATCCCAAGGTTCCCCTCTTGATACCTAGGCCTGTCTGCTGCTGGTAACAGTTCTGTGGGAAAAGAGGGCTGTCACTGTAGATCTGTGCTCATTTTAGGCACTTGTATTTCATCATTAGGTATTCCTAGGTATAGGAATTATGTGTTTATAGAACTCGTAGTTCTTCTCCCTGTGTTTTCCTGAGCAACATTAACTTTCCTGTTTCTAGAAGTAAACATGTCCATGGGCACCTGGTAAATGTACACACCATGCAAGAAGCTGCTCTGAGGTCTCTGACAATAAGTATTTTCAGAAAAGTCTAAATCCAACTTTGCCATTTCACTGCTGTCCTCTGATGCTGAAATACTCATACACAATATGAAAAGGAAAATGTGAAGCATTGCCTACACATGTGAATGCTACTTCATGTTTGTCACATGAAGCTCATCCACACACACTGAGTTTCTTACCTTTGTTTCTGGCTATTGTAATTAACTTGTTTCTAGTTGCATCATTTGGAGTGTCAAACGAACAGAATGTTCCTCTTCCTCTCACTCTGCTGATGAGATGGGGGTAACGAGCCTGCAGAGAGAGGAGAGACAAGAGACAAGCAGATGGCAGGTGCTGCAACAGAGGACACCTGGTGACAGCCTGGCTCTGCCAGGTGGAAACCCTGCTGCCTCCTCGCTCTGCTGGAGTGTAGCATGGCCTGTGTCCTGCTCAGCCACAGAGCCCAGCACAAAGCAGGGAGGGAGAATGAATCCCATCAGCTGGGACAAGTAAAATATCCTTTGGAATGAGCATAAACACCTTATTTACATCTACAGTGGAAACCTGAGCATAAACCACCTACACTGGGGCTAGAAACCAGCTCATTCTTACCCTGCACTTGCCAGTAGCATCTGCATCACTTCCTCTCAATCACAATCCTCATCTTTTGGAGAGGACTAGTTGGATTCTGGCCCTCCAAAGTATTAGATCACAGTATTTTCTGTTCTCCTGCCTGCTATGTCTTAAAGGTGTGGAGAGAGCAGAGACTGTGTTTGGGGTTATTCTATGCAAAATGCTTTTGGGAAGTGAGCACCTGCAAGCCTGTCCTTAAATGCCTGTCTGTAGAGCTACACAGTAGAAGCTGTAAGGAATTTCCCTTAAACATGGGAGGGAAAGATAAAATTTTCTTATTTCAACAGCCCAGCAGAATTGAAACAAAATATGAAAACACCTTCCTTTAAAAAGAACTTTAGGACAAGGAAATACCAGCTGCTTATGGTAACAAAACCTTCTAACAAAGCAATTTAATTAGCTGCAGTACATACCTTCAGATATTTTTGAGGCTCACCCTTTTTATTGGATTAAGCTATATAAACTCAGCATTTTCAAGTCAGTAAAAGAAAGTTTACTTCAATTCCAAATGGGACACATTTATTTAGACCTGTGTTGAAGTTATTATAATGGTCTAGACCCCAGCTGGAGTTCCTCAGTCCAAGTGTTTAAACTGGATGAGATCAGATCCTAGTTCAGCAGCAAATTTCTCCTTATCTACAATCCTTCCAGATGTTTACCTGCAAATCCAGCAGCCCAGTCAGCAGTGCTTTCCCAGCATGAGTTGCATTGTTTAGAAGGTCTTCTGTTTTAATAACCTTAATGACTTCAGCAAGCATAAGGTTTTTGGATGGATCTCCAAGCCAGGTGTTAAAAATCCGGTAGGGCTGGGGAAAGAGTGGAAAAAGAGCTGTGGAATGTGTTAACAGGCAAGTCACTATAAATTAGGAAAAGCAAAGCATCACACTGGCAGTGCAAACATGTGGTGTATGAAAAGGCATGCACTCATCTCACCAACCCCCCTTTTTTATGTTATGAAGCAAAACCCCATTGCTGAGCTGAACACAGGGTGATTACTCCATGCTTCTCATTTAGTGCACTCTGCCTTGCTACTCTGACATCTCATTGAAACACAGCTACAGATGACAGGAAATCACCATCATCTATACAGGCTTTTACATAAGGCCTTATGTTCTTCCCCTTAATTTGACTTTTTCTTTTTTGCTTATTACATCTAAAATGTCATTAATGCAAAGAAGAAATCTTGCTGACAGAATCTGTAATGCTGACATACAAGCTCTGAAATTCCCAAGCTGTCCTACAGGAGAAGGTGTCCGTTTGTGGTTTGATTTTGTACTGAAGGTTTATTCCATTAGGCTGAACCCAGTTCTCCTCTCACCACCACCAGCTTTATGACCTTGGTGACTGTCAACAACTGGAATAAAAGTGGTGCTGAAAACTGTGTGAGCACACTGCAAGTTTCTGTAAAACAGCAGCCCCATCCAGCTGAACCTGCACCTTGTCCCTGCCATGGATTTTACAGTCACTCCTCAGGGGGTCACCAACTAGCACAGAGTTCAAGTTTCATTAAAAATCTTACAGCATTTGGCCTGAACTCCTCTTTGTGGAAAAATCCTCCTGTCATCATCTTCTTACTGAATGTTACCACATCAGCTGGGTCATCCAGGCCCCAGTGCTCGTGTGCCCAGAATTTTCCTGTGCAGCCACCTCCTGTCTGCACCTCATCCACCAGGAAAGCACAGCCATGCTGCAGAGACAGACACAGGAGCAGGGAATGTCAGCCCTCCTTCCCCAGCCAGAAACACTCCCTTAGTGAACATACCAAGCCAATCACAGCATCACCTCTCCTTCCTCTCCCTTCACTGCCCCAACCTCCCCCCTCAACCCCCCACCAAAGCACTCATGTGTCAGATTTCACTGTTAAAAATTCAGCTGTTTTTTCAGGAAGGTACTAGAAACTTGTTTTCTACCCATACTCATCAAGTACATGTTTTTATATAGTCTTGAGCATTTCTAGAGGATACCTGAAAACATCTGGAAGGAGCAGAGATGGCATTTTCAAACCCCTGATGGAAGCAGAGTGTCATTTCTAGGGGCTTTGTTTGTTTGAAATATGAATTCTCTGCCCCCAGCTGGAGTTGGGCATTATGTGGCACAGAGGCAGTGCCAGCAGCATGAGCTGGTCACTTTAGGGGGCGTGAAAAGCTGCATTTTTGGACAGCTCTGCTGAAAGAGCTGTTCATGGGAGCTGGCAGCGTGGGGTTTTTATATGAAGGACTATTTTGTCCAAACTTTTGATAGGGAGAGCAATCTATATCACAATACTGTATTTAAAAACAATGGGTAGGTACTTTTGACAGCATCTCTTCAGCACACAGATGTTCTGAGGGTCAAAAAAACCATGGAGTATTACAGAGGGTCATACCTTCTGAATATGTAACTTTGCATTCCAAATACAAAGACATCTGTCTTTTTCATTGTTTTATTGGAACATGACCACTATGGCTGGACTCAAGTTGTGCTCCAGCTTTTTTTTTCAATTTAAAAAATCTCATTAAAAATTTATACTTTTCATAACCTGCTTCTTCAGAAATGGAACCTCCTTAACCAACTAGCATTATCAGTTAAAAAACACACCTGCAAAATTCATAGCTAATGAATCACAGAGTAATTTCTCTCTCACTTTGAAATTAGAAGATAATTTATTGGACAGAGGAAGCCTTTAGGTGTGAATCAAATGGAAGAGAGCAGGGATTGCTTGTATGTGGTACATAACTAAGGAAGCCTGTGAAACCCTCCAAGAGCCTGGGGACACCCACAATGTGGGTGCATGTTTCAGCCAGCACTGAGTGCCCAGAGAAATGCTTCATTACCTTTCTGGCAATATCTCTCAGCTTTCTGAAGAAGTCATCTGAAGCATGATTGTCCCCACCCTCTGACTGTATTGGCTCCACAATGATTCCAGCCACAATCTTCTTCTTTTTCCTGTACTTCACAATCAGGTCTTCCACCTGTGAATCAAACACTTATGGGACATTCTCCTTCCACAGCATTTGTACATTTCCTCCCAGCTAGGTTAAACCTCATCAGAACTTCAACATTGCATGGATATTCCTGGCTACAAAGGTACCAGGAGGCACAAAGGATTAACAAGTGGTTCATCCAGCATTTAACACTGTTTTCTTATTCCTGAATGGGTTTAATGTCCTAATCACACTGTAACCACTTGCACATTTATTTACAGTGTTGTGAAAGCTCTAGCCAGCTGGTGCTGAGCACCACTGCAGCTCACTGTGCCACAGCTGTCATTCCACCTAAGTGATATGGAAGGGGATAGATTTTCTGTCAGAAAACAAAACTCCGCTAATGCATTAGAAAAGGTAATCTGGAAAATTCACTTTTTCCAGTCACCCACTTCCCATATATTAAAATTAATCAGATTAAATAGTGCAGAAATCCTATTGTTGTAAGGGGCTGACAGATAATTCTCATTATCCCCCTAGTGCCAGTTGCTGCAATTAATGGTGTGTTTGTGTCTGAAATCCCCCTCAGAGCCCTCAGCCCCTGCAGGCTGCACGAGCAATGGTTTCCAAAGGGAGCCAGTTAGCCAAGCACACACTTGCTAAGAAAACGTTTGGCTTTTTGGTTTGTTTGTTTGTTTTTAAAATAATGGCTTCCAGCATTGCATTTCTCCCACCCAAGCTACCCTGGAGCAGCCCCAGGGAAGCCATTTGCTGTGCTTTCTGTGAGAGGCACGTTTGGCTGAGTGGACTCACAGGTCCATCCCTGCACAATCACAGCTTTGTGCCAGAGGCTGCCATGGAAAAGCTGGAAAGGCTGGAATACTGTTGAGGTTCTCTCTGCAGAGAGGGTTATCCACACTGTGCTCTCTCTTAGCCCATGGCCCTTTGGCAAGAACTGGCAAATGAATTCACTGTGATACAATCAAGTTCTGAGGGTGAAATTTCTCTTTGGTTTCACTCATGCAGCCCTGTATTCCCAGTAAGCTGGCAGGGAGAAAGGTCTGACTGTAAACAACAGTGAATGCTGGTCCAATCACAGCCTGTTCCAATCCCTGAAAACATTCTTTTAGTGAAAAGCACTAATCCTACCAACACTATTCATTATTTCAAATCAAAAACAACAGAAAGCTGCCAGGGAATTTTTTACCTCCTCTAAACAACGAGCTTCTTCCTGTTGATTCTCCTTCACAAAGTCTTCCAGGGGATACTTTAGCCTTGGAAATGGAGCAATAGGCCAGTCCAGTGAGGGAATGTCCAGTTTGTGAATTGCTTTAGAGTGAGTTGTAGCTAAGCAACCTAAGCCCAGAGAGGGAAAAATTAAAATAATACCCATCTAGGAACAATGCAAGAAAAAAGCTACCAAAAGGTGAAAAATGGCCTGACTGTAGAATTCTCTTAACTGCCCTGTGTTTTTACTGTCTTCTGAAATACTGGGTAATTGGATTTAATCAGGTTTAAACGGATTGCTGTAGATTTTAAGCATCAGTTTCCACATGCACTATTCCAGAAGAGCAGAATCTCTGTCAGTCTGACAGGTTGCTCAGACAAGGTGGGTTTCATCCCTCCTAAGACAACTCTCACAAAGCTCACAGTTACAGCACTCTCAGGTAACATGCTTAGAACAGGGACTGAGCTGATATCACCTAGTAAAAGTGAGTGACAGCATGTTTATGGTGATTTTACCCCAGGAGACAGACAGGATTCAGAATGAAAATAAGAGCCTGTCTGAAAAGAACTTTCCAAAAAAACATAAAATCAATTCCTACTGTCCCTCAACCATTCCAGTGCTGGTGGTGCTTCCCAGGCAAACCTTGATGAAGCCTGACTTCTCCCCTGCACTAAGAAGAGCAGAGTGAGTGGGGGCAGGGGAGCTTACCCAGGGTCCTGCCGTGGAAGCCGCCCATGAAGGAGAGCATGGCGTAGTCAGGACAGCCAGGGGGCTGCAAGCAGAGCACACATGGGGTCAGCAAGGGGCTCACAGCCCCTCACTGCCCCCTCAGCCCCTCTTCCAGCAGCTGCCACAAGCTGTAACAACCTGCCCTTCAACAGGTACACTGCTCACCCCAGACACCTCCCCTGTGCTGCACCCCATGCATTGCTGGTGACCCCTGATATTGGTGGGAGCAGTTTGTATTTCACCATCTCCTAAATGTACAAAGCCCAGATTCCACTTCACATGGAGCAAACCAAACTCTTCTTCCCTTCCAAGCCCAAATCAGTGGTACATCTGTAGCTGTGGCAAAGAACCAATGTTACCTGGTTAATCATGCAAGATTCCAGCTCTTCTTTTGTGACATTATTATGGCCCCTCTCCTTGTTCTGCAAAAAACCCAAACAACCCAACATGAGTGTTCCTGTAGTTGTAACCAGTGCATTTATGGCTGAACCACAAACCAGTAATGCTGGTATTAACACTGGAGTCAAGGAAGACCCTGACCATGGCTCACATGCTGACTACAATTTGCATTTTCTTTATTTCCTTTCCTTTATAACTTCTAAAGTTGTGTCAACATAAAGTAAAAACTTAGATAAAGACATTTTAATAAACATTTTATACTAGACTGAATATAAAGAACATCATGAGCAAGACAACCTCCAAGCTTCCCTTTGTTTTGCAGTAAAAAATCTGATTATGAATAGCTAACCATTTGTACATCTAAACCTGCAAAAATATCTTAATTTTTTACTTACTCTGTACCACATGAATATGGCTTTAAAGGCATTTTCATTAGAGCAGGATCCACAAGACATGGTCATCACCTGTGACAAACCCTTAGGAGCCACCTGTCAGCAAAGACAGAAAATTACTCTTGAAATACTGAACACAAGTATGGTGCAAAGTGATAATAACAGTGATGGTAATAACAGTGATCAGTCCATGGGTATCTCAAACTCACTGATAGCAAAGACTCCTTCAGTTTTTCTGTAAAGTTCTCTGGAGGTAAAATCCCTAGGGCAGGTCTGTTGATGAAAGTGCTCTACAACAACAAAGAAAGAGGAATTGTTAGGTCTTACTATCACATGGAAAATATGCTGATATCAAAGCAGTTCAATTTTATTCCAATTATAAATACCAGGCAGAAGTCTGCATCATGGCACAAGTAGTTTTCAGCTAGGGACTACTATTCCTGCCTTAGCATATGTTTTTCTGTCTAATCCTTAGTACTTTATTCTTGCAGGACACCTTAGGAGAGGTGCATCATAACTCATGCTAACTGACATCTCCTCTTCAATATTGCCATTTTAGCTGCTCAATCTGCATTTTCCTTACACACAGGAAATATGCTTTAAAATCTTTATTACTGGCTTTCAGTTTGAGTAGCTAAATTCAGTTAGGACAGCAGCATTTTCATCCCTACTGAGCTTCAAGACAGACCATTTTGGAACACTGGGAAGGTGGAGCCAGGCTCTTCAAGGGAAGATGAGGAGCCATGGGCATGGATCAAAGCATGAGAAGTACTGATTTGGGTATAGGGAAAAGGTTTTGCAGGAAGAGAACAGTGAAGCAGTGAGACAGGCTGCTCTTCTGGAGGTCTTCAAGGGCCCAGACAGAGCCCTGAGCACCTGCTCTCATCTCACAGCCCATCTTGGAGCAGGAGGTTGGCCAAGAGACCACCTGAGGTCCCTTCCTTCAGTGGTGCTGTGAACTGGCCACATCAGGAGTCACACCTTTGGGAAAGGTAATTTTGGTGTGAGGGAACAGCAGCCTGCAGCCCACACAGGGATTTCTAGGGAGCAGCTCTAGAAGAAGCCCCTCAGCCTTCCCACTCCACTAATGGAGATGAATGTCACATTTCTGCAATTAATTTAAATTGTGTCATGGATTAAGATTGATTCATTGCTGCTCTTAGTCTTTGTGGGTAATCTTATTTGATTCATACCATGCTACTCTTTATTTTAAATTAAATTTTCTTAGGGAAGGACAAGCTTAATAAATTTGTCAACTGCCAAGCAGCTTTATTTGCCCTTTTCTTTTGTTTGTTGCTTTTCTTGTTGAACAAGTAATGGCTGAAATTAAAGGCTGAGCTTTGATAAGTTAAGTCTCAATAGGTCCCCAGAGGTGACACACAGCCTTCCCCAAAACACTCATAATTTTCATTGCAGCTGAAGCTTGCACATTTATCAGCATCCTTCAGTCCTTCTCCTCAACACAAATACTCATTCACTGCAAGATGTGAGGCACAGCAGGAGGTGTAAGTGGTCACACTGTACCTGTAAGGACATTTCATCAGGATTCCTATGGAAAACCAAGTATCACACTAGACAGAACACTGGATGAGCTAGAACTTTGTAAATTGTTTAAGAGTCCTACTTCCAAAACACTGTTTCAACAGACTCAAGTTTAAAAGAAAACCTAAGCAAGGATGCTAATGACAGGTTAACACAAAATTTTTGTTCAGTAGCTATGAGAAATCTCGCTTGACTTTTTATCTCATGTTCAGAAGTAAATTTTCACATCAAGTTAAAAAGAGAAGACTACAAATTTGTTGTGAATTTGATTATGGGCTGTCACAGTCAATTGACAACATTTCCCATTAAGCAGAAAAGTGTATTTTTCTTTTGTAGTTAATGAGATACCCAGAAGTGAGAAAAATAGAACATTGACATCAAGCTGCTGTGGGCTCAAATAAACAGATGTACACTCTGTGTTGACAGCTGACTATGGAGTGGAGCATTACAGACAAATAAAAAGTCCCTCAGAAAAACACCAATCCCTTTGCTAACACTAAGTTGTGCCACTTGTGCAGGACTTTGGAGGAGTTCCTTCACTGCAGGCTTCCAGGAGTGTCACCTCCCCCTCCCCAGTGGGCAAATCAGCACTGCCACCAGCAACAGGGCTTTTTGAATTTTTAAATGGCTTTGGGATTTTTGTTTGTTCTTTTTTATTTTCTTTTTGAAATCTGACTTTGCCTACTGCTGCATTATAGTGAAGATATTATTCTCAGAAATCATCTTTATGAGTTAATGTAAGTATTCATAAGTATTCCAAAATATCCTGATCTGCCTTTGACAACTCCAGCATTTCTAGTCCTGGTATTTTGTTGCTTGCTTGTTTGGTTGATAGATTTTTTTTTATTTTTTTTTTAACTTGAAGTATTTTAGTCCTGGGAAAAGCAGAATTTCTCACCTGAAGACATGAGTACTCCATAAAGGAAA
Organism: Erithacus rubecula; assembly: GCF_903797595.1. Taxonomy (NCBI): domain Eukaryota; kingdom Metazoa; phylum Chordata; class Aves; order Passeriformes; family Muscicapidae; genus Erithacus; species Erithacus rubecula. The sequence goes on from NC_136669.1 coordinate 10,703,802, forward strand.
TCACTACAAGGAACAAAAATATCTGCATTTCTTTGCCCTGCTAGAGTGCACCCAGGAGATGGGAATCAGTCAAAAAAGCCTCTCAACCTCCCACAGCATTCCAGATGTAAGGCACCATGTCCAAGATACTGTATTCTCTCTCAAGGTTTTGGGCTTGCTTTCAGGCTTAAAAAAATCTTCAGAAAACATTATTAAAATGGTTAATTTGAGACAGTATGTTTGAACTCTGATTTAAATGTGGCTGCAAATATACCAAGTGCTTGCACTACCCAATTGTTTACTTTTTGTAAAACTTTCCAGAGGTTTTGGTGTCTTCTTAAACACTACCAAGCTCTTTTCATCTAGAAGTAAAGTAAGCAGATCCTATCATAGATTGAATTGAATCATTAGCAGTCACTATCAGTCTAAGAAAAAAGAGACAACCCACAACAAGGAGAGAGAGAACTCCTTCATGTACTTCATGTTCTAATTCACTTACCAGGTTCTGTGGCTGCTGTAAAAGCTTTATCAGAGAGGGATGGCTGTAACCTAATTAAAGAGAACAAAGAAAGAAAACAGTTCTTTTTATCTGGTTACAATGAAGTAATGCAAAGCATAATCTAGAGAATAACCATAACTTAATGCTTGACTGTTTCTGTGTAATTTGTGTATTTTTAACTACTAATAACAGGACTTCTTTTGAAGTAGGACAAACCTCTGGGCTCTTTATCCTTCTGCAGCCTGTCTGGGTACAGCACTGTTGTTGGGAGCTGTGGCACACCCATTTCCTTACTTTGACAAAGTTTTGCTTGAAAAAAATGCAACAATTTATCCTTCTTACTAAGAAACTAAGCTTCAGTTTTAAAACAATGAATGTGCTTAATTTATACCCATTGATGGTCTACAGGATAACTTGCTTGCTTACAAGGAAAATCAATTTATCTGCTGTTTAAAAAAACCCAAACATCTTCGAAGGAGGCCAGAAATTTCATTTAAAGCCTGATCTCTAATGTATGAAATGCCAATGCCAGAGATTAACATCATCTTCTAAATTTCCTTGTAGAAACAGTTGGAGACCTCATCTTCCCTACTGCTCAAGAAGTCAGACCATGGTAATTTTGTTACAAAAGCTTATTGTGCTTCTGAATCCCCATTGCAGTGGAACCACAACAGACCTGATTATCCTGTTTGAGCAATGGAGCATTAGGCAACTGTGTTAACAAATCAATTATAAATTCAGTTTTGAATATTTTAGCTGAAAACAAGAGAATATCCATATTGTTTTAGTGGCGTGTCATGCTGATAAATCTGTTAAAATTATTATGAATATAATAATAGAGGCTATTTGGGACACAGAACAACTAAATCTGCATGGCATCTGCTGCCATGGGAAGAGCTGCTGAGGGAATGACACATTGAGAGCTGTGTCCTTGAGAACTGCACCTGGGGCTGCCACTGAGAGCCCTTGGAGAGTAAAGCAAGTGCTTTAGAAATCTCCAAAGCACAACTACTATTGTTTAGGAATCTCAAGGATCAATTCTGGTGTTGCTTGTAAGAACTTGTAATCCTGTTGCTGGTGTTAGCATATGTGAATGCCATGGTATAAGACATACCATTCTCTTACATAACACAGATTTCTATTACCCCTGATTTGCCCTTTTGCACCCACACAGTCTCTCTCCTACAGTTTTCACTTCAGGCCAGTGCTCTGCTCTTCCTCCTAACACTCCCTCACCCTTGTGCCTCCTCAGAGGGGCTCCAGGGGAAGGAGAGAGGCTCCTCAAAGCCCCACTGCTGTGAGAGTCAGCTGGTGTGGCAGAAGCTCAGCTGGTATGTGGGTTCACAGCCAGGAACTAACATCAGGAAGAACTAAGTGCTTGAAGAGCCATTATATAACTGTGGTAGACATGGCAAACAGGCACCCACTCGTTTCAGTGCCATCACTAAGGGCTTGCAGTGTCACAGATCTGCTCTCAGAGGTGACTGAGCTGGCTCTAGGGAAGGGCACCTGCTCCATCACTCTTGCTGTGTGCCTGGATCAGTGTGACAGGAACGGACATGTCCTCCAGGCTCATGAGTGTGCCTGTCTGCAGAAGGAAAAACAACTACAGCCTGCAAAAATAATGACATGGAGAAAGCCCAGGGATTCATTTGAACTGAGCAGCAGGCTGCTGTCAATAATATCAAACTACACCTCTCTGCATCTCCCCAAACAAAACAGGCCTTCCCAGCACTGAAAAACACATTGTTTCATCAGCTATTCCAGGATGTTTGCTGGCAAACATGTCAATAACACCCCTCTTGCATTTGGCTCCATGGGGTTTCTAACTCTATTATAGACAGGATGCAGGATGAAAGGACTGCTGTGCTGCACAACTGCCCAAAAAAGTGTGGTAAAACACTATTTTAATTTTTGTTTTTTGGCAAGAGACAGCCCAGAGCATCTTTGCCCAGAGGTTTTTTATACTTTATTTCTTATCTCTCCACGCAGGCACTTATTACTTCTCAACCTTTGCTGATAAATATATTCTAGTGTAACAGATCATTATTAAATCTTGGGGAGTCTTGACAGATTCATAAAAGGTTTTATTGGATTTACTTGCAGAGAGATAAGCACAGATGACTAACAAGCACCTTGTGATCTTGTTTTGCTCTCCCAGTCCAGGCCCTAGCTCTGTCACCAAGAGGGACATTACTAGTAACCTGGGCAGCTTCAGATAATCTTGTCATTCAGTACAACTGAAACATATAAATTAATTTTGTGTGTTAGACTTAGGTCAGCCTGTAAGTATTAAATTTCCATTTACTCTGTTCCTGCACATCCTAGAGCCATTGTCTGAGAAGGTGCAAGAAGCACTGTACTGTAGTTCCTTTAGGACTGAGGAATGTGTTCCCTGGGATAAAACCCAGTTTGTCTTCAGGCATTGCCTCGTGTGAAGGAGGAATTACATGGCTTAGGAGGGTCAGGCACTGCACTGCAGTCTTGTCTTATGTCACCACTTTCAATCAACCAGAGAAAGTAAACTGCAGAGCCCCTGTCCATTTCTGCCCACTAAGAAAATATTTCCTCCATTATACTTCAATATTTTATACACAAAACTATATTAAAAGAGCAATGCTTGCACCATCCAGCACCAGAATGTCAGAAAGCCTCAGTGCACTGTCTGCACAACTTCATTCAGGAGCATGCACTGACTTTCACACTTTGGAGTGTGCATTTGACTACATGACCAAGACTTGTTTCTCCAAATCAATTTCTTGTGTGAAGAATGGGAAGCCATGAACACTTAATGCATCTCCTTCCCTAGAAACCTAAAATCCAAGCTCACTGGCATACAAGCATTGTGCTCCTGTGTCTCACCCCTATTTCCACATGAGCAGTGGCCAAGTTCCCTCAGTGCAGCCTGAAAAATACAAAACAGTGAGAACTTGTGTTGGGAATAAGGTAAAGACATTGCAGGAATGATGACACTGAGTGCTGCAGGACAGCAACAACACTGTCTGCAAAGAAGATCCATCACAGTCACAAGGTCTTAGAGACCAAACATTTGTTAACAACCTGAATATCATCACATTTTGTTTCCCAGCAAAGGAGGCCTGTAGGGATGATTTTGAGTCACAGTTTCTATCCATAGCACAAGACCCACCTTTTAAATTACTCCAGCACTTCTGCTCTTTTTGCTCCTGCAGAATGTATTTTTAAGCAGCTGAGAGGAACCATGGATGAGGAGCAAACAAACTGGACTGAAGTCCTACTGAAACCTGTATGCCTATGAGGTGGGGCTCACATTTCTGCCTTGCTCCTGCTTGAAAGGCTCCCCAAATTCATCAGCTGACCCCCCCAGGCACCTGCCAGGCTCTGTCTGCTCCCTCCCACAAATGAGCTGCCACCTTTGCTTCCAGTCAGCACCACTGCTCACTGCTGGGCTTCTTGCATCCTGCTGCAGTCCACATGGCCCACTCCTTTTTCCCCCCACTTTTTGGAGACAGAAATGTTAACTGAAGAGTATAATTTCATGTTGAAATGTCTACATCACGGTTGTTAATGTTTTAAACAGTAACATACTGTAACAGAATCACAAAGTCACAAATCCAAGCCAACAAAGACAACCTGAATTGTGGAGCTTGCATACTTAAATGGAGATTAGAGCTTCTTCCTGGCACCACTGTGCACTTCAAGAGAGCTTTAGGTATTGAATTTGTAGTTCCTTCAGCTATCCAAACCCACCACCACACAGTACACAGCACTGAGCTGTCCCTGATCACAACAAGGTGTTCATTATGTCATCTCTGTTTTTATTATATTAATCAACTTCCCTGGTAGGGGCTGAGAAAAGAAAATGACAGATTGAGAATAAACAAAAAAAAAAAAAAAACCAACTCCCACCTATTGGGATGGAAGAAATCTGAGAGTAGAGATCCAACATACGATTGCCATCTACATCTACGAGGTAGTTCCCTCTGCTCTCTTCATAATTGCAAAAGAAGTGCACAGCTTCTGCATTCTTCAAGGAAAAAAAAACAATTAGTGCTTTAAAAAGTGGCAGTATGTAGGCAGGTGCAACTAATGGTTATATAGCAAAATTGGATAAAAATATCTAGTGCTAGGATAAAAAGACATTATATTCATTGCATGGGAATAACTGTACAGCTATTTTTGTAACAACTGTTAAAAGGACAAGTCTTTACTTTTTCTACAGAAATGAAGCCCAGACTTGGAGAAATTGCTCATCTTAGGAAGGCAATATGAACTTAGGCTGACACACTCAAGCCCTAATACACCTTTTCATTGCCATTCTGTAACAACTCTGAAGTTCTTTGTTAAACACAGTTTAAACACATATGTTGAAATAAAATCCCCTGATGCTAGCAAGCTAATCCTGCACTATTCAAAATATATTACAAAAGATTTTATTCAAATGCACATATAAACCACACACAATGTATTCAGCATGGAAACAAAGAGCCAGTTTCACTTTTCCCTGTGGCATAAACATACAAACCAGGATTTTAAAACAAGTTCTGAATTCAAAGTATTAACACCCCCCAAAATAGAGAAAAATTGACAAATTACCTGAATGCCATTCAGCTTCTTCATTAATTCCTGCAGAAAAACAAATGTCAGAGTCTCAGGTGTGTAATTAGCAAATTGTGATGGAGAATGTATGCTCCTTTTTTATGATCCCATAAATCATATGCAAACTTTGTACTCCTGTGTGCTTACCAGGCAACTCTACCTGCCACAGGAACTTTCATGGTGCATCTTGCAAATATTACAGTCAAAACTATGACCTGTGGCATGCAGAGCTAAACGGGCTGCAAACACAGTTTAACTGTAAATCTCCAAAAAGGGAAAGCTGCCTCTTCTATATTGACCAACTGAACTGAGAAAACAAGAGAGAAATCAGAAAATAAGAGAAGCCAGAGTCACATAGAAGGGATATTGGTACATTGGTTCTAGAAAGACAACTCCTTTTTATTAAGAACAACAAAAAAACCTTACAAAAACCAAAAACCCACCACATGCACAAGTGCTGACTCTGCCAGAGTAAAACAACATCCAGAAAATTAAAACTCTTGCTTCATTTAAAATTCATTAAAATGGTGCTCTTTTGCTCTGAATTATTCCACATGGGAACTTGGCAGTTGAGATTCAGATCTGCCTCTCAGAGAGGGACATTTCACTCATGAGCTTTTCATTCTCAACCTCCTGATATTATGGAATTATGTTTATTTGTATCATATTTAAGGTTTGAAATGAAAGCTGTTTTCTGGCAAGTTAGACACAGCTAAAGATAAAAAAAGGTAAGTTACTATACTTTGGAAACTTACTCTAGATCGTGGTCCAGGAACTTCTGTCTTCATCAGAGGTCCATCATAATCAAAATCCACGTCAATTTTAGCTGCAGCTTGACTGATATACCTGTGTCCTGTAAGAAATAATGAAAACCTGAGTACTGACCATATTTTCTGTGCTCTCCCCTCAGAAGATACATCCATACCTTGCCTGACTGAGAACACTTGACAGATGAGACCAATTACATTGAACTGTCTGAAATGAACTATGTATCTCATCTTTGACCAGTCTTAAAATAAAACCAATACCAGTGAGGTGGCTTAAAAAAATACAAAACCAAAAAATTCCAAGGGAAATGACATGGCAACCCTAGAGAAACAGAGGGAAATCCTCCTGTAAAGAACAGGAGGATTGACAGCACATCTCTCTGCATCTCTTTTGTTGAGTCTGTCTATTATGCCCTATGCAAGCCTTTGCCATAAGTTCCCCACTCCTACACAGAGATGGTTTAGTTACAGTAATAACCAAAAGGCCTGATAAAGTCCATAGGAAAAATCCAGTGTGATGTTTTTCAATAGCTCAAAAAACACTCTTTGAGAAAGATTTGTCTCAGAAAGGCAAATGGCCTTGTCTCACATGAAACCAGCATTCTGCACTGATGCTCTGAAATCTGAGTGCCAATTTTCCTTCTGATCTTACTGATTTTATCCACATGTGCAGGGAATCCTAATAAACTTGACACCTTAATGGAAACAAAAAGGCAAAAATCTCCTGTGCTTCACCAATAACAGGCTCTGCTTCCCTTTCTGAAATAACTGTTTTAAAACACAGGGTTTAGGCAAACTTCATATGATAGAGACAGTTCTGGTAAGCACATATTCCAAATATATACATATTCCATCAAGGGGATTATGGGATAATACAGGGATTATACATTTGCAAAAACAGGAAGTACAGACACCAAAGCTCTACCAAGGTGACCAACAAGAGTCTGTGAGCTTGCTCTGCACACTGTGGTTACATGTTGAACTAAACCCACATTTTTGGCAATTAAATTTTTGTCATGGAGCACCTGTAAGCCTCTAACCAGCACGGTGTCAATAAAAAACTGATCTTAATCCTCTTAACTAGGGGGTATTGCACTTAGACCTGAAAGAAGAGGACATAACTTATTTTTAATACCTGTGATTCTGTGCATTTTTGGATGGCCCAAAATGAAGGTCCTTAGCTCAGAGGCAGGCTCAGCATGGGAAGTCAGGCAACAGCAGCTCTTGCCTGGGGCACTTGGAGCAGCAGGGTCTGAAGGTACCACTCACCACATCCTGCTGTGCCAGGGCTGTGCTGCCAGGTGCTAAAACAATAAACTGCACCTCAGCTTGGCACAGGGAGGGAGATGCCAGGGCAGGCAGGCCAGCAGTCAAACACACAGAAATCCCTGTGGGGCAGCACTGCCACCAGAAACCCCAGCAGCACCAGCCCCTCTGCACTTCCATCCATCCCACACTCACTGCCAGAGCTCTGCTCCAGCAATGTACTGAAAATGCTTTGTTTTTGGAAGTAACAGTTGTTAAATAAGCCAAATATTTATCAAGGAAAACAGAAGGTATCCTGTGATACTGCTCAGCAGTGCTCTGAGCACAGACATTCAGCTGAAATTTCCAACAGTGACTTAAGACATTTGCCTCAGCTTGTGTCTGCCCAAGCAAACCTGATTTCAAGAAAGTATCTGGAAAATCACAGCACTTTGAAAGCATCTTTGAGCACTTAAAGTCACTGCTCATCTTGGGAAAACTTAGTCTGCAAAGATGATTATTCTCCCCAGCTTTAATTCAGATGCGTCAGTGCCTCTCTGCAAAGCTATTAATAGGTTTTGTTACAGCAACACCATTTTTGTGTCGTTCTGTTTAGCATTCCTATAAATTGGAGACTGCATGGCAACTGCTCCACTGAGGGAGAAAAAGCTGCTGCATATAAAAAAAATCAAAATCTCCACAATTCATAGGCAATAGGGCTGCAGGTTTAGTAGACACACTCACAAGTCTAAAAAAGGAAGAGACCAAACTAAAGCCCTCGTGCACCCACTCCAACCCCAATGGAGATTCCACCAAACCATCTGCAAACATTTCTGCTTCTCCAATGTCCCCTTCTCTCCCTCCCCCCAGGCACCCCTCTGGGTGCTATTTTCTATGCCAAAGGGGGGAAGCACCAAGAGGCACAGAGCTTACAGGACATTTTGGGACTAACAGGAAACGTGGAAATCCAGCATCATACTTGGAATTGTTTGACACAGCTGCAGATTTAAGACAGGTGAGCTATAACCTGCTTGCACAGTCCTCACTCTCCTGGTGCCCTGCTTCCAGAGACCCTGTGCCCCCCATCCCTTCACACAGCCTCACCACTGCCCTTGCTCTGCAGGAGCTCAGGCCACTCTGCAAAGGCACAGAGGATGTCAGAGCCCAGCCAAAGCAGCCTGGGCACCCCTGCCTGGGCACCCCTGGCTTTCTCCACCCCTCTCTCCACACCCCCTGCAGTGCTTTGTTCTCCAGGTCCCAAGGAACAGCAGGACACGGGTGTTGCCTCCTGCTCCCCAGTGCCTGTGGCTCTGCTCACAGCACAGCCCCAGGATGTGGCTGCTCTCCTGCAAAGGCTTTTCCAGGCACTTGGACAGGATGATGGATGGCTGCATCAATACCTGCTTTGTTTAGCCTGGAGGAGGATTTCAGGCCATGCTCTGTCTCCCTTGCTTCCCCCCAGCATCAGCACCACAGTCTCCTAATGGTGCAAGAAAATGCAAATAAATCAGGTCACTCACTGTAGTGCTTCATCCCCTGGGAAACTGCAGCAGGCTCTGCTCAGCTGGCATTTCTGTCTTGAAGGCACTCAATGAGCTTTGCTGCTCAGCCCAAATTTTTCCTGTTTGACTGTTTAATATCAACTTACCCTGCAATAGAAACCCTCAAGACACAATGCAATTCAGGCTACTCCAACTTGATATTTAGGAGTTGTAGACATTTGCAGGCCCAAGTCAGGGTTTTTGCCTCCCAAAAAGACAGCAGAGATAGGACAGATAAAAACTGAGATTCTCACTATGACCAAGTAAGGTATTTGCAAGAAGTGAGAATCCCTGGTGGCTGATCCTTCAGTGAACTCACAGCATTAACTTTGTAATAGAAGGTAATCCCTTGATTTTCTGTTGACATCTGAACAAACTGCCTTAGAAAAAGGGGATTTTGTTATATTATCTTAAGAACAGGAACAAATTACATAATCTCAGCTCTCATCTTAGAATTGTATAGATCTAATGGGCTCTGACCAAGTGTCCTTCTCTAAAGAAAGCTCTTAAATTACATTTAGCTAACATGACCAAGAGCAGCACCCTTTTTTCCTCTGGTAAAAAAAGCTGTCTCTTTTTATCATGGCAAAAGTCAAAACATAAGCATAGGTACTGTTAATGAACTTCATTTCAGACAGCACATAGGGTGAACAATTTGCACAGAATTTTCTACCCATCCCATTTAAAGACGATGGGCATAAGAAGTTAAATTCTAGTTTTCTTGCAGACTCTCAAAGCTCTCATCACACATCATCTTTCTAAGCACTTGAATAACATCAGCAAATTATCACATCCTTCCTTTTCATCCAACAGGATGTCATCACTTGCTAGCAGGCAGAAAAGCTCATTTCCCAACTTTGCTTCCCTGCGCTGCCCCCACTGCTCACCAGGAGTCCCAGTCAGCAATTCTAACAAAATACCACATTGCCATAGCAACATAATTAATATAACTTCACCCTGCTAATTTGGTGATGCTGGTAGTCACAAAGAGCACCACTGCTGGCAGGTCTGTGCTGAGTGCTTATCTCTGATAACAGAGCTACAATCAAGGCAGGGCCAGAAAGAGCTTGAACCTCTCATGTGTTTGACCAAAAATAACACTCACAATAACACAGTTACTGAGTGTGCCACTGGATATTGCCTGGGAGAAACTCCAGTGAAAGGACACTGGTGTCATGAGCAGAGGAACAATTCCAAGGAAAAGGAGTGAGTCCATGCTGGATACCAGAGCTCTCAATCACATGTGCCTTGCTGTGCAGGGGTGCAGAGGGAAAGCTCTGCAGCCCCAGGGAGACACATGCCATTGCCACATCACTGCTGCCCTGCACCAGACAGGCAGCATCCCTTGCATGCCTTAAACCTCCCCTCCACAGTGCTGATCAAACACCTTCCAGACAGAATTTTCAGAGCATGGATGCCCTGACAGCCAAAAGTAGGAGGACTGTGATTTCCTCCGAGTCCTCTTGTATGTGTTACAAGTAGAATCTGTTACTAACAGATCCTGAAAGGGAATGGCAAAAGGCCAGGCTAGCTAGAGATGTTTGGGAAATGAACATCACTATTGCATAACATTGTGAAAACTGAGATTGCTATTTAGAGTGCTTATGCTGCAAGATCAGCAGCTCTTCCACATGAGATTGTCTGTGTTTCAGCACTCCCACATACACACTTTGGATTCTCCAAAGATGAAGAAAAAAACTAATACCACACAGGCCATAAAGAGCTGGAAACTCCTCTAAGAAAGAACAAGAGAAGTTCCCCTTCACCATCCCAGCATCATCCCAAATCAATTCCTCAGGAGAGTTACAGGAGCATCCAATCACTGGTAGTTCTTGTAATCTAAACCAGTTTTAACATTTTCCCTCTTTCAACAGTCCAACAGCTACAGAGCTCATCAGGACACCTCTGGAGGTGAACAACCAACCACAAGGAACACCCAGGTGGGAAAAGAGCCAGCATTGCTACAGCCACCCTTTGTGGCACAGAACAAACAAGAAAACTAGATAGGAACATAATGTTCACTCAAGGAACTGAGAACAGCACTCCCAGCTTGGACTCTGCCTTGTACCAGTGCCTGTTTACAAAAACAGGCTTTCTGTGATTGTTTATACAGCTCAGTTTTTGTGAAAGTGTTTGATCAGACAGCAAAGCAAAGGTTCCTCAAGCAGGAAAAGTTGCACTCCAGTTTCCAGGGCTGCAGTTGAAGCTGACCTCAAGCTGAGGTCTCACAGTCCCAAGAAGGGGATTGTTCTCTGCTTCTGCCACACACCCTCACACAAATCCAGGCTGTTCTCTCTGATTTCCCTAGGGAGGTTCTTCATGTACAAACCAAATAATATAAGTAAAAAGTCTTAGCAAAGATCAATACTGGAGAAAAAAGTGTGACTGAGAATAAATCATTTTCATGGCTTTCCAGCCTCTTTGTGGTTACTGTGATGGGGACAAGTCAATAACTAGTATGAATATCTCTCAGACTTTACTGCCACATGCTGAACATTATTATCCTCTCCAGAGAGACAGGAAACTTGCTAAGATAGGTGAGGTACAGCCTCAACAAGTGCTAGTCTACCTCGTGCACTGCAATGGAAAGGCACAGACTCTGGAGGAAAAAATTGAGAGAGAGACTCAAACAATATTCAGCAGAGAAAAAAATACGAGGTCTTGGGGGAGGCAATAGTTATCAAACACATAAAAGGCTGTTGCAAAGAAAAAAATAAACATTCAGCCTCCAGGTCCTTTGAGGGCAGGACAAATAGTAAGGACTTGATTTTTTTCCTGTTGTGAAACTTAGGCTAAATATTAGGAAAAAGTTTTAAAGGTAAGGCCAGCTCAGCAATAAGCAAATTGCCTGGGGAGGCTGCAGAATCTGCAGAACAGATCAGCATCCTAGAAGGGCATGGGTGTGCACTAATGCAAACTGATGCTACCTCCAGGCAGCAGCCTGACATTCTGCCATGCTTTCAGTGCAGGATTCAAAGACAAATTCAAGCCCTCTGGGTAATCAGCAGGAAACTGAACTACATTTCTGAGTGCCAGCCTGTCCTCATAGCTATGGAACTGCCCCACCAGCCAACAACCAACTGCCTCCAAAGCATGGAGCCAGAACAGCCCTCCTGCTGCAGTGCCCAGCTGATACAACCAGGGGTGGCACAAAGGGAATAAACATTTACAGGCACAATGCCAGCTGTGACCAACTTGCAGCACACCAGGCTGACAGCAGCAGCAGAACTCAGTTCATACACCCTCATTTCTCCACCATCAGTGCCTCTCCTGGCCCTGCCTGGCTGACACCCATGGACAGCACAATGCAGGAGGCTTTGTAAAAGGAAGATTAGGTTAGTTACTCACTCTATTGTCATTCTGCCACCCTTCAAATTACAGTGAACTTTATCTTTGAAGGCAAACTATCAGGCAGATCAAACAGAGAAAGAAAACAAAAGCATACTTGATTAAAGGCTTATTTTCAAGGAAGGCATGATACTTACATTTTAGGGTAAGATTTAAGTTGCATATTACTGTCATGAGTGTTGCTTAGCTTTTGCATTTTGTTCAACTTAAATGGTTTTCATTTTCCCTTTCTGGTTTGCTTGCCAGGGTTTAGCATTGTGTGAGTAAGGAGAACAGTATGCAATGGTTAAGTAACAAAGATTTTCCAACTAGAGAAATAGTCCAGGATAAAAAAAATCTCTGTGTGTAAATAAATTTGTCATAGATTCAAGATGAACAGGATGATTTGCTTAATGCACACATACAACTGAAACATGACAGCCTACAGACACAAAGACCTACCAAGAGGCAATCTATTCCCTCCTCTCCACCTCCATCCCCCCTTGGCAACCCTGTCATTTCATTATCCATTAAAAAAAAAAAAAAAAAAGCAAGCATCAGCTCAAATGGCACTGCAGGATTTCTGTGGGAGCAATGTAAGTCTCTTTTTTAGCCTGTAAAGCTCTGAAGCTGAGTGCTCAAAAATACCTTGGAGGTGAGCACTCTGGAGCAGAACACTCCTGGGCATCACCCTCAGCAGTGCCCTAAGAACCACAGAGCCCAGCAGCACTGCACCCTGAGCTGGGGCCCAGGAAAATGGCCTGGAGCTCCAGCTTTAGTACAGCCAGCAGAGCCTCCAGCCTGGTCTGTGAGGCAGCAGTGCACAGGACACAGCTCCTCCTTTTCTCCATCACTCCTGATCTCTGCTCACTCACACAAAGCATTCAGATACAGAGGCCATGGGTCTCTGACACAACCTGCAGCCAAGGCACTCTATTATTGGCTTCAGTATTTTAGCAGGCTTGGAAGTTTCCTGGAAGGAAGGATGGATTAATGGAGTCCAGAGTTTCCTCTCTTATCAGGATCTACACTCCCTCACTGATGGTGAGAAAGGAAGAGGAGTTTGTGCACCTGCACCTCTGTGTTTAGGAAGCAGCATGGAGTTGTGCAGGACACTGGGAAGGATGGGGAGCATTAATTGCTGCTGAGGTGACAGATGAGCTCAAAGGACTGACAGCTAACAGCCCTGCTTGCTGGAAGCACTGTCAATTGCCCATGGACCGAACACTCCCTGCTCCTGCCCAGGGTGGACAATCAGTGAGTCACTCCCATAAACAAAAGAGCATCCTGCACTGAAACACTGACCTAATACTTTCTAATAGTTATAAGACCAGACTTGGTGTTCTTTAGTCAAAGGTCAGTTGCTCCCTGAAGTGTATTATTTAAAAGGAAATCAATGATGTTTAAGTTTCTGAGCAAATGGAAGGGAGTGCTTGGTTTATGCTGGCAGTGGCAGAAGGGGCACAGTGGCACTGCAGAAGGAGGGTGGAAGGACAGGAGAAACACTAACATTTACTCAGTCACAAAAAAAAAGCCACTTAGCCTTACTGTATTTAGTGTAACATTATATGGAATGGATGATCTTAAGATTCCACACAGCTTTGTCCAACACAGCCAACAGGAATTTAGTTTTTATATTTATTTCACAGAGACTGCAGGTTCAATATACACATACACACACTATATTTCAAGCCAGGGCCAAGCAAAAACTTGCCATTCACTTAGGAGAAAGTAGCTTGATGTCATGTGGTAGGTTTTTATTTCACACTAGAGCTCACTCAAGGCAGAAACGCACAACACTGGTGAGGGTCCCATCTTCATGCCAGTCACACAAAACACAAGGGAAGATGGGCAAGGTTGTGCTACACAGCACAAAGAGAAAACCCAGCTCATTTTGATGGATGATTGCCTCATCTCTGCAATATGTAGTGCCAGCAAGTAAAGGCAGAGTTAGTTCCAAGGGCTAAACAGCTTTACTTCAGTTAGCATATCTACAGGGCAAATTATTAACTTGATACATCCTTGTTTGAAGAATGAAAAAAAAAAAAATCAGATATACTTTGGACTATAATTCTGGTCCACTTTGGACTACAACTGCATCATTATCTTAGATGCAGAACATTATATTCCTCAAGTCTTGAAAGACTCAACAGCACAGGACAAACTCCAGCAATGTTCAAATCAGACTTCTGCCCACCAGCACAAGATTAACACCAAACACAAAGCAGGAAAGTGCAAGGAAATACCAAACATGAAGCAGGAAAATTCAAGGAAACACTTACCAAATACCAGAAGTCTGGAGTTTTGCTGCAGACAACAGGTCAGCTGTCGACTAAGCAACATTGACGCCATTTTATCTTTACTGAAAAAGACTCAATCTTGGGAGATTTCTTTCTTGTTCTGGGGAAAAAAAAAAAAAAGAAAGAAAAAAAGAAAAGCAAACACTTATTCATGTTCCTAGAGATGCAGCCACTATTACTGTGCTCTTCATTTCAACTCCCCCTTCCATTAATTTCCATCTAAAGACACTGAGAGCATGGTTTGATGAATTAATGCTGATGTTCAGAGCAGCCTCAGGACTGAGCCCATCTAATTCTTGCTTGGTTTTGTTAAGGCAAATGACTTCCAGGCTAAAGCTGTATGGCCCAGCTTCAGCAGGGTAAAGGTCAATACCTACTTTCCCTTGCTCTTCCTCTCTACTTTCTCTGTATATATAGATGATGTTGAAATTTTAAAAAGTGGCTTCTAGTCAGTTTCTCAAGCCAAAGCTGTTGTTTTTGATTTAAGTTTATGAGAAAAATCTCATCTAATACAAAAGACAATAGGACAAGCATTAGGGAATAAAAGAAACTCAATCCCCTGAAAAAACAGGTTTTTACCTATTTATCACAAGTCAGTGAAGAGAGAATGTGAGAACTGAGATTGTCCAGCATGAATTAGATTCAGGTTGCATCCCATCAATGTGTAGTGAATACTTTGATGGGAGGGACCAAAGAAGACAGGGGCTTCTCAGATGAGAAGTGATGGGATAAGAGGCAATGGGCATGAACTAGAACAATCTGAGCTCCACCTAAACACAGGAAAACCCCAGGCAGGCTGCCCAGAGAAGGCACGGAATCACCATGCAGGAGATATCCACAAGCCAAATGGTGCAGAGCAGACTTAGTGACACTTAGGTGTCACAGCTTGAGCTTAAAGCTGGACCAGACACCCCTCAGCTCCCTCCCAGCCTCAGCCACTCCATGGTTCTACCTCAGCTGGTTACATATAAATGACCTTGCAAAGTCAAGGAGCATGAAAGATTACATGACTCCCTTTTCACTCTTGATCATTTGTGCAGAAAGTGTGGCTGGAAGTCAGGAATAGATAAAACAGGTCCATGAAATATTATCCAGGACACAGGTTAAATTCAAACTTCACACTCATCATCATGGCCTGGCATTTGCACCTTGCTGGATGCAGATCATGGAGCAGCAGTGGACCGAGGCTTGCAGTCCAAACAAAATGTCACTATTACCCATAAACTTGGAAAAAATTCTATTTAACAAATACACTCAGAGTAGAGCTGACCTTCCAGCAGAAAGAGATCACAGTTTACAGCTTCCATCAATCCTATGCCATCAATAAAACATGCCAGCAGATGTTCATTACCAGATGCATGGAAGTACCTTAACCACTTCCACCTTGATAGCAAGTATCTCTTGCCCAGAAGTAAAATATCAGAAATTTTGTTTCTGTATTGTCTTTATATAAAATACTATTTGTTCTCCTTCATGCTTGAGCTTTTTTGAAATACACAAAAGAACACGAAAAACTTCTTGCCTACAGAGATTTATAAATTCATTGACCTATTAAGACTCAAGAACAAAACCAATCCCCTGTGCCTCCCCAGACTACTGACACAGCACTTGGTTTTACTTATTTCAAGTTAAAATTCAAGGTAGTTTGCAATGTGCCAAGGTGAGCAAACACTTGCACAACACATGTGCACACACTGGAAAAACAAGATTAGCTTCCTAAGGCTTTGGGTCACAAGTGCAGAGGGAACCACTTAATTTTGTTTTCAGAAAAGAGTAATTTCACTTATAAGACAAGATTAATTCATTCATTGTTTTCTCTCTCAGCTTTCTCTTCTTGTGCTAGCTTTTGCATAATCAATGTGTGAAGAAATATCCCAACACATGGATTTTTTATCCCATGACCACCTTCTAACAAAAAGCAAGTGCCAGTCTAAGTCAGTAAGAAAATGCCCAGCACCCCAATTGATGTCCTCTGCTCAGAGCTGTTTGTCTGGTCTATAATTCTCCAATCCCCAATTCCCTCCATAAGTTTCCTCTGCAAAGTATTACTTTTTCAGAGCCTTTGGGAAGCTGTTAAAAACAACCCACCAAGTTCTCATGCCCTTCAGTCATCTCCCACGGGGGTTTTGCTGCCAGCTGCCCAACTTTCCTTCTCCACAAGGATGAGATGCCTCTTCACATACAAATCAAACACACTTCCAGTCACACCCCATGGCTGTGCCCAGTGTCCAGGTTTCCCTTCTTCCTTCCCTAGGTGAACCCAACCCATGTCTGCTTCCAGAATGTTATTTATTTCTAATTATATTTACTGTTTATCTCGAGTCCTTTAATAGCTAAACTACAGTATTCATTAGAGGCTGAAAAATATAATTGGAAATGATATTGGCTTTCTGAACTACTCGTAGAAAAAAAATTACTGCATGAGGCTTAAAAATAAAGTAGCTTAGCCCTAATTTTCCTTGACAGTTCTTATATAAAAAGTTTTACCATTTTCTAGTCCAGAGTCAGAATAAATCATGTAATATCACATGTGAGAATAACTAAACCCAGCATCTTTTCCATCTCCATTATGCACACAGGCTCTCACAGGAGATCAGCTGATGTGATTGCTATCATAGTCCAAGCACACATTATTTGGTTATCACAATAACCAATTGAATTTTGCCTCCACAGCCCGTCTCCTGATGGATTCCCACCGGCCCAGCCTGATGCAGCACTGAAGCAGCAGCAGAGTTTGCAATCCAGCAGGGATCAGCTCTCCTGCACGTGCCAGAGCTGCAGCGGTGCCACGCTCCATCACCAGCGCTGCTCCAGAGCCACTGCACACACACATTCCCAAAAACCAGGCAGAACAGCCACCCATTTCAGACCTCTGACAGCAGAGGGGATGGCAAGGACCATCAGACCTCGAAAATGTCATACCTTTCCAGAAAAAGATTCATAAATCTTCCCTAAACATTTTTCCTCTACTGGCAACTGTCTGAGCTGGAACAGGCTGTGAGTGCAGATGACTCCACAGAACTGCTATTCTGAAGTGAATCTCAGTACCTTCATTTTCCAAATACATTTGCATAATTTTGTCTGTAATTTTGCATTACATAAACTGTGTTTGCCACTGCATGTGTTTAAGTCACAGCCACATTTTTCTAGTAAGACAAATTACTTTCATTTTCAAAGAGGAAGCTCAGTCCAGTATATTACATACATAGAACATAAGGATAAGGATTTTTAAATGCATGCTGTGAAACTGGATGTATTTTTTTTAAACAGTAGCAGGTAAATTTCTGACAGACACAATTAGCCACATGAATGACAACAGTCATTCAGCAGCAGCAGCCTACTGGGAACACAGAAAGAAATATTGTTTCCATGAGCAAACAAAATTGTAATTCTAGGGGGGGAAAAAGTTTCAGAAAGAGGGGTCTTGATCCAGCAACCAGAGTGAAAACAGACAAACTAGGAGTTTGTGCAGCAACCTCACTCCCTAGCAGAGAAGCTAATGCAGCATGACATCGTCATGGAAAACATCCTCTGGGGAGCTGCAAAGGTAAAGGCAAAACTGAGACCCAGCAGGGTGGGAGGACAAGTCAGCTCTGCAAAATTTGGGAGAAGCCAGCTCTGCAAAATTTGGGAGAAGTCAGCTCTGCAAATTTCCATCTCTTTCTTGCAACTCTGCCAAAGACCTGTTTGAAATTCATGGGGGCACATTCATCTATCCCTCAGCTGCTCCAAACCCATTTAACCAGGAACAATTAAGTGGTTTAGAAACAGCAGCACAAGCTGCATTGGGCAATTACTTCACAAGTCTTCCAAAAAGTGGATTTAGGGAGCTGGGGAGCAGGGAGGGACCTAAAGGCAAGGTTTTCCTTTGCTTGTCTTTTCTAGGCTGCACAGCAAGAGTAAAGTCATGCTAAGTGCTAATTATGAAATTTCAAGCATCTCTAACTCTCTCTTAGTCCTGTTTGCATGGATCCACCTGGATGTGAACCAGCACTAGGCTCACACACTGTCCCTCTCTCACAGCTCAGGGCAGCAGCACTGTGCCCAAATGCCAACCCTCCCTTCCCACAGCCAGCCTGCCCTGGCACCCCCAGGTGAGCTGGCACAGCCAGCTTGGAGGGACTCCCTCCAAGGTTATTTCACAGTTCAGCATCCTTTGACACTGCTCCTTCTGCACCTGCCTCTTAACAGAAGAAGGAACTGCAAATTGAGGAACCAAGTCAGCTGTGGTCCCTGAGATTAAAAAGGACAAGGTTGAAGTCAGGCAGGACCCAGGTCCATCTCAGACTTGTTAAAGTGGCATAAATTTCCTGGTTTGTAGTGCTCATGAACAAGCATTTTTAATCACACAGGTGATTTAGCTCAGGTATTTTACCTCTATGAACAACCCAAGGAGATCCCAGAGTCTGGAATAGCCCCACAATTTCACAAAGAAATATAAGTATGGGCAAGGCAGAAGACAGTAAAGGCTGTCACCTGTTAAAAAAAATAATGTCCCTCCTTAGTCTGTATTTGAGGAAGAATCAGGCAATGCCATGTTATCATGGTATCTGCTAAAAAGACCCAAAGAACACAGCACTTACTATTTGAAAATGCACAGCCCCATTCTCCTTTGGGGAGTCCACATCCAGCAGATCAAAGCAGGAAACAACTGAATGAGTTCACTAGTTATTGACAGAGCACAGGGTGACGTTAGAAATCCTGACTTGCTGCTTTAGCCATTTAAATGTAGTAAACAACAATGTAAATAAAGAGGCCTGGCAGCATATTGATGTATTTAACTGCAGTTCATTTGGTCCCAGGAGCAGAGTTAGGAGTTCAGCATAGACTATGCATTTATGAAGGCCTGAGTACACACAATGAAACACAATAGATCCTTCTACTTCTGCTGGGGTTTTATCCTAAAGTATAGTTCTGAAACAAATTTGGATTAACTTAAAACAGCATTTGCATGAGAAGTCTGTGAGAATAACATCAAGAATTTACAAATTTAGTCATAGCTAGGCAAAGGTTTTCTCAAATGAAATATAATAGAATTGGAAAGTCCTGTTAAGAGCAAGCTGCAAGAAAATTTACATCTAGTGTTCATAAGAGGCTGGCATTAGATTTCTTCATTGTGTCTATACAAACCCAGCACAAACTAGAGCTGGAAACCTCAGCTTTGAGAAGAGCAGTACCTGGCACATCCTGATGAGAAGGCACAGCAAGGAAAGAGAAGCTGCTCCCCACCTTGGTCAACCAAAAGCTACAGCCTAGTACTCCAAAAGTGAAGGTGGTTCCATGGAGCCCACACAGCAGGGTCAGGGCAGAGATGGACACTCTGAAAGAGGGGTGCTGGCTCTGCAGGACCCAGCCAAAAGAGAGCCCTGAGTGCTTTGAAATGTGGCTCAATTCATGGGCAGCAGCTTTGCAGGAAGAGCAAAGTGTGGCTGTGCCCAGGCCTGGTGAGTCTGTGCCTGCAGAGCTCACCAGGGCAATTCCCACCAGGAACACCAGGAACAGACCTGCACATGCAAACATGGAAACCACCTACATGCATTTTGCCAAAAACCACTTCACAAGCTGACAGGCTGTTTATGCCTCTAATAATCTTAATGGCTTTGTGCAGAACAGGATGTAATTGAAAACTCCATGATTGTACTTAAGTTGTCAAGGACACAGTTGTCATAGTTACAAGTAAAGCTCAAGTGTCAGTTTTTCAGCGTTGCCTATTTATTTATTGACACCAACAGCGTTGGACAGTCCCATGAGTCTTCAGAATAAAAGAAATGGAGACACTGGTTTTGTCCTTCAAGCCTTGACAAAACAGCAAATACTGCACACAAAAGCATAACACTGTTTTTTTTGCACAGCTCCCTTCTCTCCCTCCATATGCAGCTGGCATTCAAGCCAGTCTGCTGTCAGCACTGCAGCAAAAGCACAAACCAGGCTGCACTGCACAAGATGAAAACCCCACACCTACAGCTTGGAAGTACTGTCCAGTATCCATCAGGACATGACAATCCCTACCTGCTTCATGGCACCTGCACTCAGCTCAGGGCTGAACCAGCACTGGAGCCAGAACAGTTTCAGTCCTTCCATCAAGTTTTGAAACTCATTTACAGTCCAAAATCTCACTATACTCATGTGTCCAGGTTCTCCTCCTCAGGTGCCCTCTAAGCAGGGTTTGGTGGCTGGACATGAATACATGATTTTCTTTTTTCTTAAAATAAAATCTTTTGGCCCTTGTCTCTGTTTACCCTCTCTCCAAAAAATATTGGGCCAAGGAAAGACTCCTGGTCCCTACACCAATGTGTAAGAGCAGGTAGGAATGTTGTGATTATGGCACACTAGGATCCAGGTGACCCACTAAACTTCTGAGCAGCTCAGTTTGGATCCAAGAACTATTGGCACAGCTAAGGTGGGATGAGATGTGCTGATCCTCCCCTATGAAAGAAGTACATTGTCTCAGGAAAAGAAAAAATGGAATTGAAAAAGCATCTGCCAGAAATCTGGCAAGTTCCAGGGGCAAAGTCAACAATATCTACATAAATGGCATAATGGTACATAAATGCTGATAAAAAACAAGCCAAATTAAACTTAAATTAGGTAAAAAATTTAATTTTTTTAGGAATTTCTTAGTAGCTCCCCCTGAAGAAATCTGCACATTGATATTTCAGTGAACTTTACCAGTGAGGTACATATAAAAACATCTCTTTAAACCTACATTAAACACCTCTTCAAGCCTATTTTAAATCCATTATTTTAAATGCAGACGGCAACAACATATCCAAACCATGCCTGTTCATTTCCACACATTTCCCAGACCAAAACAGCCCATCTTACAATGGATTAAACAAATTATGGCACAGCCATGCCCTTCAGATTAGTTGCTCCACAAGCATTATGTAGTTTTGAAAAAAACTGAAGTATTGCAAAAATACCCTCAAGTGGTATTTGCAAGGAAATTCAGTTACATTCCTTGTAAGATTTTATTCCTAGCATCTTACTGCTGCCTGCTCATAGATCAGGAAAACAAATAGCATCAAATAAAAGCACAATTTATTTTCCTGTGTCATGAGACATAAAACAGCTCGTTTGGAGACAGCCTGCACCAAACCAAGGGAAACATCTTAAGCCAGGGCGAGAGCTCTGGTTTCTCAAGGTGACCCCCATTCCAGCTGAGGACATGGAAGAGCAGAGCCATGCAGGAGATGTTTGTTACAAGGGGTCCAGAAAACAAAGCAGGAGCAGCAATCCTTGCAGACAATGATATCCAGGGCAGGGCACGGTAACACACACACACACACACACACACACACACACACACACACACACACACACACACCTGCCCGAACAGCAATGCGCGCAGCGCGGCCGGACCGTGCGCACCCACCGCCCGCGGGCACACGGCAGAGCCCCTGGCAGCACTTACAGCTCTCGGATGCCAACCGCAGCTGCTCCCGAGCCCCCCGCAGCCGCTCCCGGCGTGGAAGTGCTGCTCCCTGCTCAGCGCAGGCTGCTGCCGGCCGTGCCGGTGAGCAATGCCATGCTGCCAGCGCCTTCCAGCAGCCGCGCAGCGGGACAGCATCACCCAGAGCCAGCCCTGCGCTGCGGCTCGGTTCGGGGGATGCCCCACTTAATGAAGGTTAATCAACCAGCTGCTGGCAGTGCAGCCTGTGCTCAGCCACGGCCAGCAGAGAGCAACACGCGGCTCGCCCCAAACCCGACAGCATCAGGCTCTGCAATGTCCGAGCTCGTCCGAAAGCTCCTCGGCAGATTCCTGAAAACAGATTCTGCGTTGTTTGAAATGGCTCCTTAGTTCCCAACAATTGCGGAAGTTGAAGAACAGGTTTTGCCCCTAAACCGCTTGTTTTTACTCTGGTTTGCAAATATCCTGAGGGTGACACCCAGGCACAGACTGTCACAAATAGCCCTGGTTTGGCTCGTTCCCTCGGGGGGTGTGCAGGCAGCAGGCTGGCAGCACGAATGGGAAGCCGAAGGGAACGGGGCATGTGGATACCCACAGAGCATCCCCAGGCACAGGGATGCAGGAACAGCCCTGGTGCCATGGCCGAGGCCGGGCTGCCCCCGCCAGGCTGCCATGGTGCCGGGGGCAAGAGGGAAGAAGCGCCAGAGCGCACAGAGGCTGAGCCGCTTCACATTTAAACCCCTGTGACAGCATTTCGGAACAGCCACGGCACGGTTGCTGCGGCAACCGACGAGTGAAAAATCGCAGAGGAAATCTGTAATTATTACAGGCGAGGTGGTGACTTACCCACTCCAGTGATCAGGGCATTAGAAGGGCTGGGGCAGAGCAGGGGGAGCTGTGCCCCCAGCAGCAGGGCTACAGAGCAGCAGGGAGCCGGGCTCCAGATCCGAGCTGGCTCCTGCTTTAGGCTCTGCAGGCTCAGTGTGTGTGCAGGCTCAGCAGCACTCGGGCAGGATGTTTCCTCAGCACAGGGCTCAGACTGAGGTGTTGCACCCTGTCTGTGAGGAGGTGATGAGGGAGCAGCCAGAGAGAGCCCCAGGCTTGTCCTGCTGGTTCCCAGGCACAGGGAAGGGCTTGAGCAGGCAGAGGCAAGGACAGACAGCAGCAGCAAGGGACAAAGATGGAAGATGGGATGCTTACAGGAGGCAGGTAAGGTCCCTGGAAACTGAGTGACTCCAGCTGGTGCTGCTCCTGCAGAACCACACTTGCTTCTCTCAGGGCAGCCACAGCAGCAGTTCAGTCGGGGTGGGTGGTGTGATGGTCACTGTGCTAACACAGGAACAGCGAGGGACAGTCACTCAGGCAGAGCAGACACACTCTGCAGTGCCTGCATTCCAACACTACCTGGCCCAGGTCATTGACACTCCAACAGATCCACACCAGCACCCACAACACCCATTTACACCCTTTGCAGGAGTACAAGTTTTAAAGTCACCATGTTGTTTTCCAGAGCCTTTCTACACAAAATGGACAATTGATCAGCATCCAGACAAACTGCCAATCAAAACGTCACTAACACCAACAAGGAAGAGAATCCAACGTGGTTGATCCTGTTCTGGCTCCCTTCTCCTTTGCTGGAGACTGTAGCCTGGAATCTCATGTGAGTACTGTGAGCAACTGCCAAGAAAGGAGCCCAGACCACAGTCATTTGTAAGACAGATCTCATAATAAGCAGTTGATTTGATTCAAAATAAGATCTGAACCTCATCCCTCACCTTCTTCATAATTTAAAATAATCTGTTATTAATTACATACACAGACTGTGAAGTGGCCTGGTACTGTGTACTAGTTACCAGTCATTAAAACAAACTGGTGCCTATAAACTGAACCTGTCAGCCAGATAATCTAGCACAGAAAGTGCCACAATCCTATTCAGACAGAAGGTTAATGCAGGTACACATCACAAAGCAGAGGGGCAAGGACTGAGAAAAGTTATGGGTGCTTAGACTCACCATATATAAAACACTGAATTCAAGAGCAATTAATTGTGTCAGTGATTTATTACTAGACTTATTCAGTGTAGTAATAATCAGGATTATAGCTCCTAAGGAAGACTGAGGTTCTTCTGCCTCTGCTGAGTGCTGCCTTGGATGATGAGAGGCTAAACTCATTAAAATGATGCTAGATGAAAAGTACTTTGTGCTGCAAAGTTATACATGTGCTAACAAGTTACACATGGCAACATCATCGTGCTGAGTCATGTTGTGTCCAACTGCTTGGAAACCATCCTGCAGAGAGACAACAATTCTGCTGTAGATTTTTATTTGTGATGGATTTCTTTTGCTTTAACCCTTGCATCAAATGGCTTAACACCAAACTGCCACTTCCTGGGTAGAGCATAAACTCTTGCTGTTCTGTATGGCTGCTTTCATCCCTCCACACCCACAATTACCCTGCCTGGCAGGCTGGATGCACAAAGAGGATGACAATGACTATTTAAGTCCTGTTGCAGGGCAAAAAACATAGAAGTGATGTCAGTGATTTGAAATAGTTTCAGTAACTATTAAAAATTTATTTTAGATGCATTAAAAATGTGCAGCTCACAAAAGTGGGAGATGTAACAAAACCCCCATGGACTTGCATTTGTTTTAATCAAGAGAACAGTGGTAAGGAAATCTATTTGAACAATCTGTCATTGGAAAGGATGCACTAAGTTCACATTCTGCCCTGATTTTCAGTTTCAAAGGAAGTTTCACTCATTACACAATCCTTCACTGCTAGAAAATAATCTCTAGCTTCAGTAGAATCAATGTTAGTATATTCTCTGTATCAATGCTACAAATATCAGTCTGAAATAATGATGACACAAGGCAAAACAGGGACCAGATTCTGGCCAGGCTAGTCCACAACACCAAGTAAAAGCACATGGTTAGTATCAAAGATAATTTGTTTTTATGTTAAATATTGGAAGGCTTACTGTGTTACCAGTGCATTTCACTGCAAATGATGGCAGATTCCTCCAGAAGAAACTGTACCCCTGCCTCACACCCTAGAAAGCACCTGCTACACTTTGTTAAGAAAAACAGAGCATTTCAAACAACACAGTTACAGTGACTGAGGAGAATTCAGTATTCAGAAATAGCAGCTCCAGGGTAGAGACAAGATGTCAAAATCCTAAATGTCATACACATCTGCAAGAAGTGGGAACAAAACACATCAGTACCACAAAGCAGAGAGCAAAGCATGCAGTATATTCAGCATCAAGTCTTAGTCCTCCTTCAAAAAACAGAAGTGCCACAAGACTCAACAGCAGAGTCTCAGGACCCTAAACCTGCATGAAGAGAGATATCAACACCTCCCTTAAGGTCTTGTTGTATTTGGAGAGGGAATATAGCACAAGCTGGAGTGCCATATCAGTATTAGGTTCACCTTAAAATATATTAATGATATTTCAATGAAGCTGGAAGAAAGCAAAGTAAGACTATACAAATGTCAACTCCAAGTTAATTACAAAAATCTGAGCGAGTGATTTTCAGACAGTAGGATAAGGATCTTATTTGGTCAAAGGAGATTATCAAGAAGGGCAAAACCAAATAAAAAGGATAACTGGGATTGCTTTGGTTTGTGGAAAAGCCAGCACACTGCAGCTTTCCAACTTGTGGCTGGCCAGAAGGCTGCTTCCTACCCTAGCACATCCAATAATGTCCCACTCCGTGTACAGAGGCAGTTTTCTTTTGTGAAAGAAGTTAAAAGGCTGATGAACAGAGTGAAATTCTGCACAATCAATACCACTAACTGCAGGGATTCCATTTGGTGGGCAGATGTTGAGCTTGAAAAGTCAGAGGTTGCATGTGTGCAGGGCACACCTGAAGTGCACCTGCACTACTCACTAATCAGTAACTGCTGTAACTCACACTGACCCAGGGACAGGGCAGTCACCCCCTCTGCTCTTCAGATGCCAACTGCTTTAATTACCATTAAACATGAAAACTTCACATTCAGAGGGAAAATTATTTAGGAATTCAGCACAATTACAATGAAATTCTACTATTCAAAAGCCCTATTATTTTCTGTTTATTCAGGCAATAGGTAAAAAGGAACAGCAGTTTGGGAGCTTTCAAAACAGTTCAGAAAACACAGTTATGTGCACAGTGTTAAAAAAAACTCTGTTACTAAATTCCCTAGTATGTTTAGAACATTATTTTTGGGCTCCAGATGGAGAAGGAAACTAGTGCCAATCTGATTCAGCAAGATATGTGTTTCTAGAGTGGTCCCTTTTACTTCACTGGGCCCATTCACAAAACTAGAGTTGGGAATGAGCCAAAGAACTCTGCTGAATTAAAATCAAGGTAGAAAAACGGGGAACTGGAAGAGTCTGGTGATCAAAACCTGAAAGTTACCCACTAGGGAAAAACCCACAAGGCTACTGCATGAACTGTGCTTATTTACTCCTTAAATATTGCCTGTTTAACCGAACTAATGAATCTGC
Organism: Erithacus rubecula; assembly: GCF_903797595.1. Lineage (NCBI taxonomy): Eukaryota > Metazoa > Chordata > Aves > Passeriformes > Muscicapidae > Erithacus > Erithacus rubecula. Next base: position 10,729,938 of record NC_136669.1, read on the forward strand.
TGCATTAACACACAGGTACTAAATGCCTGGATACAAATTTGAGGAGATAAATTGGACCTTACTAAGTGTGCTAATGGCTAAACTCACTAGGGAACATCTCTATTGCACCCTCAGCTCTCATGGTAACACTGACACCCACAAGAAACAAGGTGCTGCTCTTCACTCTGGCACATCCAAGTGGAGATTTTACGCACCACATTTAGGTAGTTAAGTGTTGAACAGTTTTGGAAAAACTTCCACAAAGATTTGGACAAATCTTTATTGAAAGTTCTAATACAAGTAGAGCAAGTCCAGCTTACTTGCTAGGGTAAGAGAAGAGAAACCTGGAATCAAGAAGCTGATGAAGGATGCCTTGTATAACTGTGGTGTTGAGAGGCTACATAAACAGTGGAAAAACAAACACAGGATAACTACAATCAGTATGGAACAACAAGCCAGTAGTTAGGTTGAACTGTTTGTTTATTTATTTAGCAAAATCTTCTAGTGGGAGATGTTTATCTTCCTAAGGGTAGCTTATAAAAGTAAGCAGCATTAGCACAATGAGACAGTGAGTGGTTCCCTTCAGAGTGCTGCCCTCACTGGTACGTAACCTCTCTCAAGAGGGCACTGTCACAGAATCTCAGGAAAAGAATAACAGCAAATTTCCCTTCTCCTTCATAAAATCAAGGTTTCACCAAATGGATACAATTGCAGGATTTATCAGTAATCAGGTAATTCTTCACAGAGGATACATCACATGCTTTGTTAGTGTCAGTATCATCTTAAGCTGCCTCTTTTTTTCCTTCTTTGCTGTTAACTAGTGACAATAAATAAAAGATATTCAGAGGTTGGAGTTTCACAAGAGATGAGAGGAATGTGGCTGTAAGCCTGGTAATCTTGCTCACCAGCCAGAGCAGAGGATCAGTTATGCAAGGCTGCATGTGGATTTTGACCAGATATAACAAACAGCTCCTTTCTCCTCTCTTTTCTGTTTTGGACAACAAAAGTGAAGCTGTGAGCCATTTCCCATCATTTATTAGAACACTCTGGAAACTCATTTTCTCTGCATATTTTCTGGGGGAAAAAAAAAAAGATACTTTATGCATATGTTGCATCCCAAAATGATGTAAACAGCCTTGGGTTTGCAGGGTAGTAGCACATTCTGAGCCCCTTTTCTGAAGAGCCCCACTTTAAGCTAGCTTTCCTGCCCCCTGTTTCCATCACTCAGTCTCCTATCCACACAGAGAGATTCTTAGTTTGGGGAAGAAAAATCACCAAACCCTTCTTAGCGTCCAGTGGAGTCACAAGTTCAGCTCAGAGCAAACCAGTGAAAGGAAACAACCAAGCAGTGCAAGGAACAAGAAGTCCCTCCTGAGCAGCCACCACGGGTGGCTCCCTGCTCAAACATCACCCACCCATGGAACCCATTAGCCAGTGCTACCATTTTGATTGAACCAAGTCCCACTACACCAAAATCTACAGAGAAGCAAACCAACGAACTCTAAACTGATGCACAATCAGGGAATGGTCCAACTTTTATGAATAAATGAATAGCAGGAATCCTACAGCCTGCATCAGGCACAAGAGGTGTTTCCAATCAACTTCTTGGCTAAGGGAAAAAAAATACTGATGAGAAATTAGGCAAGCAGTCTTCTGTTACTGCTAAAAGGAAATGGCATTTGAATTTGACTATTAAAAGAAGAAAAGCACAAGATTTGTCAGTGATAGTTACTGCAATGCACAAATTGTTGCTGCAATCAGAAAAGTCCTTCCCAAAGGCCCTACAACATGAATCCAGCCCCCAGCACTGCTTGTCATTGTCTCCACTTGCCTCTACCCCCTCCCTTTGTGACACCAGCTCTTTCTATGTTTTGTTTCAGCAGCTTTTCACAACAGCCAAGGCAGAAGCATCATTCCAGCAGCCCCTTCCAACCCAGTGCCCAAACCACAGAACAAAGATCTGCTCCCCTGTAGATCCATTACCTGGTAAAACCACCCTGCAAACAAGGAATGTGGAGTTCATCTGAGCCCAGCTCATCCTCTGCTTTCCTACCTCCACCAGCACACTCTGATTGTGTAATCCTATTTCTCTCTCCAGGAAGCTGCATTGCAGCAATAGCTGTGGAGCAAAAACAAGCCTTGCTTTATACTGGAGCTGAGAGGGGAGAACACAACAGTGAGTGGCAGCTCAGTGAATACAGGTAAATCCCATCCCTCACACCTGCAGCATGGTCCATACAGGTAAATCCCATCCCTCACACCTGCAGCTCAGTCCATACAGGTAAATCCCATCCCTCACACCTACAGCATAGTCCATACAGGTAAATCCCATCCCTCACACCTACAGCAGGGTCCATACAGGTAAATCCCATCCCTCACACCTGCAGCTCAGTGGATACAGGTAAATCCCATCCCTCACACCTGCAGCATGGTCCATACAGGTAAATCCCATCCCTCACACCTGCAGCTCAGTGGATACAGGTAAATCCCATCCATCACACCTGCAGCTCAGTGGATACAGGTAAATCCCATCCCTCACACCTGCAGCATGGTCCATACAGGTAAATCCCATCCCTCACACCTGCAGCAGGGTCCATACAGGTAAATCCCATCCCTCACACCTGCAGCAGGGTCCATACAGGTAAATCCCATCCCTCACACCTACAGCTGGGTCCATACAGGTAAATCCCATCCCTCACACCTGCAGCATGGTCCATACAGGTAAATCCCATCCCTCACACCTGCAGCAGGGTCCATACAGGTAAATCCCATCCCTCACACCTGCAGCAGGGTCCATACAGGTAAATCCCATCCCTCACACCTGCAGCAGGGTCCATACAGGTAAATGCCATCCCTCACACCTGCAGCTCAGTCCATACAGGTAAATCCCATCCCTCACACCTGCAGCAGGGTCCATACAGGTAAATCCCATCCCTCACACCTGCAGCAGGGTCCATACAGGTAAATTCCATCCCTCACACCTGCAGCTCGGTCCATACAGGTAAATCCCATCCCTCACACCTGCAGCAGGGTCCATACAGGTAAATCCCATCCCTCACACCTGCAGCTCGGTCCATACAGGTAAATCCCATCCCTCACACCTGCAGCATGGTCCATACAGGTAAATCCCATCCCTCACACCTGCAGCATGGTCCATACAGGTAAATCCCATCCCTCACACCTACAGCAGGGTCCATACAGGTAAATCCCATCCCTCACACCTGCAGCTCAGTGCACACAGGTAAATCCCATCCCTCACACCTGCAGCAGGGTCCATACAGGTAAATCCCATCCCTCACACCTGCAGCAGGGTCCATACAGGTAAATTCCATCCCTCACACCTGCAGCTCGGTCCATACAGGTAAATCCCATCCCTCACACCTGCAGCAGGGTCCATACAGGTAAATCCCATCCCTCACACCTGCAGCTCGGTCCATACAGGTAAATCCCATCCCTCACACCTGCAGCATGGTCCATACAGGTAAATCCCATCCCTCACACCTGCAGCATGGTCCATACAGGTAAATCCCATCCCTCACACCTACAGCAGGGTCCATACAGGTAAATCCCATCCCTCACACCTGCAGCTCAGTGCACACAGGTAAATCCCATCCCTCACACCTGCAGCAGGGTCCATACAGGTAAATCCCATCCCTCACACCTGCAGCTCAGTCCATACAGGTAAATCCCATCCCTCACACCTGCAGCTCGGTCCATACAGGTAAATCCCATCCCTCACACCTGCAGCAGGGTCCATACAGGTAAATCCCATCCCTCACACCTGCAGCAGGGTCCATACAGGTAAATCCCATCCCTGTCAGAGTGCTCAGCTCTGCCTGATGTGATGCAGCTGTTAAGGATGGAGAAGTCATGGCTCTTAGCCTGGCCACAGCCTCTTGTGGCAGGATTACCCTGTGGCCTGTTGCCATAAAGCATCTTATGCCTCAAATCTGCCCAGAGCAGTTTGGTTTGCTTTACAGCTTTTTTACCTCTCATGTTCTCTAATTCCCACTGAGGCAATAATTTATATAATCAGATATACAGTGATACCTGTTACAAATGCTTCAATACAAACTCACTACCTTCCATCCTGCTCCCAGTGACCATAACAATATCAATGTGAACCAAGAACCTTGCAAAAAATGTGTAATTCATGACAGATGTGGAAAGAGTTAACAGAGAAGAACAAGATGGCTGGTTCCTATTATTTAAGAAGGAACCTGACAGACAATTTGTGAGGAAACATAATACAAACAGAAAATATTACTGCTATTAGGTTATATCAAGTTTATTTAAAATACTTAATTTTCATTATATTTATGTTACTTATGCACATTTATGTAGCATTGCCAGACCAATTAATACATATGAGAGTTGATTTCAGTTGAGTTTGTTGTCAAGAGAAGCTGCCAAGAACCTCTGCACACTTCATCTTTCTCTAAAAGAGGAAGCCAAAATTGGCTGCTGTGGTGATGTTCCAAGTCTTTAATCAAAATTGAGCTTGATGAGTTACAAATACAAATGAGTGATATTATTCTTTCCTTCCTCTGCAAACTAATTTTCTTTTCCTGTTTTCCTCAGTGGCTTCTGAAGCCTGTATTCCTGCACTACCTCATTCAGAAAGGAAAAGGCCTGGAAGGGCAAGAGGTCATATCTCTTGTGAAAAAAAAAAATCTGCAGGGTTGTTAATTTGCTAGGAGGAAAGAAGGAGGAGTGATTTTATATTGAGACTACAGGTAACAAAGCCAGCACTGGAGAAGAAATTTCCATGAGGAACTTGCTGCCCTGTGCTTTGTCCAGTGCAAGGCTTACTGATAGCATCTGGATGCTTCAAATTGAGCCAAACATCAAAAATAGGACACCACAAAAACATCATCACTAATTTATGTGTTTTCCCAACACCCACTGTTCTGTTCTGTGATGAAACCAAGGTTACAATGGGAAAGGGGAAAAAAAAAAAAAAAAAGCCCTGAATAAAACTCAATACCCAAGAAACAAGTAGAAAGGAAACCTCGTGCTGGCAATCCACACTCTTGGGTAACACTTTCCCAGGTTTCCTGTAAACATTCCAGCCACAGGTGGGCTGTGTGGCCCAGGCTGAGCTGTCCCCTGGCACCATGGGCAGGGCAGCACTTTTTCTCTTTTCTCTCTTCTCCCACTGCTGCTTCCCCCAGCTCACCTCATCAGCTTCCTCACCACCAGCAGCTCCTCCAGCCAGCAGGACAGAGGATGCTCTGCCTGCTCCTGCAGGGCTCTAATGGTTTTGCAGGCAGAAGCATCTGTTTTTAGAGCTGACAGGTAGCACTAAGAGCTCTTAAAACAGATCTGAGACACCATAAACACAAGGGCTGGAAAGGTGTGTGGGAAGAGCAGTGGCATGGAGAGCACATCACGCTGACACTGCAGGCAGGCTGAAAGGCTCAGAGAGGAAATGTGGAGCTCCTGACATGCAGAGGGCAGAAGAGATGAAAGGAAATGCATGAGAGAAGATCTGATCCTGATTCCAGGATCATCCAAACATGGCCCATACAGCTGGGACAGCAATGTCTGTGGGGAACCTGAACCCAAACCTCTCCTCTGACCCAGCAAAAGGCACCCTAAGGGAACCAGCACAGAACACAAAGGCACTGTGAACCAAGGGAAGCATGTGCAGGTTTCTCCCACAACAGCAGCCCCTCCTGAGCAAAGGAACAGCTTTCTGCTTGGGAACACATCCCAGGGATGCACTGCAGAACAGCCACCCTCCTTTGGGCTCTGCCAGCTGCCCATCCTGGAAAAGGCACATTGTCACAACCCAAGCAGGCCAGGGCTAAACTGGATTAGTGTTTTCCAGCAGGTGCCAGGTAAAGATTGACCAATTTCTTTGCTGTTATCCAGCCAATTTTCAAGACAGAAAAAAAAAAAAAAGCAGAAAAAAAAATAGCAGAGTTATATATGGGCACAACAGCTGCAAAGAAATGTATTTTCATTTGTAAAATTAAAACTGAACTTTGTTGGGAGACAGTAAGGGAAATTCCTGCTGGAATAAGGAACATTTTAAAGTGTTTGAATTAAGGGAAAGCTGGAGGTAGGCTTAGAAATTTTTTCTACTCTCAGAATTACAGCTACACAGCTAAACCAATAAGTTTGGCACTTCATCTTGTCACCTGGAGTGTATTTGAGACATACTGACTTTTTACATGAATTCTTTAGGAAGCTGCAGAACATCCCCCAGAAACACCAGCAGAAATAAATGTTACTGTTTAAACTGCCAAGATTCCCAAGAATCACAAGAAGGTAAATACTCCCTGCCAATGCCAAGTTGCATTTCAGGAAAATCATAAAATTTAAATGGGAAAGTCACCAAGTCTGAAGTTTTATTGCTCTCACAGTGCCTTGCACCTTGCCACAGTTCTACAGCACACTGCCTTTGTTTGATACAATACAAGCATTCACACACATATCTCCTGCATAAAAACTGAGAGAGGGTCACTGAAATAATGGCAGAAGGCATTACAAAGGGGAATTAAGTGTGAAAAACTAAGTTCACATTTCTTCAAGCTGACAGCATTCACTTATTAACAGTACTTTTAGTTGAGCGACTTTGGTGCTTTCTCACATCCAAGAGGACAGCACAGATTTATCATTTTATAAAAGCTGAGTTCATCACTAGGGCAGACCTGTGTCCTGGACACTGCAGGTGCCCAACCCTAACCCTTCACAAAGGCACTTAATGAGATCAGCTCCTTGCTGGTGCCACAAAATAACTCCATGACTGTCCAGCCCTTGCTAGGACATGCATCCATCTCCACAACAGAATTTACACCCGTAGAAGCTGCCACACACAAAATTCAAAATACTCCAACTAAACTTCATGCTGCAAAAGGTGAGGTTTTTTTCTTTTTTTTTTTTCAAGAAGAAAATCATACCCTCCAAAAATATTTTCCCTGCTGGACAGCAAGAGACAAGCTTCTTCCACACAGCCAAGAGCTGCAACACATAAGCAAGGTTCCTACCTCATTCTTCTGCTGAATTTCTAGTACTGCTAAATATGGAAAATGAAGAGTAAAATATTTTGTGAAAGGAAAAAAAAAAAAATCTAACACAAGGCTACAGTACAGAACCTTACTCCCACAGATCAGAAGAGAGACTGAAAGCCACAGAAACAATTCACAACAATATTCTGGTTTTGTATGCTTTGGAAAATCCCCAGAATACTGTTATTTTTGCACAAACACCATATGGCTAAAGAAATACCACTTTCTCTGTTTTCCTGGACCTTAGCTGTCATTTCAGGCAACAGGACCATGATCTGATAAAACAGATCAGAGCATTCAGAAAACCAAGAGGGGACAGAGGTGGTTTTCAAGCCACAGAACAGTGGCTGGAAGAATTATCTAGTTTCATTTGGTAGTAGCTCTGACCCCTAAGGCAGCCTCTTCTGTACACAAAGAAGAGAAATTTGAAAGCAGATCCATCTGTAAGAAGAACAGGGTGTTTTCAGCCTCTGGAAAGATAAATCTATTACATAACTTTTAAAGCATATCCATCCTTCCACAGGCAGTGGGCCCACTGTGATAATTATCTGTGTGGTGGATTCTTGGTTTTTAAGCTTCACTGCTCCTGATGTGTCATTTTTGCAATACTTACCTGCACTTTCACAGCCCCCTACACATCAGCACCAGCTGCTTTCCTTCTGATGGAACCCAGCTCTTTTATGCTACTTATTCTTTCAAATGGGATAAGACACCTCACTATTTGATTCAAACTTATCAATATGCCTGAAAAACTCTTAAGAGCTTAAAAAGAACTGCAGAAGAAAAAGAGGCACTACTGGAAGAGCCTGCTTGGACAAAAGTCGTGCACACAAATAGACAAGGTGCAACATGCAAGGAGGAATAAAAATGTATTTGAATACAGTAATGATGAGAAAGGTCTTACATGAAACCTGAGAATTACTCAAGATCTACTCCTTTTTCCTCCCTGCTCCTTCTGCCAAAGGCAAAGCCAAGAGCAAAGGAGATTTATCCAAGTTCAAAGAGTCCCCATCTGATTTAAAGTTTCTGGTATACAGCCAACCCAGCAAGATTTAAAGATACAACTGGGCTGTATCTTTACAACAGAGATACAACAGTGAGTGCTACCCTGACACTTCCACAAAGCTGATTTCACTTGGGTAAGAAAGAAAGGGAATTTAATTGCTAACTAAAACACACAAAACACACATTCCAGTGTTTCTGGAATGGACTCTCAATCCTAAAATTCATGAAACAAAGCTCAGAAGCCAAGAACCAGATCCAATTGGCCTTAGAGCAGCTGTGAACTCTAATCCTGTGAACCCTAATCCTGAATTTCTGAGGCTAGGCAGTAGCAGAGGTACATCATGACATCATTTCAGCTGGTTGAATTCAGGCCCAACAGTCAGAGCACAAACCCAGAGAAGACTCTGCATTCCCAGGGCAGAAGTGGCACCTGTGCAGCTGCACCTGCACACACAGGCAGCCACAGCTGGGCTGCTGCCCAGTGCTACTGGGGGACACAAGGCATTGGATAAATTGCTCTCCAACCTGGCTGTTAAGCACCACACCACATAGACAGGGCAAGGGGAACCACCTGGAGACCCCCAAGCTGCTGGCAGGGGCAGCAAGAGCTGGTTTGAATGAACATGCACATGCCAGGCAAGAATCTGAATTCCTCCCTGCCTCTGAAAAAAATCCAGATCAGGACATTCTCCTTTCCCAATGACAGCACAGCTGCCAGCAGGACACCTACTGATTTGCTTGGTGTTTATTTGCATGCTGTGCTTGCTTACTGCCTCTGGGCATAAATATCCAATTGTATCCACTTATTTGAGTTTACTTTATGTCTGGACACACAAGACATCTCACAGTACAGTATGCCTCCGAGGCTGTCATCCCTCAGAAGACTAAAGGCCTAATGAAAGACTAATAAAACACTTCTATTGCATTTTTCCACACGTATTTTACAAGAGGTCAGCTTGTTTAATAACACTGCACACTTACTGACTCAGGTCTCCATTTATCTGCAGATCTCTGAATCACTGTCCTCTGAGCTCAGGATTGTCCAGGAGGAGCCACAGACTGCAGAACAGAAGCCTGAACACTGATTCCCAGAATCAGCGACCCAGCACGTAACTTGCAATAACAGCTTTCTTTCCCTGGACCTCTGTCAGCTTCCCTATTTGTACAGTCAGACCAGTGATGTTTGAGAAATGCTTTAAACACTAAGGATGAGAAACACCACAAAATCCAGGTATTATCCTTTGTTGCATATGCTGTGCTTCAGTATGGTGAGCTGTGATCCAGCATTTGAATTACTGACCTCCAAGTCTGCATTTGTAACTCCAGTCAGGGAAGACAAACTGCCCCCAGACAGAATCTGCCCAACACTCACACTACAGAAAAGGCAAGTACAACAAAAGAAAAAACACAACAAGCACTGCAAAATTGCCAATTCAATTCATAACACAATAACCAGATTATAACAGGATTCAGTAGGTAACTTCCTTACTGTAGAGCTTCCAGAAGATAACTCTACTAACCCCCCCCCCCTTTTACAGCAGTTGGCTTTCATCCTTTACCAAATCCCTTCAAACTGTAAGAGCAAAGACCCTTTTAAGAGCCCATACCCATCAATTGTGCCTTTGAACTGCAGGGCAAAATCCAGTATATGTAAGCCTGAACATTCATTACTGATTACAAAATTACTTGGAAATCTCCCACAGCAGTTCAGTTTCTCTGCATATCGTTTCCTTCTCTGTTAATTTCATAAACAGAGATGGAGAACCACCAGAAGAGGCAAAAGCCAAGCTAGGCAGAGGCAAAGCTCTGGCTGAGGAGCCCCACACTGCTTTAACACGGTAAGGGAGGTGATGCTAAGGATGTACCAGTCCAAAGCATGAGGAATTGGCTGGGTTTTGCATCACCAGCACCAGAGGAGAGCAGGAAACTGAACAGCGCAGCTGAAGGGCTGTACCAGGCCTCCACCAACAGCACCCACAGCCGCCTGCGATCGCAGCCAGGGGAGCCCCCCCGCCGCACGCAGCTTTTGCTCCGGGCTCTGTGCCCTCGCTTCCCTTCCCCTCTCCGTGCCGGGCCCACCCGCCGGGGCGGCTGCCGGGGCACGGGGCATCCCGAGCCCGCGGGAGCAGCGAACGCGCCGCGCTCCGCCGTGCCCGGGGACACCCCGCGGGCTCCGGCCGGGCCCCGAGCGGGCAGGACGGCACCGGCCCCGCGACCCCCGCCCGCCAGCGGAAGCTTCGCGGTCGCGGCCCGGCGCCGCCCCCCTCCCCGCAGGGTGCGCCGGGCCGGGGACCCGGCGGAAGGGCAGCAGCCAGCGGGCACCGCGGGGATGGGGACGGGGCCCCGCGGGGAGTCCCGCCCGCTAGCGGGCGGCTCGGGCGCTCACCGGGAGGTGCAGTGCTGCCGGGCTGCGCGTCCTGCGGCGGCCGCGCCGGGCCGAGCCGAGCCGAGCCGAGCGAGCTGGGCCGGCCGCGCTCCCGCCGGCCCCGCGCGCCGCAGCCAATCAGCGCCGCCGCCCGCGGCCCCGCGCCCGCCGCGACCAATGGGGGAGCCGAGCCGGGGCTCGCCCCCGCCGGGAGGGGCGGGGCCGCGGCGACCCTCAGGGACACGGGGCGGGGGCCAGCGGGGTCGGCGCGGCGGGGTCCCTTGGCCGGGGGCTGCCCGCGCTCCTGTCCCCTCGGCCCGGGGGCTGCCCGCGCTCCTGTCCCCTCGGCCCGGGGCTGTCCCCTCGGCCCGGGGGCTGCCCGCGCTCCTGTCCCCTCGGCCCGGGGCTGTCCCCTCGGCCCGGGGGCTGCCCGCGCTCCTGTCCCCTCGGCCCGGGGGCTGCCCGCGCTCCTGTCCCCTCGGCCCGGGGCTGTCCCCTCGGCCCGGGGGCTGCCCGCGCTCCTGTCCCCTGCCCCGCGTCCCCCTGCTCTCTGCCCCACCGCGTACCCGCCTCAAGGGCAGCACAGCCCCTTCCCTAACTGCGAGGGGGGTCCGTGCCTGCACCGGTCCAGCTCCACTGACACCCACTGTCCTTTCCTTATTGCCTCGTATTTACCCGCTGCCACTTGGGACATACTGAATTTAGAAGAGGCAGCAGCTGAGAAGGTATTTTGGTCTTCTAACTCTTATTAGAAATTCAAATTAAACCAAGTGTGATGTCAGAGTCCAAATTTAAAACCCTGATCTTCACCAGCATTTAAGCCTGGCCTGGACAAATCACGGTTTTGTTGTAGACAGTAGTGGACTGAAGTAGCTTAAATCCCAAATTAGCCCCTTCGGCTCAGTTGCTGCTTGGTTCAGCCACAGCAAGGTTGTATTTGTTGACACAGTGCTGTCCTTAAAGCTCCAACCCAGTAATAACTATTACTATGTATCTCATCCACAGCAGAACCTATGGCAAACATGTTGAACCCCACCTGGACTCTCATCCTACAGAATTCCGTATCTCATTCACAGTATCGGTTTCCTTCTAAACCTCAGACCTGGCTACAAAAGGTCAGTAAGAGCCTCTGCAATCTCCCCCTCCATGCCGTCCTGTGAGCAGCACAGGCACCCTGCCCCGGGCGACTCCACAGAGCTGATTCACAGCAGATGCACGCCCGGGCGCCTCCACCCAAGGCTCCCGGGAGTCCTGCAGCAGCTGAAAGCCACCAGACAGGAGGGCTGGAGAGGACACAAGGCAGGAATGGGCTCCGAGAGGCCGGAGCTGCTCTTTTGTGCTGCAGCACCATCAATCTGCAGATGGTGTTACAGGATCCTTCTGTCCCTGCACACACCACTTGAGGCTAGGCAATCTACGCCTCCTCATTTCCACTCACCCTGCCCAGAACCCTTATGTCTGTCAGTTTATTCCAGCAAGAAAGATTTAATAGTACAAAATCACACGGGAGACTGCAGTGTAGCCATTCAAATGGCAGTAAGGCATTTTTATCCTAAAGGATAAGGAAGCACTAGAACAGATTACTGGGAGAAATACAGGATCTCTACGATGAGAGCCTTTGATAACACTTATCAAGAGTCTCAGATGAACATGATTCTGTTCTGAGATGACTACAGAGCAGATAATTTCCTGGCACCCCTTCTGATCATCCTACAATGTAAACCTGCTACTGATATCCCATAGAACAAGAACAGAGCAGTGAAATTTACTTTTTTCATTGTATTTTCTGTCCAACTCTCTGTCAACTTTCTTGCCTGATTTATTACATGTATTTTTACTTAACTTTGAGGCAGGAATTATGTTACTTCTAATTATTGTTAACATCTTAGATATCTTACTCACTATCTGACGAGTATCCCCTTGGAATATTTGCTGAAGAAGCTTAGAGAATACACTCCCAAGATAGGGATGTTCCTTTGCATCTCTTCTTGCTCACACCGGTGGGGCTGGCCTGGGCATTGTGTAAATAAACACAAACACACACACATATAAATGTAGATATTTTGTTACTGCCTTTAAGTGCTGGTATTGTTAAAGAAATTCCATGTGCCATCTGCTGGGGGAAACTTTCTCTGAGGCCATCTGCTGTACTGACACAGCTGACTGCACTGCTGGCAGCATAGAGAGGCAGTTATTTCTCAAGAGGAAGCTTTATTCTGTTAATCCACCAACTTGCAGCACAGATGCAAAGGGCACACAAAAAGAGTCAAGATGAGTCTGTAAAAGAACACAAACCTCTGGACCTATGTCAGTCATGGCGTGACAGTCTGGCAGCAAGAAATAGCCCATTTTCAAATCCTCCTACTTCACTTGAACCTCCAAAGTGTTCACATTACAAATACCATGATCACACTCAGGAAGTGAACTGCACTTTAAAGACAAGTTGCTAAGCATTAAGTGAATAATTTTCAATTTACTTGCAGATTGAAAAATCTCTGCAAGTTTGAGACAGGCAGCTTTCCTTGCCATGCCATAACAAGCAGACAGGAATTCAGCAACACATTCCCAATGATGGCCCTGACTGCAGCACAGGAGTCAGCTGGATTTGATCTCAATAATCCAGTGGAAAACTATATTGGCAATTAGGTTTCCTGGGAATCAAAAACATAGAATTCAGATTGCAAAACTACTATAACCAACACTATGGAAGGGGAAAACATACAACTGGAACACAAAATATGCTCAGCAAGTAGAAAGCTCAGACACACAAAATTATATCTACAATTTTTAAGATGTTGTTTACCAGAATGAAAAAAACAAAACAAACAAAATGAAACCCAGAAATACAACTGCCAGGGACAAAGAGCTTAATCTTCTGGTGAAAATGGAAAAGGACTGGAACTAGTTAGTGATGGATGTAGAAGTCCACAAACAGTTGAGTTAATGAACAATCTCATGATAGTTATCTGCTATAGAACTTTGAGATGCAATATAAGTCCTCATCTTCTCAGGAATGAGAAGTCCCCATCTCACACACACACTCACACACACACACACAAGGTACATCCACTTTTTCCTTGAATGTTGCCTGAAAACCCTAAACTGCTGGAGGCAGCCTCCTAAAGCTACTGCCAAAAAGTAGGCAATTAAACACCATCTTTTTTTCAGGATTATTTCCACTGTAACTTCATCTGCAAGTCTAGGTGAGAAGTGCAGAACCACACATGCCACCTAAACTGTTACTCCAAAATACAATGTTGTCAAACGAGAAAGGAACAGGGTGTTGAACAAACTGTAAAATGTTTTGACTCAAAGTGTTGTACAGCAGATGGAGCTGCAAGGATGGCCTACAAATAGCCACCTACACTTGAGAACACCCAGCAATGATAAATATACAGAACCTATCCCATCAAGGGAGTGCCTTTAACTTTTTTCTACTGCAAAATGACACACAGGACGTTCACAACAAAGCAACTCTCAAAAGTTTCACCTTTGCTTCTCTTAAGAGAAAGTCAGTTTTCCAAGCGAAAACTTCACCTCCACAGCTGAATAGAAATATTCAAAGGTTTTAATTTAAGTCCCTACTTTCTCTTCTCTCACAGAAATGAAGGATTTGCAGGTGAATTAGCTGTTGATAATTTGAGATAACTTTGAGAAATCCTGTGTGAAAAAAACCATGGGATTCCCCAACTGCCCACACTACTTCACATCAGCTCAAACTCATTCTTGTACAGCCTTCAAAAAATCATTACTGAAATAAGCAGCTACATTAAAAAATAGTTGAATCTACCAAAGTTAGTAACATTATATAACAAACCAATAAACACTAGATTGGGAATTGTTGGATTAACATCTTCCTTTATGTGGTACCTTCTTATCCTCAACCTGCCTAGGACAGAATAGCTTAAAATTCCTGCAGGACAATATAGGGTTAACCTCCTATACTCCAAAAGCTCTGTGGAGTATTTTCAGAGCCTCAAACAAAATGCATCTTGTCTCCTTTCAATTCAGACAGTGGCCCTAAACTAGAGTGATTTAATTTATATAGGACAAACTGAGAATTAAGGGCCAAGTTTCATAAACAAATCTCTTAAATAAAATTTAATTCATGACAAACAAGTCTTGCCCATAACATTGTTTCACAAGTGTCCATAAATAATGTGTGGAACTGGGGTTAGACTGAGAACAATGCCCATTTTGTGTAAACTAAACAGGGAAATGCATGACATCTGCAAATCAGCCACATGGAAAAGGTTAAATACTTCTTTGCCAGTCTCTGAAAGTGAAGTCATCAATCCCAAAGTGACCCACGTGTCACTGGCACTGTCTGGCATCCAGCAGGCACTCTGAAACATCAAAGAAATCATGTCCAAGTGCACAAGTCCAAGAAACAAAGTGCCAAAACCAAAAAAGTAAAGCAAAACAGCATTGCAATACTTTCTGAGAACACAATTCCACTTTTCTTGGGATGAAGATCCTTAACAGAACATCAAAACAGCCCTTCTCCTTAGGTAAAGATCTCTTTTCTCATGGGCCTGTCATGTTAGGTGTTCAGCCATGACCTTCCACAATTCCTGCAGGAGCAGAAAAAATACATACAGGTATTTTCTCACATCAGTAGGTTGCAATTATGAAAAAGTTCAACATGCTGACTGTAAGACATATTTTAAGACATACCCTATATACCTCCATCTATAGATAGTATCCATGGATGGATGGATAGCAAATCCATGTCTGTAATCTCCTGGGACAATTAGGAAATTATCTTTGAAACAGAGCACTATAGATGATTGCTTCATTCTTGTAGCAAGATTTAAAAAATAATGTACATTTAGTATAAAGTAATTTGTTTTAAAATAGTTTGAAATTAGTTAGTCAGAGCATGGTGCTAGTAATGCCAGGGTTGTGGGCTGGATTCCTGTATGAGACCCTTCACTTAAGAATTGGATTTAATTGTCCTTGTGGGTCACTTCCAACTCAGAATATTCTGTGATTCTGTCATTTCACTGATCTGCATGATCTTCTGCAGTATTTTCACTGATAATCTTGCTATTTTTCTTAGCCTGTGTTGACAAATGGTTCCAATAATGCTGGTAAATAAAACAGCTGAAGAAATAATTTACTGAGGAATCAGTGTCTCACAAATGCACAGCATACACAAACACACATCCCTTTTTCAATCTGCCAGACACTAAGGATGAAAAATCCTTAATCACTTCATTTCTTTAGAATATATTAATACATGCCTTGTCTGCTCCACAGAGGATAATTAAGCAAATTATCACATACTTTTCACCATGAGATCTTTCAAATGTAGCAATATACTTAATGATAAATAAAAACACAGGCATTTGAAAAATAGATAGATTTTGAGGATCAGTGGCCTTCCTCAAAGCAGCCAGGGAATGAGTTTACATATTTATCTATAATCCAGGTGTCCTTGTAAAACATTTAAACAAGTTTTACACGTGTTTTATGCCTGAAGGTTATCAGCATTAAGTAAAATAAATCAGTCTCATGAACTAACTGTGGCCCCTGTCATCTCACTATGCATTCACACAGTATGTTGACTACAACATCATCATTTCTTGGTACCAGACTTGCAATCCAGAACAAGATTTGCAACTCCTCTAAAAGATTAATTAGACTGGATTGTTCTAGAAGTCTGTTAACTGTTAGTTACCCAGCATAATATTCCTAAGAGTAGATAATTTGGAAAAAAATGGAGAAAGAGAACCATAAGTGCTTGAGAGGTAATTAGATAATCAGAAATACTACGTCTGACATGTTTCTCAATAACAGAAGTTTATAGCTAATTGTCTTCTTCACAGATATTAGATTATTTCCTGAACTCTGAACTGGAAAAGGAATTACTAAAAACCTGAAATGAAAGCTCTCCCACAAGATAATAAATTTCCCATTTTCCAGTTCAATCACAAAAATGGCATTTTACAAAGTAAAAGTCTCTTACCCTTTGAAGAACTGAGTGCAATTTCAGCCACTTTACTGCTGGTGACAGAAAATCAATTCTGTCCCAGCCAAAACCAGGACATGTCAATCTAGTACAGGTTATGTAAGTACAAGCAAGGATCATTTTAAATCAAAAAAGCTAAATGGAAATAAAAGGTAGTGTTTATTCTCCTGTTCTTCCTTCATGTTACATAAACAGCTGATAACTAATTTGAGATGATTGGCCTGACACATTACATTTATTTTCATGAATGCCACTTACCAACTGCTCGATTCGTTCATAAACAAGGAACTGGCAGAAATCAAGCTTAATGGGCTCCACTGTATATTTCATTTTTCCATCTTGGAGATTCTCCAAATCATTTAGAGTATTTCTAAAATGAGTGTAGGCTTCACATGTAATATCCATATGTCTTAAAGTGAAATTCAGCCTGGCAAAAGAGTATTTCATTCAGAATATCTCTCTTACACTGGCATCTTAAATAGGTGTGTTAACTTCCCTCAGCTAAGGAAAAATGGATCTTCTCAGCATAATTATCTCCCTCCAAAAGAAGCCAAAAAAATGTACACCCCCCATTTCTGAAAAGCAGAAAAGATGTTATGTCAGCATCAATACACAATTACTCTTGGATGAAACTTTCTATTGATTTTAGGGCACTTTGCCACAACAGAATCATTGGCTTGGCTTCCTGGACAAGCACCTGGCAACAAAGCACAGGAAGAATTACTGCCTACATCTCTCTATAGAGATTTAAGCAAAGCCTATTTGTGTATCAGCTTATGAATGGACTCCAATACACAACTACTTAAAACAGTCATTGATTCCTTGAAAGCAAACAAGAAAAACTGTTCTGGAGTCACTCAAGCTGGGAAATAAATACCCTAATTCTAAACCACTGCCTTCCACCCTGTGACTTCAAAACCACATAGCAAATGTTGTCAGGCATTATAGACTACATCAATCTAGCCACCTATTTATTCTTAGTTGCACAGAGGTTATCTCAGGTGAGGCAAAGGAAGGACAACAGAAGGCAAACTTTTTAAACTCAAATTCTGAATTGATAAAAATTAAGCATATATGCTTGTCCTGAGCATATACTGTAGCCTGTGATCATCTGATACAATGAAAATCAGAAGTCAAGCTTTAATTAAAACACATAAAGTGTTTAGTGCTTTTTACATTAAGTTCTTGGTAATACCTCTTTTCCAGTGCTAAGTAAACAGTGCAAGAATTTCTCAAGTTGTGTGTGATTCTATACAGAGTTCTGAACAAGGCATCTGTCAGGTCATCATCATAGAACACTATAAAAAAACAAGATAAAGAGATTAATTATGTATAATTAAGGATAAAATTTACTTAAGTGCCCATTATGAAACAACTACAAGCCTAAGTTTGATTACTCCAGTCAAACAAGTTGTTTTTTTATCTAAGTGCAAAGTACATTTCTAATGGCAACAGCTGACCCTGTAAGAGTATCACTGCTGCTACTTATGCCAGGCTTTCTTTAAACTTTCTCTCATCAGAGGGGAATAATTTGTCAGACAATTTACAAGCTTTGACAAGAATTCCTTCAGCCTGGAAATAATCTTACTACAAAGCTAAAAAAACAGGGTATGAGAGAGTAGAGAGCCTCTTTTCTTACAAAAAACCCACATCAGGCCATAATTAATTTACCATTATAACCAGATCTCACTTGAAAGCAGTCTTGCAACTCCTTTCAATATCATAACTAAACCAAATTCTCCTTTATTTATAGATCAAAACAATGGTTTTCCTACATAGATAAGCTAGGCTGTAGTCCTTCACATAAGCAAGAAAAAAAGCTGAAAAGTGATATCCAAAGGCATAGATGGGAAAGTGCAGCATCTGGAGCTGTTATTCACATTATAGAAAATCCTAGTCCAACGACCTACTTATCACTATTTGCACAGAAGTTATGTAACACAGGACAAGGATAGGACAACACAACTCTTCTGACTCTTTAGTTACTTGTGGTTGTGTTGAGCAATTTAATTAGTCACAAAGAATTAACACACCAAAGAAAAGAAAGAGCTACTGGCTTGCAATATCTGTTCTCATAATTGCTAATTCAGAATGTAAATATAAGTGCTTAGGAAAGAAAAATGCAGGCAGGAATATTTAAAGTAGAGCTTTGGCAAATTAGGTAAGGATCTGACCTATTAGATTTTAAAAGCAAACTAGGTACATTTAAATTGTTACTCATAATGCTCAATTGTTTGATTTAAAAGCTTACTGTTTATATTTCCCTACCATCAGCTGCCATTATAACAGAACAGTGATCAAGCAAATCAGCAATCTCTTCTTCAGACCAGCTATAAGGAGCTTCAGGATCTGTAAGAAAGAATAAGGTTTTGGTGTAAATGATTAAATGTCTCAAATGACTGGAGAAAAGGAACTTCTAGGCTCCTGTGGGCAGCTGCTACTCCATAAACAGAGCACACCCCTCAAGGGAAATCAAAACCTTCCCTGTTCATTTTCTGAAGGTCCCCCAGTCCTCTGCTCTTTCTGTATTATGTCCAACCCTCCCAAGGCTGACTGGCAGGCAAAAGTTTTCTTTCACTTCAAAATCCACAATCCTGTAGCAAGATGACAGCTTTCAATACATTATAGCAAGCACACCTTTAAACAAAAGCCCAGATATATCCTTATATAACTTTTGATTAATCTTCCTATTTTATCATGCTTTAAAAAAGATATTCTTCATTAAAAGAATCATTATTTGAAAGTCTAATAAACATAAAACCTTTTCAATTGGCAGTATCAAATATTATCATTAACCAGAATGTTCTTTGAGGCCTAACAGAGGCTTTAGAATATGTAACACCAAACATCAAGCCCAATCTAAAATGACCCATTAAAAGCACCTACCAGTGCAGAATTCATCTTTCAGCCAATCCAGTTCTTTCACTTTAATTTCCCCTCCTGGGGGTGGAGAAAGATCACATCAGTCACAAATGGCCTTTCAGACAGCACCTGGGCTAAAGTAAAGAGTCAGAATCTGACCATACAGCACTGACCTCCTGGCTCCATCAGGTGTTTGTTTAATGCAACATTTTGCTCACACATGGTCAGGAGATCTTCACCAACATCTGAAAAAGAAGTTATAATGATATTAAATAACAGGAATATTCTGTATGGGCCATGTATGCCTCAGACTAATAATCAAAGTTTCTCTCAAATCCATGACATTAAGGAAAATTCAGAGCAACTCTGTCCACTGATGATTGCTTCCCAAGTATCCTTCTTCCCTTTGTCTTTCAGTTCAAAGCTCTGAGCAGCCCTTGAAGAAAGAAGTTAGATCCTTACACTACCTATTTTAATCTGGACACACTGTCTTGAGTCCACTGCAACATATCCTGCTTTAAACTCTTGAGAAAAATTCCTGTTATTTTTCAGTAAATAACACAAACTGATATGCATTAATAAAAAATTATTAACTATAACTGAACAGATGAGTCTGAAAATACCAGGGTGAAAGCACTGCTTTGGGAAGTTTCATGGAAATATTTAACTGAATAGAACTGCCTTACCTGTGCAATAAACTCTCTTGGCAACTGTTCCCATGATAACACTGGTAATTCCAGTGCCTCCTCCAAGCTCCAGCACAGAGCAGCACCTGAACGTGTCCCTTTTAAAGAGAATGTAATCAGCCAGAAGGAAGGCAGCACGCCAGACCTGGGGACAAGGCAGCCACTTAAAACTGAGTCACTTCTGAAGCACATCCCATGAAAATCAAGATACTACAAGGCAGAACACGTACTTGTTTACCAACATCTTCTAAGGGGGTTGCCATAGTGTGCTCTGTGGAAATGAGAGCAGAGCAGAAAATAATTACCTCAAAATTGTTCAAATCAAGCTCCACAGTGACAGGTTTGAAACTAAGGCTGTGCTTCCCTTTCAAATACAGAACTAAATACTCTTCACTCTATAGAACAATGCTAGATGGTGCCAAACACACAGAGAAAAAAGGTACATTTTTATTTGCAATACCACAGTATTATGTTCATTATTTTCTTTCACTTAACAAACTATTGTTCCATTTCAAAAAAAACCTATTTTTCTTTTGTTTTACAGATACGTATTTGTCACATTTCTCCCTGAGTGAAAAATGGATTATTTACCTATTTTAACAACATCACTGCAAGTGCACTCCTGCTCTTCATCCTCAAAAGCATCTTCTTTCCCTTTCATCAGAATTACAGGACACACTATATCCCTCAAAAGATCCTCTGCTTGCAAATCAGAGGCACTTTGAGGCCTTCTGACCACTTCCAGGTCTCCATCATCATCTAGCAGAGCTTCTACTCCTTCACTATTTAATTCTCCTTTTTTAATGTTACTGCTGTCCTTGTCACACAGTTCATCTCCACTTCTGCACTGCTGTTCTCTTCCTGGGGTAATTTCTCTCACGTGTTTCCCAGATGCCAAATCTTCTGTGCTCCAAAGGAGTTTGAAACATGACAGGAACACTGTAAGAACACAGTGTGAGGGGAAAGGTTAAACACAGATGGGGCAGAACCTGTGCACAACTTGGACATGCATGAAATTTTGGTATGCATTACATGTATTAAAAAATGATATAGGTAACTTGAAATACAGTTTTATTTGCTATGAAGAACTATTTCTGTTATAAGTCCTGTCAGCAGAAATTAATGAAGCACTTTCAGAGTCCACTGGCTGACTCAGCATCTGCACAGCCACAATGGGCACATTCATCTGATTTAGTAATATCAATTTTAATTATTGGCAGAGGGCATGTTTCTTACATCCTCCAAAAGTCTTGTTCACAGAAGTTCAAACTAAGTTGAAAGCAGAATTAATATAACTTAGAAATAATTTATTTTGATTAAGATTCCTATCTTGAAAGAAAAAAGCACATTGTAGTAAAATGCAAGTTGAATTTTTGTTTACTGCTTTGAAAGTCTTTAGGAATTCAAGCAACTTCAAGCCTTGAAATTGGCTCAGTGTATAAGAGCAGAAATAAGTGCACAGGAGGCAAAGATGAAACTTCTGTAATTTTTTTTTTAAGGGCTCAAACTGATTATTCAAGGAGATTAAATGACTGAAGCTCTTCTCAATGACAAATTAATTAAAAATTAAAACTCTCCCAAAACACAGCAAAGTGGCACTGGTAGATTGTTATGGCAATAAAAGCTGTTGTACTACAATCCAATTCTTGTCTCAATAATCACAGGAATTTCCCAGACAGAGCTCATTCAGAGTAGGAGGAACACACTGTCACTTCCTTCTGTTGAAAGGTTCTCTGCACCATGCACAATCACAGCAAACACATCAAACAGCATGAAGACCCACCACAGCATTAATCACCTGGGTTTTGACCTGAACAGGGTCAAAATTATTATTAATTTATTTGTCAGGCCTATTTTGATATTTTTTCACATTGTCATACACCAGAATAGCTGCAGCAGGAGTTACTCTTTTTATGCCATAACTGAGTTTGAAAAAACAATTAACACGTCTGTCACAGCAGGACTTTTGTACAGAACATTTTGCCAGCAGCTTCAAGGTCAGCTCCCTTGACAATTTATAACAACCTACAAGCTGGCAATCAGCCAGGGGCATTTGCCAACTCATTTCCTCTACAGCCTTGACTCTTCAAACTCTATGTCAGTTAAAGCCATTGGTATTTTGAGTTTTCATATATTTTTTTAAGCAAACACCTCTCCCTAAAAAAAATCAAACCCAGAAAAATACCACAAAGCCTAAAGAAAGCTGACATGCTCCCCTGGAATACATGGCAAGCCACACAAACATTTAATTATATACTGATAGTTTATATTTTAAACTTGTTACACTGTTTAAAAACGCTGGGCTCTCACCTTTTGTTTGTGTATAAGAATCATCACAACCTTATTTTTAATCATGATACCCAAAGTGCTATATTGACTCTACTGCTTAATGAACAAATACATTAAATTAAACCTGCGAGTGAGTTAATTTGGTTACTCTTTCTCAAAAAGCAATTTAAGTTTAATTTTTAAGGCGGGCTCTCTACGAGTTTTCATTTCTGGAGTTAATTTCACGGGAAGAACACAGCTAACCTTCTTTCTAAAGACTGAGTAGGAGGCGACCCTAATTACAAGTGGAATAAAATATGTAACTATTCCTATCAAGCTCTTAGAGGAGGATTCAGCCTCCCAAAGGTCTGAGTACAGGTGAAGCACAACTGCAGCAGTGCCAGCATCCCTTACCTGGCTGTCCCACTGCATTCAGCCGTACCATGAGGTGACTTTTGCTTGGGCAGTGCAGGTGAACATCCGACAGCACAGTGTCACTTCTGAACGTGGGGTTATCCATCTGCTTCTCTGCTAGAGCTCCCCTGCAGTGCTCAAACAGCCCCTTGTGCAGAGCTGCCGCTGAGCGATCCCATTCTCTTCCTGGCGCAGGCATCCAGGTCTTGCTCACCAAGGGAACCTCAGCACATCGTTCCTGAGAAGGTGTGACGGTGCACGGCCCACCATGCTCCAAGACCAGTCACTCATCAGGATGTTCAACCTAAAACCAAACACAGGCAGCTTTTAGTGCTAGCCTGACACTGTCTGATCCTGCCCGTTCCTGGCGGGACCGGGGGCCCAGCGGGGCTCAGCCTGTCCCTGTCCCCACGGTGGCACTCGCCTGTCCCGTGTCTCATGGTAAAACCTGTCCCGGCAACCCACAGCAGGACCCGCGTCCCCCGCTCGGGTGCCACTTCTCCCCATTTTCCCCGCTCCGATCCCACCTCTCCCGTTCCCCTCGGATCCCACCTCTCCCGTTCCCCTCGGATCCCAGCTCCCCGTTTCCCCGCTCCGATCCCACCTCTTCCGTTCCGCTCCGACCGTTTCCCCGCTGTCGCTGAGGAGCCGGCGGCTCTTTCCCGCCCCTTCCGGATCCTTCCGGCCCATTCCGTCTCTTTCCGTCTCTTTCCGGCCCCTTCCGGCCCGTTCCGCCGCTCGCCTCAGGTGCGGTGCGCTCGGGGCTCGCCCGTTTTTGGGAATTACCGGGCGCCCAAAGCCGCGGGGCAGGCGGGGAGAGGCAGCGGCAGCAGCGCTGAGGCTCCCGCTCCACTTGCAGTTCCAACACGCGTTTCCTACTCGCCTTCTTTTATTAATTGTTTTTAGCGTCACTTGCCCCCTCTCGGTTCATCTGTAATTCCATGCCAAACCTACAAACGAAAAAAAAAGTGTGAAACCTCTGCGTAGGCAAATAGGTGTTTCTTCCTTAGTCAGATAATGTCAGAATGCCCTGGAATGTAAATTATTGTCTATATCTATTTCTAGATGTCTCCTCATCATCTGCCTCCCTCAACAAAGGCATTAATATTTATTAATATAAATAATATTCTAATAATATAAATAATTATTAAAATAATTATTAAAAATTAAATACTCTTTTTTACAGTCAAGAGTTTTGAGTGGCAGTGAAGTGGAAAACACAGAAGCCACTCAGATACCTCATTGCAGTTTCTGTGGGGAATTCTGTTGGATGAATATATGAAAAAATGCTTTAGAGCTTTGTTCTCCTTTTATCTGGCTCTTGTGAAAGAGCAGAACATTATTTTATTTCCCGTGGTGATACACTGCCACATAAATTATTACTGCAGTGTCTCTGCTGGGTGTTCCTCACTGCTCTGGAGTGCTAAGCAGGCAAAGCAGATTATATTTGTCACAAAATCTCACCAGTCTGCAGCAAGAGGCACTTATTGTACACAGGCTTTGTAGAATTAGAAGAGTAGCTAAAAAACTGCATTACATGGGGACTTTTAAACACAAAGGAGCATTGCATGAGAAATGGAGCTGCTGGTATTGCTTTTTAAAGAAATGCTGATATCTCGTTTTGGGCAAAGCAGGAACATCTCGTGCAGAAGGTCTGTGGCTCCAGGTGTGATAACGTGGGTGATAATGAAAATTGTTTAGGGAGCTGCAGTTTCTGAGCTACACACAAGAGGGCTTTGGCAACAAATCCCTGAGATGTATCTCTTTTTAAAGGATGCACCTCAGTTACATTTCCTCTCTTCCTCACAGCCATGTGACCTAGGACTTTGTTTAAATTTGCCTCACAGTCCAGAAAACTTTGCCAAAGCATAATTGCTTGTTTGAAATGATGAATTGTGCCTGTTTCATCATTGATCAAGTACCAAGAAGTTGCCTATGCTGGTTATTTCAGCTATGTCCTTCCTGTAATCCCCCTTTGAATTCAATGTCATGTGCTGACACTCCATGGGGTTTTTTTTGGCAGATCAGGTAATACTAAAAGTCAGGACATTGTATGTCTTGTAGTCTCTCATCAGAGATGAATTGTGACTGGTCAGTCTTTTTAAAAATTCATTGCAGGTTGTGACTCTTCAAAACTGGATGTGCACAAGTGCATGATGAAAAGATTAAATCTGAGAAGGAATAGCCCAGCCTCAGATCAAACTGCCAATAATTACTAATTTCCAAAGGCAGCAAATCTGAAAATTGTAATTGTGTATGTTGTCTAACAACTTTTCTCTTTTGAACCACAGGGGAAGTAATTGTGGTAAATTTAAAAGAACAATAAACTCCAGAATCCCATTAGCTTTACTGGAAGGCTGAATGGTAAAACTATTTGAATTTAATTCTCCATTAAAAAAAAAAAAAAAAACAAAACAAAAAACCAAAAAGCCCCAAAACAAACAAATACACAAAAAGCCCACAAAAAACAAAAACAAAAACAAAAACAAAAACAAAAAAAACAACAACAAAAAAACCCCACAACAACAACAAAAGCTTCCAAAAAGAAACCAGGAGAAAAAAAAAAGTGATATTTCCTGGAAAAAGATTGTGGATGAAATTAGGTGTGTTGATTGTGCTTGTTGCCATGGCAGTGATCAATTACAGTAATTGGTGCACACTTGCACTGGTTGCCTTTCCTACAGTCAGGTGGGTAAACATTGTGGGAATCCTTCCCTTCTCCAGTTTACAAAAAAATCTACTCCTAGTAATGCAGTCACCTCTTCACAAATACAGACAGGGCAGAGGAAGTGAAATAAATAAACACTGAGGAAAATGAAGGAATTCAGTGGGATTCTGCTGCACCTGAACAACACAGGTTCAGAACAGTTGAGAAGGAGCTGCCCTAGAGATGGATTTAACCTGCGAAAAGTCCATGGGAGCAAAGCTGGTGATTTCCAGAGCACAATGCCCTTTGAATCCTCCAGCACCCAGGTAACCCTGCAAGAACAGAGAGAGTAAAAGTTTCTTACACAAGCTTTGCCATGCTCAGCCTGGAAGACTGATAATTTTGCTGCATCACACTCTGGGGACTAATAATTGACTGCAAATTTGAGAGCATATTCTGAATTATCTTTGTTATTCTGTGCAGCAGATTGACACTAGCAGATGCAGCCAACACCTAGTCTATGCAAAGCAAAACGTTCCTTCTCCATAAAGCTAAGTCTAGATTAAAATTTGGAATCTTTTATGCTAAAGATCCTAGTTTAACATTCTAAGACCTCAGGAAATTGAAGCTGAGTCTCTAGAGAAACTAATTTGTACTGCTGGCTTTCCCCTTTCATTATAAACATTTCTCAATGAGTTCATTAAATTGTTTTTAAACTATGTTTGTAGTTTTCTGACTTTGCAGGAATTCTTTGTTCCCTAGCAAGGAATGAATGCCTAAAAACAATCATGTTGATGTGGAAATGAAACCTTTATGTAGACTTGATTTACTCTTGATATAAATGTTTGTCACCAGAGTCTGGTAAAAAAAAAAGGAGCTGAGGTTAGCAGGCTCTAACTTAGGTTTACTGTGAAGTTAGTCTAGACAGAATCTACAAGGACCTTTGCACATCTTGATGGCTAGATCATTTAATAATGCTAATAATGTTAATAATGTTTCTAGAAATAAGCATATGTACAAACATTGTGGGCCCCAAGATTAGAAGAAAACCTCTCCAAGACACAGAGTATCACTGATAAGCATCTCATACAACACCTGATTAACAGCTTGTATCCAACTGGGTTAAATGTTCCTGTAGTTTTATACTCTGCTTTCTCTTGGATTTAACTGAGGGGTGACAGTGGCAGATTGTGGCAGGGGAGTGATGATTCAGGTGTATGAGTGCCTGTGGTTCAGATTTATGAGAAGAGAACTGATAAAACCTCTGGCTAAGACATGGTATTTATGGAGCTAATTTAAACTCTCAAGTAACTGTGCACATATAGCTGGAAAAAAAGAGACAATCTTGGGATCCCAGTTCAGACTGGTGCCCCACGGCTTGTTCATTTTGTCTCATGGCCTTAGTTAGTCTAACAAAACATTTCACTTTGCTTCATTAACTTTGTATCACCCAAACATTGCAAAGGAAGTAGCAGCTGCCTGGTGTGCGGAACTACAGAGGCGTTTTCACAGATTACAAACACAACTTGGAGATGTGAGAAATAGATGGCAAGAGCTCAGAATAATGCTCTAGGTGCTTAACAGTGTATTCCTGAATCTAAAAACTATTATGTTCCCAGCCTTCCAGTAGTTTTGCAGAGCAAAATGTGGTCTCTAGTATTGATGATCACTGTGTTTATTTAGACACTCTGTCTCAAGGAAGATGTTCCTTTTAACTGATCCTACTGCTGAAACCCTACTGGTTCACGATAGCTTGTTGCCATGGATGGGTAATGATGTCACATTCTGCCCAGTGTCCATGCCAGAAAATAAATGAGAATGACTTTTTTAATTACTCAGAGTTACTTAGCAATTCCCTGGAAGGCCTGTAGTGAATTACAAGGAAGAAAACAAGATGCCCCATTGACCCTACCTGCACAGTATCTTTATGCCAGTGAAGAGACGCAGTAAAACACCAGAGTAAATTCTCTGGAGGTTGGAAAACAAGGTTCTATTACTGAAATTCACTTTGTTACTCAACAGGTTTCAGCGGGCTGAAGATGAGCAGGAGGCTGGGTGAAATGTGGCTTTAGGGCTCACACAAGAACACCTTCCTAACTATGGTTTCTGAAAAAGGGAGCCTCGGTGACACTGACAGGAAAATGATCCCGAGCAGGGTACAGACATCACTGCACCAGGCAGTAAATACCACTCTAAATGCCACGCTACTGCCTTCTCTCACACCCACTCAAATTAGGTTAGAACTGGCCTTTTGAGGTCGGCATCTGGAAAGCACGGAACAAGAGGGAATCTTTTGTAAATATACCAGGCTGCAGGAACACCAACCCTGTCTGTGTTCCCCAAACCCCAGCACATGCTTCCTCCCCTCAAAGACAGTGGTGTTTGGAGCGCGGGAGCTTTGTCCCCTCCGGGCTGAGCCCATCCCGAGGCTCCGGAGCCATCGGGATCCCACGCCCGTGGTTGTGACACGCTGTCGCTTCCCGTGGGGCGCGCCCGATCCATCGCGGGGGCTCCGCGCACGCCTGCGGGGCTCGGGGCTGGCAGCGGGGTGAGCGGGGGCTCCGTGGGGCTTCGGGGTGCCCGGTCCGCCCTCTGGGTGCCCGTTCTACTCTGGAGATGCCCGCTCCGCCCTCTGGGTGCCCGCTCCGCCCTCTGGGTGCCCGTTCTACTCTGGGGATGCCCGGTCCGCCCTCGGGGTGCCCGGTCCGCCCGGGGGCGCGGAGCAGCCGGGGCGGGGCTCGGGGCGCGCCACCTGCGCGGAGCGGGGCCGGGCGAGGCGCGGCGGCGGCGGCGGCGGCGGCACCATGAGGGTTAACTTGGGCGCGCTCTCCCTCTTCGTGGCCCTGGTGGGACTTTCGAGCTTCATCTTCCTCGTGGTGGCCATCGCCACCGACTTCTGGTACATCATCGATGCCTCCAAGCTGGAGGCGTCCCGGAACGGCACGGACGCGCTCAGCTCGCACTCGGGGCTCTGGCGGACCTGCCGCGGTGAGTGCGCGGGGCCGGGACAGCGAGCTCCGGCTGCGGGGATGCGGGTCCGGCTGCGGGGATGCGGGTCCGGCTGCGGGGATGCGGGTCCGGCTGGGGGGATGCGGGGTCCGGCTGCGGGGATGCGGGTCCGGCTGCGGGGATGCGGGTCCGGCTGGGGGGATGCGAGGTTCGGCTGCGGGGATGCGAGGTTCGGCTGCGGGGATGCGGGGTTCGGCTGTGGGGATGCGAGTTTCGGCTGTGGGGTCCGGGTGCAGGGATGCCGGGCTGGATGCAGGGATGCGGGGTCCGGGTGCAGGGATGCGGGCTCCGGCTGTGGGGCTGCGGGGATGCAGCTGCAGGGGTCTGGGTTCGGGGTCCATCTGCGGGGGTCTGGCGGTGCGTATGCAGGGATGGGGATGCGGGGATGGGGATGCGGGATCAGGGTGCTGGAGTCCATCCGGGTGCGGGGTCCGGCTCGGGGGCCGTGCCCGCTGCCCGCGGAGCTCCGGCTCTCTCGGTTCAAGGGATCAGCGCTCCCCGGCCGTGCCGGGACCCACGGGCAGTGCCTTGTCGATATCTCCCTGTCACTCGCCGAAGGAGACATGGGGAGAGCGAATTTTCTGCTACTGTAACCTAATTTTACATTAACTTTTAATTCAAGATAATTTAATAAACGTTAACCATTTAGAAGCAAGGAGATGTCTTTTCATTTGGCTCAGGAAATTAAGGGGTGAAAGTTCTGGGTTAAAGCCATTAAAATGATAAATAATAATATAATGAATTGAAATATAAACACTATATAGTTTATTTACATACACAATACAATTAATTTAAATATAAGTATTATTATGTATCATAATATAAGATTATTATAATCCTATATATCAATATATAGGATTTCCCCCATGTAGTTAGTCTATATGCTAGGCATTTAACTTTTGGCTTTGATTCCACTTTTAAAAGCCAGGGCTAAGCAATGTCTGCCATAGACAAGAAAGGACATTGCTTCCAGAGGAGCAGGGAGAGGAGCAGGCTACAGGAATTCTCTCTTTGCTGTGCACTGAGCCCCATTGCAATGAGCAGATGTTTCCCTGTTGACTCCAGTGGTCAGGCCCTGTGGGAGCAGCTGATGCTGCATGCTAAAAATCCTCTCATTTCCTTCCCTGCCTAGGAATGGCTGTTTTAGAAGCAGCTGGTATTATATGAATTACATGTAGTTGCAAAAAACCCTATATATATATATATATATATAGCAAACAGATATAATAGTGTAATCTTTTCCTCATTGTCTTTCCCCTTTTGCTAACAGTGAGGAGTGAATGCTACCCTTTGATAAACCCCTTCTGGCATGAGAATGCAAACATCACCGATTCACACAGACAGCTTTTGTGTGAGTAGTGTTTGGATTTTTTTATATTTCCATCCACCCTTCCCTCCCTGCCTGGCAACTTACAAGGAATAATTTCTGATTTAGAGGGGGAATTTGCTGAGAAAGTGTTTTGACTCTGCATCTGTACAATGTCTGTCACTGCATGTGGTCTTCAAGTGTGTTTACTGTTGAAATAACCATCTATTTGATGATAAGTTCTGCTAATTTCTTCCACAGGAGCAAAACCTCTCTGATTGGAATGGTACAGGACGTACACAATTGTTAAATAAAAAGGGCAAAAGTGTTCACAATTACCTCAAGGGAGTCTGATCACTGAAAATGCTTAAGAACACTTTTAAACTAATCTTTAAAACAGCTACTTTCCTAGGATTTCAGTGGGATTCCTGACACTGATAAAAGACTTAAATTTATGAGAATTTAAGAAAATAAATCAATGACCAAAAGCAGTGTTCAAAGTCTTTGAAGAACATCATGTCCAAAAACATTAAGCTTGTAATATATTTAGTTATTTTTCTTTAGATTCATTTGTCAGTGCCAGAATGTTTTCAAGAAGTCCAAACTGAACATTTTCAAACACTTACAGGCATCTCTTAAGAGACGATTTACTACCTTTGCAGCATATATTTGACACAGTCCTTTCCTCACACACCCTCATGTATGGGCTTGCTTTTTGCAATTTTATTTACTCACCTCTTCTTCCTGACCCTGCAGAACACATATATTTGTCCTGTTTCTTAAAATGGAACTCCCTCCCTCAAAACCAGCCATTCCCTGGGCTGCAGAGAGGCTTTGAGTGTGTTTAGTTGCTTGGAGCAGCATCTCGTGGTCCAGCTGCAGGTGTGGCACACAGCCTGGGAGGTGCTGGTGCTGCTGGCTGTGCCACAGCTGCACTGGGCAGTGCAGCAGGAATCAGATCCCAGTCAGCTGCTGAAGCAGCCATAGAAACACATCAGCAGGTCAGGACTCACAGCCCAGGAGATCTCTCTGTGCTTTCAGAGAGGAATTGCCCTTCCTTTAATCTTCCATGCTCCAAACAGAGCAGCTGCTCGATGGTGCTGAAATCAGTGGAAGTGATTTTCTGCTGGACCACTCGAGCCTTTGAGGGGCCAGCATTTACTGAACCTGCCTGATCATGTTTTAGGTGTTGGCACCTCCACTGTTTTGTTGGTGACAGTCCAACATTTCAGAATGAAACCATTTGCCTTTCAAAGGTTGTGTGCATATTTGCAAAAGGCACATTTGTTATTTTTCTCAGGTGAGAGATTGCAGCTCTTCAGTTAAATTACAAAACAAAACCAAAAAAGCAATGCTCTTTTGGTTATAAAAATGGTGTTGGCTTGGAAACAAATGATGGCTCTTTGTGAGTCATGAAGTGTAAGAAAATAGTGGATATGAATAAAAATTAGATTAATAATTATGTTTACACACTCTTCTGGGCCTTGGAGAATGTTTTTTTTCTCTTGTTTTCACATCAAGTACTATTTTTATGTTCCTGGAAAAAGACTCCAGGTCTGCAAAGACACTTGCATATTTTATTATAAACAGACAGAGTCTGTCTGCCTAAAAATGATGAGAGAAGAAATCAAAGATACTTCAATTGAAAGAACCTGCTAGATTTGACTGGAATGCTCTAATGAGTCAACTTTTTTGATTTTTTTGCTCAGCTTCAATGCAGTTTCAGTGTGGTGAGTCCACAGATCCTCAGCAGTAGCAGCTGAACATAGAAAGTACCATGTCATACTTCTTCTTTCTAGGAAATACAGATATTTTTAAGTGACATCTAGATTCATCAGGTCCTGAGATAGTACCTTCTACATCAGCCTTACACTTCTCTCTTAAATGTTTCTGACTGTGGCTACTGAATCATATTTAGGTAGATCATGGCAAAGCATCTTCATCTGCAACACATTTTAACAAGGATTTTAGAGGGAATTTCTGTGATCATGGATTACAGTCTAGTTACAACAGTTTCTTCACCTGCTGCTATATGTGGCAAACAAGTTAATGGCACAGCTCTAAACAGTTACTACAAAAAAAATTACATTTTTTTCTGTGTGTGCCTGTGAAGGTGTCTGTGAGGCACAGCCACATGAGTTTAATCTCATTCCATCTGGCTGTACACATGCATTTCTCACTGTTTGGTTGGCACTGAATTGCATGAGCTCTGGCAACATAAAACATGTTTCTTTCTGATTATTCCTAAAAAGACTTTAAAGGACTGTCTCCTAATGTAGGCACTTAATAACACGTGGGTCACACCCTCCATTTTTCAGAGTTTGAATGCATTTCTTGGCATGTCTCACCTAGACACGAGTGCCAAAGAGATGGGAGAAAGTCTGTATGTGAGAGCAAAGAGCTGGGCCTGAGCAGAAACAAAAGCTGGGCACAGCCAGAAGACAAACCCTTCATTAGAGAATGAAAAGCCTCCAGTCCTTTCCTCCCCATTTCCAATATCTCCCCTATTCGTCCCAG
Organism: Erithacus rubecula; assembly: GCF_903797595.1. NCBI lineage: Eukaryota > Metazoa > Chordata > Aves > Passeriformes > Muscicapidae > Erithacus > Erithacus rubecula. The sequence goes on from NC_136669.1 coordinate 10,761,986, forward strand.
CAGATTCCTTTTAGGATTACTGTGCACTTCAAATCAAGCTCCTGGCAAATTAAAATAATTGGGTGCACGAGTTAAAATACTGTGCTAGCAGCAATATTACCCAGGCAGTTTACCCAGGGCTTGTTAAACCTGGGACTGTGATGTATTTTCACAACACAGGAGTGATGTCTAATGGATTAGACACAGAGCACTCTCTCCTCTAATTAGCCTTCCATTTCTTCTCTTACCACTCCCTCCAGCTGAACATGCAGTGTATACCCTCTCTCCCCCTCAAACCCTCTATGGATAAAATATTACCCTATTACAGATTACATTATGGCCTGGTTATTTATTTCTTTAAAACATCAGCTATTGTTTAAAGAAAAATACCACTTGACTGCCCATCACTAGCTTTTCTGAAAGTTCTGCATTAATAACACTCTTTTTCACTGGAGATATACACTTTTGCTCTGGCCCAAACAGGAATAAAATGAAAGTTATATATAATTAGACAGTTATATATAATATAGACAGTTATTAGAGTCTCTTGGTGACTACTAGGATTAAAGATAGCCCTCTGAAAATTCCCCTTAGAATTTAAATTTGTCAGCAAAGACACCTCTGATATTTTGCCTTGCCATGTGTTCTCCTGTGCCAGCAATGGCAGACAAGCAGCAAGAGCAACATTTTTCATGGTGAGCTGAATCTATCTCTCTCTAAATGACAAAATAAGGATGTCACTGGCTTCAAAGGCAGCTACATCGAGTTCTGAGCAGCTTTCCCATTTTCCAGCAACAGGAGTGTAACATCCAAAATCAGATCTAGATGTTGAAAATCACACAAAGAAAGAGGAAAGCTGCTGAGTAGAAATGGTTAATCAGCTGAAACCTTTTCCCCAAAAAACTTCATCTTTCTAAAAGAATTTCTTAAAAGAAAAGAAAAACCCAAACAAGAAACCTTAATATGTCACACTGGTGAAAAGTTGCTCTTAGATATTTTTGTTATATAAATATTTTCCATTTACCAAAGCCTATGTTGTTAATAATGAGTAAATACCAGTACAGATCTAGCTGAAGGCAGCACCAGTGTAATCGTTGCAAAATGAAAAATATTTATATTCAAAACCAGACAATTTCTCTTGAATCTCACCTTTGCATTTGAGCTTCTGCAGGGTCCCACCAGCACTGCAGAGCTGAGGCTGGAATTATGAAAAATAATGTGAGAGGAACTGCTGATCTTTCTTACTGTTTGTGTGACACACAAACCATCTGCAGTAGGTGCCTACAGGGTAAGATTGAGCCCCTGGCAATCCTGATCTTTTGTCAGAAAAATTGTTTTGAGCAGCATGGCCAGTGGTTGGTTTCCTTTCAGAGTCCATTTTTAGTGTTCCCCTCTGTTCCTGACCCATCCAGAAATGAGTGCTTAATGGATGTGGCTTCCACTTGTTGTTTTTCCTGTTATGAAATCAAGACTGGTGTGTGCAGCTGCCCATGCACAACTGCTTAAAGTATTCTCCCCAGAGTATTCTTATTTTTTATTTCTTAGACAGGAATGTAACTGGAACCATGTGGCTGCAGACAAGTTGGTGCTTCCTGCAGGGAAACAATCTTTGCAGCAGAGGCAGCTCTGATACCTCAGTTGTTTTGATGTAACAGCCTCCTTGGTTTCTTCCTCAACAAAAGGAGTTTAATAGTACAGATAAACTTGTCTGGTTTCCTTACAGCATGTGGACCCTGTAACAGTCCTGCACCAGCTGCTTTCCCACTTCACCCTGCTCCTCGTGGTGCTGCTCGTTTTTACTGAGTTGCAGATTATAATGTTATAAAGAATTCTCTATTCTTCAGCCACCCTGACATCCCTGAGATTTTTTCCTGAGGGATTTCCAGTTCTTTGCTAATTTTCATTTGGTTTTAAGCTGCCAGAAGGAAACAGCTGGGGCTGGAGCAAGAGCCATTTCAGAGGCCAAGTGAATTAAGACCCAAATGATGCACATAGAAATTCTGGCTTAATTGATCTGGTAGGTGTGGACCTGTGTCTGAGCAACAGTGCACTGTTCAGGGAGGTGCCAGTGAACATCTGCTCCAGTACTTACTGCAGATATGGCAGTAAATTTTTACAGAAATCTGAGATAAGTTCAGCACCACTGCAGCTGAGGCCTAACAAGGCAAGTTCTGATGAATGTTCTTGTTTTCAGATTCATTGGTACCACAGCAGCAGAATCTGAGCCATGCTGCATTGCTCACATTCATCATTCTGCCCATTCCTGCTGCTGGAGGTTTTGTCAGTGCCAACTGCTCCAGGTCTAGCATAATTTTATTTCTGCTATCTGCAATTGGTCTTTCTATTTAGCTCAGAGATTTTTTCAGAAAAGCATGAAGCCAAAATGTGTAACACACAGACCAGAGCCTGACTAATCATCCTGCAGACCCCAAACTCTGGGAGCAATCCTCCTCCATCCCCTTTTCCCTACTGAACAGGAGGGAATCCAGCCTTCCTGTCCCTGTGGCCCAAGCCCAGGAGTCTCACATTTAGCCACAGAGTTCTTTCAATTTTTCCTTGGTTTTCTAAGTTGTTTCCTTGCTTTTTTCCTAGCAAGCAGGTCAGACTTTCTCTGTGCACTATTTCTTCCTGGCTTTGCCAGGTCCTTCTGGAGCAGCCCCATTGGTTTTAACCACTGCCAGGATTCTGTTTCAGCTGGAGGCTTTTGTCTTTCTAACTGGTGTAGTCACTGCTGGGTAAGATAAACAGGCCCTTAATTAAGCTCTTCTGAACCACTGCCATTTGGAGTACTTCTGATGAGGTGATATTACAGATTTCTAGGCACTATTTGCTATTGTAAGCTGTGCAAACAAATCCAAAGTTAGTTTGAAGCAATTAAGCTCCAGGATGTTAACAGGAGATGATTAACAAAACTGCTGGGCTTGCACTTGGTTAATTCTGACACCACTCAGTGTTTCTATTCCATTCCACAGATTTCCCTCACAAACAGCTCCTCAACAACTGTGTTGGGTGATAATTTAGAAATGCCTGCCAAATTCTCAGCTCTGGACACAGTGCAGATCTCATTCTCACAGATACTTGGCCAGACCTCTGATAACAGAGCTTTGGCTAGTTAATGTAAAACTCCAGTGACTACAATTAAGCAACTTGATTCTTTTTTGCTTCAAAAAAGGGAGTATTTTAGAAAGTTTATGAGTTTGTTTCAGTATTATCAAGATTATGCCATTAGATATTTCATGCTGGACTAACAGAGAACTCAGGTCTTGAGAAACAGATGTGGGAAACTGAATTCTGTTTTACAAGAAAGTGCACATGCCTCTTCTTGTGCAAAATATTTAGGGTGAGTATTTTTTCCAATACTAGAATAATTTCATCAATATGAAGACAGTTATATGTTTAATACACAACGCATAACTATGTATTTCAACAGAAGCTAAAAAAACACTAAATGACTGCAAAATTAATGTTTTAACTTGTTTCACAGATGATTATTGAAGACAGAAACAGTAAAGATATTTTAAGTCATGTTCTTCTATAAACTAATTCTGTTCCTCTAATCAAGGAATATAATGGCATAATATCATATGCCAGATGGCATGAATTCAGATTCCTGAGTGGTTTCCATGGCAGCATTTTAGAATAAGTTTCCCAAGCAGTTGCAGATTTCATAGTACAAATGGGTATTAGATATTGAGCTAGAACACTGGAGATTATAAAAGTGCTATTTAACCAAATAGAATTCACTAAATATTTGATTTTAAAAAATGAGAAGTGTGATCCCAGCTGTGGGTAGGGAAAGTAAGGCTCTGTCACAGTGGGGTTTGTGGGTTTCAGCTGAGCTATCCCTAAACCCTGTATTTTCACTGAAGAGGGCATAAAAATCAGAGTTATTCTGATATTGCAGCTGTTGCAGATCATTTATATAATTTAGGACACTCCCAGGGATGGTCTGGTATGGTTTTCTTTTCCCTTTCCTTCACAAATTTCCCTTCTGAGTTGTGTTTTGCTCACCCACATGTCCTGGCTCAGGTTGCAGCAGCTGAAATCACACAATGACAGGATAAGTCACAGACATGGCAAGTTGGTGCTGCTGTGCTGGGGTGGAGTTTGCTAGCAGTGGATTGGACTGGTGGGGGACACCTGGAAAATCACAAGGCAGAGAGCCAGCCACCAACTTGTCCATGTTTGTTCTCTCTCAGCAAGGCAGGTCTGAGGACAGACTGCACCATCCTTACATTCATACTTTTCAAATGTTCATTGCTTCCTCCCAGGATTTTATCCTCCCAAGGCTTTTTCACCTTTTACACGCAAGAGCAAAGCTAAGAGGACACATGGATGTCAGAATGGTGGGGAATAACCAAAATGAGACCAAATAACCCTCAGCAAGCTCAAATTTGGCTGAATACCACACTCCTGCTGCTGCTGCCTCTCTAGAATATGAGAACTGAGCTGGGTGCCCAGTCTCTGTCCTGTCACACTGAGTTTCATCACATCCCCAGCTTCTAACCACATAAAACTCCTGAGCTCAGTTCCATGGCCAGTTCTCAGCTTGGAATTCAGCCAGGATTTGCAGGCAGTTTTGACATGCTGGTTTGTTCCCAGTGAGCTGAGGACTGATCTGGCTGTCAGCACTGAGAATTGGTCTGTGTTTTTTAGCCAGGAGCAGCAGCCATGGCCAGTTTTGCTGAAGGAAGGCACAGGGAGTGTCCTCAGCTTTAGAATCTCAGAGAGAAAGTGCTCTCTTCAATGCAGAATGTTGAATTCATGATTTCTGAGCATCAGCTGGTCCTGATGTGGCCATATGTGGGATTGAATAGGAAAATACAACCAGTGTAAATAAGCAGAAAAAAACCCTCAGAAAATGGTCACCTCCCAAAACTGTCATTTGTCACAATTTTTTGGTTTTGTTACTATGTTCTGTGCTACACAAAACAAGTAATTATATCTGGAAACCACATTCTGCTCAAGTACAGACATCAACAATGTCTGCCTTGATGCCATGCAGACCCTTCCTAACCTTCCAGGCTTCTGGAGCTGAACAGAGACATGTACACAATTATGTCTGATCTTTATAGTGCCAGTGCAGAGGATGAGCTGGATCCTCAGCCAGTGGCAGATGCAGCACATCCAATTCCATGGGCAGTTACAGTGACCTGAAAAAATTGATCATTTGATCACACAGCAGCTGTGAACTCTTAAGTGATTTCTTTTCCTAAGCTAATGGAATATTGTTCCTCTCTGAAATGAAATGAGACAATGAAACATAGACCTCTTCAGAATATACCTTTTCCATTTTCTTTTCTCAGTTACTCAACTTTACTCTGCTGTGAAACAAATTTATACTGGAATTAATTTTTTGGTTATTATTCTAAAAAAGGGTTGGATTGAATGTTGTGGATAGATTGTATCAGAGGGAACAATGACACAATAATGGTTTATGATGGAAAAAACAGGGTGATAAGAAAAAATACATAGCAACCCTCTGTTTGCACAGCTATTAAAATGTTATAGGGATCAAGGAAGACTAATGTAAAACATTTAGCATGGGAGGAAGCAAGCAAGATAGGTTAATGCACTTAGTGAAGCTGCTGTAGAAAAAAGTGACAGAGAATCAGAGCTGGATGGGAAAATTTCCCTCTAGTTGATGGTCAGCTGCAGCAAAGGAAAAGGTCAACAATTTGCTACATCAGTGCAGCAGAGGACACGTGAAAGAAGAGAAACCTTTAATCAAACCATGGCTGGGTCTCACCTCCAAGCAGAGCAGGGTGATTCACATAACAGGGCTGCATTTCATTAAGGTTGCCAGTGCCTACCTGGTATGCAGAGAATCACCTGATATGCAGCTGGCTCAAGAGCTGAGAGCAGTTTAATTGCTCATAAATATCTGTGTGGACATATCCTCTATATCTGTGGTGTCTGTTTGAAACAGGCTGTGATCCTGTGAGGGTTTGTTCTGTTTGTTGCCCTTTCATGCATGCCATATGTTTGCCCTGCTGATTTACACTGAAAACCCAAGGGGTTGTCCAATTTCTTGTTTGTGCAGCACAGAATGAGGCTTTGATCCTGATCAGGGGCTCTGCACTTAATAATTACTGGTACATCCACCAACACCATAATAAAATGTTAAAATATTAACATTCTTCATTTTTCTTCAGACATGCATGGGACATTTGTCATCCTGATGCCCCTCAGCCTGATACTGATGATTTTTGGAGGAATGACTGGATTCATCAGTATTCTTGCCAGGGCTTACCTGCTGCTCCTAATGACGGGACTGCTTTTCCTTTTTGGAGGTACTAAACCAAACTCCTGGTCTAACTGTTTTGGAAAAGAAGGGAAACACCACTTTGTTTCCCAGGGAATAAAAGCCAAGCAGGAATTTGCTTTCAGAATAATGCTGGTGTTCATTCACCTGGTGTCTGCTGGGGTCCTGATTGAGGAATAGATCTACTTAGGAAAGGCAAATATCCCTCCTTGGGGGGTGAGTCACCCTTTGAACAATCTGTGTTTGCTGTGCCCATTAACACAAAAGATTTAATAACTTCTCAGCATGGTGCACAAATTGTTTACAGACAGGGTAATGGGGTGGCGGAAAAGTGACTGTGGAATTACTAAATTGTAGGGTTGCACAGATTTTGCAACTATTAACAAAACTGATGTTTTTTGAAAAGGTATTTGCATTGAGCTCCTGCAAAGGGTTTTGTTAGGAATTCCTGGGTTAGCCTAACTGCTAGTTTTGATCCAGAGTGATGTCCCCAACCTGTGGGTTACAAAAGGAAACCCCCAAAAGCTATTTTAGTTGGAGTGTAACATTTCAATTTGAAGCTAGTAAAATGCTTTTACACTTATTTTTATTTTTTTGCTGTATCCAAACCAAATGTATTTTAGAAAGTAATTTATGAGTTAAAAACCCTAAAAACATTCTATCAAAGTTTGAAAACTGTGTTTAAATCTGCATTTTCTGTTCCAAACAGATTTTCAGTGCTGTTTCACAATGTAACTTAAAACAGAATTTTTTCCTGACAGAAAAGGGGATCCTCAGTATTGGATCTCATCAACTGCTCATACAGTCCTATTTTTAAGAAGAAATTGTTAAGAGATTGCTGGAAGCAAATGCTGCAGTCTCAAAGCCTTGCCTGAGCTTTTTAGTCTGAAATGCTCTAACACAGCCCAACCATCCCCCATTATGATTGTCTCCTGAAAAGAAGTTCCAATTCCACAGAACAGCAGAAAGCTGTATTCACTGAAAAGGCTGGTGGAAAACTGCTCCAAATAGTCAATGAAAAATGAAAAGCTGTGAAGTGCCAGGCATGATTATCCCACTGAGGAGTGGAGCAGGGGCCTTTCTGAGCTGTTTGGGGCTGCAAGTAGGGAGAAGAAACAGAGGCAGGGGGAAATGAACAGAGGCAGTGTCAGGAGGGAATGGAGCAGGGACAGTGTCAAGAGGGAATGGAGCAGGGACAGTGTCAGGAGGGGAATGGAGCACAGGCAGTGTCAGGAGGGAATGGAGCAGGGACAGTGTCAGGAGGGAATGGAGCAGGGGCAGTGTCAGGAGGGAATGGAGCAGGGACAGTGTCAGGAGGGGAATGGAGCAGGGACAGTGTCAGGAGGGAATGGAGCAGGGACAGTGTCAGGAGGGAATGGAGCAGGGGCAGTGTCAGGAGGGAATGGAGCAGGGACAGTGTCAGGAGGGGAATGGAGCAGGGGCAGTGTCAGGAGGGGAATGGAGCAGGGGCAGTGTCAGGAGGGGAATGGAGCACAGGCAGTGTCAGGAGGGGAATGGAGCAGGGGCAGTGTCAGGAGGGAATGGAGCAGGGGCAGTGTCAGGAGGGAATGGAGCACAGGCAGTGTCAGGAGGGAATGGAGCAGGGACAGTGTCAGGAGGGGAATGGAGCAGGGGCAGTGTCAGGAGATGCCTGGGGAGGTTCTGGGGTTGCAGCTGCTGCAGTTTCCCAGGAGAGCATGAACAGCCTGCAGGGTGGCCTTTGGTTGAGACCAGCCCCCCATCCTGCTCTGTCTGGATGTACAGAACAGTTTTGTAGGACACTCAAATTCACAAAGTTGAGTATTCTTTAGACAGCTCTGTCTCAGCAGAAAGAGATCTTTGGAGATGCTGTTCCAGAAATGTGGGGCTTTTTAACCCCTCAGAACTATGTTCCACATGTCAGGACATCCTATATGTTTCTCCATTTTTTAGAAAGGGGAATCACAGTGCACCTTGTTGATAATGTCAACAAATCAGTCTTTGCTATTTCTGCTGATGAAAGGTGCAAAGCAATTTCCTGCTTCCCCCTCCTTGCAGAGGACTAGGATAAGGTACAGGCACCATATGATGGTTAAAATTGGGAATATGAGTATGAATTTGGAGTGATAGATAACCCAATACTCTTCTGTCTTTGTTTGCCTCTAATCAAACGTGTATTTCTGGCAAAAATGCAGACTCATCAAGACTTACTGCAATTTAACAGAAAGCTATACTAAATTTTTCTCCCTCATAATCAACCAAGACACTATTTTATCCTGCAAGTGTTTCAGTATTTACTTTCCCTGGGCTGCAGTCCTTTTATCTGGGGCCTTTTTACTGGATCTTTCCTACTGCTGATCCAGTAGAGGGTAATTTCTGTCAGTACCTGTCCTTTGACTGACTGGGATGTCAAGCTGTAGTGTGTACCTGTTCCAGATGTTCCATTCCCTACATTTTGAACAGTCCTTTCATTCTGGAAACATCTGGCTCCTTGTTCGAGTGCCCTTTATTAATTTAAGTCTGTCCCAAAGATGTCTTTGACTCAGGTGTTAGGAAGTGATGGATAGTCATGACAGCACAACACTTGGTGGAAGGTGGTAGTAAAGACCAACAAATTAACAGTAAAGACTCAAAACTGACAATACTCAGCAAACAGCCTCAATTCAGTGACCTGAAATACAAGAATCTGTCTCTGGGGGCTTTCTTGCATACAGGAAGACAACTGTGCATGGTGCTCAGCAGTGAGGAATCAGGATACATTATAATACAATTCTGAAAACAGAGATGCACATGCATTAGGTACCTGTAATAGGAGTCAATTTTTATCGTGGGAGGCTAGATGCTGTGATTCAGTCTTTAACAATGGGATCACATTGCCCTCAGTGGTCACACATAACCCTGCCTTTACCTCCCTCTCACCAACCTCAGCTAAGTTTCAAAGATAATCTGTAAATCTGGCCTAGAATAGGAAGGAGTGGCAAAGAGGCCCTAAGACATCTCCAACTGATTGTTTTTAATTTCTTCAGTGGCTGCTAAGTAGCTGAACATGTTTCTCTTTTCAGCTCTTGTTACCCTGACAGGGATCAGTGTCTATATTGCATATTCAGCTGCTGCCTTCCAAGAAGCTGTGTGCCTCCTGAGGAGCAAGGATCTCCTGGTGGAAATCGATATCAGGTTTGGCTGGTCCCTGGCACTGGTCTGGATCTCCTTTGTGGCAGAGGTGCTCACTGGGGCTGTGTTCCTTCTGGCAGCAAGAGTCGTGGGTCTGAAACGGCAGCACGAGCAGGCTTTGTGAGCAGCAGGTGCCTTTGCTTCAACAGAGCCCTGCAGAGCCTCAAAATTCAGATTACTTGGTCCATCTGGTCACTAGGGTAATAAGAGTGGCAAGGCCAAGTATCTTGTCAGCTGTGGCAAGCCTTTTTCCTCACAGGTGGTTATAAAACACAGAGATGGAGTAAATCAGTAAAACATTCCAGGTGTTGTCAATTAGGAAATGCTTGTGTCCTTAGAAGAAAGTGCATTGCAGTGTTTGTATTTCCAGAATAATTTCAGCAGGTGGCTCATCAGACATCTCCATTCCTTGCTTAGAAGAAGGCAGATCTCTTGCTTTGTTTCCTCTTTCCTGCTGTCTCAGCAAAGTGCCTCACAGTACCTTACAGGCCCGATTTTGGTTTCTTCTGAGAGCTCTAAGAAGGATGTGGACCTGTTGGAGTCCAGAGGGGGCCATGAAGATTCCAGAGGACTCAGCACCTCTGCTCTGGAGATGGACTGAGAGAGCTGGGGCTGTTCAGCCTGCAGAAGAGAAGGCTCTGGCTTTAAAGCCCCTCCCAACACCTAAAGGGGCTCCAGGAGAGCTGGAGAGGGACTTGGGACAGGGGCCTGGTGGTTGGAACTAGATGACACTTCACATCCTTTGCCACCCAAGCCATTCCAGGATCCTGCAGTCCAGCAGATGGTAGTGGCTGTGGTGCTGAAGTTCCTGAGTGCAGTGCAGTGGTGAGTGCACTGCAAGAGAAAGATACAGCTGTTTTCCAGATGTTTTCACTAGCTGCTGGAGACAGCCCAACTCTCTCAATGGTCAGGCTACACACTTTTCTCCTTCAGCTTATTACTAGCTGCTTCTTCAACTCTGCAATGCAGAAAATGTATCTGATGTATTTCCCAGTTTTTACTTTGCAGTTTTGATGCTTCTTTTCCATGAAGTTTGTGCACAGGCCTTGTGCTAGAATGTTTGTCTTGTGCTGAAAGTGCTGAGTAAACTGAACATGCAGGACACATGAATTTCATTTTGGGTGCCAAGCAATCTAGTTTTTCCTCTGGCTAGTAGCATTTAAGAGGACATTTACTTCAGTGCCCACTGAAATTACTGAACAAATTTCTCCCTGACTGCTGTGCTGAATAGAGACTTGAATGGTGTAAGAGCTGCACTCCATCTCTGTTAGATGTGTATTCTGGAGGCTCTCAGCACACTGCAGAGCAGGACTGACTCAGGAGCTGTCAGGCACTCTGTTGTTGGGCAAGTCCCTTGGACATTCTCCAGCAGCACAAAGGGCATCATTCACCTACCTCGGTTAAACACCAGAACAATTTCATCAGTGTGTCCTGTGTTAAAGATTGCACATCCACTCTTACCGAGCTCAGCTCTAATCTTCATCCCAAAGTACCAGTTCTTTGATGAAAAAATAGTGGAAGGGAGCTCCTGAGAGCTGCCAGTCTTTGGAGACAGAAGGGAGCAATTCAATGCCATGTTGTGAATGGAGAACTGAGCCAGGAAACTTGTCCAAGGTCACATGAAACCAGAGCTTCTGAATCCTGGGCTAAGACCTTATTTGTCACATCTTGCTTGTTATCAGAATTAAATAAGGCTCAAAATCCTGAATGAACTGAGCAGTAGAAATTCTGTGACTAGCCAGTATAATTTTTTAATTCTTAGTTTTCAGGTATTTTCCATGTTGCCTTATGTTGGGACCATGTAATTGAGACATTTTCCAAATTAAAGCATACCAAATCAGTTCTGTAAGAAGTGTGAGAAAAAAATCCTTTGTAGTCGAAATTCCATGTGCTTAAGTGAATTATGTAAAATGTAATTCTCTGTTTTGGTGCTGGTGAAACTGTTTATAATGCAATTTGTATGATGTTACTCAGATATTACTGTAAGCTGTAACTGTAAAATATCATCTGAGTTATTTTTGAATATTTATTACAGGTGTTCTTTTAAAGTGGTTTTGAGTGCTGTAAAATTAAATAATATAACATCTCATAGTGGGAATTATTTACTAAGACATGAAAGAACTAAGATATTTATTTTTCTTTAACTTTTTCTACAGATTTATTCTGCTGTTTTTATTATGCTTTTGAGTTTCTGTGTCAGATGTGATAGCTATTTAAAAGATATTTACACTGCTACAATATAAAATATTGAAGTGATCAAATCTAATTAGAAAGCAAATGAATCTGTTATTGAATTAGAGCAATTCTCATTTCCATGGCTCTCCTAAATTTCTCATTCTGACTTCCTGCAATATATGGCACAATGGTAATAAAGAGTATTTTCTGCTCCTGAATGTTTGCATAACCCCTGAATTTCTCTGAAATTCCTTCTGAATACAAAGAACAAAAGATGGTTTGGAATAGTCAAATTAGCATTGAACATTTTGAAAAATTGTACTGGGAAGAAGAAACATCCTAGAAAGGACTTGATGTAATTTGAAACAAATGACCTTATCAGCTTCTTCCTCATACTGAAATTAATGTTCATTTAATAACATTCTTTGCTGTGTTTTCCCCAAAATACTTTATTGTGATGAGGACAGAGGCTGCTCCCATTACTTTCTGGTGAATTGCAAACTCATTGGTAATTTGCCACATCAAAAGTGAGGAAAAACAGATGTGCAGAGCAGAGCATCCCTGTGTGAGGGGGCAGAGTGCACACAGCACCAGGCAGGGCTTCAAGGGCTTCCTTGAGGGGTGGCACAGGAGGACAGGAGAATCTTGGAGTGTGAAAAATGTGGACATATACATGATAATTAGAGGCCATGCTGGTGAATGTCATGAGACATGAAAACTCAAGGATTCAGTGTGTCTGCTGTCCCCAGGCTGGCTCCTGAGCAGTGTCTGTGTCCCCACCTCTGATGGCCAGGGGGACAGCACTGCTTTGGACACTGCTGCAGCTGAAGGAGCCCCAGCATTTGTTGTCACTGATCCACTGGTCCTGTGGGATGCCAGGTGCCTGTCAAAGTCACTCTATCACACCTCCTCAGCTGGACAGGGACAGAAAATCTGCTGAGTTTGGGACAAGATAAGGGCAGGGAGAGGTCACTCACCAATTACTGTCATGGGCAAAACAGACTCAACTTGAGGAAACCAGTTTAATTTATTAGCAATCAGGGTAGGAGAATGAGAAATAAACCCAAATCTTAGAAACACCTTCTCCCTACCCCTCCCTTCTTTCCAGGCTTAACTTTCTGCAATTCTCTACCTCCTGCCCCCTGAATGGCACAGTGGGACAAAGAATGGGGGTTCAGCCTGGTCATCATACATTGCTGTGAAACATCCTCCTCCTCAGGGAATAGGCTGCTCACACTCTCCCCCTGCTCCAGCACAAGGTCCTTTCCAAAGGACACAGTCTGCCATGAGCTTCTCCAGTGAGAGCTCTTCCCATGGGCTGCAGTCTTCCCTTGGGGCAGCACCTGCTCTGCTGTGTGTCCTGCACAGCTCCAGGTGATCTCTGCATCCAGAGCAGCCCCATGGGCACAGCAAGGGAGCAGCAGCAGGGAGCCTCAGCTCTGTCCCTGGGCACTCCTGCCCTGCTGGGCTCTGCAGAGCTGCCCTCACTCTCTCTGCTCTCTCAGGCTGCCCCTTGCACAGCTGCTCTGCCCCAGGCCCAAAGCTGCCACCCCAGAGGCACTGCCCTGCCCTGCTGGGCTCAGCCTTGGCCACAGCTGGCTCTGTCCTGGGGGAGCTTCTGGAAACCACCCTGCAGCTCCCACCACCAAAACCTTGCCACCAAAACCAATCCAACTCGATTGACTGTGCAGTCAGGTGGTTCATAGTCTCCTGCTTCCAAATGGAGAAGCATTCCAGGTTGGAGACCAAACAATTTTAGCACTTGTTTGCACTGTTTTGCAAATGAAATTCAATAGGTTCAACTATTTAAAATAGAAAAAAAAAATCAAAATTTGGAGAAATCTGAGCCTGCTTCATAAATAAATATTCCCTTTATTCTGGTTCCTTTTGTAAGTTCCTTGCAGTGAAGCAGTGCCTAGTTAGCCAAGATATATCAATAAAAAACCCCCATGTCCTCTGGCCTCCTAACTGTAAGTTTCATATTAACAGACTTTATTACCCCGTATCAGGACAAAAAAGGTTAGAATAAAATGCTCTGGCTTTATGTTAGAGTCCAGCTGACTCCAGAGTTGATATAACCACGCTCAAGAGAGTTTCCCCAGTGCTTCTAAAGGGGCACAGCTGTCAGCCCAGAAACAATGAGCTCACAGGAAAAACTGTTCAGGTAAACCTGCTTTGAAGGCCAGGTTCTGCCTGGAGTGTTAGCTATCCATGCTTTAGGTTATGGGTCTTTAATTACTGGATTGGTGTTCTGGTTAAGTTGCAAAAATTGCACTTCTCCCCTGTAACTAAAGCATTATAGTGCTGTTTTACTGCAGTAGCTTTCTCTGCTTTACACATCAGCTTTAACCCTAATGAGACACTCAAACTTTGCCCTCCCTTTTTGCTGGTGTTTTCAGCAGCTGGTATCCCTGTAACACCCAATTTTGGGTGCTCAGTTTATCCTGGGGGTTTGTACTGGTGCTAATCACCGTGAATCTCTCTCTCACTGAGAGATCTTTTCTCTCTGGGAGGCTTTGCACAGAAGAGTGGTCTGTGCTGACATCTCATGGCTGCACTGAGAACTCTGCTTGGGAAGAGCTGCTCATTCTGTGTCTGCAGGGCAGCCAGGCAGGCACAGCCACCACGGGTGCTGAAAGGCTGTGAGGTCTTTCATGACATTAAAGGTCTCCAATCTAAACTGCTCTGTGATTCTGTACTCATTTTTGTATGGTTGGAAGAGCAGGGGAGCCTGTCCTGCTCTTTACAGCCTGTATTTTAAACACAGGATGAGAGATTCTCATCCAGGAGCTGCTGGGCCCCAGTCAGCAACACCTCTGAGCTGCTGGCCATCTGGAGTTAAACTGTCAGGTGTGGAAAATGTGCTGTTAACCATCACCTTTTAAAAACAAATTAAACACAAAACATTCTTAAAGGTATTTGTGCTGCTGTTCTTAGGCAATACAACTATTCCAATGATGGTCATGTTTTGATTTAGATCAGCAGCACAGGTTTTTAATACATTCGTGGCATAAATGTTGAAATTATTAGCTGTAGCTAATCAAATTGAATATCTGGGGATGCAAACCATAAAAAACCAAAAAAAGTTTTATATCATGGCTTTTTTTCATTATATGACAAACTATCTGAGAATTGAACAATTGGACCTTCAGGATTGGTCCAGACAATCTAAGAGAAGTTTTGGAGGAAACAATGTGCTACATTTTATTGTGGCTCTTAATTTTTACCCTTTCTCCATATATATTTTTTTTTAAGAAAGTCAGGAAGTTGTGCTCCCAGTATGATCTGAGCAATGCCCCAACATTACTGAATTTTGAAACTATGCAACAACTGTCACAGCAGGAGAGACCAAATCTAGCCTCTCACATTTATGAGAGTCAGTCTTCCTTTCCTTGCAATGTGGCAGCTTTATCCACTCAGAGCTATGAAGTTATCTCTGCACAGACTCTTCAGACACAGCTGTAATTCTTCCAAGTCCAATGACTAGGGTAGAGCATCCCCTGAAAAAAAAAAAAAATTCTTTGCTGTAGTGCATCATTGACTCACCAGATTTTGGGGATAATTCCTTCATCCCTGGGCTGTGGTCCCCAGGCAGATGAGCAGCAGTTGGTTCAGGATCTGCAGGTATTAGAGGGAGAGGATGAGGGAAGCAATGCCCTACCCCACTGTAACTGAAGTGGCATTGACAGATTGAAATCTCTTGTTCTGTGTGACCAAGGCAAAGGAAACCCATCCCTGTGATCTTACAGGAACCTTTCATCAATGTTGAGGACAAGGCACTAAAGTTAGCACTTGTAAAACTGCCAGAAAGAAAGGGAGATGGGACTTCAGGAAGGCAAGTTTTCACCAGTTAATGAGTTACTGCTGATCAGCCAAGCTGTCACAATCAAATGTATTTATGCTCCCAAGCCACCTTCCACCACTCTTGGATGTTGAAATGCATTTATTCAGCACAGCATCTCTGCAGCCTGGTCCTGTTCACACCATGGTTTAAGTTATTTGGTTTAATATTCCATTTGGAGCAGACCAGAGCTGATGAGCAGTGAAGTATTAAAAAGTAGCACTTTAGTGCTGGTGGTAATCTGCTTGTTTCCTCATTTCAAAGACAGCTGAAAGACACCTTGGTTGGGGTTGAAGGGATGTGAACCAGCTCCCTGAAGAGCTTTTGGCTCATAATTTACCATTTTCATTTTAGCCAAGGACAAAGCAAACACTAGTCATGGAAGGCTGGGATCCTCTCGGTGTAATGCTCCCTAGGTGTTGAAAGAATCTCTGTGCCAATAGCTGAAGAGCATTTGTTAATGGCTTTTGCTTCTGGACAACACATCTGGCTGCTGATGGGGCCAACATATTTCTCCATCCAACCTGGCCTTCTCAAATATTTATAAGCTAATGTTCTATGTAATGCCTGTAGCATACAGAGAGGCTGAACTAAATTGCACTGTGGAGGAGTCTCTGTTTTCACAGCCTTTTGGAACTGACTGCATCAGTGCTGTGAAAATCCTTTGGCATCATAAACCTTTTATTGCCACAGTTCCCACTTGAATAGTATTATACAGTGAAACATTTAATTATGCAAAAATACCCCACCAAAAAGCCAAACAAGAACACTCATCATAAAAAAGAATTTTATAATTGTCAAGCAACATCCATAGATGGAACAAACTTTTTAGTACTTGCAGTAGCAAGCCTTTTGAGTTGTCTGTCTTTCTGTCCTTATGAACAGGACCTTCCAGGCATGGCAACAGCTGTAGCCAGCAGGCTTGGCAGCTGTATCTCCTTCTTATCTGTGGAAAATTAATGGATGACAAGACCTTGATTATTTCCAAGGCACTTCTGACAAAACTGAGAAATTCTACATAAGTCCCTGAGAAGCCCAGATCTGTTTCCTTCAGTGATCAGACAGATAAAACACCTATTTAATACAGTGTGCAGTGAAAAAGTGTAAACATTTTATTTTTCAGAACTCAAGAACAATGCAATATTTAATGAAAACAAAGGAAATAAATGGTTGCTTTCTCAGCCAATGGAAATCATGACATTCCCAATCTTGTCTTTTTTTGACTCAAACTCAGCTATTCATTATTCAAGCTCCTACTGGAATGTATACAAACACCCAAGTGACAGCACTTGCTGCTGTGAGTTTCTTTTTGCTGAGCTGGTGGCAGGTTTTCCTTCAGTCATCCAGCCCCCTGGCCACATGCACACCCAGAGCCACTGGAGTCCCTTTGGGGTCCTCAGAGCAGGGAGGGGTTGGGGCAGCAGTGTCTGTCTGTCCTGAGGCACCACTGCAATTACAGCTGCAAACAGCTGCAGAGGGAACTCCACCACTGCTGGTCACATCTAGGAACATCCTGTTCTGCCTGACTGTGCCTTGGATGAACCTGCCAGTGGCAGGTGCTGTTACTGATCCAGCTGATCCACACCACTGCTGGATGGGCTGCTAACAAAAAGGGGCAGTGCAGGGTCTTTAGGGTCCTGCTTTAGTGACCCCTTGCTTGTCACATTGCTGTGCAGAGACACAGGACTGTAAGTCTGTGCAGGGAGCTCTGCTGGGCTGGCTTCCCTGAGAAGAGGATTTGTTATTCCCCCTCAGGCGTCTCTGTGTGGGTAGGCAGGAACATCAGCAATGTAAATGAGAAAAAAAGTCCTCTTCCCATGCAGCTATCCACTAGGAAAACCACTGTCCTGCTTCCAAGCCTCTCCTGGACACAGCTCTGTCCTTCAGAATCCCTGGGGCTCACTTTCCTGCTTTCCTGCTCACCAGAAAGTCCTTTCACTCCTCCTTGGCAATGATAGCAGTGCATGGGGACCCTCTGTCACCATAACAACTGGGCTACTTGTCTTATAATTCAAACTGCCCTCTCTAACTTCAAGGGCCTCTTCCTACACATCATCCAGAGCTCATCAATCCTTCCCTGAGCAATTCTACATTCTTTATTGGAGTAGTAACTCCCACACCCACTCCTTCTACAGCTGCCTCTGCCATTTTATCTCCAAAAGCCTGATGAACCATTTACTCACCCATTTGGAAAGAGAATTGAATTGGATACAGGAAAACCTTGGTCTTCCCAAAGACCAGCTCAGCCTGTGATTAACCCTGTCCTCTTGGGTTTGCCTGGGGGAGCAGTGCCCCAAGGAGTCCAGAAAATAACCACAGAGAGCAAACCTCTCACACAGGAAATCCCCTTGTAGCTGCAGATTCCTTTGGAATCTGGGTGACATGGCAAGCATTAAAACACTAAAGATTCTTAGAAAGCTGCATGTCTCTCCAAAGTGACAACTGCAACCCCAAAATCTTACTTAGCTGCTATCTTTTTGACACAGGACTTACAGAATCAGTTTCTGTGCTTCACCACCTCTAATGGCAGTGTTCCTACTCAGCTGTCTAAAGCTGAATAACTGGCTTTACTACTCCTTCAATAAATCATTTAGAGATTTAATAATTTTCATCAGATTTTCTTTCATTCTGTGTAGAGACTTCAGCCTGCACTATCAGCTGTAAACCATACATACACTGCAAGTCAATACAAATATTTTCTACTAATTTGGAAATTAGGTTAAAACGTGATTACCCTCTAAATAGCACTGTTACATGAGAGAGAAGCATACAGTACAAATTAGTGCTTGAAATGGGCTTTTCAAGGCAGATAATCATAACTTGGCACTTCCCCAAACTGATTTGTGAGCAGCTCTCAGGGCGTGGGGAGCCCAGCTCAGTGGTGGCTGTGGTGTGAATGGGATTTTCTGCAGAGGAGCAGCTGCAGGGATGCTCCAGCCCTGTGCTTTGCCCCAGCAGCCACTGCACGTCACTGTTGCTCCACTCTAGAGATCCAGAGCTCCTCTCTCCAGGCTGCAGCACTGGGACAGGGTTTGCCTTTCCAGGCAAGGGAGGAAAATGTGCCACAAGCCAAAGGGGAGTTCTTTTCCCCCAGACCAGAGGCCATCCAAACATGCTGCTCTTTCCCTTTGCCTGTGCAGAAAAACCCCATCCATCTCTTTTTTTCCCTTAAAGGTATAAAAAGAGAGAGATCATTAGCCAGGGATCAGAGATCCTGTGGGAATTGCCAGCTCTCCACAGCCCCAAATGTGGCAGGCATGGAACCCACTGGTGCCCAAGCCCTGCAGCACTGACACCATGCCCTGCTCCTGCTGTTACTGTGGGGGCTGAGACCAAAGGGCTCAGATATAACTGCAGGAGCAGCAGCATGTTCTTAGGTTTGCAGCTTTTCTCTCTTGCAGCAAAAGGGGTTTTGGAGCGTTATGCTGTGATTTTAGAAATAAAGAGTTTGCAAGTTTGGCATAACTGTAGGTTGAAGGGTGTTTTTCTAGAAGCATAACACTCCAAGAAAGCTTTGTTATCAGCTATGTTGTGTCACATAATCTGTGTAGCACTGAGCACCCCCTCCCAGAACCTGCCACTGAAAGTGCAGACATATTTCCAGTTCTTCACGACTTTTCCCCAAATTTTCAGCAATTCCCATATTGTCTGAAAATTATTTATCAAGTACAGACCTTCTGCAGCACTCAACACAGTAAAAACAATAGTTGCCCATCCCTGGGTCTTCCTATTGTGTTTCTAGTCCAGCAGTGAGTGCTGCACTGACCAGATCCTGCTGCAGCCTGACTGGCTAGCAGGGCAGCTCCTCCTGTGGCTGGCAGTGCATGGAGCTGGGATCAGGAGGAAGCCACACTTCACCTGCAGGTCCATGGACTGCCAGCCACAGGATGAACTGCCCTGCTAGCCAGTCAGGCTGCAGCAAGATCAGCAATTTTCAGACAATGTGGGAATTGCTGAAAACTTGGGGAAAAGTTGTGAAGAACTGGAAATATGTCTGCACTTTCAGTGGCAGGTTCTGGAAGGGAGTGCTGTGTGTACATTCCCAAGCCAGGTTTACTCATCTGCCTCCAGCTCCAGCCACCCAGCTGAGGGACACATTCCAGTGTGGAGTAGCTGTGTTCCTGCCAGGTTTGTGGTGCAGGATGGTTCCCATGCCACTGTGTTTTCCTGGTACTGCTGCCCTGATTTGTGATGATTACAGTTATTTCACAGATGCTTTCCCGCATCTCCAGTCTGCAGAAGAGATAAAATCTGAGAAAAGCGTTCTGCTCTCCTTCCCTAGGGCCACACTAAAGGTAGTAGGACTCAGATGCCAACTTTGCAGGGTTGAGCCCTGGCAATTCCCATCCTGGGAGTGCCTGCACTGACACAGAAGTACCTGCACCTCTCTGGCTCTATGGAGAAGCTGAGTCTCTGCACACTCAACCTATAGATCCTGTGTCACAGAGATGAAGAAAATTCCAAAAAGAAAATATCCTGCAACCTTCAGCCATAATCTTAATCCTTTGAGATGCCTAAAATCAGACCAGAATTCCTCATGCAGCACAGGAACAAGGAGTTTTGTTTCTGAGGTTACAAAACCAATGTTTATTTCATAAGCCCAGATCCACAAACATGAGAGCAGATCATACTGCCAGAGGGAAGGAAACCCTTTCCTGGAGCAAATGGCTGGGCTGTAACACTGCACCCTGCTGAGACAGGGATGATCTGTAAAGGAGAAAACACACACAGCTTGGCAATCAAAACTGTTGCCTCAAGATTGCCGAGCTGAGTGAAGGACTGAAAAGGCACAGAGGAGAATCAAAGTGCAGAACTGGAGGCAGAGGATTTAAAATGTCCATCCTTCTTCAGGCATTGTGAGAAAATAGCTTTACTCTGCTGCATGCTGTCCTGCTGTGTGTGCTCCCCTGTGCCCCAGGGAGGTGTCTGCTGATGTCCTGCTCTCCCCTCAGGGTGATCCCTGCCCCTGACCTGCAGCTCTTGTCTTTCCCACAAATAACACATGGAAGAAATCTGACAAAAACCAGGGGCCAGATTCTCCTCTCAGGCAGAGAAAGTGGGGCTTTGGGGAGCCACAGATGCTGCACAGTAAAGCCCTGCTGCCCTCTGGCTCCTGAGCCTGACTGCAGGTCCAGTCTGGGCAAGGGAAGAGCTGTGCTTTGCCTTGTCCACTGGCTGAGCCAGAATTAGCATTTAAACCAGTAATAGCTGGTTTTACAGCACAAGAATCTTTGCAGAAGCTTTGCTGGTGAAGTTTTTAGCAAGGCAGCTCTGAACAGCTTCAATTTCTGTGTGAGTAACAACCTCCTGGATGGTTGGAGCCAAAGCCAAGTCTGGTCTTTACCCGACACCATAAATTGTTGTCTGTATAATTGCAAAAATTATTTTTGTTTTGTTTGCTATAAAAGTCCAAATGGAAGCTTGAGGGTCTCTGTGCAGACCCAGTTGCCTAAAGCTCTTCAGCATACATGCTTATTGGTCCAGCTTTATATTTTTTAGAGCTTTGTCTTATTTATTTTCCTGTTGTTTTATGTTTAATGTGTTTGCTGTCTTGATGGCTCCATCAATAGACATTCTGTGCTGAAAAAGTTAAGTGTCAATATATATTTTAAAAGAAAAGGTGGGGGAGGGATGCCAAAAACACCCATCCAGAGTTTGGAAATGGAAGGCAAATTGCAGGTTTGTCAATAGTGTGTTTGGGAGCCTTTTAAGTAGTGAATCACTTGATGCTAGCTATTGTAAATATTGGCTTAAAGGTGCTATGAAATTGATGGTGCACAGTTAAACCTTCCTCCAAATACTGATCTATTTATGCTGCCTCACTTAGCATCAGATCCAAAGGCCACTGAAGGTAACAGGAGCTTTACCAAGTTGTTCACAAGAACAGTGTAGTTCCAGCCAATTCACATAATCCTGGGGGAAGGGAACATTTTCTTACAGTTTTTTGTTAAATTAGGCAAACTATTCTCCAGAATGTGCCTTTATTATTATTTTTTTTTTTAATGTAGCAGCAGGAAAAAGTGGTTTAGAGTGACATTCAGAGAAGGGTATCATTCTCTACCTTAGCTTTTCCTGCTGTAAGATTAGACCCTGCAAACAGCATTCAACTCCCAGAACAAGTCATGTGGGGCTGAGGTCTGAATCCTGAGCAGACCTGGGCTGAGCATTATTTTGAATAGCAGTTGGGTGAAGTTTGCTGTGTCTGCAGAGTCCTTCATTGAATGTTGGATCTGATCAAAGTAAAACATTTGAGTTGTGATGCCAAGACTGGGAACCTGAAAAATGATTAATGTAACTTCTAGCCAGTCCAAGTGCCACTCTGCAAAATTTGAGGGAATTCTTTATCTCACTGACCCTTGTCTCTACAAAATCTTATTTTATCTTCTCAGAGACATGTAACTGTCCCCAAGTCTGTACATTAGATTAAGTCCTGATTTAGAAGTAATGAATTATTATTGATGGCTAGATTCCACAAAAAGATTTAACATCATCAGCACAGCCATATTTGCCAAATATTTAATGTATTGGATGTATTTGGAAGAGTCTGGCCGGCACTGTCCTAACACTGGCTTCTGGACTGTGTTTTTGTTTCCATGGAGATACCTAAATAGAAGAAAATTTTTGATGTAAGGTGAGCACCTGAAAAACTGATGAGTAAATGGGAATTCAGGCTCCACAAAGGTAAATCACAGTTTTGATGTTATTGGCGTGAATGGATGTGACACATGTAGGTTTGGAGGTCCTTGAATGAAAATCCATTTCTCAGTCCTGCAAAGTCGAGCATTTAATTCAGCCCAACCCTTATGAGACCACAATTCTTGCCTGGAGTGTGAGTATACCTGAACTCCACATGGAGAAAGGAATTAATGAGGAAGAAAATCCAGCAGGAGAGTTATTCATGCTTTGGTGTAGCTGTCTATTATATCATATCTGCATACTCACCCTTGCCTCCCCACTTTCCCCCCATCCTTTTCCTAGGGAATAAAGTGAAAGAATTCTGCTGTGGGCAAGTCTGGAACCTGTCTGGTTCTTCAGCTGTGGTTTTCATCAGAGAGGAAGCTGAGATAAAGGGTGACAGGGCCCCCAGGAGCCTGGGAGGGGAGATGGCAGCAGGAGAAGGAGATGACAGGTCTCTGGAATTTCCTGCTCCCCTAGAACAGGCATCAGCACCCACAGAGGAGGAAACTGAAAGTTTCAGTGCTCCAGGCAGAGCTGAGAGGGTGTCCTGGTTTGAAGGACAGGTGTCTGCCAATAAAGGCAGGAACTTCTCTTTGAAATGGAGAATGTAAACCCCTTCCCTCTAAATTATTTTTATAATTTTGAAATTAAGGGACTCTCCGGCAAAGATATGGGAATTAGGAATAACAGTTCTTTACTAGGGAAATTAAAATACAAATATAGTATTACAAGAACAATCCCAACCCTGTCAGAGTCAGAATCCAAGCTGACACCCATCAGTCAGTCAGGGTGGTGGCAGCAGTCCCATTCCATGGTGGCTGCATCCTCCTGCAGGGGCAGATGTGGTTCAGCTGGAGCAGTGCTCCTGGAGAAGGTGCAGTTTCCTCTGAAGGTCCAGGGATGATGTGGAAAAGTCTGGCTTTCCTCTGGAATCCAGTGGGAAGAAGGTACCTTGGTGTCCAAAATCCCAGTTTTTCCCTGGGTGGGAAAGGCTTGGCTCCTCCCCTGGCTGGAGCATCTCCCAATGGGATGATGGAATTTTATCAGTCATGCACTGGGACTCAATGGCCATGAACAGGAGATATCTCCTGGAGGGAGGATGGGCTGTGGGAAAGATAAAGATGATTGCCCCAGCTGGTTTAAAGATAACCCATTAGCAGATAATGTGTGCCTGGAGATCAGGGTCATTGCCACACCCAGTTTTAAACAATGGCCCATTAACAGGAGATATCTCCTGGAGGGAGGATGGGCTGTGGAAAGATAAAGATGATTGTCCCAGCTGGTTTAAAGATGGCCCATTAGCAGATAATATGTGCCAGGAGATCAGGGTCACTGCTCCACCCAGCTCCAACAGATGGGGACAGAATACACATTTCTGGTCACATCCTGTGCAATCCAAGAGAGAGGGGAAGATGGGTTTGCAAAAGGGAATCTTCACTCAGCTTTGGAGTGCCTGTGTTGTGCTAAATGTCCTCAAATCCCCATGGCAATGTGACAATAAATAACAAATAGCTGTGGTCTCCTCTGGCACCACAGCTATCCTGCTTCCAAACTGGAGTCCCCCTGCTCTGTGGTGAGGTGTAAGAGACCACACACCTACTGTGAGTTCTGGGGGAAAATGCTGGAATATGCGTAATTTAACCTGAAATCTTAGTTTGCTTCCATTTACACAGTTTTGCATAAAAGCAGTAATAACACTTTCAAAATCCCCAGCAGCCTGCTCCTCCCAGCTATTCCATGTTTAAAAACAGCAGATAGGTAACAATTGTTGGTGTGCTAGGACTGAAAATATTATTATTTGTCTGTCTTTCCACTCTACTTCTTGCCCCCTTGTTCCCAGGGATATTCTCATTTAAAATTTTCCCCTGAGTAAAGATACAATTGAAAATCCCTCATTGTGCCATTTTTGGAATTGGTAGGAGTATAAAAAAGTGGATAGATCAGCTGAGAAGTGAGGAATCGAGCAGATTATGTACATACATTATGTTTTAAAAATGAGTAGCAGCTCTCCCTCTTTGTCTTAAAATGTTCATGTATATTTCTGGAAAAAAAAGAATAGCAGAACATCTAATAATAGGAAAGGGTTTTATAAGCCAAGACAGTCTGTAAAGAATTTTACAAACATGAGCTTAACTATTCCTGATGACTCATCTGTTAGTAGCTATCATTATTTTTTTTCTTCAGATGGGGGAAGTAGCATTCAGAGAGACCAAGAAACTCAAACAAGCAGCATGTGTTAAGACAAAAAAAAAAAAAAAAAAAAAAAAAAAAAAAAAAAAAAACAAAAAAAAAAAAAGACTAATAAATGATCTTAGTACCTCAGTTCACTGCCTGAAATTATTGGAATAATAACACACCCAAAAATTCCAGGATCATGTTTCACAGCAAAATACACAGAACAAAACACTCCAAGGAAAACAGAAATAATTAAGCTCAGAGGCTGTAAAGAACACTGTAGTTTTTTGAGATGATCACTATTCTCCAACTAGGCTCATTTGTAACAAAACTTTTAGCAACCCTCCAAAAGTTAACATTCTTCCCCACTGCCATATCCATGCCCAGTTACACAATAGTTTCTTTTACGTGCAAACTAATATTTCTCTCCTAGGAACAGAATTCAGCTATGTAGATTCCTGCTGCTTCCTTCCTGTTTTCCAAATAGGTGCATAAGGCCACAAAGGAGAACATACTGATTTCCATACTTGTGAAGCAGTATTTTAGGAAAGCAAAATCTGTAGGTTAATTCCACATTACTGACCACTGAACTATTGCATGCTTTGAAAGGTCCATGAGAAGACTGCTACTCACAAGCTGAATTTTGCAGTGAGTTGGTCTTACAAGAAGATGGTAAAACCTTCTGAAGAGACCTCAGATTAAACTATTTATTTGCATCTTTCTTCTCAATAAAAATGATTTTGCTCTTGGAGTTTTGAGCTCTAGAATCTTATCCTATATAGCAGTCCTAGGTTACAGTCACACACTGTATTGATTTAGTAATATCAGTATCATTGATATAATATATGAAATGCTTACAAATGTATAATCAGGATTTAGCAGTTCCTTAAGGGAGATGCCAAAGCCTACTTTGTATATTTTCCTTTTCCTCAATCAGAGCAGCAAAAAATTGTTTTCTTCTGGCTAGAGGTCTAGCATGCCATATTCATCTCAGACATACTGAGATATGAATACTGCCATATTCATCTCAGACAGACACATAAACCATAGTGGAACACTAAAAAAGATGTCCTTTTCACTAATTGCCTCCAGGATGGGATTTCCCAAATCATGTCTTCACCCTTTATGAAAGCACTTTTGTCTGTTGTTGTGTGGAATTACTGAGTTTTTGCTTTCTCCTCACACTTGCTGTACTGCCATGGGCTGATGTGGGGTCTGTTTCTAATTTCAGTTTGTGATTTGGCTCCTCATTTCGAGTAGTTTTCCTCTGCTGTTAGAAAACCAGCAGATGATGGTGCCATGGTCCAGGTGAGGCGTCAGGGCATGGGCTGGACTCCATCATCTTGAAGGTCTCTTCCAACCCAGTCATTCTGTGATTCCGTGAATTGTGTGAAAACTAGCAGATGATGCTTGGCCCTGCAGAAATGCTGGTGCTGCTCTAACCCCAGCTAAGCCTGCTGCTCCCTCCATTTCCTGGAGAAGGATGCTTCTGTTAGTCAAGTCCTTGCAAGTGCCAGCATTAATCTCTTCCTTCTCAGAGCTACTGACTAGCAGCCTTTGTTCACTCTGGGCTCAGCACTGCCCTGTAACTCTCCAACATCTGGGTACATTTCTGCAGCCTGATGCTGCTGTTTAACCCAGCTGCTTGGATTTCACTGAGCTGGTCACTGGCTTATTAACACAGCTAAAAATAAGGAATTGTGGAATGGCTGAGAGGCTTCTCCAGCAGGGCACGTGTGCTTGGAGTTCTCAGAATTCTTCCCAGGTCCCTGTAGCTCAGGAAAAGCTTTTTTGTGCTTTCCTGTAAGATTTGGGGAGCAGCAATCAGCAGAGAGGGGCCATGGACAATACCAGAAGTACAGACTGTACCACAGAGGCTGCAGCTCTGTCTGAACCTTCCCAGGCTTCTGAAAACATCTCATTTACAAGGGGCGTGCTGAGAGGCTTCACGGGGGTATTAGCACAGTCAGTTCCATTACAAGAACATGACATCTGTCTTTCCCTCCCATGTCCTCCTTGTCTTGCTGCTGATCACTCAAACTCTGCAGAATCACTTTCTATTTTCAGCTTTTCCCATTATTTTTGCACACATCTTCCACCTCCTGTCCTGTTCTCATCCCAGTTGCTTTCACTTTCTGTGGCACCTTTCCCCACTCCCTTTCACTGTTATGCCAGTGTTTAATTGTTCTTATTCTCTCCTTATAAAATCCTAATTCTCCCCTTGCTTTGCATTTGCTCTTCTTCACTTCTATTATAATTTATCAGGTTTTGAACTACACGGGTCTTAAAATTATTACAAAAGGGATTAAAGTATATCCATATTATGATTAAACTCAGATGAAAACCGAATATGGGAATGTTTAAATATAATTGCATTAAAAAAGAGCAGTTGTAAATCAAAGCTCTTTAATAAGTGCTGCAGTTTGGAAAGGGTGACCATGCCAGAAGAACACATGTGTGTCAGTACACATCCATGTGTGCAGATACACACCCAGAAATAAACCCCATGCTGCTGACTGTCAAACTGATGAGTTTAAGACATTTTCCAAAGGTTTCTGGCACACTAAAATATCCACACAGGCAGCTATTCCCATCTGTGTGCTGGCTGGAAGCTGCACTGCTGCTATGTGGGCCTTTGAAAGCAGGAGGTCTGTTATGAGAAAGAGAGGTGATTTCTTTTTTTTATTTTTTAATTTTTTTGGTGGTTCTGCTTTGCTTGTCAGAGTTAATTCTTTTAAAAACAGGCCAATTTACAATGTTTCAGAACACCACAGCCCATTTTAGAATTGAAACATGCTTGATTTTCCAGTTAGCTGCAATTACTGGTAAAGGCAAGGCAGAATACCTCAGAGAATGACCTCCTGTAATTCTTCACAGGTGCCAAAACACATGGTCAGATGCTAAAATCATTGCAGTAGGCACAAACATGGGTATTATCCAATGTCTTACTTTAATGGGTAAGAACTGTTTCTGTCCTTTAAAACACAGTGACAACCACTCATTTTCCTTTTATTGCTGGCTGAGCATTTGGTTTATTGCAGCCTGAGTGGAGGATGCATTGCTGTGTACACAGGGCTGGGCAGATGTGTGCAGCTGTGATCCTCTGAAGGGGTCAAGCCATCACTTAGCTTCTTATTTACTGGTGTTTATCTCTCTTTTGCATATCTCTCGAAATCCCCAGTTTTTGATTCTCCAAAATAAAAGACAAGCATCCAACCTAGTTCCTTAAAGCTTTCCAAACCTCAACCAAATATCACTGGGATGAAGAACTTCATTAGTTA
Organism: Erithacus rubecula; assembly: GCF_903797595.1. Classification (NCBI taxonomy): domain Eukaryota; kingdom Metazoa; phylum Chordata; class Aves; order Passeriformes; family Muscicapidae; genus Erithacus; species Erithacus rubecula. Next base: position 10,789,530 of record NC_136669.1, read on the forward strand.
TGTGCATAAGGCAAAACAACCTCCACCACTCCTTGTTTGCTTTTACCAGATGCTGGTTTCCAGAGTCATTGGAAGGGACATAATAGCTCTAGATTCTCACATATTTTCTTTCAAAGAGCTTTTCCAGATATTTCATGTTGATTTCCCCTTATGCATAAGCAGTTATACAGTTGGCTTGTCTAATGTCTATATTAATTTTGGTACATTTTTAATTAGCAGATAGCTAATGAATGTGGTATAAGGTTATCTTGTTAAATGTTAATTGAATATGTAAACATTCTTTACAAGTTAATATTCAGAGGAAAAATATGTAATATGCATTTGTTGCCTGTGTCATTCTGAATTAATTACATGACAACCAGATTTATCCCTTCCCAACTTGAGAACCCTCAATAAGTACTCTTTTAAGAATCAATTGATACTTAATTAATATGTGCTGGCTGCCCCATTTAATTTAAATTAGTTTTTTCAACAAGTTACAGCGTTGCTGAAAGACACAGCAGTCCCCCAGTGACACAGAGCATTTTCTGCTGAGAGCACACGAGGGTGCTGTGAGAAAAGGCTTGGGCTGGGCACACAGCCTCCTTCTTGCTTCCCATCAGAACCAACAACTGCCCACCCAGAAGTCTGTCTGGAAGTTGCATGTGCTGTATCTCATTCCGTGGGGTTCCTATAGCTCCCACCTGCACATTATTTCATGATGATAAGGTCAGGACTCCCTGGGGACCAGCAGCTCATTCCTTCTCTCCCTTCTGTGCCCTGCATGACCTGCCCTGATGAGACACAGAGGCTGAGCTCGTTGTCTCAGTGCATTGATATTCCCAGCTAGGGGAACACAAGATTGAGTCCCCCAGGGGCTGAATTCTGGGATGGATGCACAGCAACAACACTCACATGCAATTTATTATGGATATGAAATCCTAAACATCAGCAAAACGGTGGCAGAGTTTGCCTTTCCTTTCTTCACACCACTGTTGGTGAGTAAGGAAGGTCTCTGTGCTGCAGTTTAACACATTCTGTGCCCCAGCAGTGGCCACAGGAACCTGAACTAACAACTTTTCTGACACACATCCCCTCTTCTGCACCTTCACTGCAAATGATTGTGGGTTTAATTTGGGGATGGGTAATCTCCAGCGAGCCCTGAGCATTTGATAAATAACAATGAAGTATCACCACACCCGGGGCATGGAAGTGTTGCAGGTGGGCTGGATGAAGGACAGAGGTAAATAAAGCCTTTTGCCCAAAGCCATGATGTGATATAATAGCATCTCCCAAGAGCTCTGCCTGTCAGCTCCTCCCTGCAAAACAGGGATCACAGATCCTCTCTCAGGTAACTGCACTCCAACCTCTCTCTGGACAGGTGAACTGTCATAATAAGAAAAATAAAACCCCTGGAATTCAGACTGGGCCTGTAAGTGGGGGCCTGGTCTGGCTCTCTGAGGGCAGAACAGAAGATCCCTTTTAGCCTTTTCTGGTATCAGAATGAGAAATGGTGAAGATTAAAGGCTCTGATTTTCATAGGTGCTTCTTGCTGGGCCCTGCTGGTAACTTCAGGAGGGGTTTAAAATCCTTAGCCCTTCTAAAGCCAGGTGTGGAGTTTGCCCAAGGTCACACTGCCTTTTGCAGTGCTGTGGCAGCAGTAAATTTGGCCAATTGTCTTGTCTCTCAGTTCGCTGCTGTTACTAAATTTTTCTTTAAGGAGGTTTGCCCCATTTGTTGCAGCTGAAAAAGCTGTTCCTACAGCTTGAAGCAGCTGAAAGGATCTGAATACATTGTATTGTAATCATTAAATACCAGTTTTCTACTGGATATAAGCAGAACACCTATTTTTAGTTAAAAAGCTGCTGTTAGGTTACACAATATCTTTTATGGCTGAAGTAATGCAGCAAGCTGGCACAAACCAAATGGTACTTGACTGTTTGCAAATTGAGCATCAACAGGAACAGCAGGTGGTCACTCAGCTCCAGACTCCCATGTTACAACAATAGCTGCAGTCATAATGCCAAATAAATAGCAGCCAGCAGCCCACGTGCTTTGTCACGGGGGGTTGGAATGCTGGAGACCCACTTTTACAAGTCACCTCAGACAATTATTGCTGCAGCTTTATTTTTATCACCACTTTCTCCATTTTCCTGTGGTTGAAAGTTAGGATTGGTGTCCCTGTATCCCTTCAGATCAGATGGATGCTTGCCTGGAGCTCCAGGGTGCCTTCTTATTGTACCTGACTGCTAAACCTAGTTTTGTCTAGAGTACTGTGAACACTAGAAGTAGGAATACATGGCCCATTTGAAAACATCTAGGAACTATTGCAAAAAATTCTAAAATAGGCATGGATGACAGCAGTATTCTTAGAGCATTTCTCCCAGCTTCACTAAACATTAACTATCTACTATTTCTACTACTACTATCTATTGTATCCACTATCCACTATATCTACTACTACTATCTATTGTATCCACTATCTATTTGGCTTCCCCATGTCCACCACCACTGGCAGAAGAGCTGAATAGTCACTCAATGTGGAGCATGTGATGACACTGTGCTTGTGTAGGTACATGTGAGGAATTCAGATTTCCATGTAACACCCAGGAATTTTAAACTGGAAGCCAGAAGTTAGGCTAAGAAAATCTCTAGGTGCCCAGAAATGCTGAAAATTTACAGATACCCGTCAGTATTTGCCCACCTGCTTTTATTTCTTATTTTTATTTTCATCATCAGCAGTATTGTTGTAATTATTATTATTAGATACAGCCAAATTTCTATTTTTTGTCCCCAGTGAAGAGCACTATTGACCATGAGGACTGCAGTGGAAGAAGATGCTCATCCATACAAAGATGGCCCAGCCTGGCCCCAAAGCAGTTTTCACAGTTCTCACTGTTTGGTACTTAAAATCCTGCTGGGTTTATTTACTGTGGATGGAGTTTGCCTCTCATTCCATGGTGAGGATGACACTGGTGCAGAATGAAAGGCCTGAGATCCAAGCACCTTGGATGTAGAAAGAATAAGAAACAGTTGATAAAGGGAAATTCTAAGAGAGTCTTGTGGGTCTGGAAGAAGAAGGTAAAAGCAAATATAAAAATGAAACCAACAGAGGCTTTATCTCAACAAAGCTTAGTTTCATGTATACAGTATTTAGTATTTATGTTGTGAATAAAAGCCCTCCCAGGGGTGCTACGAGACATACCCAAGAGTAATGCAACACCTAATTATCACTATTAGAAGATAATGAAAGAAAACATTAATGCTGAACACATAGAGCAGATACAAAGTTTAATTTTTAATAATTTTCAGTGCATTCCCATGAAATTTCAGATCCCCAGAAGCAAGCAATATACAAATGCAGCTTGCAAGTATTAACAGAGCAGTTCAGTTCTCCCAGGAGCAGTCCAGCCTTCATCCAAATGTTCTAGTTGCCCCAAATTCTAATTGGAGGGGACTATCTGTGAATTCATGAAAAAAATTTTTATGGCAGGACAAAACCCACTATAATGAAACATTGCAATGTTGACTGGACTGTTTGAAACTAGATTTCCCCAATCAGCTGAAAATGAGAAGCAACACAGAGCAGGTTAACATGTTTCCAGTGGTATCATGAGCAATGTGAGATGGCACATCCTCTGTGACACAGCTGCTGCATTCACACACACCTGGCTGATGTCATGCCAGTGAAAATTGGCTGCTACAAAGCAGAGGAAGCATGGAAAAGGTTTGGCAGCACCCTTGCATGCAGCTGCCATGGGATTCCAGGTTAGCAGCAGCCCAGGCTGAGAGGGAGCAGTGCAACACAGGGAGATTGCTGGGCTCTCAAAGCACTGCAATTCCCAGAGCTGACAGCCCCAAAGATCACACAAATACTCACAGTGAAGCATTAAACAGGGCCTTGTTGGCTGAGTGGCATGTCTGTTAAACCTTCTAAAGCAACACAATCAACTGCTGTCAGAAAATTCAGATTCATATTTGTGTCAACACTTGTGCTCACTGGTGTCAGCTGAGATATCCCCTTCTCTGCTTGTCTCCTGGAATGAGACCTTGGGAGAGCTAAAGCTATTTTTGTGAGCAGGTTCTGATACTGTGGAATGAGCCCACTCTGCACTCCTGTGAAATCTGGTGACAGGGGAGTCTGATCACAAATGGCTGGCACTGCATGGAGAAGGGGAAGAAGCAGGGACTGTACACGAATGTTGGGGAATGTTTGGGAATGTACACATTTCCCAAAGTGGGCTGGCTTTGGATGGTACAGTCAGTTTTCTGCACAGTGGCAGGTGGGGGCTGTGTTCTGGGTCTGCCCTGAAAGCAGAATTGATGCTGTGGAGATGTTTTTGTTGCTGCTGAGCAGTGCTGTCACAGCACTGAGGGATTTTCTGCTTCTCACCCCAGCCCACTGAGAAGGCTGAGGGTGCACAGGGACTTGGGGGGCACACAGGATGGCCAGGGATAATTCCAGACCATATGGCATCGTGCTCAGTGCACAAAGCTGGGGAAGGAGAGGGGAAGGGGGGACATTCAGGGGGATGCTGTTTGTCCTCTCAAACCTGAGACAGAGCCCTGCTTTCCTGGGATGGCTGAACATCTACTTGCCCAGAAAGGAGGAACAAATTCCTGGTTTCACTTTGCTTGCACACAGGGATTTGATTTACCTTCTTTATCTCAGCCCATGAGTTTTTTTCCCTTTTACTCTTCCCTTTCTCTGCCCAGTCCTGCTGCTGGGGCAGCTGGGGAGGAGCAGGGTGGTTCTTTGCTGCTGGCTGGGGTGAAACCACAACACAAATGCACCACAAACAGTGCAGAGGGGATCCCCAATGCCCAGTGCACCCTCATTCTGGGCTGGGGGCTCTGTAGCAGGTGGCAGATGTGCTGTTTTGCCCACCCTGGTGCACACTGTGTTTGTTCCTTGGGATGGGGATGTCCCCATGGGGGGACAGGCCTGGGCTCCCCTGCTGCTGCTAATGAGGCAAGAGCCCTGCTCCTTGTGCCTGCCTTACTGGCTGTGACAACACAGAAGCCCTTTAAGTGGAATTAAAAACCTTCCCTGCCCTTAATATGTGTGAGAATGAAAATACTTTCTTCAGCAAAATACTCCCATTTTGTGAAACTTCAAAGAAAGCTCAAATTCCCTGTTTCTTCAAGAATAACCCAGTTTGAGGAGTATAATATTAATAAATGCATTAGAACTATTTTTAAGTAAGCAAAGACTGGATGATAGTCATCCAAATTAATGAAGGGTATGAACCTAAAATTGATTATGTAAACTGCATTAAATCCCTGCGCAGATTTAATGATTTAAATTCAAATTTAATTTAGATTTAACTCAAACACTAACTTGAATTAAAACCACTTTAATTCTGAATGAGAGTGCCCAGAATGGGCTTTAGTATAGGTTAAAAAATCTGCTCTGTGCAAAGATTTTCTTAAACTGCATTATTTTTTCTTAATGCCATTAAGTCAGTAGTCAGTAGATTGAATACAGAGGGCTCTGAAAGAGAGCCTGTGCTTGGAAGTAGAGCATGACTCACCAAAATGCATAAGCAGCCCCCAGCTATAGCTGGGGAGTATAGGAGAAAACTCACATTTTTCAGGCTAATTAAATCCCTAAAGAAGAGCTTAGTCTTGCACTTTTTGAAAGAAGAGGAATTCCTTTCTCTGATGTCCAGGACAGTGGGCTGGGCCTTGGATCTTCCCCTTTTATCCATCCCCTGTCCCCTAGGAACAGAGCTGGGAGGGAAAGGGAGTTCCACGTTACTGGAGTCCATAAAACCCCCAAAAACCTAAAGGAAAACTTGTCTGTTTAAGATGGGATGGAAGCTCCACACTTTTCTGACACTTACCTGTGGGTCTCAGAGGGGTGCCCCCCATCTAGGCAGGGCAGGGGGCAGGAGGAGCCCTGGCTGGGCACATGGCATGGGCAGCAGAGGGGCAGCAGAGCCCAGCAGGGCAGGGGACAGGAGCAGAGGGCTCCTGGATTAAGGGGTGAAGCTGAGCTCAGGGGGGAAGGGGGCTATGGAGGTGTGTGTTAGTTTTTCTTCCTTTCTCACAATCCTGCTCTGTTTTTACTTGGCACTAAATTAGACTAATCTTCCCAAGCCAAGACTTTTTGCCTGTGATGGCAACTGGGGAGGAATCTCCCTTCTTCACCTTGAGCCATGAATTTTCCCATTGTATTCCCATCAAGGAGGGGATGTGACAGTGGCTGGCCTGGGTCACTGCTGAGCCTCACCTTGGGCAGCTCAGTGCAGGTCTGAGAGATGCTGTGAAAACTGGTGGTGCTTAAACACCCCCACCCCTCACAAAGGCATCATACAGGGCTCTGGTGGTGATCTGGAACATCCTGCTGGGGCAGCTGGAGGGTTGGTTATCCACAGCTGGGTGCCCTGCCTTCCTGCCAGGAAGGTGCCACCCATCCCTGCTCCAGCACTTGTCCCCCAGCTGAGTAAAGTGGCAGAGGCAGCAAGGGCTGGGAAGGGTCTCTGAGCTACAAACTCAGTCCTCTTGGGTGGCTGTGGATGGGACAGCTTCCCCTCTTCCATACAAAGGATTTTGCTGGATATTGGCTTGGATTCCTGAGGCCAGAAGAGAGTGAGTGCCTTTGCAAGCTGCCAGCCCTGAGCAGCCTGGCTTTCTCTTTAAGAAGGCACACGGTGTGCTCCAGCTTAATGGTACGTGTTAAGCAAGAACATCTGCTTATGAAGAGATAGATATGCTGAAACATTTACTGATGTTTTGCTTCCTCCCCTTGTGTCACCTGAAATCTATCATCTCACTATGGCATCCCAGCACAGTCCTGCTTGCAAATCCAGGGAAGCAGGGCAGTGGTGCACAGCCTTTAGAAAATGATTAGTGGTCTGTCAGGCTTACGTCTAAACATGGGCACTGACTCAGATGTGTTACCTATAAATCTGTTCATCAGCAGCTGAGGAACATATGTGCCTCCTCTTCCTTAAACATAAAAACATTAATTACATTATATTGTACCACGGTAATGGGCAACACAGTGACAGAAGCTTGCCAAAGCTTTAATTTTAACTATAAATCTGGTGGGCCTGGAATGGTGATTCAAGCTGCTTTAAGAGATGAAGATAAAGCTGAAGTCAGGTGTGTAGGAACAAGACTTGGTGGGGGTGGCAGGGGGGGAGGAAGGCATGGAAAATCAGCATAGACTGGCTGAAATACTTGTAAATGAGGTAGTAAAACTACAATCCTCCTTGGACAAGGGACAGGAGAAAACAAATTGCGATTCACTAACAGATCCTCTTCTGACTTTCTGCAATAGTTGGGGGATAAAAAGTTTCTTCTCTCCTACTGCTGGATCCTGGCTTCCTACTGTTTGGTTTTGCTGTCCCTCTTTGTTTCTTCCCTGGTGTAATCATCTAAGCTCAGAGGGAATAGTGAACAAGCAGCCCTTGGTGTCCTTTTGCTGGCTGGTTTTTCATTTTAAATAGAGCCGATCAGGAGAAAAGATGAGGCACAGCAGGTGGCTTGCACTGTCCTTTGTGGCTGGATAAAAGCAACAAGAAGGAACATCCAGATTATTTACCAACAGGAGCAGGAGGAATTTGGAAATCTGTGTGTACCATTAAACATGAAAGGCACCAGAACAGGATCTGCCATTGCATGAGGTGCTGTGCATCCCCTGTGCAAAGGGTTTATCAGATGGAGCAGTCCTGCTGCTTTGGGGAAAGGAGCTGAAGGCAGCAGCTGGCAGTGCCCTGTGCCTCTGTCTGCCCCACCCTGTCCCACTGCCTGCCTGTCTTGGGTTCAATACAGGATGTGGCCAGAAATGTGTATTCTGTCCCATCTGTTGGAGCTGGGTGGGGCAGTGTCCCTGATCTCCTGGCACATATTATCTGCTAATGGGCCATCTTTAAACCAGCTGGGGCAATCATCTTTATCTTTCCACAGCCCATCCTCCCTGCAGGAGATATCTCCTGTTCATGGCCATTGAGTCCCAGTGCATAAAAGTGCTGAAGGGAAATCCACACCTTTCTCTTCTCACTTTTATTTATTTATTTAATTCTTTTTTCTTTTATACCAAATTCATCTCCACAAGAGTTGTAAGTACTCAATATTTTCCATGCTGCTTCTCCCTTCTGATGAGAAAAGACTTCAGAAACTCAGTATTTGAGCTGCAGATGTGTTTGTCCTGACTGAGCAGTGCTTTAATTCATCTTGGTCCAGCTTCAACAGCCCACATTATCACTATTATTAAAAGGACAAAAAGCTGGACTGCCATCTACAAATGATCAAACCAGAATTTCAGAGGTCCCAGATAATATGTGGTTGTTTAGAAATTCTGTAAGTTGCATGACTTTTTTTGTTGTTTCCCTAGGCAGGAACCACAACATAGAAAATATTTTCTATTTACCCCTTGACTGAAGACACTTAACTGGCTGCCAGATGTATGAGGCTGCAGAGGAGAGTGTATCAGCAGAAGATGGCAACTGATGTGACACAAAATCCAGGCTGGGGTGCAGGGCAGAGCTGCAGCTGCTGTGGGGGGCGTTTCTGCCCTGTCAGAGCAGTACAGGATGTATCTATCACAGAGCAGAACTCTGAATATTCACTGTGTGCTGGACAGCAATATTTCATTTCATGCATCATTAAGAACCTGCATTGATTCCAAGTAGTCATATAACCTCATCCTGCACTTGCTTTAAAGCAAAAAGGGGAGAAAAAAAAAGTCTCCTTCCCAAGTCACTGGATAACTTTAAAACTTGGGAACTTGAAGAAATATTATTTGTCAGTGCCATCTCTGCTGGGGACCAGGATGCTGGTGCAGTACTCCATGACCTGGAAACCAGCAAGGACTGCAGTGAGGGGCTTGGTTTCAGCATGACATAGGTTTGCTTAGCACACATCCACTGTGCCTCATCTCCCTGTCAGTGTTTGATTTGGAGTAACTTTCAGTTCAAACATGATAAAAAGAGAGAAAATAGAAGAGAATAAACTGTCCCAGTAGCTGGTGTTGGTCTCTGCAGCCAGCTGAGCTGGCTGGGAAGCACATGCTCCTGGGCTTTTGGTACTCTCTGGTATGATCCTGTAAAGCAGAATATCAGCTTAAAAAAACTAACACCTTAGTGAATGTTTCAGTTGGAAGCTATTTGGTGGATTTGACTCAATTTGCTGTTGGTGCCTAAAGCTATAGCTGAATCTGGGGCCCAGATTTAACCTAAAAACTGTGAAAGAATTCAGTGATACTAAGTCTGAGTTGTCCAACATGAACACTTCCCTGCTGGAGGAGGCAGAGAGCCTTTGAGGAATGGTAGAGGTGTTGGGTAATGGAATCTCCCTCCCCAGGCTGTAGCACATCAGCTGGACCATGGCCTTTCCAAGGGTTTTCTCTGGACTGTGGTGGAGTTGTTGGCCCCACTGTGAGCTCAGCTTAGGGTGAAAAGAACCCAAACAGGATGATCTGGGAAGACTCAATCAGCTCTGACTGTATCCTTCCAATGGCCATTGCTCATTTCTAGCCAGAGTCTTTGGCAGGCTATTAATGTTTTAAACTGAATTTTCCAAGAATCACACATGCTTGTCACTCTCAAAAGGGAGGCTGAAAATGTTTTATCAGTAGAAGGAAGGACCCCTGAGACTGAAAGAGGGCATTCAAGAGGAATGTTGCTGCTTGCTCATACTAACAGTCCCTCCTCCGCAAGGAAAGGGAAAGGGTAAAAAGAGATGGAAGTTTAGCTGGTATTAGCACCAGCTGCCCTTACTGACATCCAACCTCTCATTAAAAACACTCTGAAGGCTTATTACCTGCCTTCCACAGGAGGAACTGCCTCCTTGCCACTGATGAGTACATCAACATGTCCCACATGTGGGGTGATGCACTACAGAAAATAGGATCAAATTTCATATATTATTTGCCTTTTGAATGAGACACAATACCCTCCATAAGGTACATGGTAAAGACTGTCAGGGCCTCTTACCTTTCATGAAAAGGCAATATTTGTTGTGCATGACATAGTCCAGGGTAGAATAACAGCTTTGCATTAATTTCTGCCTGTAATTTAGCAAAACCCCCATTCTTCTTGTATTTCAGCCTCTCATTGCCATTGTTTGACACTTTTTTTATTCTCTCTGTATCTTCAGATCCCACAGCATCTGGTGGCAAATCAAACATGGTAAAATGTTGGTTTGGAGCTTAATAATATTTTCCAAGCCATTTGTTTACCAAATGCTCTTGGTGGAAGTGCTTTGTTCTGCATGTTAACAGGTGGAAGCACTTGGTGTGAATGTGGGTGATGAAAGCAAAGCAGGTCTCTCAGGGTGGTGTGTTTGAGCTGGACAGGCTCTCAGTGCCTCAGAGCCTTCATGCTTTCACTGTCTGAGTTTCCTGGCCACTCCTCCCAAACACAGGCAGGGATTTTGCCAGCACATTTCTTCAACTGTTATTTGTTTTTCCATACCTGCTTTATTATATTGCAGGGCAGTGATGGCCCTTATCAGGGAGCATTATCCACTACAAACCTTCAGCTGAAAGGATAGATTTGGATAGAAAGTGTCTTCCTCATCTTAAGACACAAGCCAGACCTTGGCACTCTGTGCTTTCTCCTTGACAGGCTGAGCTTGCCTTTAGAGCTTGCCAGATGCATCTTGTTCTCCTTTTACTCATTTTTTTTACTCATATTCCCCCAAACAGAACAGAAGCAGCAGTAAAATGTCCAATTGCTGTTCTATACATTGTTTGTGGATCAGGTCTAATGATCAGCCCAGTCTGATGTTAGTTACCTAAATCCTATAGGAAAGAAGGAAATTAATAAAGGAACATTATAAGTAAAGTAGCATTTTTTTTTAAAATTGAAAAACCACATCTTTCTTTCAAAGAATTATATTTTTGTATCAGATTTCTTTTTCTTAGAATTTCTACAGAATCATGGTGCTACCCTTCATCACCTTTGTGGCACCAATATAAGGGGCCTTTGCAATATGATACCATTTATTGCAAAAAGCACTAGAAATATATCTCTGTTAATCAAAAAAAGAGATATTATAATGGTATCAGACTGCCTAAAATCATAACCCTTCTAATATAAGAGCATTGGGTAAATTCAAACTGTAAGCTTAGACATGGAAGTTGTTGGGTTTTTTTTTCAACCCACCAAACAACAGGAGCAGATGTAGATTATTTTTTGGATAACACATTCCTCTTTTGGAATGATTTCACATGCTAACTTTGCTTGGGAGCTGCTCCTGTTGGTGACCATGTGTTCAGCACATCTGCTTTGGCTTGTTGTTTTCTCTGAGACTGACAATATTGTGGCAAGGCGTCAGAGTGAACTGAGGTGAAGGAAAAGGAAAAGAAAAATTAACATGAAAGAGCTGCATTGCAAGTTCAGATGAACCCTGAGAGACTTTCCAGCCCTTGATCCTCCATGTGCACATCAGGGTAGGTGTGGAGGGATTTGGAGAGGTGGGAGGAACTGACAGACTTGAAGTAATACCTGGGCTTGTCTTGTCACAGTCAAAAACTGAGCTCAATCAGACACACTGGGAGGGCATTTCTGACTTCTAACCCAGGGGAGAGGATGCCTTCAAAAAGTTGGGAAAATCCTGCCAATGACTCATCAAGGCTGGTTTCACTGTTCACTGCATAATGCACTCATCCATCAAACTGAAAAGATTTCAACCAATATTGTCAGACTAAAAAGTTATGTATTATATACACATGCACCCACAGGTGTACTTAGTTATGCACAGCCTGTGTGGGGACCATCATCAAATAAATCACAGAGCTGGCTTCTAAACTGAAATCCTTCTCTCTACCTGTCCCTTATTTGCACTGAGATTCACACATAAAATCCAGTGGTTTTCATCTTCTTCAAGCATCATCATCTTCCCTTTTCCTTTTTTTCCTTTTCCTCCTTTTCCTTTTCCTTTTCCTTTTCCTTTTCCTTTTCCTTTTCCTTTTCCTTTTCCTTTTCCTTTTCCTTTTCCTTTTCCTTTCCCTTTCCTTCCCCTGCTGACTTCTCACAGTGTCACTTGGTGCCACATGGTCTGTGCAGTCATGTCCATGTGGCATCACTCTCTAGAGGTACATGACAAAAGAGCAGCCTAAAAATGGCTTTTAAAGCAGACCAGTGATGCAGATGAGGATTGAGTAAAGAATTCGCCTGTCAGGTTGAAATCTCACTCATATGAAATATTTTATATGGGGATCACAAAGTATCTTGCAAGATAGATATATAAAAACATAAAAAGACATGGGAGTTGAAAGGATTTTTTTTTAATATGCACAAAATAGAGCAGTAAATTGTGTAGTAAAGGTTTAATTTGACACAGGATGTGCACTGTAGTGCTTAGTCTAGAAAAGTGCTTATATACAGATTTTAAATATAAGGCTGAGAATAGGCTCAGTGGATTTAATGTCAGAATTCTGGTGCTGTGGGGATGGATGCACTGAGCATTCTCTCCAGAAAAATATTCTCCTTTTCCTTCTGGGCTTGGGCTGCATGGGGCAGGCTGAGCTCAGCCTCCTGTGCTCTGTGTGTGCACATTGACTCCTCTGATGTTTATCCCTCAGTTTTCTGAGTTGCCAACCCAAGCCTCTAAACCAGCAGCAAAACTTTTGACATTCTCCAAGGAGAAGCAGAGTATTATGAACCAGGTGACATTAGAGCTGGGCAGGGTTACCAAGCTACTCCATCATGGTCACCATAGAATAAACAAAGTTTTTTAACTGGGTAAAACTTTTATGGTAAAGTTTTAAGTTTCAACTGGGTAAAACTTAAAAACAATTATGTTAATTGGTCTTACTGAATGGGGAGAAAAAGTCCTGCACTTTCCTGCAGCTCTGGCCTAAGCCTTGGTTTTTTGTCCATTAATTTAGGTGTGTCTGCAGGGACAGTTCCTCTCACCTTTTCTCCTACAGCTTGTCTTCCTTTTCAGAGCTTGTTTTCCATCTCCACTCAATAATCAAGTACCAAATATTGAGACAGCATTTTCCAGTTTACAGCCTGCACACTTTGGTAGCCTTTTGGCAAAACAGAATGTATTAACACCCACAGGCTTTGGAGCTCTATTTTATGGAGTATTTAATTACTAAAAAACCCTAATCCTTGCCTGCTTATTCTACTTTTGAGAGACACAGTCAACATTTTTCTGCTAAATGGGCTGAATACTTTATAATACCAAAGAAATTGTGCCAGGGTCGACCTTACTGTGACTGGAGTTCCCTCCTTGGTGAAGGTTGAAAGTTTCATGGGCAGGCACAGATGGGAGAGGTTTATTGCAGATATGGGAGCCCAGCTGATGAACTGCAGTGCTAGGTGAGGTATTTTATTCAGCATTTAGCTTTGCCTCACATGTCTGCAGCCTATTAATACATTCCCAGGAGACCTATTGTAATTTTCCAGACACTTGAAAATTTTCAAGCAGATGTCACTTTAAACAAAACTAAAAAACTTGGAGATGTATCTGCTGATCCTTTCTGGTGTCTGCAAGCAGTAATTTCTACACTAAAGTTCTTCATTCTTAGAGGGACAGGCTGCAATATCTGACTGCAGCAATATTCTTTGCATTTAAAAATGGAAATATGGAAAAGGGATGCCTGTTATGTTGCAAAAGGAAAATTTGGGAGTGAGCGCTTGGTTTTAATTCTGAAAAGGTCTGGAATAATCAGCTTCAAACTGGGATATATCTTGATAGGAGAAACCTTTACATAAGCCTTTCTTTGAGCCTCAGTCAGGCAGATAATGAAATTATCTGGAAGATGAAGAGGGAAATACACTTAGGAAAACATGAGTGCCTAAACCTTTGCTGAGTGACATTTAAGCAGGGAGCTGGTCAGCAGGTGGCTCACACCTGAGGAATTAGAAAGCTTTATTGTCATAGTATGGTCATAACCTCCCCTTTGGCCAACTCCATACAATGATGTTTGAAACTGGATAATCAGTGTATCCCCTCCTTTGCAAGTTAATAGATTCCCAGCACACACCCAATTTTCTGAGTGTTTGAGGACACCCACAGAGGGAGCAGCACCAAGGTGAGCTCCCTAGGCTTTTGTTACCTGCATGTATAGGTGACAGATGAGTACCCTCATTTTTTGTTACCTCCCTTGCAGCTGTTTCTGTGGGAAGGCTCAGGGTGCTGATTGCTCAGTGTGGTGAGAGCTGTTGGAAAGATGGGGTGATGCTGTCCAGCAGCTTTCCTTGTCCTCCTGAACAACATCAGGGCAGATGTGGGAGGGCTGAACAAGAGCACAGCCAACCTGACAGCTCTAGCTCAGCCACCTTCAGACCATTAAAGCTGCTCAGGAGGGTGTTCCTTCATCCCTTGTGTCAGAAGAAAAGAGGAGCACAAGCAGAACTCTTTATCTGTCTCTCCCACTCAACAGTTAACAAAACAAGGACACGTGTGAAAGGCCGAGCCGTCCCTGGGTGCTGAGGTGGTGAAGTATTAACAACTTTGCTGGCTCAGTCAGGTCACTTCATGAGCATCAGAAAATCAGGCAGTGGACTGTGTTCCCCATCTGTCAGGAAAGCTACCAAACAGCTTTCAATTAATTATTTTCAGGAGGAATGCAGATTGTCTTTGCCTGGGACAGGGCTGCTGCCTGTGCTCCATAAGCAGTGCTGTTCCAGGCAAGCAGCACAGCTTTGTCAGCCTGTGACAGCTGAGGGTGCAGCCTGGGCTGCTTTGTGCTTAAGCCTTGTACTACAAAATGTTTTAGCACATGATGAGTGTTAGGTTTCTCAGCAGTTCCAGTTAATAATGAGATTCTGCTTGGGTAACTCTTGGTGTTTGAGTCTTCACCAGCAAACTTGCAACTGTTCCAGTCAAACAAGTTGTGCATTTAATGTCTTTTTCCTCTGAGCCAGAGGAAATGGTTTGCAATAGTTATAGAAATAAAAAAAAAACATGGACATAATGGGTTTAATGTGTGAAATGAAACCACATATCTATGAATATGTGAGGAGGCATTGAGAGGAAATACTCATTGCACAGAGCACTGCACGTGCAAGGCAAGCTCGTGCAGCACCACCCGATTTATGGCAGGAGCTTCCCAAGACAAGAAGTTTCCAAGGTTCTCTTGCCTTGCACTGTCATTCTCAACCCCTCCCTTGCACACAGGCAAGCCAATTACTGGGAGAGCTCAGAAGTTTCTGTCACAACTATAGCAGTTTCTCAAAACAAGTATCAGCTTAAAAAAGCATAGGAGGTTGAAACAGAAGGAAGCTACAGGGATATAGCTGGAGGGGGAAAAGGGAGGGAACATCAGTTGTCGACTTCCAAAGCAATTGTGGATATGGATTGCATGGAAGGCTTCTCATCAGCAGGGAGTCTGACAGGTCTATCAGGGGAGAGTTCATCTACTTCTGTAATAGTAGTTATTTGAACAACTAGAGATCGATATAGTTTCTAGGGGAGATGCTGCTATTTATTGGGAAATAAGAGACAAACACTGGTGAAAGTTTCCTCTGTTTCTACAGTAACCACCATCAGGAGGACTGTGCACGTGTTTCCTGGCTGGGGCTCATGCCTGGATGGCTGCAGAGCCAAGGCAGGCTGTGTGTCACTGACAGACCCCATGGCCTTGCCTTGAACTCCCCAGAGCTCAGGGGGTCACACAGTGGGCAGCGGAGGGATGGGTTAGCACCTGGAGAGGTCACTTGTGAAATAAAACTCAGCTCTGAATTTGCAGCTGATGGGATGTTTAGGCAGGAGCCACCCATGGGTGTCTGTGAGTGGTTCTCGCAGCCTCTGGTGCTGCCAGGCTCGCTGGGAGCAGCCCTGTGAACAGGAGCAGTGTGTTCTGAGCCCAGCAGGACCCAGGGCTCAAGGTCAGCACCTCATTCCTATGCAGAGATACCCTGTGGGTGCAGAGTGAATCTCCTCGAGCAGGGGAGTCCAGCTCAGTCACTGCAGTGTGTGACACCCTGGGTCTGTCACCCCACTGGAGGGGGATGTGCTGCCCCCCACCACCTCATCCCACAGGTGCCCATCACTTAAAACAACACACTTAGGATGTGGGCACTCCAGGGTCTGATTAAGTCATGATTAGGGAAACAGCAAATGCTTCTGCAAGATACATCATCAAAGGCAGGCAGGAACACTTCTACTCTGTTAGCAAACACACCTGCAATATCTTCACCTTAAATGAGCTATAAAGTTGTCTGCCTCCCCTTCACTGTTTACTTTGTGTTCCCGTTTTCTGCACATGCTGCAATATTTTGCTCCTTAAGAGGTGTGTGTGATAAGCTCATGAATAACAAATGAGGATTTATGTTTGTGGATTGTGAAATGATATTAACGTGACTATTACTTTTAATCTTTGCTTTTGAATGATGTATTGAGCTGCAGGTAATCCCAGAGGGATATTATTCGGGTCTGAGTATTGGAAATGTCTCCTTCTTTTGTCTTCCCTCCTATTAAGTGTGGAATTGAATGTAGAAAAGTGAAGGAAGTAGGACAAACACAGGCTCTCTGATTTAATGCCTTATTTTATAGTCTTAGACCCCTACCAGCTGTATCTTCTAAGGGTGTGGGGAGGAAGGAGAAAAAAGATGAGAAATTCTGAAATTTTAATAAGCTACCTTTTTTGAGAGAAATTATAAAAGCCTCTCCATTCTAAATCTTGATCTCCAGTAATGAACACTGAAATTTGCTGTTTCCAAGAAACTTTCATTCACTTAAAAACCAAAATCTTCCTTACTGTTTGCTAAGGAATAAATGCATTTTCTTTGCAGCTTCTGATTACCAGAACTGGTAGCTGGACTGAATTTTGCAGCCCAACATTAGCAATAATAGTAGACAAAAGCAAAGTGCTTGCAATTCTATTGGAACAAAATTGAATAGACTGTCTCTTCAAATTTACCCTTTTTCAGCTGACTGTGATAGGATGCTATTTCTTGAAGAGGATAGTAGTCTGAAAATGTTCTGCAGGACTGTAAATGTTCTGCAGGACTGTAAATATGACAGTAAAAATATGATGTCTGGGATGGTTTCATGCAAATATACCCCCCTCTCTGCATACATATTTGTAAGTAAACAGAAGATCCTGCTATCTCTTTAAATCTACTGTTCATTTCAGAACATCAACAAATACTGGTTATCATATTTGCATATCAGTAATGCTGCTGATAACTTACATTCCTACATTGTTTTTGTACCTCTAATGGTAGAACTGGCTAGATAAAAAAAGGAAATTTGGGGACAGAAGGAGAAACACTTGATACTATTTAAATTCTCATTCAGATACACTTCTAATAAACATATTTCCCTGATATCCACCAAAACCAACTTTATCCAGCCTGCAGGGGGGTTTCAAACTTCTTAGGAATTGTAGCTGGGGTTTGCACTGGACCTTCTGTTGGCAGCAGGAGATGTGCCACAGGGAGCAGGGCAGGGGGACAGGATGGAGGGTGGCTGCTCTGGGGAAGGACAGAATTTAGGGTGGCTGCTCTGGGGAGGGACAGGAGGAGGGTGGCTGCTCTGCTCTGCTCTGCTGGGACTGGCACAGGGCTGGGGAGAGCCAATTGCAGAATAAAACAGAGTGACCAGTGTGGGTTGGGCCCTCCATCCCTTCCAGAGGTCACTGTGTCCAGTCTGTGGCACAGCAGCAGCCTGTGGACTTGCCAGGACAGCTCCCCTGGTGACTGGGAAATTCCCATCTCCTATGGGAAATGCTGGGTGCAGGAATGCCTTCTGCAGGACTGGCCTGACTGGGGGTCACCTGCCCTTATCCCCAGTGGGGGCAGGGATGCAGAGATGTCCCTGGCACTGCTGCTATCAGCCCCTTGCCTTGCACAGGTCACAAAAGCACCAAGCACTGCAGGAAGGCTGGGCATGGACTCCAACCCCCCCTCCTGAGGGGTCTTCTGGCAAAACTACTGCAGGTAGCTCAGCCAAAGGTAAGGCAGGTCTACAGAAAATGGGGTGAAGAGCCTACAGCACCTGGGGGGATTGCAGTGGGTAGGAATTTAAATGTGGTCTCTGCTATGGGGCTGAGCAGAAATGAAAAATCTGTGTCCCAAGGCTGCCTGGGGAGGAGCAGGTCCCCTTTCAGGAGCAGAGAGACTGCAGGTCTGCAGCCCTGTGTGCTCACAGCTCAGGCCACTCAGGGTGCATAAGGGTGAAGGTTAGGTCCCTTTTGTCCTCTCTAACCTTTACTCTGTGAGACATCTTAAATTTCCTTGGGAATTCTTATTCTTAAAACTCAGACAGTACTGTCCTTGAAAGCTGTAGACCTAATTATGAGAGGCTTAGAGGGATGGTGAATAGATCATCTTCGCTTCTTGAGTTAATCTTGATATATAATGCATGGCAAATATTGTCTTGTTTCTTTTAAAAACCGTCAGTGAGAGGAAATTCCAGAGAAGGGAAATGCAATCTTTCAAAGGATTAAGAGAGAACTAACTAACATGAACCAGATCATTAGCTTTGTATTTTCTGTTCCACCTTCTGATGCCCATATTTCACTCATGAGGATGAGTTGGAATGACTCCAAAAAACTAAGTGGAAATTAATTTCTCAAAGGCTGATCTGAAAGTTAAAATGCATTTCAAAATCACTTGCTTTACAGATCCCATCCATTTGCCCCGAAGAAAGGAAGAAAAAAAATAATGCTTTATGTAGCAACACAAAGTACAAGTTGAAATGAATTTGGGTGAGGCACTGCAGGAGGCTCAGGGGGAGGCAGCCACAGAGGCAGGGCTGCTGTGAAATGGCACATCAGCCACTGGGAATGGCTTTAACAGCTTTGGAAGAGATGCTTAAAGCAGAGGATTTTTAAAGGAAGCTGGGAGGATGATGCAAGGAGGATTGTACACACTGTAATTTCCCCTGAAATTTTAAGATATCAGAATTGGCTTTTTGAGGACATCCCCTATATTATGAAACCTACATTGCAGAAAAAATCAGAAAAAAAATAAAAAGCTTGATTTTACTTTTAACTATTATGTTTTCTAATACACATCATTTAAGAAGCTATTTTCAAATTGTGACTAACATTGCTAAAATGTTAAAATTGTTTTCTTCCTCCAAAGCATGATTTTTATGACATATAAATTGTAATATTTCTAAAATAGTAAACCTATGGAAGGTTTAATTTCTGCAAGATTAATATTTTTGTGACAGAAACTGCTTTGAAGAAGGTTCCACAGTTTTGCAACTGGCTTTAACATGAGCAATTTCCATTGCAAACTAAAAAAAAGAGAGAGGTGATTAATTGTGTGTTCTGCTCTGTTAGAAAGATTCTATTCTGAACATATCTGAGCTCCAAATAAACACAGCAGAACTGGCATGAAAGTAGGGCTGATGTGAGGTCTGATTGTAGGGTCAGCCTCAAATAATGTCCCTCATTTTAAGGCTGAGAAATGAAGAGTAAAACACTTTGAGAGCTTTGAGTTATGAATACACTTCAGATCTTTGCTGAACTATGGCATGAGACTAAGGATGATAAATACTGTGGAAGTGATTAAAGCACAGTTGCATAGAAATGCATTTGTATTATTAATATTAGGTAATTAAGGTCCTTGCATCCTTCCTAGCTATTATTACAGATAGGTAGAGGAATCACAGTGACATTGATACCTTCATTTCCAGAAGTGCT
Source organism: Erithacus rubecula (assembly GCF_903797595.1). Lineage (NCBI taxonomy): Eukaryota > Metazoa > Chordata > Aves > Passeriformes > Muscicapidae > Erithacus > Erithacus rubecula. The sequence goes on from NC_136669.1 coordinate 10,809,076, forward strand.
GAAAACCCTCTCCTGGCACTCCTTTCCATGTGCCATGGTTCCATTCAGCATCTCCAGGCAGTCACAGGGCACAGAACAGTGGCACAAGTCAGATGGTTTAATATCTATCCTGCAGATCAGCTTGGAAGGGATTTCTCTTGGCATAGCACAGGGAAGAAAGGATCAAGTACTGCAAATAAGGTATGAATCATTTAATCCTGACACTTTGTACTGTGATTCATATTGCAAGTGAAAGTATGCCTTGGGGTAAATAAAATGCTGACTCTGCAGCAGCAAGTGTCAAAATCAGTGTGGATTTTAATAGCACTGGATGTTAGCACTGACATTTCAGCGTGACTGACTTGGGAGATGAGTTACCCTGTGCCAGTCTAACTCAGAAAAATGCCCACTAAATCAGAGCTAAGGACTGAGTGGGAGTGACTGGTTCCTTCCTGCTCTGGGGAAGTACCAGAGAGCAAGAAGGCAAACTGGCCAAACTCTCTGGAGAAATTCTTCTCACCAGGGCAGAACTGACGTTTCCAGGGCTGCTGTGTAAACTTCTTTCATAAGGTTTAACCTAATCTGAAAAATAAAATGTAGTACCCATGACAAATCCCCTTTTTTCCAGTTTTCAAATGGGTGTTTTCATCCCGTTCAACCTATTTGCACTGAGATAAAGCAATAATTGCTAATGCTGCTTTTGGTTCAGTGTTATTCTAGACAAATTATGGCAATTATCTAGATCACAAATATATGTAAAACTCTCTGGTACTCTCTGTAATTGCCCTTGAAGTTCAAATGCCTGATGTTTAATATGGCCTATCCCATTAAGAATTGTTCCAAGTAAAGTCAATGGCAAAAGTCCCAGTGACCTCGGTGATGAAGGTTCACACCCTTAGCTTTGGTTCATTCTAGTTCAGAGGGAGATTTGGTTTTCTTTTAACCCACTAGGTGGTAGCAGTGTACAAACTGTGTTGTGTGGGTTTAGGTGGTTTTTTTTTTTTTCCCCTAGTTCTAATCAGACTTGCTTCAGGACCTTCCTTCAATTCCCAACCCATCATTTCTTAGTCTTGCACTGAGTTCTTGAGGGGAAAGGAGACAAAAGGTTTTAAACACCCTTCTGAAGGGATGCCAAAACTTGTCCCATCCTGCAGATGTTTTCTTGTGATGACAGAAGTCACACTGTGTTGGAAGGGAACAACTACTGCTGGTCAGAGAATGACATCAACATCTGAGCTGAGCTTAAGCACTTTCATCCGGGCAACATATGGAAAAAGAAGAGCAAGAAATTACATCTCCACTAGTTCTGTGTCCCTTCCACCGGTTTTTACTGAATTCCCTGGAATGTGTCTGGCAATGTGATTAAATTAATGTCCATTATTATTGCAGTCAGTCCTGGGAAAGTCAATGTGCTCAGCAAAGGGTAATCTAGCTGACAATAGGCAAGAGGACTTGGGCTTCCAAACTACTAATCTAGGCAGGGTTCTTGCTGAGTGTAATCCATATTTTTCAGCAGTGGATGTGCAGATTAATGAGAAGCTGTCATTTGAAACAGATGTTGCTGTTTTGTTCACTTTTATCGTGCCTAATACACTGCACATTCTGGGATTAACCTCCTGATCTACATGCTGCTGCTACATGAGCATTAACCATTTCTTGGGAGAGAGGAAGGAAGGACTGCAGAAACCTGGTGTGCAGTCTTTCTCCAGAAACAAGAAATTGCTTCCAGCCAGCCAGGTATGACCTGTGACATTTCACTTCTACCACTAAAAAATATAATAAAAAATATGCAGCTCTAAATATCATCCCTAGTGTTCTACTACAATAGATTAGTGATGGATGAATGATGGAAATTTGAAGGGGTCTATCAGAGAGACATTTTTAGCCTAAAAAACGTGTGATGCTAAGTAAGATGAAGATATTTATGTAGTGATAGATAATGGCCAGAAGTAGCAGAGATATAATGAATACAATCCTCCAGTGAGTAGCAAGAACCAACTGCAGTTATCCAATATCTCTGTCTGATCCTAGTGGGATGCAGATAGGAGCCTTATCACTGACTAAAACACAGTCCTGACTGGATCAGACAGGCTGACAGTGGCATCACCTTGCAGAAGTTGCTCTATATAAAGCTTGCAGAAAATGTTATTTTCTGGTAGTACAATGAAATAAATCCAGGGGACATTTGCAGGAGAGCTTTCAGAATTCCTCCAGGCAATGACTGTGGAAGAGACACTGTAATATCAGTACACCCTTGCTTTGTGCAAAGCATGGTGAGACAGGCAGAATTAACACTGATGGGAGAAGGAACGCTCAGGTTTCATCAAGATGTTTAAATATCTGATGTCATTTTGCCAATTTGAGTGGCTGAGTGGCAGGAATATACTGGGTTTTGCATCTTATTTTTGGCAGCAAATGAGATACTGGATTTTAAAATGCTTATGCAAAAAAAAAGTCATTGTAAATAGATGTCATCCTTAACGAACTGTCTGTTTTCTAAGTCTTTGTATAATACCTTGGGTAATATGGAACTTTAATAGTCAGGGACACAAAATAATCCTAAAATATATGATAGAGATGATGATAAAATGAGACAGACAAGACCAGATTTCCATTTTCTTTTGATCCTTGTTATTCCATAATTGCTAACAAAACTTTCAGAATAAAGGTCTCAATCTAAAACTTCAGCAAGGAAATAATTCAAACCTGGAAAGCAGCAAACAAAATATTCCAGTTCATGTTGCAAACATGTGAATGAGAGGAAAGCAGGCTATATGCTGATTCTGTGTCATCTTAATCCTACAGCTATCACTTAGGAATTAATAAAACATACAAGGGTCTCTTGCAGCTCCATCCCTGCTGGCTGCTGCTCTGGTGATACATTGCAATAATATGCCAGTGATAATATTCCAGTAATAAATGATGGCAATATCCCATCAGATCCTCATCACTCCAGTGATGCACTGTGGCTATACATCAGCAGGCAATGGAGTTTAGGCATTAGTGGAAGAGGCAAATTTTGTTGTACATCCTCTGAACACAGGTTTTGACATAATGCAGCACTTGCATATGGAATGGAGCAGGGACTTCATATGGAATGTGTACTGCAGAAATGGGCTCCTCTTGCTCATTGAATGACTAAAATCTAAAGGGAATGGGAGTGTGCAAACCATCACAGAATGGGATCACAGGATCATTTAGGCTGGAGAAGGCTCCTAAGACCATGGAGTGATGAACTGCTTGGGAATCAGCTCTCCAGGTTTTCAGCGTCCTGCACTGCCATGTGAGGATGTTGGGTGCTGTAGTATTAATACAGCAAAATGATGTGTAGGGTCCTGGCATGATAGGGGAGGGTCAGGAGGTTGTCAATTTAATTTGTGACTGCTTCTCAGCCTGTTCCTAAGTCAGTGATTACTGCCAGAGGGCTTGTAAACTATTTTGGGAGTGCCAGCCAACTCTTCTGCAATAATGATATGATATTACACCTGATATGCATGCAGATGGACAAGTAATTGGAGGGAAAAATTAGAGATATTTCTCATCCCTAATTATTCTTTATTTCTTTTATTTGGCAGCTGTCTTCACAGAAAGCTTATACAGATGCAAGTCATCACAGCAGTGACATTTTCTCTGGAGCATTCTCAGATGGCATAATTCATAGAAAACTCTCCAGTGAGATTCCCTGAAGAACTGATGCATCCCAGCTCCTAAACAGTGATGTGAGTTTGGGAAGTCATGCTGAATCACCTGCCTACAAGCAGGTTTAAGCAGAAGGGAAGATTTTACTTTGGAAGCCAAAGCAGCAATGCCAAGAGGGTTAAGGGAAGAGACTCCCTTTTGGTTAGCAAAGTGCAGTTTCAGATGTTCAGTTTTGATGACAACAGACCAGAGAATTAAGCTATGCACTTTAAAGATTTTTCTTAGCCTTTCTGATACTGAATTTCTCCAGAGGAATTCAGTACCAGCCAGCTCTGTGATCAATAAGTATGCTATTGATGGAAAGTGAGGGAAGGACTTAGGGAATCATTAAAGGTCAGCTGATTTGTCCCTAAAGCTCATATGCTCAGCATCTGTTTACCTCTCAAGAGTCACAGACTGAGGCAGTGAAATGCACTTGGGAAAGAGGCTGGGTTTGGTGTGGCTGGCTGAAATTTGTGTCTCCTAGCACTGGAGAGTATTAATGTCTAGGGTCTGGTCATGAGGAATCAAATCAGTCATTTCTGCTTCCACTGTTCTTTGATGCAAGGCAAGCAAGATTGTTCTATTTGAGTTCAAATAAAAAACCCAAGCCAAGGAAAGCATCACTCACAAAACTTGGAGAACTACAGTTTCATCACCCAAAATGCTGCTACAGTAAATCTGGTTCAGCTACAAAGATTGCATCTTTTAGTACATTATAAATAAACTTTTCAGGATACTGTTGCAAGAGTCAATGCCACATGCTGTAAAAAGAGCAATTAGAAGAAAAGAAAGTGGGGAGAGCTGAGGATCTCCAAGTGGAATATACATGTTGTAACCCTGCAGAGCATCTAAAGCCACAGGGGCAAACTGCAGGTCCTGCTGGGCTTGGGACTTTTTGTCTGCTTTATTACCTTCCAGGAGTGAGAGTGGAACCAGAGCCTGAGAAGGGAAATATTTCCAACTCTAATGTAAAGATTGCTAGTTATGGAAACTACTACAACCTTCATTGAACTGTTCCTCTACTTTGGAAACATCACTGTTAGCAGCCTGAAATACATGTCTGGAACATAAAAAATTTAGGTTGCCTGAGCTGAAGCAATTTTGGTTGTACCACAGATTTCCTTGTTCAGCAGAGGTTTCTCCTTTCTGGTGGCTTTTACCTTTCCAGTTATTTACTCTACAGCCAAGTTATTTTGTGCCTTTCTATTCTCTTTGACCTTTAGTACACCTATTGATTTATTTTCTTTTAAACTTCCCAACTCCATAGTTTTATTTTGTCAGCTGTACAGCAATGTTTTCCTGAAGCCTTGGTGTATTTAGTAAATTCACCTAAGTGAACTAGGCTAATAATCTCACTAAGATTACCTTGAGCAGATATATTTTCCATCCTTGACCAGCATTAACAGTAGCATGCACCTTTCAGTCTCTGTTAATTGAATTAAATATGAGCTTTTCCTTTGTTGTCCCTTACTGAACTCAGCCTGTCAGGCTCTGTTGTCTCAGTCACCTTGCCTGTACTTTTTAATGAACTAACAAGGAACTGGCATTTTTAAAGGTTTCAGGAATTCTCTCCTGTCCATGAGTTACTGAAAAATTAACATTACCTGCCAAAAAAAGCTTCTTAGGCAGCTGTGTTAAAATTTCTCAATGCAAATTACCCAGAACTTCTGATTTAAGTATGTCTAACTACAGTAGCTGTTGATTAATATCCTCTTTAGTTACAGTAGGAACAGAAAGTATATTACCATCATCATCTAACAAATACTTCATCCTTTCCTCTAAACACAGAATAGACATATTTATTGATTTTTTTTTTTTTTTTTTTTTTTTTTTTTTTTTTTTTGCATTGTTGCTAAATAAAAAAGAAGTATCTGCTGTTTCTGTTTGGGAACAGACCCATTGGTCTCTTTCAAGTGGGTTTTTTTCACTTCAGAAATGTTTTGCAAAAGCTGTTCCCTTATTAATGTTCTCAACGACACATTTTTGTTTTTGTTGTCAATTATCTATCCTCTTTTACCATCACATTTGTCTTTTTTGTCCTTATTGGTAAGACTTACTTTTATGGCTGCATTCACTTCCTACAGCAGAGGTTTTTGATTTATTATGCTGAGTTTATTCTGTTGTGCTTTTACAGAAGATACAGCCTTCTTAACTCCTATTAAAATACGATATCCTTAAGTTGTTCTTACAAAGCTCTTGTATTTTCTGCCTTATTTCCTTCTTCCAGTTGCTCATAATGCTTTTTTGCTTTAAAAAGCCAACTTTCTTAAGGCACCCCTGTGTTCTGTACTGGTTCAAACTTTTTTCCTTGCATATAGCAATATTAGTTAAATTATTACCACTCATATGTCAATAATGAAGCCAAGATTGGTACTTGGTGTAGATATTTCCCTTTCCTTCAAGACCACATCAAAGCCAGGCAAAAATTACACATAAAACTGATTCATTCACTCCTAACACTGAAGTATTCCTTTCTGGGAAAAGTTCCTCATCTTTCCTACGGGAAAGACCTGGCTGCAGAGTCAAACCAGGAGAAATGCCAGCCTCACCAGAGGAGTTTTATAGCTCCCTGTGGGATATGGCAAATCACTCCAGCTGGGCCCAGGCACAAATCCCCCTCCCTCCTCCTTCCCCCATGGCAGGGTTCCCTGGCAGTCCCTGAAATGAGGACAGGCAGCTGTGAGGTGTCCTCTGCCAAGGCAAAGAACATTAACTCTCTTCTGATCACCCTCTGGTGGGGAGTGCAGGGTTTAGGCAGGAGTCATTCTCAGCCCATGGTTCCACCCCAAGGCTGCCTGGTGTCAAGGGAGAGCTCTCCTCAGTGGATTCTGCATGGGCTGCTTCCAGTCTGTACCTGTGGAGGTAAAGGGTCAGAGCTTGGCTGTTTAGAAGGCTGCATTTTGCATGTTCCTTTGCAGTTATTCACTTAGCTGCTGGCCAAGAGCACAACCTGCTTCAAGGACTTCTATCTGTGTGGAGCAGGTTTGGGATCTCACTATTTTGAGGGAGAGAAAGAGCTGATGTTCACATTTCCCCCTCTCCTTATGGCCAAATTTTATGCTCCCAAGATGAAACCCTTGTTCAGTCTGGGACAGGCTAAAACTGTTTTCCTCCCTTGCACTTTACTCATAGCTGCTGCAATTGAAGCTGGTTAATGTGCAGTGGCTTTGTTAGGTGGTTAACAGATCCAATTAGGGCCCAGCTCAATAACTGTTCTGTTGCTTTGAAAGGGCAAAACTGGCTTACATCTTAACTGATTAGTGAGAGAAAAAATAAAATCTTTCAGCAGCTCTTTCCCAGTGCATCACCTCTGTCTCTGGAAGTGCCTGGATTTACAGGTGTGTCGTCAGCAGGTGAGCACAAGGCAGCTCCCAGAGGGGCTGCTCAGCCCTTCACTGGGGACAGTGAGTCCTGCCACCCCCAGGCTCACACACCAGCCCCTCCTGGGATGAAGGAACACGGGTCTGAGCCTTTGCAGTGGCTCAGGGGTCCCCAGAGTGTTGCAGCCTCTAGGTCACTGTGTGATGTGGGGTCCTTGTCTGCTCACTCTGCACAGCTGGGACATCCCATCCCACTTAAAGTGTGCAGTCAGGCTGAGCATCCAAATATGTCAAAAATATTAACAAAGCTTCTCTAGAGCTGCTCTTCCCCCTTTTCAGAAAAAAAAAAAAAATTCTATTTTGGAGATTAGGCTCTAGGCTTAAATAGTACATATACATGAACTTTCACCATGTGATTCTGTATTTTATAAAACCATGGCAAAGAAAATATACTGAGTACTTGCCAGGTTCCTCCCCCTCAGTCCTGCTGCTGACACCAGGAGCTCATTGTAAAGCCAGGAATATTCCATCCCTACAGCTAGGCTTTGACAGTAGCTTCCTTTTGTGATTGCAAGTGAGCCATAAAAGAAAAGAAAAAAAAAAAAAAAAACCAAACAACAAAAAACCAGGAAGAGTTACAGCAAATTAATAAGTCTGTTTTGCTGAATATGTTATTTCTATTAAAATTTTAAAAGAGTTTTAAGTGACAGTAAATGTGGTCTTATTTTAGAACAGTTTCCATAACACTACACAACAGTTGCCAATGGCACTTATGCCTTGTCGTGCATACACAGTTATTTAGCTGACAACAGTGTTTAAGCTATTAAACAAGATAATATTGCAACTGTTATGCAATGGTAAAGCCCTCACTTGAAAGAAGTATTTGGGGTTTTTAGCTGAAAGTTGACTTTTTTTCCATATTCATTTATATTTGCTTTATTAGAAATGTATAATTTAATGTAATATTCAAGGCCCTTAGGGTATACACTCAGTTACCTATAAAACATTCATGCACATTGAACACTTTTTTGGTGCCAGTTCTTGGCTTCCTACACCTGCTGTACAATACTGAGTATTCTAACTAACAACATGCCAGTGCCTTAATTGAGTTTAGGTGTTCGAGTCATTTATTTAAATTTAGTAGTGTGAATAATTTATTTCAATTTACATTTTAATTATTTTACCCACTTTTTTGGGAGTAACCTCATTTTCTAGCTTCTAAAAAAATAATCGGCATATGTTTACTGCAGCAATATTCACACTTACTAAATTCTCTGAGAAGTTTAGTTCCAAACTGAGAAATACTAATGAATTATTCATACCCCAGGCACTGGCTGGAGTTGAATTAGGATGTCCAGATCTAAAAGAGACCTGGCCTTCTAGAACCCAACATTCCCTAAAGCTCCCTAAGGTTTGTTTGTCTGCTATGGCAAGTTGGATTAAGCTGGATTTAATTATTGTAAAATGTGAATATTTCTGCTGTCAATATATTTATTTTATTATTATTATTGCATGTTATTATTTATTATCTGTAATTGAGCAGTTTATTAGGGCATGGAGTTCCTTGTGCTCTCTTCCCCATCTAACTAATAGATAGTAAGGTCTGGGACAGGAATTCCATTTTCAGCAGGTGCTCACTGTCTTCAGGGGTCTCACAGGTGAGGAAATGGAACAGAAGCATCTCACCTGTGGCAGCCTCAGATGTTCCCCAGAGCTCCAGTGGGGCTGCTTGTGAGTCTGCTGGGAGAACTGCAAGAAAGAAATGGGGAATTTGCTGGAAAAGCAGCAACAATTTAGAAAGCATTAATTAATTTATTTATTTATCTATCTGCTTCCTCATTCTCTGACAAATCTGCTTGCTTTAAAGATGGGCTTGATTTTAGAGGGGCTTAGGACCCACAAACATACCTGTGTCTGAACCCAGCTCTTACAGAACATCTCACTGGCACCTGCCTGTATGGGTTTCAAAGTGTAAACAGGACAAGCACTGTCCCCATTTCGTGGTTTTATAACCAGCAGAAGATGCTTTCAACAAAGGGCAATGAAAATCACTTGGCATAAAACGTGTGAGGAGTTTTCCTCTGTGGCTGAGTCAATTTGCCACCACTGCTGTGTGCAGACATGCATCTACCTGTGCACCTGTGTCTCTTGGGTTGTCTCATTTTTTACAGTGATCCTTTCCAAACATAATGTAAGCACAAGCAGAAATATAAGCATTGTTTCCAGCCTGGATGTCTTTGCTGCTTGGATTTCTGCATATAGCTATATTTGTATTATTCAGTGCTGTCTCTTTATACTCATGCATACATTTTCACACACACAAGTGTGCTCTGAGATGTTACAATCTCTTTTGCATGTCGATCTATGGCTATATAAATGTTTCTCTAGGTAATAAATTTCACCACATTTAACTTTAAAATGTAATTTTTTTTCCAAATTCACTTTTACTGTTAAATATAGTCCATAATAGTCTGTCCATAAATGAACACCTTGAGAATGGAAAGAGGTAAGCTGAAAACATTCTTAATAATAAAAATCTTTAGCTACAAAAAACTACATACATATCTTTTTGTTTTGAATATCAATGGAGATGTTGCTCAAAGTAAATATTATTTTTTCAGCTGTAAAAGCCCCTTCAGCTGAGCAGAAGCTGGGTGCAGAGGGGTCTGCAGTGAAGCAGTGACCCGGGCAGTTGTGATGCAGATGTGGTGACAATAATTTTGGCCAGGACCATGAACTGCAGCTTTCCAGAGTGAAGTCCATGGTCTGCAGCACCAACCAATGTGGTCAGTGCTGCTGAGAGCTGTGCCACAGGGGACTCCCCTGCTGGCCAGGCTGCTGCTCCAGGGGGACACAACCCCCTGTAGAACATGGCAAACTGTGGGGAAGGTCTGCTGTGAGCTGTTGGGGGGTGCAGTGTTTGCCTGTCTCAGCCTGCAATTCCAGCTGAAGGAATGATTAGCTCAGCAGATGGTTAAATACCTTGTTGAACCAGAGCCATCCCTGATGGCTGCACTCAGGGAAATAACTTGGGGAGTGATTACGACAAGCACAAGGCGGTGGGATCATCAGGAGGGAGGTGACCAGGGCCACTGCAGGTGGTGTGGGATGGGGCCAGGGTGAGTGGGAACCCCTGGATGGACAGGACCAGGCTGGGTGGGAATCCCTGGATGGACAGGGACAGGCTGTGTGGGAGCCCCTGGATGGGGGACAGGACCAGGCTGGATGGGAGCCCCTGGCTGTGGCTGGGGTGCAGCTGCCCCAGGCACTGGGACACAGGGATGTTCACCAGGGGTGCAGGGCTGGGCTGGAACCAGCAGGAGCATCCCAGGAGGCAGCACACCAGGAAATGAGCTCCAGGGGCCATGAGCTGCTGCAAATCCACAGCATTACAAAATCTACCCCCCAGCCATCTTTAACTATTCATTCCTCAGTCTACAGTCTCACTAACACAGGTAGTTTTCTCATTCAGACCCCTATGAACCTTGTCCTAAAAAACAATAGATTTTGTAGTTTGTTTTTTTTTTTTTTTTTTTTTTTGTTTTTTTTTTTTGGTAGTAATGCTGGTGTGCCAGGAAAAGCTACTGGTGAGCTGTGGTGAACATGCAATACACAGCTTACTATGTTACAAATCTGCATGTGGCCTGGAAGTAATAAAATTAAAATAATTTTTGGATAACATGCCCTCCATTTTGAAGGTTAAAGACCTTCCTAAAATCTAGACATAATATAAGCAAAGGTGGAAAAATAGATTCAGTTGTTGAAAACAGAAAAAAAAAGAAAAACATTTTTCCACACAATATATTTATAATTTGTTTTAAAAATGGTTCAGATTTTTAGGTATTTTATGGGCAAATCTGAGACTAATAGTTCTTTGTCCCATTGCACTCACCATCCAATACTGCACATATGCAATAAATTTGCAAGAGGGAAGATTGAGAGTGATGGACATAACTGAGAACAGTTTTGGCCTTGTTTGACTGTGAAAGGCTTTTCAGGGGCAGATTTATTTGAGAAAAGGACTTATTTGATGGCTCTGAAGCTACCCCCTCTCCTCACCTTTGTGCTAGAGGCACAGTGGATGTGCTGGCAGAGTCTCATGCCATACTTTCCCCCTAAGCCTCCACTGCTGGAAACAGGATATTAAATGCTTGGCAATAAAGCAGTTTCTGCTTGTTGTTCAGTAACCTTGTAGCCTTCAGCTCTGCTCGAAAATCTTACAGGAGCCGAGTAGCCAAGCAGGGATCAATGATTTGTATCAGGGAGGTAGGAGGATATTAAAGATACACCGGAGGAAACAGAAAAAGAGACCAACCTTGAAGCAGCCAAATGGGCAGAGACCCGTGGGTTCAGCTCCTCACCCTCATTCCTTGTCCCTTCCCGTTGCTGAATTTAATCCTAGATGATTCTGTCCAGCCCCTCCTCTGGCACTGCAGGCTGGCTTTTCACTTGAGGAGTGCCTTTAGTGCTCAGGCCCTGCTGGGCAGGGGTTTGGCTGGGCAGGGAGGTGAGGCACTGGGGAAATAGTGCTGTTCTCCTCCTGGGCTCTGATGGCCCCTCTCAGTCATGGGAGAGGGTTTGTGAGCACTGACAGGGCTGAGGAAAGCAGAGGTTTCTTCCCACCCCTTTGTTGTTGTATTCTGAGGGCTGCATCCTCCCTGGCATCAGCTGCTGGTGATGCCCAGCAGGAGCTGTGCTGCTGATCCTGGTGGGAGAGGGGGAGGCAGCAGGTGAGGGGCAGGGAGGGAGGCAGGTGAGTGCTGAGCTGCAGGTGAGGTGGCTGCAGGTCTCAGGTGCTGCTGGAGGTGCTGGACAGGGGTAGAGCTTGGCAGGGCTTGCTGCTCCTCCCCTCTTGCTCAGCCACTTCTAATGGTCCTTCCCTGCCTTCTCTGTTCCTCCCTCATCTTTTAATGAAACTTTTTTTAAACTTGTAACACCCAGAGAGCTGTCCCTGCACAATGAGCTCTGCCCCTTGGCCCCTGCCTTCCACTGAGTGGTCAAAGATGCAGTACAGGCTTGGATGCTGGCCAGCTGGCTCTCACTGCAGGCAACAGCCCAGTGGGCTTGGGGATCAATCCTCACACAGACAGAGCAATGCTCCTGTCCAGGGCTCCCCATTCCTGTGGCTGTTCCTGAGCTGACTGAGCCTGCTCTCACAGCCAGGTGAGGTCAGGGCTTGGATGCCTGGAGGGTCTGTCAGGTGCATTTGGCAGGTGAGGAAGCCCAGCAGACAGTCAGGTTTGGGAGTGCCAGACGTGCCTGGTGCAGCTGCTGGGGCTGAGAGCAGCAGAGCTCAGCACATGGACACTGCTCTGGTGGCAGGGCTGAAGGGAAATGAAATGTTCATGTGCTTTGCTTTCCTCTGAAGTACACAGCTCATTGAGAGGTCTTCAGGGAGTCTTACTGCATACAGGTTCTGAGTCAGGGAAGAATTACATTGTGGTTTTTTTCTGAGTGCAGTGGACCAAGTGAGTCAGGTCAGTTTGGCCAGGAGGATATAACACCCACAAAGCCTTTCTGAAAAAGCAGAGGAGAACAAGCTGAGACACTGCAATTCCAAACTGGAAGAAAGTCCAGGACCTCATTCTGGTCTCTGAGAGCTCACAGCATAGAGCTGTGATGATACTGAGCCAAGATGATTTGGGAAGCACCACGATGCAGAACTCTGAAGGGCTGAATCTGGTCCCAGTTACAGCAGTGCAAACCCAGAACAGCCAGTTAACTCTGACATGTGGTGAAGAGCCAACAGGAGCACATCCAGCCTCCCACCTCTCCCTGAATCCACTGGGTGAAGCCTTTCCACCCTCCTGCACATGCAGAGCTGTCCCCCAGCCCTTCTGCAACTGAAGGGCCCCCAAAGGCCCTGGAGGGATGGTGGCTCCTTCTGAACAAGGCATCTCTCACCTGGCCTCTCAATATTGATCTGAACTGCCCACTCATGCTTGTGTATCACCACCAAATCCATCTGGAATGCTAGATTCTTCCCAGTTAAATGCCAAACTTCCAGATTAGTCCAAGTCTAATATAAGAATCACTAACTAACTCCAAGCATCCACATTCTGGCCCTAGCAGAAGGCTGGGAGAGAGGATCAGTGCTGTTAAACACCTCTGTTGTGCTCTCCTAAGAATTGCACATTCTTCAGCCCCATCTCACAATATTGCCATTGTTGTCCTTTAGGGGTTGATGCTAATGATGACTGAAAGAGCTTAATGAGCATGTGCCTCGAATAAGCTCTTTATACACCTTATGAAATAATTACATTTTATTGAAAATTCCACAGGGCCAAGCTGGCAGAAGCAGTCAGGGGTGCCAGTTTAATAGGATATGGTACAGTGCTTTACTCAAATAGGGCCAGATCCTTCAGAAATTCACCTTCATGGCCACAAAGGACAGCAGGGCCTCTCTGAGCACAGGGATACCTGCTGTGACCCACCCTGGGACTCTGGGGAAAGGCAGCTCAACTCGAGGAGCACAAGCCAAGAGGAATTGGATTTGTGTTCTAACAGCACAGAGACACCTGGTGATCCATGATGAAAGGGGCTCGTCAACAGCCTGTTAAAGATTCTTTAAATAGGGATGGTGAGCTCCTTTTCCTGGCCTTGTTCCCATCCAGCACAGATCAAAATTGTTGACCTATTCAGGAGAAAAAGACATTCCCAAAGGAATGCCTTGCAGTGTCTTCTGGGATGCAGTGGGGCCTCTGCTTTTAGCAACACATAGCAGTGGAAGCTCTTAATGGGGCTATAGAAAGTTCTTAAATAGGAAGGAATGACAAAGATCCTATTGAATCTGGGTAGGGTAAGTTTCTCATCATTTTGTCAGAGGAAATGGCTGAATGACTCACAGATAAATTGCTTGTAATACATTTCATTGGAAAATTAAAATGTGTAAATTTATTTTTCATCTTTAAGCAAAATGTTTCCACATCTATCATTGAGGAAATATTCTTTGAGTCTGCACTGAATAAAAGAAAGTAAGAATTAAATACTCCCATAATGTGCTTTGAATGTTATAAAATACATTTTTGGATGAAATTTAAACCCTTGTCAAAACTTTCTCAACCAGTGCCAGTTTTTAAATATCATATTATTTATATTGCAAAAATGCTTAAGGATCTCATCATTTAAAGAAGAGGCTCTTCAACAAAATATGTGGGGTTTTTTTTTGTTTTTGTTTTTGTTTTTGTTTTTGTTTTTACTAACAGGTCCATGAAAACTCTTTTCAAAATATTCACTAGATGTTTGAAAGGCCTGTGTATCAGAGGCTGCAAGGACCAGGGGTCAGTGAGCATCCTTGCTGCCTGTGACTCTCAAGGCAGGGATTCTGCAGCTACTGATTAGATATGAGCTGTAGCCTGGACCAAAAAACAAGGGAAACCTTCATCATCCAGACCCTAAACTCCTTTGTGGCAAAATTCTAAATTTTGTGTTAACACAAAGTCAGTGTGGAAAATCACAGGATGCTTTAGAAATCTGAAAGTCTGGTGTGTTTTTTCTCTCTCTTATGGTTTCAGAGTCCTTACAGGAGACTACTGCCATGTTTTCCAGCTTTTCCTTTGTAACTGTGGAGGTTAACAGAGTATTTTAAAATGTCATATGCCTGAATAATTATCAAATTCCTACTATTCCTGTGACATTTCCAGGCTTCTGTCCATGGCTGCTCATTCCTACCCAGCCAGAGCTTCTGAGCCTGCAGCTGAGGAACACTCCCTGTATAACTGCTTAAACTCTTGGCTCAAGCACAGGGTGGGATGAAAGGCAGGGAATTTTCCAGACTGGGTCAGCTTCAAGGAGAACAGAGGTTTTCAGCCTGTGAAGAGGCATTTCAGGAGGTTTCCTCCACCCCTCTTCTGCAGCATGTTTGGGACCATCACAGCTCCCTGCAAGCTTGTCCCCAGCTGCAGTGCTGTGGAGGAATCCACCCCTGATGGGGGGAATGTCCAGCACAGCCACACATTTTACCCAGAGAAACTCCAGTTGTGCCTGCAAGGTGAATAAACAGCAGAGAAGGTGGCAAGAAGTTAACAAGGTGAAAAGAGATAGGTTAAAAAAAAAAAGCTTTTGTAGCAAAGAGCTATCCGTTTTTTACCCCTACAAAAAGGAGCCAAACAAAGCAGGGGAGGATGCTGAGGATGTCACCCACACACTGGGACATCTGCCATGGGCAGCCACTCCTGGAGCCCCCAGGTGGAGCTGGGAGCAGGCTCAGGCAGGCTCTGAAGCCAGCCCCTCCAAACGTGTGTGTGCTCAGTGCCAGGGGTGGCACTCTGGTGCCTGCCTGCAGTTTATAATCGGCAGCTCGATGAAATAATTTCATTAGGCAGGTGTGAGGTGTGAGGTAAATGTACACTGTAATCCTGTATAACACAATCATCATCACATTTTGATTCCCCTGCCCATCACCTTCCACATTTATCTTCAGAGACCTCTTAATGAAACAGCTGCTTAGATTTAATTAAACAACAGCATTATATAAACAAGTTCTTTTGTTTTGTGTGCTGAGCAGGGCATTCATCTTCAAAAGCTTTTCTGCCAGAGCTGGCCTGGCTGCCCCTTGACTTGTCTCTACTCCAATTACCACTCCAGTTTAGCTGATTAATTTGTAGCCACTGGCAAACATGCACAGTTGGCAGGACATCATTCCGTTTCAGTGACAAGCACTATAAAAAGATCATTATTTTCATTAGCATAAATAACTGCATGTTGATAGAACTCTGGTTTCTGAAAATAGGTTAAAGTCTTAACTGTCTTTATTCATTACCCAGATATAATTGGAAGTAAAATTATCACATAAGTGAACAATAAGCTATCAGTGTATAATGCTTAATGACTGCACTCAGCCCAGTAATAGTCTGGAATGGTTTTTTTTTTCTTAAAATGAGACTTTTTTTGTAAATGCCTGTATAGACACACACTAATTTTTTGCCAAACCATACATATTTGATGGCGTATAAGAAAAGTCAGTGAAAGAAACAATCATGCACAAATAAATATGTTTTCTCCTGCATTTCCTAGGGCATACAGATATTATTTTTCCAGTCAATGGCCCAGGTTGGATGCTCTGAGAGCTTTTCTAGCTGCAACCTATTAGTCAATCATGTTCCTAAGAGATTTTCCCTTACTGGGCCTTTAAGAGTTGATATTTTATAGCATGGTCCTTTGAGAGGAAAGGTTTAGTTTTGTGCCATTCTCTTTTGAGATGCACCAGATGACACCTGGTACACACCAAGACACCAACACTAATAAAATAAAGCAGCAATAATAAGGTAGCACTTTCAATAGGTTTAGTCCCTTAGCCCAGCTTAGCAGCTCTTCAAATGAAAAAGTGTATTAATACACAGGATGTGACCATCTGGGTGGTTTTAACTCACTGTCCTAAAGGGAAAATTTGAAATGAGATTTCTGATCTTAGCTCTTAGGGAGTATTTGGTTTTATTTCACACAGAAAACTATAATAATAATAATAATAATAATAATAATAATAATAATAATAATAATAATTTATATAAACACATGGAATCCTGGCTCTGTAGCAGTGGTCTAGGGTAAACACCAGCAAGTGCTGGCCAAGCATGACTTTTAATCACTGTACTGTCCCTATGTGTTCATGAACCTGAGAAGAACAGCCCTTTAAAGGTACCATTGTTCTTTTCTTACTTAATTCACTACTGATAGCATTAGTGGTAAAGTAACTTTTTCTTTGTATTATACAGCAAAACAAAAAACGGGCACTGCATGGAAGAACAAGAGAGGCTTTTTAAAAACTTTTTTTTACCATCAAGAAGCCTTGCCACTGCTTTGAAACGTTGCCCAGAGCATTTTTGTGCCCAGCTTGTCTGTGTCTTTCTGTCCGTGTCAGAAGATGACTTTGAAAATTAGCTGGTTTATATAACAGAGAAGAGCCAAGGGTAATAAAAAAGAGAGCAAATGATTGCCTCAGTATTGAATATTTTCCAGAAAAAAAATATGCAGAGGAGTGAAAGAAGATCTGGGCTCCTGACATGCACTGCATCCCCAGAGCTCCTGCAGGTGTCCCCAAGCTCCCAGGCAGAGCCTCCCCTCCTCCTGGGGCTGGATGGGGAGAGATGAAGAAAGAACCTCTTACATTATCAAACTGAAAATGTGCAAAATGCTGTGTAATATTTGCTGAAATTTCACCCCCCCAAGTGGGATGCAGAGGAGAGGAGGGTGGCAGGCCTGACAGCATGAGTGAACACCCATGTGGGAATGGAATTACATGTTTGGATCCTAAAAGGGATTGTTTGAAACAGGTTTTCAAATCACTCTTGTGAAACGCTTATTTTGAAACCAATAGCTCATAAACCAATAATAAAGACACATTGAAGCACACTTTTGTTTTGTCAAAAACAAGGAAAAAAAAAAAAAAAAAAAAAAAAAAAAGAAGCAAGCAGGAGAATCCTGTATGGAGCAGAAGCCTGGGAGGTGCCTCTCAGGAGCAGTGATTTAGGAAGCCACAGTATTTACTGATGGCAGCAGGAGCCAGAACTGCAGCAAACTGTGGTTACCCCTGGGGAAGGAAGAACAGGTTAAGGGTTGTTTGCAGTAGTCAACGACTTGCAGAGAGGAGCAAACAGTTTTGTTTGTTTGTTTTAAGTTACTGCAAATCACCCTTGAAGGGTAAATAAATTGCGTTTTGGACCTGAGTATTTGGGGTGTTGCTGAATAGGATCATTGTATAAACGGGACAAAAGGCACTACTGGGCCAACAGAAGTCAGACATTGAGGTAGAATAAGAGTTTCCCTATTTCATCTCTAGAGAAAACTGGATATTTAAGATGCAATGCAACAGCTGGTCTTTTAGAATAATGCCTGTGTATTTCTGAAAAGCTGCCCAGTTCACCTGGGTTGCATGGACACAGGAGAGGAGCCTTGTGCAGAGCAAGGACTGCATGGCACTGCAGTCAGGGTTACTCCTGCCAGGTCAGCTATGTGTGTGCTCCTCCATCCTTTGGGGAAGTGCTGCTTTCCCAGTGGCAGCAAACTGGCAAACAACAGCTTGCCTGAATTTTCTTTATGAAATAAAAAGGCACTCTTTATTTTAGACTGGCAGGCACCTCTGAGTTTTGGTAAACATGAAAATTCATTAACTTCAACTAGCACTTATAAATGGTTTAAAAAAAAAAAAACAAAAAAAACCCAAAAAAAAAACCAAACTCAAAAACAAAAGAAGAAGAAGCAGGAAGAGACCAAAATAGCTTTTTTTTTTTTTCAAAAGATAAAAATCATTAACTTGCATTTAATTGACTTCAAGACCATTTACCTGGCATAGGGGCTGCAATGTCTTATCAAACTCCCAGCCTGGCCAGTGTGCCCTCAGAAGCACCTGCTCCATCCACAGGCACAGTTAGCTGGTTTGGCAAGTCTAAAGCAAGTGGCAGTGGGACTTTGTGCTCCTCAAACCCCAGGCAAACACACGAGCTGCTTCAGCCCATGCTTGAGATGTGCTTTTCCCCTTTGAATGATTATTTCTGCTATACCATCATTATTGCAGGAATTGTCCCAGAAAACACGACAAAAGCAGGTGTTTTTCTGTGCAAGAATCAGGGTTGAGGACCCATTCTGATGTCCTAGTCCTTTGCTGAGCAGAAAATGCTTGTGCTTGCATTTTCCTCAGCTGTTCCTGTCCTGGCTGCCAACATGGCTAAACTCATGATGGATCAGACTCACTGCTGCAAGATGCTTGCTTGGAGCAAACAATCCAAATGCTTTAAGAGGCACCCATGCTGTTCTCCAAGTATCACTGCTGGCTGCCCTCCAGTAGCCTTATCTGGCTAATCTAATACTGCAGAAACAAAACTGCAGAGATTAGACTAAAAAATCAATGTGTGTGGACATGTTAGTGTAAAAACACTGACAGGGGAGAACACATTTTTAACATAATGCAGGTGACCTGGAACCTTTTCCATTCCTGTGTCCATTTCCCTATATGTCATAAAGCATATTTAAAAACTTTTTAGTTTTTTGAGCGTGGATTTTTGGGCTGAAGGATCACAATGAAGCTTTATAGCCCTTTTTTATGAAGTGTGGCATTTCTGACATTATTTGATGTGCAAGAGCAACTGCATTAGTCAAAGGCTATGCTTGAATAGTTATCACTTTAAGCCCATGCCCTGGGAGTATTGTATTCGGTTCCCTCATTATTTCCAGCCCTGCAGGTTATACCAAGAGTTGCTATTAGCACATTACAATCATAAAATGAAGGTAGTCACTTTCTATAAGGGTCAGGTTTTCCTCCTAGGTGCAGGGAAAGCTCATTCCTCAGCTCAGATGGACAGGCAGTGCCCCATTCTGAGCTTCCCAAATGTTTTGTGTACAGCTTGGGTACATTTTGGTCCAAGACTCACTTGGACAGCCCTAAAATATTTAACAAAAGCTAACACTACAGCACCCACAGGATGCAGCCATCAGCCTGCTCCTCTTACACCCAGGCCAGAGTAACTGTGGAGTGTTTGGGTCAAAGTCATGGGAATTGCACATTCCTGTAAGAGAAGAGCATTCTGAGCACAAAATGAAATAAAAGAATGGGGAGCACTCTCTTCATTTAAGACATGTCTGTCTGTCTCTGTGGCTCTACTGCAGCACATGGCCATGCTCCCACACCTTTCATTTGTAAATAATTTTTTGCAAAAGGAATGAGATCATTTTTGCTAAAGCAGTCTTTCACAGGGGTGCCTCATGTCTGATCACCAGTAATCAGTGCAATGAAAGCCATCAGTTTAATGATAAGATGATAGGATAAAATCTCAGTGCATCTTATTGATGGTGCTTTGCTGAGGGGCCCAGGAAAGAAAGAACTTTATTTGGCTGTGTGTGTTGTCTACATTGAATAAAGCTTTCAAGCCTGGTCTTTAAATGTGGCATCTTCCCTATAACTAACTACTATTCTCACCTTAATTGCAGTCCTAATCAGCACTAGTAAAAAAGTAACATCATAACTGCATCCTGAATAATTTCTTGTCATCCTAAATTGCAACAGAATTTCAGCAATACATAACAAAGATTTTAATCAGCTATTTTATTGGAAGCTTTCTGAGGAAACACCAGGTTCCCAGAAGCCTCAGGTTTATGACATGAAATTCAAGAACTACAACAACATTTCTTTGACCCTGCTTTTTTACAGTAGTATGTCAATAAAAAAAAAAAAATTCAAATTAAAAACTATTCCCCTGCATAATTTTTGTTGAGATAAAGTTAAAAAAATATGATAATGGGTATTAACCATGCCATTTGAAGAATGTCCATGCTGTGATTTTAGGCAGGGTATCAGACCATAAATGGACTTTGGGGATGATATATTTAATTTATTTATTAAGAAATAACTTTCTAAAAGGTATATACAGACTAAAGATATGTCTAGTACACACAGAGATAGTCAGTGGAGATACCTGAGAAGTTTCTTTCCAATGTTTAGTGTTTTGCAAAATATTTTATTTAAAGCATTGTCAGTTTTCGAACATTTAAGGCAAGGCTAATAATTCTGAGCTTTTGCTAAGCTGCTGTTACAGTGGCCAACAGGCTTTTTACATGTCTGTGTGCTGCTGAAGTGGGAAAGGCACACTGTTAATGCTGGGGCATTTCAGCCTGCTGGGAATGGGGACTCAGCCCTGTAACTGCTGTGAAGGGCAACCCCTTCCTTACAGGCTGTACAGACCAGCTCTCACAAAGCTGCTCTTCAAAGGCCAGGAATGCCCAAAGTGGGAAACTGGGACCTGCACTGATTGGTGCTAACAGTGAGCAACAAACAGAGCATCCACAATCTCAACACTTCTTTGGTTCTGCTGCCAAAATTTTGGGGAGAGGAGCTGAAACAACACAGGGCTCTGGGCCTGCCAAGGTGTGAGTGGGAGAGTGTCACTGTCTGATTAGGAACAGCAAATAATGCAGCAGCACACACAGCTTCTTCAAAGCAACAAGAAGTGGTTTATTGGAAAGCCACTGCACTTATATAGGATAGATCGTGCCAAACAGAACAGAAAAGGCTCCTTGGTGCAAGAAGGCAACACCTCTTTGAAAACATGCTTCCTGCAAAACATCACGAGACACACACAGCTCTGTGATCAACAACAGGTGATTACCTGTGATATTCATTCTTCCTTCTCTTGTTTATCTCTGAGAAAACTCCCCAGGCTGGGAAAAACCCAAACTGGAGCTGGGAAAGCCAACAGCCTGGGAAAAACCCGAGTTGGATTTTTCCTCAAGCCTTCAGCAGTGTCCACAGGAGAGGAGAAACCCAGAAGAGCCAGGCTGCACAGCAGCAGTAACATGATGTATGAGCACTCTGCTCGTTTGCACAAGGCAGCAGTGGAACACTAACTTGTTTCCATGGCAACCCGAAAAAGAATTACGGCTTTAAAACTGACTGAATGGTAGCCCCATGAAAAAGTAAAGGGCAGACCATATCTTTCTAAAATATAATTTAGTACTAAGTCACCTGAACAGTATTAGCTAAAAGGATTTCAGCACTAGGCTTGGGAAGTGACCCATTTGGGATACGGAGTGTTAGGTTTTCCTAATGGTGTGCCTGAGATCTGCAGGGCCCGGCGGACACACCAGGCATAAAAAAAGAGGAAAATACCTTTATGCCTGAAATCTCTCACCAGAAAAACAAGAAATTATAGAGGGGAAGGGGAGTGGAATAATCTGATAGAAAACTGGTACTTTTGTAAAACATGGAGACACGTGTGTTGAGTGCCTGGTATGAAAATACATAGGGATGGAAGGAGAAATGTGGTGAAAATTAAATAATCCCTTGGGTAAGGAGGGGGAAGCTTCTATATTTAGACTGGAGACATGTCCAGTTAGACAAGGAGGCCAGAATCTGCCTCTAGCACAATGCATTATCCTGCCCTCAGAACACTACTCAAATCGAATCCTGAAGTCACTAAACATTTCAGAAAGTTTTTTGACAGAAAAAACTCACATTAACTTCAGCCAGAGTTGAGAAAAATGCTCAGGATTTGGTCATTTCTGTGAAATCAGGGCTGGGGAGAGGGGAAGGGGGAAGTAAATGAAATTTGTACATGCAAGATGATATTTTTTACACAATAGTTAAAATAAATAATCAAATTTATTATGATTATAAAATTATGGAGAGGAATCTAAATTTATTGTCAGACAAATTTCCCTACAAACAAATAAAAATTAGATCCCAGTAAAGTCTCACATACATCAGTCACACGGAACACTAACCAACATTTGGAAAGTGTGGTTGGAACAATGCAGAGATGCAGATCTGGAGCTCTCACAGAATGACAACAAACTGTTTAGGGTTTGTTCACTTTAAACTCATTGTAAATTACAGAAATCAGTATTTTTCCAGGAATTATGACCAATGGAGTATTGAGTATTGAGTGTCATGTCATGAAAATAGACTTTCTCTCAGGAGTGGGGGCCATCCAGCTCCTCCCAAGCCAAACATGACTGTGTGAGTTGTGCTGAAATCTGGGTGCCCCTGCTCTCTCTCAGTGGTTTACAAAAACCAGCTGTCTGTAAAAACTCATTAAAAAATCTTGTTCAAAAAATAAGTACAAGAATTGACCTCAGTTTCTAGAAATGGCCACAAGAAGGAATTATTTCTGTGTTTGGGTAAATGAGACCTTCGATCTGCAGCACTTTTTTTCCTTTTTCCAAGAAGAAACCTGCAAAAACCCATTGCTTTGAGCCTTAACAACACCAGTGTCCTGATTCTCAAGAGTGATCAACACTGTTAATCCCTTAGGCTGGGATTTTCAAAGTAATCTCAAAAGAAAAACCTCAGTGAAAGCAATAAGCACTCTTGGCACCCTGGCCATCCCTGTCTGTGGGTCCCAGCAGGGGAGAAGCCCAGGCTGGAGCTGAGTCCCCAGTGCAGGATACCTTTGCCCTCTTCTGGGAACACTCTCCTAAAACATCCTATTAAGGTATGGGTTGAAACAAATCACGAGTGTGTTTAATAACGTATAAAACAGCTTAGTAAAATTGTCATGAAAATTTAAAAGCTTGGGCAAAACCCCTACACCTCTGCCATTTATACTGATGACAATGATAATGAAAAAAATAATGATGTTTTAACTCACCCATCAAAAAAATTTATTCACCCTGAGAGAGTAGAAATGTGCAAAGCTGGTGGAAAGATATACTTACCTTGAATTTATAAACTGCTCCTCAGATAAAGAAATACAGGATGAGGAGTTGCCTCATCTGCATTCATTCATTCACCCTTGGCCATTTTTTCAGCCAAGTGGATGCAAATTTTTGAAGCCATTAGAGCTGATAAGAGAGAAGCTCTAAACCTGAGCCTGTTGTCACTATCCACACATCCAGGGCAGTGGTGATTCCCTGAGCACCCCCAGTGCCAGGGACACCCCCACCCACTGCAGCCCACCCTGTGCTCAAAGTGGGAGGGAAGGGGCCAGGAGCAGAAATATTTCCTGGTGGGAGTGGGATGGATGCTTTACAGAAGTCTGCTTAACAATCTTTCTGCTTAATATAAGATGAACAATCTTTCCCTACTTCAGTAGCTATATGGCAGATGAAAAAGTAGAAATTAGATGATAATTACTAATCTGAGAAGGCAATTCCAATGCACACGTTTTTTGCTGGCTGATGTCCAGAGAAGTTTCATATCCTGAACTAGAGCTTGCTATCAGTTGGGTATAAAACATATAAAAACCACAACCAAACAAAAAAAGAGATTATTTACCCTTGAATTCACATGCTGAAAGACCCTGAAGGAACAAAAGGCAGCAGGGGAATCGAACAATAAGGGTTGTGGTGAGGAGATCAATTTCACAAGGAAGATGTTTCTATTTTGGAATTGTTTCATATCACAGGAGAGGCCCAAGCTGGTCAACCTGCCTGGACACAGCAGAGCAGAAGTGATACTTGAGCAGCCCATAAAGAAGAGAGCTTGGCTGGATAGGGCACTTCTCTTTTATAGGGCAAAGCATGGGCATTTGCAATCAAAGCACACACATGGGCATTCAGCCTGAGATTTACTGAAGACAGAGGTGTAATGAAAAAAGGAGAGAGCACATGCTGAGCTGTGTGTGGCTTTGTTCTGTGGACAGTCACAGCTCAAGGAAATGGAGATATGAGTGAGGACTTTTGGGAAGGTTGCTGTGCTGCAAGACATATTCCTCCAAGTTGTTTATGTCTGCCCCTTCCTATCTTGCAGATAAAGGAAAATTAAATTGTTCTTCTATGACCTTATGTGGCATTAGCCCCTGACCTCACCTGGGTACCAGGAGTATGTTTCAATGTAAACAGACACACACATTTAGCATTCAGCCACCTCAGGTCTAAATTCCAGCCTGTTATCCCTGTGGCATGGTGAACTCAGGCAATCTGCCATTGCAAAGAATGAGAATCCCACCAGCAAATTGCTCCTCGCAGCGCCCAGCAGCAGACCTTGTAAATGGCCATGATTGAATTTATTCTAAATTAATTCAGAAGCTTGAGGGATTTTAAGACAGAAGAGCTGATCACCGTGCAGTTAATTGGGCCTGCCCTCTCAGCCCCATGCCCTGGCAGCCCAGCTAAGCAGCTGTCCCACAAAAGGCAGTGGGGAGGCCAAGGAGGCCAGCAAAAAGCCCTGACAAGAATTTAAATGAAATAAAATTGCCAAACTCTTTGCTCCTTTGCCTTTGTTAGGGGTTAGGTCTGCAGAGAGCTTGAACCAAATGCCAGACACAAAGAGAAGACCAAGCCCAATTCGTGTGGCATTTCCACTTTGCTATCTGGGGATGCTCCTGCTCTGGGCTCCCTGGGAAGCAGCCTGCAGGTGTCTGCTCTTACCTCTGCTGTGGTTCTCACAACAATAGGGCTTTGGGGCTCATTTTCCCTGCTAGGAATGGGGTCTGAACAGAGCAAAGCATCCTCAGCATTCTCCTCTCCCTGCTCGGTGCCTCCTGGCTGCTCCCACTCTGCAAGCCTGGGGCTGCTGGGTGTTGGGAAAGAGATCCCTAACCACAAATAACTCCAGCAAATCCCACCTAAGTGCTGGGGTGTGACAGACAGAGCAGCACGGAGGTGTGCACAGCAGGAGCAGGCATTTGGGATGCTGGCTGCCAGACACAAGTGCTGGGGAGGGGAGCTCTGCCAGCCCCAGGGGCCGTGGTGCTTTATGTGCTCTGCACTTCTGGATGAGGCTGTGGTAACGACCTGCCCAGTGGAGCCTTTAAAACAAATTATGGATGATAAAGCAAGAATCCAAGGTAAATTTTCAGAGCTGATGAGTGAAAAACAGCTCACATCTTTATGTGCCGGCTGAGCACATTTAGGGGAGAGCCACTGGGGTGCAATAAGCATGATTCCACACTATGTCACTTTTAAGAGTAAAACTTCATAATCCTTGGCAACTTCAGCATCCTAAAGAGCAGGGTTTGAAAAGTTACCAGGCACTGAAACGCTTCCTTCCTCCAGGAGGCCATTCTGCTCAGGTAACCCCTCCCTCGGGGGCTTTGGGTGAGACACACTCCCCTGTGTGTGGGGAGTGGGAGCTGGGGCTGGGTGAGCAGTGTGAGGGTTGGATGGAGCTGGGCCATGGACCAGCAGGTGCCTGGCAGGGCTATCACCCCCTCCCTGGGCTCCCTGGCTGGGGGGGCACCAGAAATGCAGCCCCTGCATGAGCCATGCTCCTGTGGATCTCTGCTTCTGATTCCTCAGGCGTGGCATTCACAGCGACTAGGATCAATTAAATATTCTAGAACTCCTAATTTTTAGGCAGCAGCTCATCCTACACTAATTAGTGTAAATGGGGAGGTGGGGAGAGGGTGGGGAAAGCAGAGTTTAAACACTACAGTGACAGATGCATTTTATAGGATTTAATGATTCATTCTGAGGCACAATCATCTTTTCAAATACTGTTACCAGCTACTGCTCAGGGGCTGCCTGTTTTCAGGGTTGTGCCCATCACAGGGCAAATCCAAACACAACTGGAGATACTACAAAGACTTAAATGTCTTTGATGTAGGACATGGCTGACATGTTGAGAAACAAATTTAATTAAATTCTCTGTTACATAGAAATATGTGAATACAGGTACATAAAATATTCTGTGAGGTGACTGAGATGTTGCCACTGCTGAAGATTCTGCTTTAAAAAAAGAGCAAGATTTACAAATAACCCTGCATGCTTTTGGCTGCCTGTCCATCCTGTGAGATATCCCAGCAGCTAGTGTGTCACAATGTGCTGAAACCCATCTCTTGCACACCAGGATATCATTATAGAGACTTTTCAGATATGGACTCAACTAAAATAATTGAATTATTTTTGAATATTTTAAACATATTAGAGAAATCTAATATTTTCATACCCATGTTTCACATGTGGTTTTTGTAGAGTCCAGTAGGGAACAAAATCTAGAATCCTCAGAATAGAGTTGCTCTGTAAAATCTCTTGATCAAACAGAGATTTCAGTTCAGAAATCCAGATCTTCTTCAGCCCAGCTATCATTTTACTTTCTCTGCATTGCCAGTATTCTGGAGGTGCTTTGTGTGCAATAAGAAACAGACCACAATCAAGTCTGTTTCTCCAAATTACTGTAAAAGTGACATCTCACCCTTTGGGTATCTCAAACCTAGGGTTTATCAGAGTCCTTCAAAATCCAGAAAGGTAATTCAGTCAGCACTTAAATTTAAGTGACAGAAAGTTCATCTTTTTCATTACATTCTTTATTAACAGGCATTCTTACATGGCATCAGACCCCAAATCTCCTTAGTCCAGCTTGTTGTCTGTAGGAATAGCAAGCAAGAGATGAGCAGAAAAGCAAGTAGGAGCCAGAGAGCCATAGGTATAATGTGTCATCACATAAT